>NC_141791.1:13051624-13758555 GCF_054643075.1 Acanthaster planci
AATCCAAAGTGAAAATTTTGAAAACATTTGCAAGGGGTTAGCCTTGCAAAATAACTCAATTTTGGCCCAAATTTGACTTTACTCAAACTCACTCAGAAATCATTTTTCAATCAAATGAAGCATGTTGTAATCATCTATGGGTCGTCTAGATCCCAATTGTAATGAAAAATCCAGAGTGAAAATTTTGAAAAATCTGCAAGGGGTTAGCCTTGCAAAATAACTCAATTTTGGCCAAAATTTGATTTTACTCAAACTCACTCAGAAATCAGTTTTGAATAAATTGAAACATGTTTTAATCATCTATGGGTCCTCTAGATCCCAATTTTAATGAAAAATCCAGAGTGAAAATTTTAAAGAAATCTGCAAGGGGTTAGCCTTGCAAAATAACTCAATTTTGGCCCAAATTTGATTTTACTCAAACTTACTCAGAAATCAGTGTTGAATGAAATGAAACATGTTTTAATCATCTATGGGCCCTCTAGATCCCAATTTTAATGAAAAATCCAAAGTGAAAATTTTGAAAAAATCTGCAAGGGGTTAGCCTTGCAAAATAACTCAATTTTGGCCCAAATTTGACTTTACTCAAACTCACTCAGAAATCATTTTTCAATCAAATGAAGCATGTTTTAATCATCTATGGGTCCTCTAGATCCCAATTTTAATGAAAAATCCAGAGTGAAAATTTTGAAAAAATCTGCAAGGGGTTAGCCTTGCAAAATAACTCAATTTTGGCCAAAATTTGATTTTACTCAAACTCACTCAGAAATCAGTGTTGAATGAAATGAAACATGTTTTAATCATCTATGGGTCTTGTAGATCCCAATTTTAATGAAAAATCCAAAATGAAAATTTTGAAAAAATTTGCAAGGGGTTAGCCTTGCAAAATAACTCAATTTTGGCCCAAATTTGACTTTACTCAAACTCACTCAGAAATCATTTTTCAATCAAATGAAGCATGTTTTAATCATCTATGGGTCCTCTAGATCTCAATTTTAATGAAAAATCCAAAGTGAAAATTTTGAAAAAATTTGCAAGGGGTTAGCCTTGCAAAATAACTCAATTTTGGCCCAAATTTGATTTTACTCAAACTCACTCAGAAATCAGTGTTGAATGAAATGAAACATGTTTTAATCATCTATGGGTCCTCTAGATCCCAATTTTAATGAAAAATCCAGAGTGAAAATTTTGAAAAAATCTGCAAGGGGTTAGCCTTGCAAAATAACTCAATTTTGGCCAAAATTTGATTTTACTCAAACTCACTCAGAAATCAGTGTTGAATGAAATGAAACATGTTTTAATCATCTATGGGTCCTCTAGATCCCAATTTTAATGAAAAATCCAGAGTGAAAATTTTGAAAAAATCTGCAAGGGGTTAGCCTTGCAAAATAACTCAATTTTGGCCAAAATTTGATTTTACTCAAACTCACTCAGAAATCAGTGTTGAATGAAATGAAACATGTTTTAATCATCTATGGGCCCTCTAGATCCCAATTTTAATGAAAAATCCAAAGTGAAAATTTTGAAAAAATTTGCAAGGGGTTAGCCTTGCAAAATAACTCAATTTTGGCCAAAATTTGATTTTACTCAAACTCACTCAGAAATCAGTGTTGAATGAAATGAAACATGTTTTAATCATCTATGGGTCTTGTAGATCCCAATTTTAATGAAAAATCCAAAATGAAAATTTTGAAAAAATTTGCAAGGGGTTAGCCTTGCAAAATAACTCAATTTTGGCCCAAATTTGACTTTACTCAAACTCACTCAGAAATCATTTTTCAATCAAATGAAGCATGTTTTAATCATCTATGGGTCCTCTAGATCCCAATTTTAATGAAAAATCCAGAGTGAAAATTTTGAAAAATCTGCAAGGGGTTAGCCTTGCAAAATAACTCAATTTTGGCCAAAATTTGACTTTACTCAAACTCACTCAGAAATCATTTTTCAATCAAATGAAGCATGTTTTAATCATCTATGGGTCCTCTAGATCCCAATTTTAATGAAAAATCCAGAGTGAAAATTTTGAAAAATCTGCAAGGGGTTAGCCTTGCAAAATAACTCAATTTTGGCCAAAATTTGATTTTACTCAAACTCACTCAGAAATCAGTTTTGAATGAAATGAAACATGTTTTAATCATCTATGGGTCCTCTAGATCCCAATTTTAATGAAAAATCCAGAGTGAAAATTTTGAAAAAATCTGCAAGGGGCTAACGCCTTGCAAAATAACTCAATTTTGGCCCAAATTTGACTTTACTCAAACTCACTCAGAAATCAGTGTTGAATGAAATGAAACATGTTTATCATCTATGGGTCCTCTAGATCCCAATTTTAATGAAAAATCCAAAATGAAAATTTTGAAAAAATTTGCAAGGGGTTAGCCTTGCAAAATAACTCAATTTTGGCCCAAATTTGACTTTACTCAAACTCACTCAGAAATCATTTTTGAATGAAATGAAACATGTTTTAATCATCTATGGGACCTCTAGATCCCAATTTAATGAAAACTGTTAGCCTTGCAAAATAAACTTTGGCCATAATTTTACTTTTTTCATATTTACTCAAAAATACACCTGGAGTGCAGTAAAACACCTAAGGACTGCATTTGAGGCACCTGGATGGCAAATATAATGAAAATTTCAGAAGGGTTAGCGTTGCATCTTTCTTCAAATTTGGTCAAAAAATAACTTTTGTGGAGCTATCCCAAGTTTTTTCATATTATGGGTCCAGCATTGCACACACAAAACCATTTCACCATCCAAGATAAAGGCGAAGAAATGGGCCGAATGCCTAAAACTAGCAATTGCTTTTTCTAGGCTTCTAGTTACATGGTTTCTGTAACAAGCAATCACTTCTTCTTTTAAGCAAAGGTTAATGCTTATTTCTTGCAAGCAAATGCTACCCAGATGAGGAATTGCTTAAAAACGAATAAACATTTAGTATTTGCTTGGTAGATTGACATCAAATATTCAAGACATCAGAGAACTTTTACCACGTTTATGCTGCTCATAAGCAATGGGTAGTTATGTATTCGGCCCAACACTACTCTTTGTGGGAGAATTTACCCAGAATGCAATTATGTCTGACCAAAAGAACAAATCGTTCTTCAAGTGGTTATGATTACATCTGTGATGATTATTTGCATCTTACATGGAATGTGTTTCAAATACAAAGAAAGACAAGTATTGGTTTGGTGTGCTCCTTTAGATGGCTTTATCAAACGATTTTGCTCCATGGGCCTCAAGCTGGACCAAGAGAGGGCGCTGCTCCCTTAGTAACAGAGGCTCCTTTGGTACTAATTGCGCAAGGCTGGTTCACAAACTAGGCAACGCAAGCATTGCAGTCGCATCGCTACCAACAAAATGAGCACTCCTGACCAACATGGCTCTTTTCAACCCATGAGGGGGTGCTTCTGCTCAAGGCGGATTCCCTCAATGTGAAGTCGCTCCACAAGTACTCAAATCCCCCCCCCCAAAAAATCAATATTTTTGTCCGTCCAAAAAGAAAACACTGTCAATGACTTGATGCCAGATCCTCCCCAGTTCCAAGGAAACAGAAATGTGGGATTGAAATCAATCCCTTCCAACCATTATACAACATTGATATAAGCCGGCATGGCATCAATTCACGTTACACAGCAAAAGGTAAAATAATTCGCAAATCTTTTGTTTTGCATTAAATAGTTTCTTTGGTACTTACACAATTCATTTTACAAGTTTCGCTTAATGAGTTCAAGAAAAGCTGATTCAAATCTTGGTTGCTAACTTCTTTACCTTCATTCTGCAACCTCCTCATATCAGTGCTGGCACAGGTGTTTATAATTGGTCTCCCTATCAACGATGTCACGCTTTGATTACATGTGCATTTTCCTATGGGAGACTTAAAAGGAGAGTGAATTTGAAGCTCCACAAACAAGCGTACATGTACATAAAGCGTGATGTCACCGGTACGTTGGCCTATTCTCCTCTCATAATGCTTTCATACTGTCAGCTGCCATCTTTGCCCTTCCGCCAAAGAGGCGTGGCTGCAACGTTGGTAGCCCGCTCCACGGTGACGAACTCATCCACTCTGTCTTCCGTGTGGTAATAGGCCCATAGCTCTTCAATAGCCTTTTCCTCAATCTGCCGTAAACCAGAGAAAGTCCCACATGAATCTCAAGAAAGCAAACCATCTTTGTACTCATCTTAGGCAATTTCTCAATTCCCATTCCACAACTGATTTTCACAAATGTTTGAGCTTTTTGAAAGCTTGAAGCAGAAAACTTTCTAATCTTTCTAAAGTTTAGGAAGTCCCTACTGATTCTGGCTGCTTTTTCCAGGATTTTTTTTCAGAGGAAGAGTTGACATATTTTAAGGCACACCATTAAATTGATCGAATGCCAAAATACTCCTAAAAGGATTAGCCAATAACAGAAATTTCTTCGGTGTGATCTGGTCCAAGGTCGTGAAGCAGTCCGTTTACCTGTATCAGGGAGAATGGCTTCTTGAGGGTCTTAGCAAGTGTCTCACGCTGCTCCGTCTCCAACTTGATGATCTCAGAGAAGCTGACTCGGGCGGCCGGCGGTGAAGTGGCTCGGTGCTGCCAAGGACTGGGAAGAGAAAAGCAGGATTTTAGTCAGTCAAGGGGCAACAGGTTGAGTGGGTAATGCTTAAGGCTTGTGATCATATGGTTAAGGTGTTCAAATCCATCTACTGACTTTATCCTTCAGTAAGGCCCTTAACGTCAACTTAACTCTATATAGGATGAATAACATGTTGGAATAGTCTATTATGGACCAGCACCCCAAAAGGTTCACACCACAGAAACTAAATATAAATGCATAAGGTCGATTTTGACGTACCATTTTCATTTCAATAAAGCATATTATAAAGTAGACAACCATCAGACAAGAATATAATCCAAGCACTCGCTCTGACAAAAACTCAATTTTGACCTAGGCAGAAAAAGACCTGAACTCTTACTTTTCCGGCACTTCTCTGGGACTTGCCTCTTGAGGGGGTGCTTCCACTAGCATGCTGGGCTCATTGTCCGAAACTCTTCTAGCACGAGACACAATACCAAAGCTGCAGATTTAAGAAGGAACAAAAATCAATACCTACAATACAGCTTGCAACTATCAAAACAATATTGCTATCTATGTGATTTGAAACAATTTTATTTACAATATTGAGTTTTTTACCAAGAATACAGTGACAATTTTGTTACTTTTGGAGGGAAAAGAAGGTATACACAAGATGGATTTTAGGGAAAAGGATGTCTTCATTTGAAAATGTAATAAAAGATTAGAAAGCTCTTCTCAAGGGTCACAAACTTAACTGGAGCCACAAAAAACTTGGAGAAACTTTGCAACTTGACAAGAGAAATATTTAACTTCTACGTTCTAAAAAACTCTGGTCATAAACTTAATTTAACAACTTGATTTATAGGTGGCCCCATAGGTCACTCGGTCTGTCAGTCGGGCTGATAATCAACTATAGGCCCACTTGATTGGTCACTCAACAATGTCACTTGTTCCGTCAGCCAGTCAACAGTCAGTCAACAGTCTGACTCCCCACTCCCGCATCTTTCCATTTTCCTGCCCCCTACCTGAGTTGTTCCAGACCTCTTGACTTGGCCGGGGGTGATGTTGCCGTGGATACGGCAGTGCTGCCCATGATCCTCTTCTGCTCTTCCATCTGCACTTCTCGGAAAGACGACGTCGACGCCGGAGCCATCTTGCGGGCTCCGCCCCTGATTTCCAAGAGCAAAATGATTCACTTCAGGGCAACATTCAAATTAAAATGGAACTTAAAATAGGAAAATTCACTTATCCACAACAGGAGAACTCATAAAATAAAGATGCCAATAGTATGATGTGAACTCAAAATGTGCTTTCACAAAAAATTGGCTTTTCTGGTAAATTTCTTTAAGGGCAAGAATATAAAATTGTAGATTCAGAAACAGAGGGCTCATTTTTAAATGGTGGACTGATATTTTCCAATTATTTTAAGCAAGTTTTCCTCTGATACTGAATGGCCTTTGTTGACAATCTTCATGACACTGTAAAGAATGGGGGGGCGGAATTGCCATGAAATCGGTTCTAGTTTTTAAGTGAATCTGCCACATGCCCTGATACGAACCATGGACAGGTTGGTGTTGGATGCTCCACTGGTGAGGTAGGGGGCGGCGATGTAGCACTATCTGCTGCCCTCTCTTGTTCTCGCTTACGCTGCTTCTGGGACTTCTTGGCTATGGGTGTGGTCATTCTGGATGTCGTCAACGGCTTCTTCGATGCTGCAGTCAGGGATGCCTGTGACTGCATGATGCTACGTAGGTCTGGTCCCGTTATGTCTAACATACTGGGGCTGATACACACAAATACCTTGATTAATGAATTTGCGATGACACTGAAAAGTTGTAGAGTTAAGCATGCCCACTGTGCAATGTTCAGAGCAGACTGCCGCGTATCATACACAGTTCCTGTCTTAAAGTTTACCATTTACTAATTACAACCAACAATGCAGGCAATGAAATATAAGCATCCAGAGAAGACATTAACATATTGATAGTTTTTAAATCTATGGAAAAATGAATGTAAAGATCAGCTGCTAAACCCAAAATAGATGGTTTAGATACAAGACTAAAAATAATTAACAGATAAGGCACAGCAGGACAAAGTGAATTCACTAATTAACAAGGCACTTCCTAATGTGCAGGTGTATTTTTTTAAAGCTGATGAAAAATTTTAGGAAGCATTGAGCACTGTCCCTACCTTTTCCAGCCTTTGGACTGCGTTTCGTCTTTGCCGAAGGCCTTTTCGGGTGTCCCGAGGCTCCTCTTTGTCTTCTCGTCCACGGCAGTCTCTGACCAGCCTTTCCTAATCCACTTCCCTGGGGGTGACTGGACTCCAGATGGGGATACGTTGTGGTTGCCGGGATTCGCTGGGATGGATTCCGGCTCACTGTTCCCAGAATCCCTCGAGGCTTCCTGTTCCCACCTCCCTCGTTCTTTGGCTTCGTCAACCTTGGGCTGGCCCGTCGGGGAAGACACGGAGCTGGCACTCGTAGAGCTGTCGCCTTGCCCTGCATCCCCAATTGCATCTGTTGCTATGGTCAAGTTGTCCATTTCCATGGGAAGGGTTCTGGGTATCACATCCGGTAGCTGGTTGCTACTCGCGTTGTTCTCCCCAGACTCACTGAACGACAAACTCTTCCGCTTTCCAGTGCTTGTTCTCCGACTGGCTTTCCTCTTGGCTTTGGCCTTCCTGATGATCTGGTCAAAGTCGCCACGGTCAAAGCTGATGGTATGGCCTTCCATAACCTCTGCACTGGTAGAATGAGAGATCTCCGTGGATGGTTCCTCCTCAATGTAGCTGATGTCTGGGCCTTCCTCGTATGGTGTGATGATACGGTAGGGCATGGACGGAATCTGAAATCCAATGTCATTCACGATTATGTATAGCATTCTTGCACACGAAAAAGTGGTTAGGACATTTTGACCCTCAAAACCTCTGCCTTTATAGCCCCTCATAATTTTACCGCTGTTTTCTAAGTAAATGCCTTTTGAAGAGAGTACACAACCCAATAAGTTTCACAAGGTTTTCTTATTTACGGGAATAATTTCCAAAACTGAGAAATATTTCACTGAAACTTAGTAATTCCACTGAAAATAATCCAATTTTTTCATCTTTTTTAATTCAGGGAAACCTCAAAATAACAAGCTAATTTTTTCCCGACACGCTTCATCCTATCCAGTCTTCATTCCAGGACTCCCCCTAGTTCATAATGTAATGGTTGCGGTGGTAAGGGTTTTCAGATACTCCATGAATCCGAGCCCCTTACCATTTCTTTGTAAGCCTCGGTGAGCTCCAGTAATACGTCACTGCTGAGAATCTCTAACGCCCTTGATTCAAGGAGACAGGCCAAGTTCAGGCCGATGTACTGGTGACAGGTCCGTTTAAGTTGGTTGGCTCGGTAAACGGACGCAAACTGGAGCAGCTCAGCCACATTCCTGAGGGATACTAGGATGATATCAGAAAGACAAAAGATCAACATGGAAAGCGCTACAAAGAATTTGTTTGAGGACCTAGTCATAAAGGGGGGTGCCGGTCAGAAGCCATCCATTCTCCATTCAGAAGCCATTAGGAACATTATATAACCTAGGATCACACCCCAAATACACAATGCAACCTGGCGAATTGAGATCACTCAAGAGGATTTTGTTCGAATGGCAGACTGTTGTTACTTGAACAAAAATCCCAGAACAGTTTCTAGCTTACTCAAGTCAACCAGGGCCACCTCACACATCTCCTTCAGCCGACTGATAAGCAGCTGATCGGCCGTGGCCAGCATGTTGCACAGCAACTCAACATCGGTAGCAGCTCTAACCGACGGCGCGTCGTCAGTGTAGATGTACTCCAGGAGGATGGACAGGATGGAGGCTGGCAGGGGCATCTTCAACGGGTCACTGGAGCTGGCCTGTCCAATCACAGTTCAAGAGGGAGAAATCAGCATGGTTATTGTAATCAAAGCTAACTCTTCATGGCTGTATTTTTTAAAGATATATGTTTTTCCAGACTATAAATCATTTCAGAGATTTTGAAACAATGCAGCTACAAAAGAAAGGGCACATGTCTCCTTCCGTATTTGAAACTTTGTCTTCACATTGGCAAGGACATGTGCTCAATTATCGACACTTTGGCCTTGCTGAAGTTTGAGGAATCATTTTGGGCGCAGGCATAGTAACACAGGACCTTCAAGCAAGAAAACATTTAGGGGATAAAATCTGTCCTCTGTGTTAACAAAGCTTCAGATGAAACTGGTCCACATAATGCTAAATTTCTTTTTCTAGGTTCATAGCAACTACATTATAACCCAAGCAGAATTGGAAGCTTTGAAGCTTTGGTCGGATATGAAATGGAACAATGAATCACTTCAGTATTCCGACAGCGCAAATGAAGCGTGTTTGAGGTCATTAGGATGCGCGTGCGAGGGCTCACTGACTTGGCTATACTCTTGACGCTACAAGCATTCACAAACAAGCCTTTAGGCTAGGGCTTAATGTTCACTATTAGAATGCTACATAGCATATCCGTAGCCACAGACAATACTAACTTCAGGCTTACCTCAATCCAGCCGGACCCAAGCATGCTCTGAAAGTACTCCAGTCTGGCGACCAGAAGACACTTGTGGCAGGGGAACAGCGTGCCTTCCTCGGAGCACAGCACCACATTGGCAAGCTGGGGTAGCTGCCGGGGGTGGAAGTGCAGGGGCTTGGCACTGGGCCGGAAATTCCACAGGCGACCATCTCTGAACTTGACCTGGTCCAACCTGAAGTCGCAAACCAGGAAAAAATGGACCAGAAATGGAAACTGTGAAAACTTTTTTGGGATACAATACTGCTTATGGGTTAAAAATTAAACAGCTGCGCCCCCCCATGGGATCTGCTTACAAGTACCCCCTCCATGATGGAAGAAACGTTGGACCAAAACCGGGCTTTATTCACAAGATGGCCATTTTGGATCATACTCCCAGAATCCACCTCATTGATTGAACACTCTGAAATGGGAAGGAGCCAGACTATTTTCCTACAGTTACAGGCATAGCCTTACTTTGAATTTTTGTTTCATTTGGAGTGTCACTGATATGAGTTTTTATCCCTAATTTGGAGTTACGCATCAGAGAACATGGATGGTTATCTATAATTTGCACCTACTGTATTGCATCATACATTCCAAATGACATACCAAACGATATTTTAGAAAATTTATGCAGGGCTAGAGATATCCTCGCTTTTGATTCAAGATTCAAGGAATAAGCAAAAGTACTAGACACAAGCAACGTACATATACATTTTGGGCTAGTAACCAATTTTCTGCTAGGCAAATATTCTTTTGTTTGCTAAGCACATGTTTGGACTCAGCAGTGCTGTGCAACTGCCCCCTTTGTGCCCACAATGACCTTGACTGTGTCTGAATCAACTGGCTGCGGCTCAGAGCAATGCATGCATCTATGGGAAGTGGCTAAGCTGCTAGTTGATGACTTTCATAAGCACACATGTAATTTCAAGCCATAGCCGTGAAGATTGGACATAGCCCTTACCTTTTCACCAGAGATGCCACGCCAAACTTCTTAGCTGCGTCGATCAAACTCCTAACATAAACCATCCCATCAGCTTCATTCTTCTTCGCTCCTCCATCTTTCTTGGCTTTCTTTCCGCCTTCCTTGTTTCCTTTCTTCTCGTTGTGCTCCTTGTACATTCCGTAGGCCGACTTATGTCTGTTCTCCTTAGTGATGGTCAATTTGTCAAAATCGTTGGCAACGTCTAAACCAGTAGTTGGACTCCGTGGAGTTCCGGGGACGGATTTAAAATCGAAGTCCGACTGGAACACGTCACAAGTGTCCGTGTAGATGTACTGGAGCAGTTGCATCAGTGTGTGGAAGTCCGTCTTGTCCGTGACGTCGTGGGTTTCTAGAGGTTTGACAACTAGAAAAGAGTCAAATGCATCCGTCATGTGGGCAGAGTTGTGATTCTCTCGGGGCGAAGTCTGAAGAAAGAGGCAGCGAAAGTAGTCACTACGGAGGGTGAGGATGTATTTGTGGGCTGGAATGGATCGATGTCCAACCTGAAAAAAAAGAAAATGTGTAAATACATTCCAGATTTTTCATTTCATGAAAAAGTTCTTAAACTAGAGAATACCCAAATAAAAATCAGAATTGATTGATCACAACATGAGCGAAAATTGCAAATAAGGCATAATAAAAAGTTCTGACTGAAAATGGTTGCCAACCTTCAGTACAACATCATGGATGCGATCCGACAAATCGGCATCCGTGAGAAGGTGCGACAGGTGCTTCACCATCAACGATGGGCTCACCGAAGGAACCTCAGTCAAGCTGCAAGAAAGGTGGCAATGCGCACAAATGTTTACTCCAATACAAGGACAGATTCCACCGCGGGATGTTGCCGCAAAGTTTGTCATCACTTCTTTAGCTCAATCTTTAATCTTCCAAACCTCCCTGTTTGTGCAAAGGAAGCGACGGAACTTTCTTTGCACAACTCGCATCAAACCAAATGGAACGAATCCGTGACCTGGCTCTACCTCCCTCAGTCCTAGAAAAATTCTCAAAAGCTGGTAGATTTTTGAAAGAAGTCAAGTATTGGGTAACTTTGGTTTTGATGAGCACAAAAGGACGGTGACTGAAATCACCATGCAAGCCCTACCTTGCCTTGGGGTCAGCCTGCAGCACGGCAAAGTCTAGACCGTTTGGGCAGCAGGCCACCCTGACCGCTCGGTGGACAGCAGGGACCCGGTTTAGGCTGACCCGGTCCATCTCTTCCGGGTCTTCAGGCCAGTCTCGGGAGTGGACGTTGTCCCGAGAGGCCCGAGGAGAGGCTTGGGAAGAATCTGAACGAATGAAGTACGAAATGACAGGTATTATGCTCAACGAAAGCTTTGGAAACCTGTGAACAAAATTTATGTGAGGTGACTTCTTAAAAAGTCTGTAAAGATAATGTCAAGGATGTGTGTTATCAATCATCTATTCATGTAAGAGGACACTTGGACAGCAATGCAACGTTTTCATGACAAATAGGAATAAAGCTAACAGAGCAAGAATCCTTGACAAAAACATGATTTTTTTTTAATAAGAAGTTCTCGTTGTGAATCTAAGATATGCAAGGATAAGTCTGACTAAGCGAAGAAAAGTACTGGTGTACACAGACTTGAGCTGGAATGAGTGAGAATTTTGCAAAGAATCTTACTGAATCCTGCAAAATATTCAAGAACGAAGGACCCCAGCGGCACACTCTTTTTGTATGAACTCCCAATGGGCATTAAGTCCCACACAAACTAATAGTAGCCAGGGTTTACCTTCTTTGATCCAACAACATCCTTCAAAATCCTAAGATGAGAGGTCCAGGGGTAATGTGATAGTTTGTGGTAGTAACAGACCCGGTACCTTTGCCATGACTTGACGAAGAGGATTTCTTGCCCAAGAATCTGCCAGAGAATGCCTCCCCTTCTTCAGTGCAGAAGAGCACGCCCTGGCGGCTCAGGGCTACGTCAGCCATGAAGACCTGCCGCTTGCGCGTCCATGCGCAACGCCTCAGGGCGCGACTGCTCGACCGCCAGTTATACACCTATGAAGTAAACGTCAAATTTATCACCAAGGGTCGACTTGGCAAATAAGATACCATGACACAATTCAGGATTTCAAGAAATCTGGCATGACCTGGGATGTCCCTAGTTTAAGGAGGTGTGAAGCTTATTTCTTAATCTCCACTTTCTCATCAGTCTTCACCTGTCCGCTCTGGTTCAACACCAACAGAACCAGCTCCGACCCTCCTTTCTTCTGCAGGGTTCCGTCGCTGAGATCCGAATCCAAGGTGCCGCCGCTGGCGACAATCTTCAGCAGATTCAGTTGCCTGTGTGAAACGAAACCAATGCCAGAGACACCTCAGTTTTCACCGGCTTCCATTCCGAGTGTCTGGAGTACCAGCATGCGTTGACCAGAGTTGCAGTTGCTGGCTTGATCCAGGCCACTGATTATGGCATTCCTGTCCCTAAGCAAGGCATTTGGTCATAATTACTTCTTTTCACCCTGCAGTTGCTGGCTTGATCCAAGCCACTGATTATGGCATTCCTGTCCCTAAGCAAGGCATTTGGTCATAATTACTTCTTTTCACCCTGCAGTTGCTGGCTTGATCCAAGCCACTGATTATGGCATTCCTGTCCCTAAGCAAGGCATTTGGTCATAATTACTTCTTTTCACCCTGCAGTTGCTGGCTTGATCCAGGCCACTGATTATGGCATTCCTGTCCCTAAGCAAGGCATTTGGTCATAATTACTTCTTTTCACCCTACAGTTGCTGGCTTGATCCAGGCCACTGATTATGGCATTCCTGTCCCTAAGCAAGGCATTTGGTCATAATTACTTCTTTTCACCCTGCAGTTGCTGGCTTGATCCAGGCCACTGATTATGGCATTCCTGTCCCTAAGCAAGGCATTTGGTCATAATTACTTCTTTTCACCCTGCAGTTGCTGGCTTGATCCAAGCCACTGATTATGGCATTCCTGTCCCTAAGCAAGGCATTTGGTCATAATTACTTCTTTTCACCCTACAGTTGCTGGCTTGATCCAGGCCACTGATTATGGCATTCCTGTCCCTAAGCAAGGCATTTGGTCATAATTACTTCTTTTCACCCTACAGTTGCTGGCTTGATCCAGGCCACTGATTATGGCATTCCTGTCCCTAAGCAAGGCATTTGGTCATAATTACTTCTTTTCACCCTACAGTTGCTGGCTTGATCCAGGCCACTGATTATGGCATTCCTGTCCCTAAGCAAGGCATTTGGTCATAATTACTTCTTTTCACCCTGCAGTTGCTGGCTTGATCCAGGCCACTGATTATGGCATTCCTGTCCCTAAGCAAGGCATTTGGTCATAATTACTTCTTTTCACCCTGCAGTTGCTGGCTTGATCCAAGCCACTGATTATGGCATTCCTGTCCCTAAGCAAGGCATTTGGTCATAATTACTTCTTTTCACCCTACAGTTGCTGGCAACTTATATCTTTGGAAATATTCCATTTTTCAGCAGAACTGATGCAAATAGAATGGTTAACAACACTTGTGTACTTTCATATTGGTTGTGGGGAAATAAAAATGAAAAATATCTCAATACCTTACGTCTATGGAAAAAACTTTTTATATTGACCCTAACCCACTAGCGTGTATGTAAAAATCATATTGAAATCAGAGGATTTGGGACTGTTAGGGCATTATTAAGCTTGAAGAATAGTTTAACATCAAATACGGAATACTTTCAGAGGATATGGCGAAGAAATGGTAAATAATTCTTAAGGATCAAAAGGTAACAATAATTATATCTCAATACTCAGAGTACCTCTCCATTCACATGCACTGACTTAACAAAATTAAGGCCAGACAGAGCAGGCTTCTTACTTGGAGGCAACTTTGCGACACTGATACTCGTTCAG
Organism: Acanthaster planci; assembly: GCF_054643075.1. NCBI lineage: Eukaryota > Metazoa > Echinodermata > Asteroidea > Valvatida > Acanthasteridae > Acanthaster > Acanthaster planci. The sequence continues at coordinate 13,065,597 of NC_141791.1, forward strand.
CACGTAGATATCTCCCGCCTTGGTTGCGCACACCGTGGCAGCGTCGCTGGTGGTGACGTGGGTCAGCTCCACCTTGTCATGATGTAAGGTGGTCACGTGACGCGGTGAGACGACGTACTTCTCTCCTTTGGCGTGACCTGAAGGACATTGAAAACAAGAGATGTGAATGCAACTCAACGGTTAGTATACGGATACAGAGCAAAAACTCTAATGGAACGGAGGAAATTTCTGGCCACTTTTGGCATTTGTCCAACCAAGACCATATGTGGTCGGAAAATCTGTCCGAAGGAAATGTAAAGAAAAGTCCCATAAATGAAATCCTTTCGGTATTTCTACTGAGGTTTTTTATCAAGCACTAGCGACTTGGGGCAAACACTAGGCACCTGTTTGTTTCATGTGGATCCGGATCAAGATCAGTGATTTGAGGTTGGTTCACTGATACCAAAATCCATCTAATGGACAGCGCAACCCAGCTTTCAGATCACTGATCGTGATCCAGATCCGTGCGAAACAAACAGGCCCCATATCTCACCTAGCTGTCCAGCGTTCAATCCGAAGGTATAGACGGCCTCCTTGGTGTGCATGACCGAGTGGAAACGGCCTGCGGCTATGCCCAGCATCGTCTTGTGCTTGATCTGCTTGCTGGAGATGAGTTTTGGGGTCAGGGCCTTGACGCCCAGTGAGGAGTGGCCCAGCTGGTGCTGGCTGTTCTGACCGCATGAGAAAACGGTGCCGCTGCAAGGGGGGAAAATGGAAGCTTAGACTGTTGGTCTTTAACAATTCTGCTGGAGAGATAGCTTCAAAGAAAGCTAAAGGACAGGTAAGTCAGTGATTACAATGATGCTAACAACTTGGTGGGGATATAGCACTGATGATGGAGACAGCGCTGACGGTAAAGAAAAACGGTGCCCCTGGAGGGGGAAAATTGGAGCATAGACTGGATAGATAGCTTTGGAAGAAGCTCCAGGCAGATCTGATTGTGGTGATAAATGTTTGGTGGTAAATGCAATGATGGTAAAAAAAAAAGTGACCTGCTCCCACAAAATATGAGTAAAATCATTTTTCTTTTTCTAAACACAATGCTCTTTGACTCTAAGAGTGCTAATGGTAGATTTCTCCATCCTTTTGGACCCAAACTGTTTGATATTGGCAATGTTGTTATATATCAGAAAGCTCTTGTTCTGCTTTGTCCTCCACGTTTCTGTGTCTTAACCCCTCCCATTCTAGAAGCTGGTTACAGTGTCTAGTCAAGACCATGATAAAGAACAGATATAAGACCAGACACAAGACCAGTCACACGACCAGTTACTAGACAAGTCATAAGATCAGTCATAACTAGCAAGTTTATTTTTGTTGCTTTTCATGTGAAGAGCTTATGACTTGCATTCAGGTCTTGTGGTGGTCTTGTGACGGTCTTGTGATGATCTTAAGGGGTCCCAATTGGCATTCATGGTGGAGATGATGGCCCAAATTAGTAATTTCAACACTAAACCTCCTAGATCCTTCAAAATCCACCAAATGGTTTCAAACGATTGTGTGGGACTGAGGACGGTAGAGTCTAGCCACTGTTACTTTACATTGAGCTTGATGTCCCTTGAAATTTGAAGTACAAAGAATGTGACATTAAATTCCTGCACAGACGATAACTGCTCAGGAAGAATCCTAGAAAAATCCTCTGAAATAAGGGTCAATCTTGGAAAAGGTACATTCAAATGGAAACCAGATGAGATACATATCACTCACTCTTCCATGAGAAATAGTGTGTGGTCCCTGGCAGCAGCCACAAACTCGCACACCTTCCCGGTGAGCGTCGTTACCGGGTGTGGCCTGAGACACACCTCCTCATTGCCATGGCCCAGCCGCCCCCCTTGGCCATGCCCACAGGTGTACACCGCCCCCTGGTGGGTCAGGAAGACCGTGTGGAACTTGCACATTACAACCTGGAGGGTGAAAGCATGATACTGATTTGTGGAATATATGAGACAGGTTTTACAACGCAAGTGTTGACTGCTAAGAGGTAAGATTCTAACATAAGGAAACACTTCTTTGCTAATTAATTTGCTCCTCAAAGGAAAAAAACACGCACACAGCCCACAAACCTGCTTGATGCTCAGCCCATCTCGGGCAAACCTGTCCACCACGTCCGGCTGACTGCGGCTCTTCCCCCCGCCGTGGCCCAGGGTGAAGTTGGCATTGCTGCCCCACGAGTACACTTGGCTGGGGCCCCGGGGGTCATACTCGGCATAGCCTGGGTGGTCTTTCATGGCAATCTCCAAGGGAGTCAGGTCCTCGTTGTCATGCTTATCTATGCTTGCTCCATGCTACACAATATGACAAAGAGGCTCAATGGTAAGTATCACAATGTCGTCAACACAAAATGGTCGTTTGGCTGAATACCAAATAACCTTATTTCAAACAAACCTGAAAAGATGTTTACATTTTTTGTGAAATGGAACGGTACAAGTCAAATCAAAGTACTACAACTTAATCAATCTTCTAAGAACTGCTTGCCTTTCATTCCAAGATGTGGCACAGTTGTGGAATACATTTTCTTTTGGGCAAGAAAATAGTCTGCTCTGCACCTTTTAAGTAGCTTCAGATATTTTAAATTCAAATTTGAAAATCTCACTGGGTCAATCTTTTCCAAGGCACACACAATTATGATGATGAATAGTCTCTTTCAAGAAGTATATGTAGGTGTACTGCAAACAGCTACTTCAATATCCAATTTCTGATCCACAACTTTCTGGCAGGTGGCCTTCAGAAACTTGACTTGATTCTCAGCTCAAAGGCTGTCACACCTTGCTATAGACCTTTTTCATGAAACTACATGTTCTGTTTGTCTCGTTCCCTGTAGGTCCATCAGCAATAGCAATACAACTCCACAAATTAGAAAAAGGGAACAGACTACGTTTCCTTCCAGCCTCAGTTTGGTAACATTGCTTTGAATGGTACAAAAGGAAGATGGCTACCCATGATAGCGATCTGTATACTGGAATAAGACCTTTTAATGGATTCTTTGGAAAATCCTTGGTACTGTAACTTACGGTAACAGGTCAACTTACACTGATCAGGTACACAGCAGCAATCACCTGGCCGTGGAAAATACTCCTGTGCAGAGCTGTCCAACCAGATTCAAGATCCTCAGCACCAAGACTGGCATGCTTCTCCTTAACAAGCCAATCGACAATCTCAAATTTGCCAAGGGATGCTGCCATGTGCAGAGTCGTGCGCCCACACGCGTCAGCCACATGGCCGGCATTCTGACAAGCACCGCCGAGGTAGGTCTTGATCTGGTGCGGGGTGCCGCGAGTAATGACCGAGATGAGGTTAGAAGCGCAACGGGATGAACGGCACCGCGAAGTGCAGTCAGCTTCCAACATCGGATTCATTGAGTCAGTTCTACTAACGCGTAATGCCCAAGCACGTCAAACTGTAAGTTCGCGGCACCAAAAACTGGCAGCCTTAAACTTTCCAAGTAGGGCAAGTGGGATTTGCTGATGTGACAATCTAGGTCGGGTTGATCCGAAGCTCAGGAAATGCAGAAGCTCCACTAGCTAGCCTGGAATGGTTCCCCCTTGACAGCCCTAAGGCAGCCCAGTAGGCTGGCCGGGGGCTGCCATTGCTTTTAGGCCTCCATAATTGCAAGGGGAACAGAACTGAAATTGTTAGAGGGAGAAAAAAAAGAGGCATTAGCGCATGATCACTGCTAAATGCTACTTGATAAAACAATGAGTTGATCAGAGTTGATTATCTTTAGTTCATTAGCTACACAGGATAGCCAGAAGCCTTATCGCTAATACCGCACAAGGGATTTTGCACAGTGTTAGAAAGGCAGTGTAGGAGTGGAAAAGAGGCAGCAGTGTTCTCCATGGACACATTTTTTGGCAGGGCGGCATGATGTCATCGAGATCGTGATGACATCATCGGATGCACTATGACGTAATTAGACAGGCATGAAGATTGCACGGTGAACTTCCCTCGGGGAAAAATAATAAATTCGGTTTCCTCAGATGAGATCACAATGATCTTTTCTGTTAAAAGTTTGTAAGGGGTATTCTTGCATGACCTTGCACAATCACTACAATGCCGAAGTCCAACATGTGACTTTGCTTGTCATAATGTGTTGCTGCAGCGCCGCATGTGTACGCGTGTCCGTGTTTACAAAGCACCAAATGACTTACATACACCTGTACCACTGCACAGTAACCGTTGAGTGCATCCAAATAGTGATACTACAAAACATGCCCTACAACGAGAACGCAGCTGGAAGAATAGCCGACAAATAGTAACATTCTAGGCCCGTTATTGCTATTATTGGCCCATTGGTAGTTTCTGTGTATTCCAAACTTATTAATCAGTGATCCAGAGACGAAAAAGCTGCTGTTTGGACATGTTCAAAAGTCTTTTCGATCGCCATGTTTTTGATCGCCATACTTACGCATGCATGTTCCAAAGTTTAGGCAACTTCAGTTGAAGATTGCCCAAAGTGCTTGTTTCTTTCCCGACGGTGACATCTGTGCAGTTGTTCGATTAATGACACCACATGAAACTCGGTCCGAGTTGTTCCGATCGAGCCAAGCCGAAATCATCACGACGATAGTGCAGGTACATGTATCGATACAAGACATGCAGACAGCGCAGCGGTAATGCATGCAGCGTTGCGCGTTGTATGTACATGGTCTGCGAGACGGGCGGTCACAAAGGCTGATTCGGGGCACCGAGCAGGCAGCATGTGATGGCGGAGATTGTCCTGGCCATTGGATCTTGGCCATTTCTATTTGTTTTTTCATTTCAAAAATTAGGCAGAATGGTAAGACTTTTGGCAGGGCGGCAGAAATTGGTGGGGCGGCCTGAAATTTTGGCAGAAGGGCCCGCCCTGCCAAATCTGTTTGTGGAGAAAACTGGGCCGTGTTGGCGATAAGGCTGATATCATTTGGATATTAACTTTGGATTTTTGCCCTGCCCGATGTGTATTTTAACACTAAACCACAAGCGTACTCACGTCGGGCAGGGCGAAAATCCAAAATTAATTTACCTCTCCCCAGCGCGAATCCATATTTCAAATAGTTTAGTCAGCTTACACAAAACTTGCACCCCAAATTTTTGCCCCAAAAAAATGAGCTTACATTTTTAAAAAGTATGCCTGCGAGAACAGTTTAAACACTTAGGCTACAGGTTTTCCCCAAATCAAATACATTTTTGAAAAATAAGACAAAAATAAAATAAACAGAAAAACCTGGGCCTGGAGTTTACATCATGTCTCGTCACACTGCCATGACTGTCACACTCACAGACACAATAGCTGAGGAAATTTAGATGTTGAACAACTTGACTGTTTACCAACTCAACTTTGGACAACTTGACAATTTGAACTCAACAATTTGCCGAGTCATGCTTAAGTCAACTTCAGAAAACAACTGCAACGAGCGCACGTGTACAGTCTGATCAAAGAAAAGGTTGTGTCACCCAATCCTCGGACTGACTGGTGTGTGCGTACGTCACCATGGTCGCTGTTTTCAGGGGCGCATTTCCAAACGGCTGTTCCATGTCAAGACATCTAAACTGCTGCCAAAGTTTTGGAAGAGTCCATTGGTACATGTAGTATCTTATCGCTCAGTCCGTTTATTACATGTCTTGACATGGAACAGCCGTTGAGACGACGAGGGGTCAAGTGACGTAATGCTCAACGACCTTATTTTAAAGATGGCAACTGTAAGAGTGAGCCCGTTAGATTGAATGGATAAAGGAAAAAGACTGGAAAATACCTGAATAACGTGAGTGAAATCATTCAATAAATGGTATTTAGAAAACGGAAAGGTCAAGAATCATGTTCGTATGCGAAAGAAATTGCGCCCACGATTATAAGTGGGTGCGCCAAAAATGTTCAGTACGCCGACACGAAATTGCGCATACGGATGTGTGGCTAAGGATAAACCGGGAGTGATCCGTGCCACACTAGTGGGGCTACCTGTTTCCCAATAAATGTCAAAGTTGTAGGCCTAATCGTCAACATTACCCTTTGCTATTCCATGCTTGTTCTGCTATTGGCATAGGGGAAGACGAGAAGACCGGAGAGAGCAGAGAAATGAACTTCCAATTCCATGGTTCCGAACTGTTGACAGGAGAAATCGAAAAAGTGCCACATGGACGGTGCCATTTTGAGAAGTAAATTTACACTAGTTGAGAGCGCCACCAATCGTCGAAATGCGTTAAGGCAACTCACTTTAGGAGGCGCGATGGCCACACCCCAGATTGGTTTCTCAACTCGCATACGCGCAGGCGTTTTTCGTGCGGCCTTTCAAACTGCGCGCTCGAGTTCCATCGCGTATCATCGACGCACGGAGAAACGCCGAAAATAGTCATGGTTCTTCATCATTTCGAACCAAGCCCTGAAAAAGAGTCGATCGGCTCCCAAATGAACTTTCCCTCAAGCGTGTTTCTGATTCCGAAATGGAGGCAGGAGAACGGCAGCGACAGGCCGCCACTAGCGGGGGCCACTCGGGCCCGAGAAGCCAAGCGGAGCATCTTCAGGAAGCTATACGACAGGGGTGACCTACCCATCGCCTTACATCATGACTCCATGGGCAACAAGATCATATGGAAGGTTAATGAGTCTCTCGCCCATTTATTATTTTCTTATAGACCAGTGGACCATAATGCAAATGAGTTAATCAATCTTGTCATATCAACAGAGCTGAGAGAGGTAGACCCTACATTAATCTTGCCGTGACCGATGGGTGGATCACCAAAGTCACTTTATCTACTTCTGTTACGGGCCTAATCCATATTAAAACAATGAAAATCAGGCTGCAGAAATCATATAGGGGGCCTATTTTAATTAAAAAGTTCAGTTAATTTAAGATAACACTTAAGCTGCAGAACGAGAAAAACTTCACGTTACGTGACTTATATCCATAGCGCCAAAACTGTCCGGGGGTCGGTTTTAACGCTGACACTTCGTTCAAAAGGTGGCAGCCGATCAATGAGTGATTAAAGACTACTGAGCAAGCAACACATTTTAACCCCGCCCCGCCTTATTTGGATCCACTGGATTTAAAATGATGACCCCTTTCATTTCTAGAGCCAATTAGAAGAACTGGACTACCACCACTTCCTGCCACTCTTCTTTGACGGGCTCACCGAGACGTGTCATCCTTACTCCTTCTTCGCCTACCGAGGAATCTGCGATCTGCTTGAGCACGGAGGACCGAAGATATTACCCGTGGTCCCTCAACTAATCCTTCCCATTAAAGGTAGGCCTATCTATAGTTCCCCTTGACGTTCAGCTTCTGAGTGGGTGGAACTCCTAAACCTCAGTCAAGAGAAATAATTCACGACACCGTAAACGACTTTACTGCCCGAACATTACTGGTGATTTTCCTGTTTATTTACCTCAAAATACTTGTACTAGGACTAAGTTCTTTTCTTTAATCAGAGGCTCTGAACACCCGTACTAAACAAGTTGTATGCAACACTCTGAAGTCCTTACAGCACCTGGTGCGTTCGGCAGAGCTGGTTGGTGAAGCCTTGGTGCCGTATTACAGACACATTCTTCCTGTCCTAAACATTTTCAAGGGTCAAAACTGTGAGTAAAACCACGTACACTACACTACTAACTATTGAAGGACTCAGAAGGGTTCAGAAGCTGAAATTGTTCATTTCCAAATCAATCCTCTGAAGTTGGCTTTGAATTTTTGTGTCATTCTTTTGTAAAACAAGAAAGTAGAAACGGCCCAGAGCGACGGTGCGCAGGACGCCCGAAGCGGCAACATGGCCGTCTTGCTTGCCATGTCTGTTGATACACAGGGCCAAACGAAATTTTGAGTGTGCTGTACGGCGCTGAAATTTATCCATACAAGACCATTCTAAGGAATGCAGCAAAAATGTAATACACTCAAAAATGTTAACGGTGAATTTTCCACAAGGAAAATCAAGCGTTGCATGGACACTACCTACCTTTAAGCCACCATGCTGCCAAAATTTTGTCGACATTTTTGGCGGGCCGCATCGTCCGAGTTTTCGCGTGCCAACCTTGGTAACGGTGCAGGATTTCGTTTTTACCAATAAGACTAGAGTTTATGAATGGCGACATAATTGCTTACGTTTAATCTCCGAAATGCATGTGACGTGGTTTGTTTGGTAAATTACAGTCAACTTGGGCGACGGAATCGAGTACGGTCAGCAGAAACGGGAAAATATCGGCGATTTGATAGAAGAAACATTGAGGGCGCTAGAAAGGTACGGCGGCGACGAGGCTTACACGTACATCCGATACATGGTGCCAACCTACCAATCATGCCACGAGAACAACTGATGAATATTCATTACCCTGAGCACTGCCTTGGATGCAAGTTTGCATATTCATAATTTGACAGTGTTCAAGGTTTAGAGGAAACTCTCCACTAACTTTTTGTGCAAATGCTTTTCCTCGACTTCATATTTGTATATTTTTATTTACCAAACTAGTCAAACAAATCCAAACTTAAAATTTTTGATTTTTCTTTCTCCCAGTCGGTTTTAATGACGAATAATATCAAAACATTTTCAATGAATTAACAATCAGTTTATGATAAATTGTAAAAATAACGAATTCCTTGTAGTAAATGCTATTAACAGTTCATTTCTCATCTTACTCTACTCAAATCAATGGCCTCCTGTTTCTTTCGACAACAAAAACTGAATGGGGAACAAAAGTTGAAGTTATTCTCAAAAACAATTCCACGTTATGTGATCCTGACCTTTCATGCGGCCAAAATGTCTAGCCTGCCATGTCTGAGGTTGGTCTGGCTGCAGCAAAAAAAAAACACATACTGAAAATGTCAGGTAAACTGTTGAGTGACACATTAGTGACAGCTGTGCCCTTCAAAAAATTAGTGCTTATGTTATTAAGTGAAAAAAAAGACACTAGAATCTGGTAATCATGGGGAAAAGGAATAAAAAAGGGGTAGGAATCACAATATCAGGGTGAAGCCATAAGGAGGGCAGATCAAGAAAATCAGATAGATGGAAAGATAGAGGGAAAGAATCAACTATCTTTGAAGTTTATACTTGGACTGACAGGCTTCATTGAATCATTCTGAATTCTTGCAAGAAAGGCAATTTAAAAGATTTAAGGAAGAGAGGTCTTAAGACAGTGAGGCATTTTGCAGTCAGGCTGAGTAGCGGTCATACTTCAGAAGGGTATTCGTATTTGAAATTTCATAGGAACTGTTCTTCTCATTCCAATTTATACAGGAGGCTCATCGACTCTACCAAAACTTTCTATAACTACCACAAATCATAGGTGGACTACTTAAGTACAATATTCCATACAAAAATACATGAATATACACTTTTTTCTTGCTCATCAGGAAAAAAACGAAACAAAGAAAAACCACATCTACTCATTAAACTATGATTAACTACCTACATTTCTGTTCTATTTGTAATATGTTGAGATTACATTTTTACGGTTATTACGAATGAACAACATCTTCGGTGTTGCTTCTCAATGCATAGATAGTGATACTTCAGAACTTAACATTTTGCATAAACTCAATTCTGGTATATTGCATTTTGTTTTGATGTTATGTTTTAATGGGGAAAGGATTTTTTCAGTGGATCCATGAGGGGAAAAGGGTATCTCATTAAGGCATGAAAAGAAAAATGAATTTTAGAAATCTTATTTGAATTTTTTGGGGGCAACTTTGGAAGCAACTAAACCTCAATTGAGCTTCTGGAAATCTGTTGGGAAGAACAATTCTTTGGAGCTGGAAGAATTGGTATGTGTACATAGTCTTTATATTATCTCAATACCAGATTGGAGGCCAAAAGAATGTTCAAATTACAATTTTTTTTTTTAAATTTTTTAACTTTTGATCTTTGAACTGGCTCTGAAATTTAAGTAACATTAACACTCTTTCTTGAAACTTCAAGGGAAGGAATTTTCACTAAATTCAGCAGTTCATGGATCACAAAAAGAGACCATTTAAAAAACAGCAAATTTCATTGGGGAATTGGAATAAGAAAAGAATGCTTTGTAAGAAACGCAGGGTACTAACAGTAACCAAAATAATGCATAACCTGTGAATAAATAATGTTGCATAACTGTTGCATATGCTAATAATCTGGGATATACGGAAACGGTAAAGAATATACATGGTGGAGACATAACATAAGATAAATAAATGATATAAATAGGCTTACAGGGCAAACTTCAGGAGATTTAAGACTGTGGGTGTAATAATTGAGAATTGTAGAGGGCATCCTGAAACCACAAGATTTTTAGATCCTTCAAAATTGGCTGAAATGGCACACTGCTGTCTGTTTTGGATAATGTTGGCATTTCTAATCAAGTGCAGCAAGTCTGGTATGGAATGGTGTAGTCTCCACCATCCCTCCAAAAGAAATCCATCCATTGATTTTGGCCTAAAATGGCAAAAAAAAGAGGATTTTCTAAAATCTCACTGAAGGGTCATGTGACCAGAGAAGTGCCAGAAATTGGCCTCGTCTTCTCTTTCTTCTTATAATGGATATAACTAACCGGTTGTGAATCTTATCTGTGCCGGCATGTTGAACAGCCAAAAAATCCCCCCCCCCGGCAAAAGAATGCCCTCTACAATATTAAATTTGTTTTCCTTTAAAGAAGGCACATTACAGCAAACCAGAATGGCCGATACGTCACATTTTCCATTTCTGAGTTTACGTTATCGCAGAATCAGGGTGGGATTATGCCCTGATTTATGACAAAACGTGTTCAAGTAATAAAACAGCTTCATACAGACCATTCGTTAATTTCTTTTACATCTCTTTCACAAGTAAAAAAACAAAACAAACATGCAGTAAAAAATGCTTCTAGTGAGCTAAGCCTCAACGACAGTCTGTACTTAAGTCTTACATATTCTGTTTGTCTGTGTTCCATACCATAAAAAGACCCTGCTAAATCCGCGTAGTATTAGTTAATTTAGGCCTAGATACTTCTCAGCAATTTTTCCTGGTTTTTACTCAGTCCTTTTCTCTTGTCGCATGCTTTCTGGACAGCCCAAAATGTTCAGATTACAATTTATTCAATTCATGAGATGAAATTAACAACGAAGCAGCCGGAACTTCATTTTTGAGTTCAAGTTCAATTTTCAAACATTTTTTCGAGATGAATATTTTTGGTTGATTCGTTTGATTGGATAATGAAGGGAAAAAAACCACAATAAATATTCTCTGGATACATACCCTGTTTGGTGTTGTAAAAAGCTAGCAAATGAATATTGAGAAAAAACCAACTGACTATGAACCTATTAAGTTCCTATTTTCAACAATTCTCAAGTCCGGATGACTGATTAAACCTGCTAACGTGACCTGAAGGGAGGAACCAGACTCCTTTTTGTCTGCATTCTGTGATCTGATTGGCCAACTCAGAATGCTGAAGTCACACATTCAATCCAGGCAGCCAATGTAAAATGTTCCTTTTTGAGGGGATGTGAAATACAATGAGACAGAATCCAGACCTCCATGATTCCAAATTTGCTGAGATTAAATGACTGGATCGGTATTGTGCACTTCCATAATACAAAAGAGAATAACCTAGAACAAAATGTACTGTATCGGACAGTAGCGTACCTCATAATAACCTCAGTCAGTCAGTTTTTGGAGTGAATTCAAGCTTGGCAAGACTGTTCTTGGAATATAATCATCACAAAATACTCTGACATGTAAGACTGTTACGGCTCAATCTACTTATTATCTAATCTGAAAGTCTTTAAGTGTAACAGAAGTCCCAAAGCACAAACAACCAAACACTATAGACGAAAGAGTAAATATAACGGTAAATATAACAGTAAATATCGGTCAATATGCATATAAATGTCACACACTCCAACTATTATACATAATGCATAATGTGAGATTGTAGCTTGAAGGCTGGTTAATAGTTTGCGTACATGGGAAACAAACTGCCCAACTGTAAAACCAAAAATACACAGACGGTGGAAACCTTTGTTGTATCGTGACCTGAAAGCAGTTGGATATTAGTCCCCTTAAACTGACGACCATTTCAGCCTGCTCAAAAGTTCCTTTCTGATGAACTGCTTAGGGTGGAAAAAGACTTTCCATGTTGCCTTTTTTTGGGGCCTATTTAAATCTGTGGGGACATCATTTCACCTGTCCGCTGAACAGGGAGATCTTTTACATAATTTAACTTCAAAATATCCTGGATGGTTTGTCCCTCTGTGCAGCAGCAAAATATAAACCAGCCTTTACACATCCAACACAATCTGATATCATCAACAATTTAAAATCATAAAAGAACTTGAATTTTCTTATCTTCCCTCAACCAAAAAAACAAAAACAAAATAAAATCTAAAATTACCTAAATAGCCTCGTCAACTTTGCCATTTTCAAACTCTTTTCCGAAACAAAAACTTTCAACCTTTACATCCATAATACTTAATGCTAAATCAGCCTCCTAACAAACATCCTTTTTTTTTTTAGATTCTGTTTTTACTAAACAAGATTTTTAAGTACAAATGCTTGCTTCGGAGGGGCAGCAAACCCCTTTAAACTGTGCAATAATATGGAAGCACGTCGACTTTGCTTATTAATACTCTTGATTTAAACCTTCAATCTACTATCTGTAACATACATTTCCAAAAGATCCGTGTACCTAGCATGCCAAAAAATTCTCTTGGACTTGCAGGAATTCATCTCAAAATTTCCTCTGCATTTCTCCCAATGTCCCAAGTTGTTCCTCAAGAAGTTCACCCTGGTTACGGATCATCCCCCGTTCCCCCCACCCCCAGTTTGAAGCCCAACTTCTGCAGATTTTTATTTCAGGAAGTTTATCGCAAGTCATATCACAGATAGAACTCTCCTTTTCTTTTTTTGTTTCCAGTCTCTTTCTTTTGTGGACTTTTTGTTACACTGCTGCCGCATGCACTGCAAGGACAGCCACGTGTTCCCCCCCTGTCCAATCAATTCCCTGAGAAGCTTTGAGGCAGCTGTGGTGTAGTCATGTGACCTCTTCGTCTGTTAATTGCTTTCAAAATGACTTCACTGACCTATGTGTCACGTTAAGGCTGCTGGCCATTCCAACATATTATAAAATAATTCCTTTTTTTTTTCTTTTTTGTATATTTTATTTGGTAGTTTTAAAAATTTGTGTTGGTTGATACTTTGACCATATCTATCTACTTACAACCACAGTGAGTTAAGGAATCATGCTTTTTTTTACATTTGTTTGCAACAGTGCTTAATTTTCAAATTGAACTGTCCTGAACTGCAGCTGAAGTACGTCTTGGTGTGACCTAGGAGACGAGTTAATGTAAACGTGGCTGAGCCTGACAAATATTCATACTCACCTTCAAAATGATTCCACAGATGGCCAACACATAAGGTTTGTGCAACGTGGCTGGTTCACATGGACTGCTCACATGCAAACTGTAAAGCCCTTCACTGGTCAATTTACAAGTGAACACTGACATTGCAGCCAGTTCCGCAAATAATTCCCAAGTAATGATTATGCCCAGTTCAGAAAGGACAAATGCTATTTGTTCCGAACTAGAGATCCGTTGAGTGAAAATTGCACGTCAATTACAAGGCGAATGTGGGAGCAGATCTGCATACTCCAAATTGAAAAGTAGGCACTGAAGAACCATTCTGTATCTTAAACAAGACATGTTTTTACCCTGTAACGTACTGCGTGTAGCAACAAGACAGGGTGATTATCTTGGTCCGACACTAATGCTAGAACATGTACAACTCTCCCAGGGGTTATTGCTTAATGTTTACAGGCACTCGGATGCTTAAAATGAAGCTCTGGAGCTAAGGGCAACAGCGAGAACTAAGCAGAAAACTAGCCTTAAATCATGTCCTGCGCTTGACATTTTGGCCTAGTTGCCTACACTGTCATTTCTGACAGCTTGGAAAAATTTGTGGGTGTGCAAGCCTGCCCGCCTGGACTGCATTCTATTATTATATTTTAGATGGCACTCAATTTTCCTTGAAGCATGCTAAGGTGAATTAGAAAGAAGCTAGTTTCTCTGATTACGCCTACAGACAACCTATTGTTACAAAACCAGAATTGGTAATAAGAGAGAACAACATCCACAAAGGTTGTTAGGTTGTGCTGTGTTCTAGATGAATTACATTTCTGAAATTGGCTAGTTGCTATGTTTGGAAATGGAACAGACTGTAACTACATTTTGCACCAATGCAGGAGTTGATATGAGGAATTTCCTTCATTTCCGACACGCAAGTGGTAGTTACCAGAAAATGTTTACACGTTCATTCCGAGTTCATGAAACTGATGAAAAAGCCATCTGGTACACAGCACAAAAATCCTGCATTATTATTACAGAACTACACACAATGAACCTCAATGCTTACAAACAACCCCACTGTCAACAATGGAATGGTCAGGCCAACGTCACTCGACAATTCAAAGCCTCTACATGCTCAGATTAAGTTCCAAGAAAGCAGTAACTGAAATATGAATATTCACGTCAGTGACATCGGAGGAGCATTCCACTGAGAGGTGGGGGAGAATTAATCGGAAGACATTAAGTTGTTGAGAAAAGTAGTTAATATGAAGTAACCCAAAGCAGGAATTATTCCAGGAGTGAAGTCAACAAAACTGTCGTTATTAATTTGACATACATTTCTTGGTTTTTACAGATCCAGGAGTGTGATAGGTTAAAAATAGCAACCAAACAGCAATATGGCTGGTCATTTTGACGTCAACATTGTGATTTTTTTAATTGACTAGTGTGTTATGCATTGGCCCTTAAATGCAAGAGTTGGAATTTAAAAAAAACAAATGCAGTGCCACAAAGAGACCTTTGAGATGTTCAGTGGCCAACTCGTGTCCCTTTTCTATTATTCGCGGCACCCTCAAGTAGTTCCCCAGAGGTTCTGAACAATGGAAAGGGGTCACAAAGTCTGGTACCACTAGGCATTTCCAAAGTTTCCATTGCAGTCCTATCCTTTAGTCAGCAGATGGGGAGAAAGGTGTCGCTGTGGGGCACTTTTCAATGTTAGACATCTGACCCTCTTTCCCGGTTCAGCAGGTTTTTAATTTTAGGATCTTGCAATGTAATGCTGGCAAGTTTGCATCCATTGGAATGACCGATCTCTGCCAAAGTTGGTGAGCGACAATTTGCGCTCTGATCTGCTGCTACTATCAGTTCTGAGACAAAGCCACCACATCTTTCTTCCCATTACATTTGTTTTGCCAAACTGTTCTTACCCATTTAGACAATGGCAGTTAACACACACTGGTCAAAATATTAGTATAACAGGGCATTTCCTCAAGCTTCTTAACGTTCCAGTGAAACACAAATTAATGACAAGCGAGGTGTTTTTTGTTTTTAAATTAAGACTAGACTTGGTTATTTGGAGACAAAAAAACAGTGCTTGGTGTAAGTACACGCTACAGATGATCTCCTGGAGTAGATGACGGTCGGCCGCAGGGTACCAGGCAATTGCCACAAACTGGTAACTAGACCAGCAGCCACTGTGGTTGTAGGTAGGAGAGGGGGGAGACTTAATGCTTGTGACCCTGTGCAGCTGATGCTTGAGGGGTTAGTCGCTGGCTTAGTCAATGACAGCTGGGGTGTTAATGAAACCAAAAAAATTGGGAAGAAAAGGTAAAAGAAACACAGGGTTAGCTTCAAATTTTAGTGTTTTTTTCCCTTCATTTTTTTGTTTGTGATTAAGACACAATAGCAAATTACATGTATATTAAAAAGACAGACCTGTACACAAATTATCACATGCATGATAGAATGTCAGAGGTCATGACCTGGGTCTGAGGTTGGTTGAAATGCAGGTCACGACGTGTGACCCACGTTAACTCGAACCATTATGTCAAATGTACACATTAACTAAAAGAGGCTACATCAAGGGTCATTAGTAATACATGTGCCAACGAAGTGTTCCTGTCAAAACACAGATGAAAGTTGTGGGCAGTTGTGCAAGCTTGGGGTCAGACTTTCAATGCTTTTTCATCAAGTTTACAAGGTTTTAGAGTTAGTTTATCACTTGTTGAAAAAGCATTGAAATAACTTTGCTCACGAATAAGGAAACCTCATCTCGTCAAGTGTCTCCTCAACTTTAATTGTTACCAAGGGAACACTGAACAGAAAGTCTTCATTTCACTGCAAGAAATTACAAAAAATTTGATTGGCTGTAAATGGCTGCTCTTTTCCCAAAGGGTCAATCACAGACCAGGACAAGACTGGGACTTGGATGAGGCGTTATTTATTAGTTCATCCATCATGCCCACAACTAGCACAATGCCCTGGTAACAGATTGCCCATCTATGACAGCTAAAAATTAATGGTTGCTATGGCGATAATGAAATGAAAAAAAAAGCTCAGCAAATCAAGATATATGGTTAGGCCAGGAGGCAGAGACAAAAAATAATAAAACCACTGACACTGGATTACCATTGGCTGCTTTTGATCAGCTGTTACATACACTTGCATGTGATTGGCTAATGAATGTCACCTGACCTAAAGTACTTCCCTCCCTTTTGTTCTGAAGGTCAAATTTTGTGCCTATTGACTTGAAGACTGTTGACTGGTAACCAGGAAAAGTAAAAGAAAAATCACATTTGTTGAATGAACAGAAGTTATACACTATTACCCAAATGGCTTTGATTTCGATAATCACATGTGATCCGTTAAACAAGATAAATCACCGGATGAACACCAAAATCAAAAAGAAGAAGTTGAGAACCACTTCTACTCAACAGTACACCGTGTGGGTTAATTGATGACTGAGAGAAGAGAAATCAATACAAACAAACTTCAACAAGAGTGTTTTAAGAAAAAGGGTCATGCTTCAGAGCGGGTTATGGAATTGATCGAAGATTTCAGTTGTTCAATTTAACAGTTAAAAAAAAAAAAAAAAGCAGCAAAAATGTGTGTAAAAAAAGCGGGCAAGGCCATGCTGAAATAAAATAGAGAAAGCAAGATTCGATACAATGGGGCAGGAAGAGACACTGTGGATAACATCTCTCTACCCTCTGTGCACTGGTCCAAAGCAACATACACAACCAAGAACTGGCTTCCTACGACCAACAGAGGGCTCAATTTCAAGATGGCAACCCTAAGGTCTTGTAGCAGCCATCTTGTAACCACGAAACAATTCCCTTTTTTATGATGAACAAAAAATGCACTGATGATACATAGTTATAAAATGCACTATTTGGATTTTGAGGCACACCGATAATTTACAATAACGACCTTTCCCCTCAAGTTTCTCAGACAGAAAAGATACTAACATTTCTCCTTAAAGATACATTTTCTCAACAGAAACAAAAAAGCAGAAACAAATATCATCTCATCCAAAACTATTAAAATGCATGAGGTAGCTTAAATGAAAGTGTTACATGTACAGGAGAAATAGAAAGAAGATGACTCAATATCCCCCCCACAAAAAAACCCCACAAAACAAAAATGCTGAATTGTGAAACAAAAACTGCTATCTCACTGTTGCGGTATGTTAATTGCCTTGGTTGTGTATGCGCGAGATTGATTCACAGGCAACAAGGTGCAACTAGTCACTTTGTGTTAGTTCACTGTACATTGGACTGATGAAGTTAGCTTGTTCTTGGTTTATCTTCCCTTAAAATGAGGACAGATTTACAAAAGCGTCCCGAATGCATTCAGAGCGGTTTTGAAATTCCGTTTCCATAAAAACCTCTGCTGAGTTTCCGCCCCCAGTTTCCGTTAGACTGTGCCTCTTTGATTTGAGGAAACAGCATTACTAAATTTTAAAACCGCCTAAAATGCACGCAGACTTACACATACATTTATTGCCCAGCACAAAAAAGACTGGGGATAAGACACCAGCCCAGATTGCAGAATTAACTTTTTTGTTTTGTAGAAGCATTGCTTTGGAATGGAATAGAGACCAGACAAATGTTTCTGTCAAAGTAAATCCAATTTCCAAATACCAGTAACTTCTCTGGGTTGCCTTAGTAAACAACATGCAAAACAATTCCCTTTCTTCAGTGCCGGGGTTGAAATTTATGGTATTAATCACGATTCCAAGAAATCAAAAAGGATCATCTGCTCATTCCTCATTAGGGTGGAGATATTAGTCAACCTCCACCCCAGGGGGCGAGGGGAAGGGGGAGTTGAGGTGCTCGTCCCCTGGGCGTGAGGTTGCATATTAGTGGATGGCTGGAACAACAGCAGGAGACCAATTTACCGTCAGTCCTCGCTGCGTTCTCATTGGCCAGGGCCCTGTTGGGTTCGGTTTAGCACTCAGCTGACGGGCTCCGTGCGGTGGGCATTTGGTTTGGTTTATGACAAAAGTAATGAACGTTGTTAGCAAAGTACATGTTGCTACGCTTTACAAATAACCTCGTCTGGGGTGACAAACCTATCTTGAAATTGAAATTACGGTCACTGTTAAATCTGCAAATATATGAGCTCAATCAAATCCTAAAAACTGATTCATAATTTCAAGTTCAATATTCTTAGAGAGGCTGCAATTTGTAAAGCGTCACATTTTGTTAACATGAATATTAATAACCACTTAATTAATTAACAAACCACTTGTTACAACTGTTACAAAGTCCCTCTATTAACATCCTTAACATACTCAAATTTTTAATTACAGCACATACATTAACGTGAGGGTACCGTGATATTAGAATAAGTTAATAAAGCGTCGTGCCAAACTATTCTTGAGTTCAGAACTGCCATCTGTAGTTTTTTGCATCTTTTCCAACGAGAGGTGTTGGAAACAGAACAATTCTATCACCCCCATTTTTAATGGAATCACCCATACAAGCCCAGTTGGGACAACTCCATTTGTATTGGAACATGTATTTAAATTTACATCACTGAAATTGATGACTAAAATGTACGACCGTATTGGTTTTTCGATCTTTTTCCTTTCTTTTTATTTTATTTTCTCTTCTCACACCGATAATAAAAACCCTCACTTGTAACAGTTCTTTATACTAAAAAACAACAAAAAACAACAGACACCCATAAATGAACTGCCCAAACATAATGCTGGTTCCTCCAACCAGATGGTCTACTATGGCAGTGTGGAAGTGCTGGTATCCCGCGGGCCAAATAAAAAAATACCACACTGGCCATTAGAGCTTCAAATGGCGGCAGTAAAAATTTAACTGTTTCGTTTCATCCCGCAGCTTTTAGAGGATCTCACATGAAAGCCACTGTTTACGCCTGAGCAGTTCAACGATAACATTCTTACTCCTAGGGCATCTACGGTACATGTACCACCTTATAAAACCACTACAAGACAACCCGTCACGTGAAAGTGAAACCTTATGAGATAACGGTCTACATACGGAAGACAAAAAGATACGACTACATGTTTCCCAAATATACGTCATGGTATAAACAGTAAATAAAACAAAAATTGAGTACAATTTAAGGCAACCATTCACAAAAATATATAAACATTAAACTCGTCTACCTTATTCAGTACTTGTTTTTAATTTTTTTTTTTGGTAATGAAAATATATATATCCTTTACTGAATAAGGTTGAGCACTTAATATATCCATTTCCCATTGCAGACCCCTTACACGATATCATAAATATACAAATACAAAAAATATAATACTTTTTCGGTAGAAAGCAACAGAACAAAAGGAGAATTTTTGTATTTAACCTGTTGAAAAATGTAAGTACTGGGTCTGTGTATTGGTTGCATATTAAACCGATGTTTTTTCTTCGGGGCAATAAATTATTTTGTGCAAGTTTTTTTTTTGTGCTTTGTTGTACTTTCAGTGAGTGCATGTGGAGTAAAGAAATTCTACATGAAACCAAGATCAAAACCTGAGACAATGGGAAGAGAGTTGGGTGTTGAGTTGCTGTTTGGCTTTTTGAAGTTGAAACTTCATTTTTTGGAACTGAAGTTCTGACATTTCTTCTCCTCAAAGCTTGTCTGCAAACAAGCCACAAAGGAAGTTTTCTGGATTTTAAGCAGTGGTAACATGTCTAAGTGAGAGAAAAAAAACTAGTCCAATAACTGGCATTGTCACATTCATGTTGCTACAAACGACTCTCTGTATCCTTCACAAAATTACCATTTAAAAGCTTACTGATTTTACAAAATAAAAAAAAAGCCCAAAATAAACAGAAAATAATACAAAAGAAATTAATGCCCTGATGTGGAGTACACAAAAAGTAATACTTGATACAAAATATTTCCTGTTAAAATCCGTCAACACATAAGTACAAATTGCTTCAATAAAAACAGGCACTGCAGGGTTTTAACAAGTTGCATATATAGGTCAAAGTTTACATGGGTGATAGTAAGTACATACCGTTGAACCATTGATTATATAAAAAGATCGTATTTACAACACAGTACTGACCGCATCATGGATATTGGGGTCTAAAAAAAGCCATCCATTGACCAATTCCACACTGGAGATGTATTTGTGACCCCGAAACAGATGGGATAAACCAGTCTGCACACATGTGCACAGATACGTACACAAGATTTTTGGGGGGCCAGTTTCTATAACATGAGTACAACCTGTTGTCCAACAAACTTGAAACGTCAGCAGAGTGCATTTTTCACAAAACTTTTCGAGTGAAGGTGGAGACAGAGAGGAAAATTATCTGATGAAAGTCAGCTTCAGGTAAGTTCCCTCCCCCCACCAGGATCGGCTGATTAATCATATATGGAATTCCTGCTTTGCAATGCTCAAATTACCGGAATTAGCCCATTAGCGACCTTACTTCATTGTTGAATATTTCATTGTGGGAGACGCTCCCTACAACTGGCCCCCAAGGCGCAAGGACGTACTTGAAGGGATTAACTGTTCATTTGGTGATTTCTGAACTTCTCATGAAGTATGAATGGAGACTTAGAGGCATTTTGCCGGATGCGTGACCACCGCGGATGAGTCGCTGCGATGGGAGTTCGGTTGATCTCTGAAACTCTCTACAACTGTCAATTGCAATATGCCTCGTACAGTTCTCACATAGTAAAGCAGAATTTGCATCGACCTGATACATAATTGCAAGGTGCACAAAGCCTTACAGATCTGCACCTGATGCATTTATACTGTATCACGGGCGTGTACATGCATAATAAATGAGAGTCATTTTGCATATCCGCCGAGGAAAACAAACTCCACGCATCATCTTGGCTAGAGGTAACAACATCTTGGTTGAGATCCAGATCAAAACCACAGCAATTTCCCACAGGCAAATTTCCAAATAAAAGGTTAAGCAATTTTTTCTTCTTAAATTAAGAAGCAAAGGAATTCAAACTTGTTTAAGAGCAGCTGCGGTTGGTCAATGGATGTTAATTTTTCTTAACGGTTTGAAATACAGTGTACTCTAAAGAAATATCAAACATTAGGCAGTACTGTACCATGGTGCATCAAGACTTTCGAGACATCAGAGGGTTGGGAGAGGAGTCGCTCCCAATACCATGCCGGGAAGCTCTGCGAGAGAGAAGCCAATGTGGCGTACACACACACGCACACACACACGCACGCGCGGTGAGAAGAGGAGGAGAAGAGAGAAACAAAGAGACAAAAAATACCACGAGTTAGGCCAAAGGTCACCAGTTTGATCTGGGTTTGGTTAGGAAAGCGCAAGTCATGGCTCCGTGGCTTAGTTTCGTAACAGTGTTAGTTTGGTTGAGTCGTTTTGTTTCCTTCTACTGTACTACTGACTACCGATACTAACTGTATTCATGTCCAATAGTTTCAAATGCGGACAAGAGAGGTCCTTCCCGGTAATGCCATTTGCAAGACCCGCCGAGATGATATACACTCAGAGAAACTTCCAGATCCGAGTTTGAAAAACTGCCGATGAAACTGCCTGTCCTGCATTCTGCATTTCACTGCGGTTTCATTGAAAGTTTAGAAACTGGTCTGCAACCACTTTTGGTTCTTTTTTTTGCCGATTTGAACACTTTTTTTTTCAACTTGGTAAGTTTCTGAAGAAAGTTGGTTAACTTGGCTTCGGTAACTGCATTGATATTCCAGAAACTGGAGGTACTCTAGGCCTGCTGAATATTGAATTAGGCTCAAGTAAAAGAAAAAGGTCAGCAGAGCTTTCAAGCAAACGTCAGTGAGCTTTTCACCCAGAACAAAGGGCTAAAGAAAAAAAAGACTGCTTGGTAAAACTGGTTACCAGCAAAACAGTATTCAAAACATACTATCTGTAGCCGGTACTCTGCAAGTAATCCGGTACTCTGCAAGTAATTTACACAGCAGGCTAAATTAGCTTAGCCAGATTTTTTCCTAGCTGGTGGAAGCAAGAAACCCAGACCTGATTCCTACAGCAGCGGTGACTTCAATGGATATCACGCATGCGTCTGTGGTTGTATCCATAAGCCAAGGTGTGAGCTCGCTGACATTTAATAGGCAACTTGGCTTTAGTTTCTCTTTCTAATACATATGGCATCGCTTCTTGTATGAAAACCACTGAAAGCAAGTTTCTCTTTTAGAAACTGGTAAGACTGCTCAATCACCAACTCGCATGCAAATAAGCTTCTTTAGTCAGTTTGTAATCGACAACCAAGCCAGAGCCATCTTGAACATTTTCTGTTTGGACCCATTCCCCCAATCAGTGCATTAGCAAAAGGGTCTAAAGGTGATTGCACTTTTTAAAAAAAAAGAGTACAAACTTAAGTCACGAAACTGTAAAAACAATCACATAATTCTGACAATAGTCTTTCGTGAATTTGGGCTGCAAAACTGAAAACTGTGATTCTTTGTGGAAAAAGAGAATTCTTTTTTTTTTACTTTTGCATCTACTTTCTATGTCTTTCTTCTTCTTAAGTATTCACCGAACTGAAACATTCACTGGCTTGCTCCGTAAATCTTCAGTTTATTGCCATAAGGTGGATGCAAATGTATACATTTGGGAAATAAAAATCAACCTCCAGTGCAGCCGATTTGAACAACAATAAACTTAGCGTTCAACTTGAGAATCATTTTGAAAGACTACTGCAGGCAACACACACTCGGGCCCAGAATGGGAGGTCCCAGAATGGTAAATTTCTCTCCTAAGTTGTTTTTAAGGGAGGGAGGGAGGGAGGCACTGACTTTAAAAATATGTGGCAGTATGTGAAACAATTATTTCCTCCACGCTTCCCCTGCCAACCAACCAACCAACAGACAGACAGACAGACAGACAAACAAGCAAACGAAACCAAAAATGGGCAAAAATACCACTTCCTTCTAGTTCTCCCTCCTAAACGTGTCACACGAAATGCTCATACAAATATTACCACTAAATAAAATACAAATTCTGTACAAAAAAAGTGGCTAAGCCATCCAATTCACGATCCTTCTCTTCCACCAAAATTGATAAAACAGCACATCCCATTAGGCTACAGACGCTATCTCTCATACCATAACAATATATATATCTGCTCTACTTTTCTTCCTTATAATACCATAATTCATAATATAAAAACCCAACTTCTTAGAACTAAAAACATCAACCACAAAAAATATCGATTACACGGTCTGTAATTTTTAAAAAATGTATACACTCTAGCATTATCGTTGCAAGAAGTTTGGAGCTGTGTCCATAATATTTAAATACATGTCATAAATCAAGTTCAAAAATCGGAAAGAAAGAAAAAAGAAGATTGTCAGAGAGAGATATATATTGGATTAGAGCACATTTCTTTGGACGGAAAAGCACAACTGTTTCAATATAGTAAAGCACACATAAATTAGACCAGAACTGGGGTTTGCGGCTTTCCCCCCGAGCATTCCTTGTGATTGCCCGGCTTTGCACAGCCATTTTGATGAAAAAATACAATCAATGCATGTTTCAACAGAAATGCACCAGGCACTCTATTGATGCCAGACTTTTTCTTCTTTTCAATCTGACATCTTTGGGATAACTATGAGATATTTCAAGGTGTCTTGAGGTATCCAAACCAGATTTTACTGCTCGGTTCGATGAACAAATTTCACTCCACATTGCAAATTTTTCCCCTCAAGAAATTCAACATACATGTATATCTGGGAGTCTGACAATCAACAGAGTGCTAGGGGGATGGACCAACATATCTGGTCAACAATGTGCTCTGACCCGACGCAACGTAAATATTTTCCTCTCTCTCTGCAAAAAAAATTCACACAAGATTGCAATTCAGCTGCAAAACAAGGGGAAACATTGGTAATGAAATAAATCGTGTAGTGAGGTCAGGAGGGCAGCTTTAAATGAACAATTTCTGAGTCACTTAGGGGGTTGAAACACTACATGTACTTACCAAATTAAACTGAGCAGGGCTGGGATGGACCCCTCAGGCTACCATGTTTCTATCCATCAACATTTTTAAATCAGTTCTGCATATTAGTGATCAGCCCCGCTCCTGACCTCAGCTCATGAAAAGACCTCATAAGGAGCACAGATTCCACACATTAAAATGTTGCTTTGTTCCATTTTCAAAATCAATTTTTTTTTTTGCTAACGGTACACGAGTCTGCCAAATAGATTTTACAAGATAAGGGTACATCAGATACAACCAATCCATCACAAGCCATGATCAACTGAATACAATCAATTGTTTACAATGTCTAATTTGCCGTTATAAGCATCTGTGTTTTAACAAAGGCAAAGGCAAGAAACATTTCACAATAGACGTAACTTTCATGGGCAGTGAAGAACAAATGATAACCACTCAGACAGTTTTTCTATCCAACCTTCATATCTAAGCAGTGTCAAACATCTCAATTAGCAGTACTTTTGAATAATGACTACATTTTCATAACAGAGTACAACAGAATTGGCCACATTCCACTGTTCTCAAAAATTTGGAAGCATGTTTTAAAACTTATGTCACCTTTTACAAAGAACTTGTAAAAAAAAAAATGAAATGATATATCTTTTTTACCCATTGTCCTGTAAGAAATTCTGGAATCTGCAATACAAATTTCAGAATCATGTTTTTGCAATTGCACAACTTCTGCTGAAATTAGTACCTGACACTGACATTTCTTTGACAATTCTCTTTGTCAGAATAAATATTGATTATGGACTGAAAATGGTGATTAGTTCTACAAATCGACTTTGGGTGATAATGGTTATTCATGGGAACTGTGCAATCCAGAAAAAAAAGTAGCGACCAGCAAAAATTTTTTTTTAGTATTGACAGACTAACTGTTAACGTTAATAATTAAACAGGCGTTATTTTTTTATGTACCGTGATCAAACCAAACACTCCTCTAAAGAAAAAACATTTTAATGTTGGAACTCTGTGCTCAGTTTGAGGAAACATATATTGCAACCATCCGCAGAGAGAAGAGAGAAATATCAAGCCAAACAAGCCACCCCAAAAAATATGGCAAAACAGTTGGGGGGGAAACAAGGGTGAGATACAGATGCAATAAAATAGGAGTTAAAAGAGTGAGAAAATGGATATCATTACCTCGTGTATCAAGGACCCTCTGATAGGGGTGTTCCCTGATTGTTCTCCGAATTTTGGGTACAGCACCTGATGCGTATACAAAGGTGTCCAAGCAGGTTAGCCACAAACACATACATGCACAAGTAAAAGTCAACGTGGTTGGGGTTTTTGTTATCACCAATGGGAGTTTGTGTGTCTTCCGAAACACGGTGGCAGAAGTGGGATTAGGTTTCAGCAAGAGAGACAGAGAGAGAGAGACAGTTGGGAAGAGACAATCAGAGGAAAAAGGGATGAGAGATTTAGGAGCATATAAACGTGCCTAACTTGCTTTTTTTTTTTAATGCAAAAATATCTACATATTTTCTGATTAAGAAACAAAATTTATGTGCAAAAAGCTTATTCTCAGCCCAATCACTGCTTACACGCTTTCCATGGGCTCTGAACTATGATTTGGAAGGACGTGAAAAATGTAGAACACTCCACATGAAAAACTGACCTTGGCAAATTTAAAGCAAATTTTTGAGGGGTGCCCTGAATGTTGAGCATGCTTTTAGAGACTTCTGCTTCATCTACAGCATTTTTTTGGGGGGTCCAAAATTCATGGTTGCCAAGGCCAAGCAGAACAAATTGGTCTTCGAAACCATAAAATGAAGAAACGACAGAACTAGCAAAGGAATATGTGAATGAGCAGCGGAGGTGAGCGGTTGGGTGGGTTTGGGTGAAAACAAAAAAAGGAAGGTGGCATATCCGGGTATTGGGATAGAAGGAAATTGAGAATAGGCAGTGAAATTGGGGATTGGAAAGAAGTCTTGGTACTCCTTCAACCATCTCCCACCCAAAAAAAAACAACAAAAACATGAGAGTGAAGGAATAAGGTTGGTAAAGTTGAGAAAGAAGACAAAACTGGTGTTGGGAGGAGTAAGAAGAGGGGCTGGAAATGAAAGCAACTGGGAACAGTAAAGGTACAGCTGCAGCAAGGAGATGAACATCCCAAAAAAAAGCCCTCCAGGGGCTTTCAGAGACAAAAAGGGGACAAGAAACTCAAGCTGTGTAATCATCGAGGAGACATGCAAGATTTTTGGTCACACCAAGAAAAGAGCTCTGCCAAAAAAAAGAAACAACTCCTCATGCTAAAATACTCCGAAGAACAGATGCTGTGATTAGGTCAACCACATACGAAATGTGAGAGGTTGAATTCTGAAAGAGAGAATACAAACGTGCGATGGAACTGAAGATAATACGCCACAAGTGTATTGAACAGAAGTGGTTCGGAACGAGCCGGAGTTGCGGAAACTCCTTTCTAGTGCGACAAAAAACCTTCCATGTCTCCTAATCTGACAAGCAATTTTGCTGTCACAAATTTTTTTTCATTCCCTTGCCGACATCTGAAAGTGAGAATCTCGGAGAAACTCAAACGATACTTTTGTTTGGGCAATGTCATTGGGGAATTGGAAAGGGTCCACAAAAGAAGTCCTGTGACAGAAAAATGCCCTGATGATAAATCTACATGTGTAATCTACACTACAATGAATCAATGGTGGATCCACGTATCACAGAGTGAAATGTCCTTGTGTCACTGCACACCTCTGGATTTTTTTTTCCAGCCGAGTAATCCCCTCCCCCCCAAATTCCTTAATTCAGGGAAACCCCTCCCCCCAAAAAAACAGGGCTTAAAAATAAACACAGATTGGATTTTGAGCAACTTGCCAAACATTTTCACAGAAAAAAGTTCAGAGTGCTTTTTGACTTTAGAAATTGATGCCAATGTTATTTTTCCCTTATCAAGCAAAATTGTAAATCATTGCAAATTTATAATTTACCATGCCATTGGCAATAAAAGTGTGGACATGTTTCTGTTCTCCTCTGTGTGTGTTTAAATTTGTTTTCTGAAATTCATTTTGCATCTAGCATTTTGACTTTTTTTTGCGTAATACTGTAAAAATCACTTCTTCAAGGTGATGTACAACAGACACCAAAAAATTGGGTAAAAGCAAATGGAAAATGTCCTTTTTTTTAAAATGCCTCCAAAAATAGTGTCCAACGTCTGAGCCGAAGAAATGCTACGAGTGATTCTTAAAATTAGTGAAGACAATGCAATTTTCTTTCAATGCGAGCGATTAATGTCCAAAAAAAGAGGGTGTTATGTGGTTAATTCATGACTGGAGTTATTTGTCTCACTTGCAGTGCACCAGGATTATGAAAACAAATGCCATTTCCAAAGAGAATTTTTTTTTCAGTCTAACTACAGGAATTAGTAGTATGGTCAAGTAACTGAGTTGTGCAACTGTTCGTTTTATTCAGAATTCCCCCCTGCCCCCGGAATTTTTAACTTGCCTAAACGATCCCAAGGATACAACTTTCTAATTTTTTCGAACTGGCATAAGTAGCAACTTGTCTAATTTGCCGGTCTTTCCTGAGTTGTCATCTATCCTCAATTCTCATTCTGAAACTAAGGTGTTTCTGAGGATTTCCTAGTTAGGTTGTTTACTTCTGTTTGTCAGCAAACGGACGCTTATACATCTACTTTTTGGTTTGGTATTTTTAAAAATTCTTTGGCTGAAACCCATCTGCTAAGATTTTCTCAAAATTGAAACCTATCCAACAACAAAATATATTAAATAAAAAATAAAAATTTCAATGTCACATACGATCATTCAGATCACTTAATTTAAAATTCACTGAAAGTTTTTGAATTTCCATTTGTAGCTTTTATTCTACTAAAATTCTGTGCCTCCTTGCAATAATTTGTTTTTGCAATTACTTGATACAAGTGCGGGTTCGGTGTGCAGGACAAGTTGTGGGAACAATATTGAAAGTCCAGTTCACGGATGCATCGGCTGCATGATCGTCGGCCGTAAAAGTTGTGAGGATCAATGCACCCCGATACAAGACATACCAATAGTACCCTCAGACGGCGTGGGAGGGTAGTCGAGCACGGTGGGCGTCACGGCGTATGGGTAGTGCTCGTAGGGTGATATCATGAAGCTGGTCCCATCGGCTGTCGACACCATGGGCGGGGCCACGCTGTTGGCAAGGAGGGTCTGGCCGCTGGCCATCCGCGGGAAGAGTGCTGCCGGGGGGTGGGCGAGGAGCTGCGGGTTGGCGGCCGGCGTCGGCGACCGCAGTGGTTGGGGGATGAGGGCAGCGCCCGGCGCGATCATTGGTCGGGGGGAAGCTATGAACAAACAACGGGAACATGTTAACACCATGCATTAAAAAAAATATTGTCTCTGCTCTCCTGGGTGGTTTGTTGAAGTTAGTGGGGTTAAACTTCCTAGTTGGGTGTGGTTTGTTTTGTTATTTGAACAGGTGTTGTCTGGCTGTTAGTCGTCTACGGAAAGAACACGGGGGAGATGTCTTTACCTGGTATGAATGCGCAGCCACCAGGCGGAATTTCAACTATAACAGAAAAAGGTTAAACCACTCTTAATGCAAACAGAAATCAGAACACATCCAAGGGTCACTTTCAAATATGTCACAGGATAATGCACACCTTTAGTACAGGATAAAAAAGATTTTTAGACACATGATGCTAAGCGCTAGAGAAGATTCATGGCAGGCGAAAATCAGATTAAGGCCAATAGACTGACTGCAGCTGCCAAGTCTGGCGACAGTGACCTATTGGGCAGCATGGACATCTGGGAGTTTTGGAAAATGCAACCACACCACGTCAATGAAAACAACTGCAACGGGCGCACGCGTAATAACTAATCAAAGAAATGATTGTTTAATCTGATCCTCTGACTGGCTGGTGTACGCGTACATGTACGTTGCCATGGTTGCTGTTTTCATCAGTTACTACCCACCATTTTGTGAGAGTTCCAGATGTCTGTGCCGCCGCGTAGTGGGTACCGAACATCAATAAACATGACACCATCCCATAGCAAATGGTTGTTAACCAAAAATGAAGCCAATTTTCGGGAGAGTATTCAGAATATTAGTAGTCCCAGTACTGTCTGGACTGTCGGCTTTATTTAGGGCAAATGGCACTTACAACACACTTTGCTGTCAGAGGACGCCATGTTTGTTGGTGTTTGATACCCACTATAGGTCACATGACTTAGTGGGTGCAATCAGTCTAATACTTGAGCAAACGCAAGTGTGTTGCATAACTAGGGATGAGGGTGTATGTTACAGATACAATCCATCGTTTGGCATTTGTGCACTACGCTTCTTTGAGGCAACAAGCAGGCTTCAAAATCTGAAGACAGGTGCCTTAGAACAAACCTGATGAGGTTTCAGCTCAATGAATGCTGGATATTCTCAGAAAAAAAAATGACATTCTGGGATCTCCATTTCAAATCAAACATTGCCAGGTCAGTTTTTGACTTGCACCCAAATTCAGTGTCTTCTCAACAATAATTTCGCTTTTTTTTTTTTTTTGACGACTGCAAATGATGGACTATACCTTTAATGGATGGTGTAAAGGTTCGTAAACATGATATTCTATTACAAACAGATGGGGATGAGTATTTTTTATGATGCTAGTGCATGTAATTTGAACAAGGTACTTCTTCAATGCGTGCATCTACCTGTACAAGTCTATTGTGGCTGGTTGGTTTGTTTGTTTGTTTTGGAATGAATGCACTCGTACTGTTTCTAAAGATTAATATATGAGCGCACGGGCAGGGCGTCTGTTTATGTACGGTGGATCGACAGATGTTTAAAAAAAAAAATCAGACTTTTTTGTTCAGGCTGGTGTGTTATATTCCTGAAATGCAGGGCCAAGAAATCTACAAAAATACTCTCTGGAAAAAAAAGCTGCAACATGCATTCTATTTCAAAAGGAAAATGGCTACGCAAAAACTAAAAAAAAAATTGCTACGAACAGTGGCACGTGTACGGCATCTACAGGGAGAAAGATGAAGAACATTTTGCGCAAAGAAGGTCCAAGTCAGTGCCACCAGCTGAGCCAGTTTGAGAAACTTGAAAGACTTTTGCAGATTTCTCTTGAGTTTTCTGAATTTTCTTAAATTAAGCTGCACTTCTCTGCAAGAACAGTTATTGTTAATTGCCGTCAGTTGAGTCAAATACTGGACCATCACTGGTGCCCTGCCCCCTGTGAACAGAGTTCCTAAAACAATGTTAATGTTGCTAAGAACGGTGGGGAATGAAACGAGAACCAACAAAGAGGTGAGGTGGTATGGAAAGTGCGGCAGAATGTTGGAAAGCTGTGGGTTTGGGGTGGTTAGTGGCATGGGTGGAGTTATCAGATGAGAAAATTCAAATGGGGTGGGATGTGGGTTTAGTTCCTAAGTTCATTTGCTATTTTCATCTGTGCAAAAGAAAAAAAAAAGACTTGAGGGAATTCAGCAGTACTGAAAGTTCAGCAAGCTCAGTTAGAATACTGGACGATGTTGATTAACTGTAAAGCGTGAACCCGCCTTCGGGCAAAGTGAATTTAAAAACAAAGGAAGAAAAACACTGGTTCCTCAAAATACGTCATCATAAAATGCTTGCCATACTTGAGATTAGAATTTGTTGATGTTACGTGACAGACTGTTGTGCTGTGACTCTCGGGGTCAACCGGGGTGAGTCATTTATGACTTGACTTGAAAAGCAATTCTTGTAGGACCAAGACCACAGATCATTCAACAGAGGACAGAAAAGAATACACCTGCATTCTGGATGTCACTCTAGGGAGAAAAATTGTCTACTGGTCTACTTCGTGGGGATGCCATTTTTGGACCATCCAAAACCCCATGTCAACAGGGGAGCAGCACAAGGTGTCACAACCCTAACCAAATCCAAGGCCGGGCAAGTTTGTGACGGATCCTGACACACGCACAAACAGGAGCTGGTATTCTATTTGGAGTCTGTGGGAAAATATGCAGTGTTAGGATTAAGGAGTAATCATGATTGCTCCAACTGGTTTTATGAATAATAACCTCATACCAAGGAGGGATACGCTCTGACTACAGAGAAGTGTCAGGCAGTCTTGTAGGAGACATCTTAAGACGATCACACAATGTCGGAAGACCATCACAAGACCTCCAGTCTGAATTCAGGCTATGAGCTATTCAACTGAACTACAATGAAAGCATTCCTTTGTCGCTCTTCGCCAATACTTGTGACTGATTATGCGAATGGTCTTCGTGTCCGGTCTTGAGGTCTTGCGATGGTCTCGACGACAACACTGGTGTCGGGGAATGAACTTCGACAACCCTGTCCCTGAGCGAGGCTTAAACCACCTACCAAGAGGCGTGCTAGGATTGCTACTGTTTTTGCTGGAGGTGTCCCTGAATGTGCCGTTGATGATGGCCAACTCCATCAGCTGTCTCTTCTTCAGCTCATCTTCACCGTCCGCCTGATGCAAAAAAAAAAAAGAAAAGAAAAAAAGGAACAAATCTTGTCAATGATTTTTTTCCCAATTAACCCCCAGATCAAGCTATCCTGAGAGTATAATGGCTACATGATGATGCTCACAAGTAGCTGTCGAGGGAAGGAAGGACAGCAACTGTACATGTACCTGACATGGTGACATTTCACGAAATTTCTGGAAGGGTAGAGTTTCTGAACAGTAAGCTTACAACCATTTTTTTCTCATGAGCTCTCCAACAGCACTTAATAGCTTTCCAAGCTTGTGGGATGAGATTTGTGAAGTGAAAACCTAAAATATCCACAAAAACTTCAGTTAAAGAAGCTGGCGACATCAAGTAAGACATTGCCAGATTTCATGCTACTGGTGGGATTGCATCACCCAGACCAGAGTATCAGGACGTGTAGTACCACTCTTTAATCGATAAACCTAAATCAGTAGTCAGACTTTCAATCAACAAAAAAATCTACGAAAATTAATCCAATGTTTTGAGGCCAATGAATGAAAAAACTGAAGAAGTTTGGATAAACATTTGTCCATTTCTGCTTGCTACCTCCTAAAATTTGGTACACTGAATCTGCATCTAAAGTGACTTGCAATGACATGCGTCTAGGGAAAGTGATAGAAACCACTAGCCAGCCTATGGCTTTCATACATTCAAGTCACAGCCAATCAATTGGGACATGACCTCAGACAAGGCTTGGAGGAAGGAATGGACAAGGTTTACAAAGTAGACCCAGTGATACTTCCTACTGGACGGGAAATGGAAGACTGCGGAACTATCCGTGCATTTCCTCTCAAATCTGGTAACCACACTGGCCTGGGGTAATGAGCACATTTACTGTAATTGACCTGGTTTTTTTTTTGTATTTTTGACCAGATGCCTCCAGGGGTGATCACCTTCCTTCTGTACTATCGGAGAGGAAACAGGCGCTTAGCGTGTTTTGTCGTTGGCAGATCACAAAAACAGACAAAATGTCAGGAAGGTGCCAGGCTTCAGGTACGGTATGGGACCCCGGCCTTCTGCTATACATTTGAGGCATGTCACCTATTGGGAGCCGTGCCATCAGTTTTGCTTTAGGTCACATTCAACGCCAGAAAACAACATATAGAGACGATCTAATTACCCCACTGGCTTCCGTGCTCCAGTCTATTGGGCCGCTGTTGTTAAACTTTCGCGAACATGGACACGCTTCCCAGTCAGAGGAAATTGGGAAAGAGGTATTTACGACTGGGGCCATAACATCAATATTAAAAACAAGCCTGTCATCACACATTTCGATTCCAAGGGGATTTTGAATGGGGGAGTTACTCATCAAACTGAGAACCACCCTCCGCGCGCTTTGATTCTTGTTCAATGGGTCATTCCACGAGGTTGGGGCACAATTTGTGACAGTGCCTTGTTACATCGGTAACTTTTACCACCTGTCATGACCTGTAGAGTAGGTCATCTACTCTGTAAAAATAACACACGCCTCTGTATTTAGCCTTGCAAGATGTATAACAATGTCAATTTGGAATCCATATGCAGGGAAATTGCTGTTCAATTGTGCCCCAACCCCATGGAATAGCCCCAATATCTATTCAAGTGTGAGTTCAGATTTTAGACCATCAGGAAAATGCAGAGGCCTACTACCTGCAGTGGTCAATATCACACAGGCTAAAAATCCTGAAAACTGAAAATGCCTGTCAGGTGTTTTCACAAGAAACGCCCACTTTGGAAGATCTTTCACTGAAATGAATTAACACCGTGGACTTGGCCTCCATGCTAGTGTTAGTACCTCGAACCAGATTGAACCCACAAACAAATCCAGGGCAAAGCCCCCCCCCTACCTAAGGCTGTGTCAATAATATAGCTATGGCTGAGTAATTCAAGTGTACCTTGGTGGATCCTATGCGCAGATCCACCCAACAAAGGTGCACCTCATTGTCAGCCACACCATCTTCCTTGTTATTCCCTCTTCCACGACCTTGCCCAAGGATCAGGACAGGGGTCAATGAAGAATAACAGGCAGGTCAGCAGGTGTGGCCTGTCAAAATGGGAACTCTCCAGGCAGATTGTTATGACACAGAACAGGGAAGCAGTCAATCTGGCCTTAATCATAACACGCACAGTGCATGCTCTGCTGTACAATAACAGTGCCAATTTTGGAAGAAACGTCAGGGAGAAAACTCAATGATGTTGGCTGGGGGGACCCAGTTTGAGAGGAGATATTTGGCAAGGCAGATCAGACAAATGGGAGGGGGGGGGGTGCTCGACACCCCTCTTCCCCAAGGACCAATGAAACACAGCCACAGTCATGCGATAATATGCCCTGTCAAGTATGAAGCAACTGCTTCAAGTAAGTTGTCATCGTTTTGACATGTGCCGTCAAACACAAACAAGTACCATATATGCTGCCCACTTCCAAGTTAAGCCTGCAGAATTACACACTGTCTCCGGGTGCGTACTGGTAAAGTCAGGTAACTTTATCCAAACGAAATTTGCCCACAATCCCAGGGATTCTGTGCCATATCCCCTAGCAAGGAAAGTGCACCAGGGTGAGCTATACCCCGAGCACACAACAGCCAACACAACCCCGACCCTTCTTTATCAAAAACATCTTTCCTGGACAACTGAATCAAATAACTAAAAGACATCTTCGACAAGGGATAAAGCGCATTAAATCCAGGTACTGGACGCTCATAATCTCAAACTTTCTGATTAGTAAGTTCGCCCCGCTGAGCTTCTATCTATTTGCTCGGATTTACTGGTAGCCTTCTCTCTCCTTGCATCCTGAGCCTGAGTGGGCATTCGATAAGCTATTCTTGGAAAAGGTCACTGGTCGTTACTTTAAAACATTCTAAATGTCATGACTGATGGTACATGCAGATTTGAACACACTACCCTGAAAAAAATCTTACATTGGATTTGACATGCATTCCTTTTTTTCATCTGTAGTTATTCTTGGGGGGGATTTCTAAGTGGTTTAAAAACTCATTACGGGTAATTATTCATACGCAAAGCATGCAAAGGAAAGAAGTGATTTGGAACTGAACTACTGAGAGCAAAATAGAAGTCCTCGAGGAGGACATTGACTTCAGCACCACATGCATGGCATTTACATTCAAGATTCTGTCAAGGCAGCCCTGCTGGTGCGAGTTTGGTATTTGCACGGAGTAATTGAAGAGAAATGCCAATTCCAAAGGACAACGTGTGCACAGCGTTAAAAAAAGTATTCCGATGTGATGACAACCTTCAAAACGCATCAGCTGGCCACTGGGGCAACTTAGCAAGATTGTACTCAGTACCCACATTGGTCACTGGCCAAAATCTTCCCAAGCCACCAAAGGACAGACGACAGTTTATCAAAGGAAAAAGAAAGTTTGACCTTTACCCAACTCACCGACAGTTGACCAACTCGCTGTCGTGGCAACTAACACTGCAGAGATATTTTCTACTTGAGAAGTTCCACGAACAAGGCACACACACAAAAATGAACTGTCTGCGGAATCCTTCAAGATTACCCCCAGAACTGTGGCGTCCAACGTCCGCTCCGCTCCCACATTCACAGGAGCAGAGCGGACGTTGGACCCCACAGTTCTGGGGGTACTTCAAGATCACAACTTAGATGCACATTGTGGTCAACAGCAGTTGAAATTGCAGCACTAGGGGCGGATCTGGAATTTTTTTGGGGGGAGGCTTTCATAGTTTATGTCAAACTTTTGTAGGCAGGCAATTGTTACGGATGTTCGAGTCATAACCCCTTACAGGATGTAATCTTTTTTTTATCACTACTACAATTCTCTATATTTTATCTTTGGTATCAGAGAAGGATTCCCCCCCCTCCCAACAGTGCCTGACTATGGTCTCTAGTGACTCTATGGTCAAGGTGCTTGACTGAGGTACATGTAAGCCCAACGATGCACTGTTTTGTCTACATCACAAGCCAAATTTGATAATTTTCACAGGGCAAGGCCCTTCTTCGATCACCACAGATGAAAATTCTGACCTTTGCCTAAACGTTTTTCTCAGGCATACCGCACGGGACCCCGTTGTGCAGAAGGCTCACGACACAGGGGTGCATTAGGAGCACTGCCAGGGACAGCACAGTGGGTCAGATCGCTGCTGATCACTGGCAAGACAGCCATCTTGAATTACAGGGTTCCCGGCGGCACAACCTGCGCATGCCAGCACAAGGCACGCTGTGGCAAATTCCTCCCCGATTTGAAGACAGGAGAGGGCTGGTGTGAAAGCAAGGTTACCCAAATATTCTAGTGGCTCCTGGCAAGGTTGGGGCGGGGCTTTATTGACATTACAACACAGGCCAATATAAGTGTACACTGTACCCAGTACTTATGGACTAATCCCATGGCCACAGCTCTAAATCTCAACCATGTACATCATGTTGTACACATGAGAGTCCATGGAGGCACTCCTGAACCAGCCAGGGAGTTTTGCAATCTTGCCAAAATGCATCAGTCAACAGTCATGTAGGCCTACTCCAAGCATGTCACCACACCTGTCCAAATCCCGCTCAGACGAATAAATAATGTTCATGAACTGCTCATGATCATTCAATGTCAGCAGTACATCAACAATGAAACTTATTCAAATTATTTATGAACAGTTCCTGAATGTCCCTGCATAAAACCAAACCAAAAAAAGAGCCAATCACCTGTTCAAGAACAACATGCATCATTCATGCATGCAATAAGGGCATGGACATACCGATAAGACAATCAACGTGTACATAAATACCATAAAGACATAGCATCTTCTTTTCTGCAGGTGCATACATGTACACTGTACATGAATGTGAACAGAATGTACGTGTACATGTACATTTCTCTATGGACAGCTCCGTTATGCAATATCGTATTAAAGTAATGCACACTTAGTCAATACACAAGACATTCAGATCTATTCCCTACCCTGCCTCTACATTCGACACTTTCCGGTCACATCAAATGGAAGTTATGCAGAGCAACACATGCACCTCTGATGCAATTACATTAGGCAATTGAATGGCTCCCAATCCAGGTATTGGGAGGGTCGTCAGTCACTGTCACCCGTCCTAATTTCCTTAGCCTCCAGTAAACCTGCAACAAATTACCAGCCAGTGAAATTGTTGGGATGCTCTGATGGCCCTATCTGAGGGGATGATCTTATCCAGGAGAAGATCAGATGGACTAGCCAACATTCTTCCACCGACAGCAACTTATATGGAGTATGGCAATCTGGCATGATGGATACATAATGACAAACGGAGCATTGAAGTCTCGTGTCTGAGTGAAGGGAAGAGAGAGGGAGGACTCTAGGATGTGGACATAGGTCTTTTTTCCATAAGGCAAAGTTTTCAAAATGCAGTCGGGGAGTAAACTGACCCAATCAAATATGAAGGTTACAAGAAGCTAACTGCCTTCAGACTCAAGCTAGTCACATGATACAAACATGAAGTATAAACGTGCAGTGAAAACTTCATCATGTTCACTGTTGATATTCTCCTCCCCCCCATAGAAGAATGCGGATCAACATTCCA
This sequence comes from Acanthaster planci, assembly GCF_054643075.1. NCBI lineage: Eukaryota > Metazoa > Echinodermata > Asteroidea > Valvatida > Acanthasteridae > Acanthaster > Acanthaster planci. The sequence continues at coordinate 13,102,796 of NC_141791.1, forward strand.
TTCACAACATCCAGGTCAGATCCTGGGACAGTATCCCCTGGACAGGGAAAGCACTAAAGGGAAACTCCAGCCACGGGGAAAAAAAGGGTCTGATTGGTCCTGGGAGGTTGCTGAATCTGAAAGACCTTTTCTTTTCGAAATGAAATGTATGGAACAGATGGTGGTCAAATCAAGGTGGGAACTGTTGACAAGGCCACTTTTTTTTTCTGGGGCACTTGTCTAGGAGCAGATAGGAATGACAACCTGGGGAAAGTTAAATTGGTAATTTGAATCGGGCATCACTTCAAGCATCTGAAAAATGTTAACGAGAAACTGGCTCCATTTGGCTGGGTTAACTCCACAAGAAACCAGGTGATCCCAAGATTACTCCTGGCCTCCAAGTCTGGTATCATACCATGCCATTGGTGGGCGTCCTCGGCCCTTTAAAATTTCACCAAGATTTGACATTTTTCAGGCCTACCCCCTCAGGTTTTTTTTTTTTTTTTTTTTGAAGCCCAGGGCCTCAGCCATCAACACATTCCATCACACCTTCCACCCCATGCACACAAGACACTCTGGGGGAGTTCCAAGAAGAACCCCAAAGAAAAGCTTCCTTTTCATCGCTTTTTTTTGCACCCCAGCCAAATGGGGGGGGATATTCCAAGGTGCCATTGTGTGGACAGACTCCCTGGGAGGAGGTCCTTTTAAGCCAAAAGCTGCATTCATCTCCCCTCCCCCCTTAGGCCTGTCTCTTCCACTGATTGACAGTATTCTTGCGGTACAGTGGAAGACCCCATTACAAAAAAACCCAGTAACTAGACCATTGGTTGAGAGACTTTTGGATGGCACTGGGGAGGTGGATGAAATGAGAAACCACTGAACCCTTTCAAGAGCCCATCTTCTGGGTTACATAATACCAAGAAGTTAAAGAGAGTGTTGACTTCACCATCAAGAAAAGGGGAGCATCTCTTGAGCGGGCAAAAAGTGGACAAAAGAACCGGGCGCACAAGGCAGACAAAGCTGGAAATCACTGCACTGTCTTGCAAAGAACACATTTATAACCCAAACAACAGTAATCAGGTGAGCCTATAAAAAAAACCAGAAACATATTTAACATTCAACTTAAATCCTGCCAGCACTGCATTTTATCTAATACCTGCTTCAGTACCTGTCAAGGCTTCATCTTCTGTAAAATGGCCCTGTTTGAAAAACATCTTGGGAAATACAAAACTGCTGCAAACTGCTTGCTGACTAGCGACCTAAAATACAAATTTATATACTCAGCAAGAAATGAGACCAAGGGGTACCCCCCCAACATGTCCAATCCCTATACACATTCCAGACAACTGTTACTTAACACATCCCCCCAAGATGTCTGAAAGGAATTCCCCAGATTCCTGTGAGACAATGACCAACACAAAGCAGGGGGGGTTCTCTCCGTCTCATACCTTGCTGCATATGCAAATTTATCCACAAAAATAAGGAGGGCTTGACATTTCGATCCTACTAGAAGCTTTTTCAAAGGCAAAACAACTCGGCAGAAACTGATTGCAGCCTGGGCTTCATGCACTTGTTTGTCTGTTAAGTGAGTGCCAACAAACTATTCGGACTGATCTCCACCAATCAACATTCCTGTTTTCTTGATAACCCTCCTGGACCCTTCACGGTCGCTGGGGTGGAATTAAGACTTTTCACCTCCTTGTAGTTTGCAGGTCAATAATATCCCAGCTGCCGCTCTTGTGTCTTTTGAGGGGTGGACGTCCTGAGGTGTTCAATGTTTGAGGGATTAATCCATTAGGTCGATTGTGATGATCTTTTTCCAGATTTTTTTTTTTTTTTTGGAGGCTTTCTTTTATGAGGGGGGGCTTTAAAAAGTCTCTGACATGTTGTTTTGATGGAAAGAGCAATCTCTCCAAATGAGTGTAAATCCCCTGTGTTGAATCACTCAAATCTCGGAGTAGAAGCTTCTGCTGATGTTGTTGTCTGATGCAGTGTTAAGCCGGGGATCAATAAACGGTTTTGGTTTCCGCATAAATAGCTGTTTTGATACTGAGCCGGTTTGTTTGAGGGACAATTGGGGAAGCCACCCAAGATTACTGCACCATCACGGACTCACAGGGGCTGGGCTCAGTGTTTTAATGCTCCAAGGGGTCCAGCCAAAAATATTCCCGCCTTTCATCTGTCAAACACCGTCAGCTTACAGACAGGGGAAAGTAAACAGAAAATGGGGGTTCTGCATTTTACAAAGGGGACGCAGAAGCCAACTCTCTACACGTGCCCATTTATTCCTGCAGGAAGCCTTTCTAGAGTACATCGAGGACTCTCTATCAATCTTTCAGGATTTCAGTGTCTGCATTCTCTACAGCTCATCACGTGTTGCTATGATCCAGCCTTATTCGAGTATCATTAACATCATAACTGAACTGCACACGGCATGCCGTGTGAATGTGCATGTACTTTCGTACCCCCAATGCATAAACAATGCGAAGCAAAATCGCGTTCAGGGGCCGAGTTTATTTCTAATTTCAGTACGAACCAGCAAGTACAAATAAACTTTGTGCTGCTTGGAATCTGAGGCAAGACTTTTCTGAGAAGTCCCTGCCACAGCCCAGGAATAAGCATGTCATAATCAATATAATTTATAGTAAACACTTGGAATGTCTGGTGATCCCTCCCCAGTTAGGGACAGCTGTGTCGCATCTATCAGAGGGCCTTTAGGGTAATCCGATCTAGCAGGTAAATATGTTCCCTTACCCAAAAAAAAAAAAAATTCACTAATCAACACTTGGAAGTTGTCCAAGATGCTGGAACTCTCCCAAACCGGACGCTTTCGGTCCACAACCCTGTGCAATAGGAAACTCTGTGTAACGTACTGTACATGTATTCCTAGTTATCAAATTGTGCAGTTTTTTCTGAAGTCGGATCTGTCAAACAATCTCCTTATTAAACAAGTGTCATTTTGTCTTGTTTATGAGAGCTGGGAAGATTAACTAAAATAAGTCATAACCCTTCTTGGCATCAAAACAGGAGGGCTTCCCGGGCAAACGGTGGTTTGGGGTCAGGGGTGAGATCTGAACAACCCGTAGTCAACCTTTTTAGTCACTAAACATCGACAAAAATTGCATTTTGATGGGGTGAAAAGTATTTGGCCTCTTTTGGGGGATGGGTCCTCCCTCCTTCAAACTTGTGCCATAGTGAAGGCTTAGTTACCACTGACGGGACGCCTTCTAATTAACAGCCAAGCCGCAAAGCAGGAGACACTCAGTAATTGAGCGTCATGAATAAATGCTGTGCCAATTAATTAAGGATGATGGGATGAAATTACCCTCTGTCGCCCATTCATCAGTGTCTTATTTTGGCACTGGAGTTGAGGCATGCCAAATACTCTGTTCTTGTGACTATTCATGGTCTGGGAGGGGAGTGGGTTGACAAACTCTTTTTCAAAGGACTTGCTATAAAAAGTACTGGGGACGAAGGGGTGAGCAACTGATCTCAGGGAGCGCTTGGCTTTCTGTTCACAAAGAAGTGATAAAATGGGAGGCTCATTACATACAACAACAGAGCCAATCACGGCAGTGTCTCCCCAAATGGAAACAAAACAGGATAATCATTGAAAAAAAAAATACCATGGAGGTGAAGCCAGGGACCCAGAAAGAATAGAAATCCTGTCAGGCAGACAGTCTTCAATTCAATCCCAGCACCCTCCCATGCTGATGCATCCCCCTCAAAAAGATTCACTTGGGGTCCGTAAACAATCCCTAATCCCCCTCACCGAACACTGGGAGGATCAACCGGAACCCCAGAGGCGTCATTGAAAATTTGTTTTTTTCCAGAGCAGTTCAAAAGGAAAGTATGAAAGAAGGGGCCTGCTGGTCCCAGCCAGTCAACAAACCCAGATTGCCTGTCCGGGGGAATTTAGCTGCAAAAACACCTTTTCTCTGGGTTGGTGACAACCCCTTGAGGGAGGAAGGGGGCTGGACAAAAAAGTGGAGCTACATTGTCCTAACCCTCGTTCCACATTTCAGTTAAGAATTTTCTGTTCTGGTGGGGGGGGCTTTTCAAGTATAATCACTGTTCACTATGTCAGCCCCCCAAAAATTGAAAACATTTCACACTGGAGTTGATTTACTGAATTGTCCAAGTGGTCTGGGGTCTGTTTATTTTGGGGGGATAAGTCTGGGACTGCTCATTAAGTCATCCTGGTCTTACATGCGTTCAAGCATTCTGATGGGGACTTGTGGAACAGGAACAAAGATACAAGTGCACGGCTTTTGAGTTCTTGTGAAAATCATCCCGTCTGAATCAGAATGAAGTCACTGGATTCATTTTCTCCTCTCTTGCTGCCTTTCGATGGCACAATTCCAGCCGGCTGTGTGGTTTCAAATTGTCACTTTGCGGCACAGAAGTGGCTTCCAGAGGAATTTTCCAGTTGGGATTGAGTGCCAAATACCTGTGGTCTTGAGCGCTCAAATCCTAAAAGGGGTCGCCAGAAGAGGGTCAAACCCAAAGATGTCTGGACCCTCTCTTTTGATTTTAGAAACAATTTGAATACAATTCCCACCGTTTTTTTAATGCAAGATGCATCGGCCTAATCTGTTCACAATATTCTGTCTACCTGTAAGTGCTTATGTTCACGTCTGAACATGGGTCTTTTTTATTTCCTTTAAAGTCAAGGGCTTGTAAACTTCCTGTTTCTCTTGGGGCGTGACAGGAAGAGGAAGTCAGAATTCCGGCTGAAAGTGAAATCTTTCCGGGTTGGGGAGACAATCGATGGATGGAAAGAAACCCTGCGACTGTGTGATAATACAAGGGTTGAGGGTAATAGAAGAGGGTGACAGCTTTTGGGGTCCAAAGATTCCATGAAAGAGGTACATGTAGAGGGTACATAATTTGGTCCTGGACTGAACATCAGATTATATACAAAGGCCGGTTAATGTGCATGCAGATAAACTGTAAATCTTGATGAAGTCACAAAGATGCGAGATTTCCCGTGCTGAAAGGTCTTTGGTTTGTTTTCTTTTTTTTTTTTTCTCAAAAGCTCAAGTCAGGCACTGCACAAATAATCCAGATTAGAATTTTGAAAGATGAGGGAAGTGAAATTTTTTTCTGCACGCACAACCAATTTCAGCCAAATCTTGAGTTGGGGCTCCTAACTGAGCAGTCCACTACAATCTTCTCACGCAGCTGTTTAAGCGATGGGTTATCACAGTACACCGTCAAATTTCCCATTCAAAACATGTCTAAATATGACCAAACTGAACTTGGCTCAGTGGCTGAAGTGTATGGTTTGCGAGGTTATTAAGTATTGCCTCAAGATGTGGGCATCAAAGTGCAGCAAAAAAAGTTGAAATCACAGAGAGAAATGTCCAAGATGTATGTTGTACCATGGAGGAAAGACACAGATGGAGTTACCGTACAACTCTGGCACTTCCAAGTGCTCGATGATCATTGTCGCCCAGTCAGATGAATAACAGAAAACATTCCAAAAATGCCCGATTACTGCCTGCAGCTTAGCCAGACAAGTGGGGACCAGTAATATCCTTGCGATACTAGTGGTGTTTTGCTCGCAATTAACTACAACTTATCACTGTGACCAGGAAATGGAGAGAAAAATGCGTGAGCGTTGGACCTACTTTTGCAATCGTGAATAAACTGCTCAAAATTATTCGTCAGTTTGGTGTCTAGTGGTTCAAGTGTGAAGATTTTTTGGGGCCGCACTCACCGTGGGTACAAGTAGCTTCTTGATGGCAGCCTTGGCGCGGTCCATCTTCAGCTGGGCCCGGTTGGGTGTATCCTCCACGGTGACCAGGACGTGTAGGTCCTCCGAGAGGTGTTCCCAGTTGTGCTTGTCTTTATTCTGCTCCTCCTGCCCGACCAACAGTGTGTAAGAAACAAACACCAGATTTGCATAATATACATGCACAAGGAAACACACTGACTCAAGTTTGATATGCAATTATTATTTTTTTTTAAATTCCCCAGTGCTGAGAGTACACCTGTTTAAAATGAAACGTCGTGTGGACTTGGTATCGGGTTTGGAATTGATTTGATCTTGCTCTCTGTGCTGCATGAATATCGCTGCGATCAAAAACAAGGTATACAGGCATTTCTGCCTTTGTGCAGGGATGCTTAATAGTCGCCTCATTCTTAACTCGCAGATGATCGACCATCCAAATTTGATTCAGAAGAGACTCGGTCAAGTTTCTTATACATATACATGTACTAGAGCTGCGTTGATGGATTTCGACTGAAGTTCACAGACACAACTCGACTATCTCACAACTTGTTAAGTTTAGATGTTTGAGGGACTAAAACATTTAAGGGGGCAATTTTTTGCTCTCACAACTCAGTCTCAACTTCCCCCCATCCCCACAAAAACTGCCAATGCGATGAAGGTTCACACAAACGATTTGAGCACAAAGGATACCTTTACAATGAAACTTCACAAATTAGTGGAAAAAAAAACCTAAACAGAAAGGGAAGTCCTGGAGGTAAATGTGCATTCCCTAAACTCTAATATGGGCCACTCGGTCCCCTGTGAGACAAATGTGACCGACCCTGGATCCTTTCACCTAGAAAATCTACTGCAATCCCACTCACTTCCATTTGGAATGTTCGGAATTTCACAACCCAATTAAATTGGAGGGCTTTGGAGCTTTGTGGCATGACTTATTTCATCAAAGGGGTTGAATTTCATCACGGAGCTTTCGTGCAGAGAAATATCTGCTCCGCAAACTATTTGTAACCACAAAATCAGCCTTCAAATGGTGGAGAGAAATGTACCGGTCACAATCGATACTAAACTTAAGCCAGACAGTTAAAACTTGGCAACACTTCACTCTGATGTAAGAGCAAACACTGCACACTTGAGCAAATATTTGAAACTGGTCTGACATCCTCTACTTCCACAGCAGAGCAAAATGTTCGTGAATTGATTTATGCTTTTAAAAAGTGGGTAATGTCTGCATTATGATTTCATTTTTAAGACTAAATGTGCGTCAACAGTAAGTCGACATAAAAATAAAGGTAGTAGGTTACTTCGGACTTGTCCATTTTGGAACACTCCTTTTTGATTGGACAAGACTTCTTATATGGTTCTTTTAATACTGTGGGGTGGAGTGTCCGTTTGACACAAGCCAGGGGCAGGTGTAGCTGAGAGATTCAAATGACGAAAAGATGATTGCTACTTTCAAAAAAAAGTCAAGGTCCGATTCACAGGCATGGCCATGAGAATATTTAAACTAGTCAGCACTTTTTCTGAGGGCCACAGATGCAAGAGGTTGGACGAGTTGCATACCAATCGTTTTTCCAGAGACAGGCAAACAGGATTGTCTCTTTTTGAAATAAATTATTTACAAGAGGTGCATTATGCCATTATTTTGACGTCTGCGTTCTGCTGTGCAAATACCTGAGCATTAAAAAATGCAAAACCCGGTAATGGATTGCTTTTTGGTGTACAAAAAATTGAAACTTCTGCCACTGAGTAAACCGAAATAGCCTCCGTCTCAGAGGACGGCAGATGTTTTTTTGGGGCGATGTTCCCACTAAATTTTCACAGTGAAGATCTGGTTTCGACAAGGATCTGTCTCGATTTCTCCACCCAAAGCTAAAAATGATAAAGAGGATGAGTTGCAAAGAAATATATTTTTCTAAGCTAGGTCAGACCACACCATATCGGACGAGAGGCAAATATGCATTTCAGGTTGGGGAGAAGGAGTGGCAATGGAGTTGGTGTTACGTATCATGGTATTTCTGCCTGGTTGCTCCAGATGAAACGATATCTAACCAGTCGGCCAACCGGCTGATCGGGGGCACAGCCCGGCCAGCTGGTGTGCTCATTGTCGGTGGGATGGATAGGGCAATACAGCGCTAATGATTGCAACGTGAGAAGGCCTGCGAGTTGCACGTATGCCAACTACATTGTACACACTGTCGACACGACGTTCGGGTGTGTTTATCAGATGCAAAAGTGCACAAATGAGAGACGTAAGAAGATCTACAGTCGCTAAATTAGAAGTAACTCTGACACGAACATGGATCATGAGATCATGAGATCAGAAGTGAGATTTTTTTCTACTTTTGCAGATACTTCCTTGCGGAGGAGAAAGTTAATCACAAACAAAAATTCTGATCTTCGTTTGGAAAAGTACATGCCTTTGACACAGTTTGTAACTTCAAAAAGTAGGCCTACATCATTCTTCTTGTCTCCAAGTTTAACTCTTTACATAAAAGGATGTCAGGAATTTTGAGATTCCGTGGCTTTCCACTTAGCAATAGGTCCTGGATTTGGGAGGATAAAAATTGTTACCTTCTTTTTGTCTCTCATGGAGCCTTTTCCTCTGATCATGATCTTGCATCCCGTCTCCTTCTCCAGTTGTTTGGCATACATGCCACGGGGCCCCAGTATTCTGCCTACGAAGTTAAACTGCAGAAGGAAAGCGGTACGAGGAGAAAAAAAAACAAGCAGAAATGAAATACATTGGTACTGAATTGAAAGTCCAAGATCTGTGAACTGTGTGGCTGTTTGGTGTGGGGATGAGAACTTCAGGAAACAGCGGTTGACACGGGCATGGCATTTCACTGAGGGTCAGTTACATATGGGGGATGGGCATCATCTGTGAGCTTTTCAGCCTGCATCCAATGAAATATTCACGGGGTTTATCGTCACACACCTCAGGACAATAGCGACAAGAATCCTTCTCGAATTTCCGTGAGAATCTTAGGGCACAGTCGCAGACATCAGAGGACAGACCCACCAACTCCTTACAAGGAGCTGTATAAAACATGCAATCACGGTTCTGCACCAGTAAATACCCAGTAACAAAAAAATGAACATAAAAAAATGGAATTCCCTTTCTTTCATTTTTTTCTCGGACATTTCCCAACTGCCGTAATACCCACTCATGTCGAAGATGACTCCCCAAAATTAAATGGGTGTTTGACTTCCTGACAACATTTCCTAATGGCCAGTGGCAAACTGAGTAATGGAAAGATCAAGTCTGGCTGACGGCAGACCGGCAGTTTGTCCCGACACCTTCCAATCGGATTTGGACAGCCGCAATCAGTTCCCACACCTGGGAAACGCTAAATTGTTAACGATAAATTTCCCTTCCGACCGGCCTGCACCATCAGCCAAACGAGGTGGCGACGGAGGGCAAAGTTGCCAAGCATAATCAACTTCAATAATTTATGAAATACTATGCCATTTACTTCACATGTTAATTGCGATTTTATGCAATGTGTGAAGTATCTGAGGTAGACTAAGTGACTGTCAGAGACTGTGATTTTCATACATATTAGAGCGCATTCAAGGAGACCTGAAGTATTTTTATGACTTGAAGACATGTAGGAAAGCTTTCTTGCGATGTTCATATCAACTTCCACTTCCTTTGAAGCAGTGCTGAGGGAGAACGTTCAACATTACGGTTTCTCTGCCGATAAAAATGTTCCATATTCATGAGATTAAGTGGGATGTCACCCACGGCAAACCAGAAGCGTCTCCGATAGCTTTTTGTAAAAATGTACATACATATACTTTTCTTGGAACTGAAATTCAGGGTCAGCACCTGAACCCAAAAAGCTAAAATCAGCTGAAAAGCTGAAATTTCACACCCCCGATTTGAGTCCAACAAAAAGAAAGCAGGAGGACTGCTCATCAGAAAGGCAAGCTACTACATGTAGCTAGTAATCCGGGCACAAATTTGTCCAACTACCACAGGGAAAGGCGAAAAGGAGTAGCGTGATCAGCGCATGTACATGTACGTGTAAGAAGGAATCGCTTGAGCAATGCATGCATGTTGATGCACATGTACATGTACCACATTCCTACGACCTTCAATGTTTGTACACATATGTACTTATAATTTTAGGTATCTGTTTCGTTCATCACAAATATATAAGCATGGAAATGTTTCCTTAAAGTCCTCATTCCACCTACACGCAATATCAGTCAACATCTCACGGTGTTCACATACCATCTAATGCCCAAGCCAACATTTTATTTATTGTATTTTTTTGGTGGGACACTCTTACGGGTCACTGCACTGGTTGGTTGATTGGTTATCGACTGAAGGAGTCGAATTTTTCAACTGTGGTTGAAAACAGAAGTACTCCCCGATTTGTCTCCAACAGTAAAAAGGCTGTCATTCGCTGGCAAGGTCGATTCACAATAACAGTTCCAGCATAGGCCACCGATGGAATGTTGACCTTATTGAAACTTGGGGGAGCCACCCTTCAGAAAAGTGAATTCCTGGTATTAAACAATGCTGACAGCTGGAATCCTGGTGTACCAGAGCAGTTTAGTGTAATTTACGAACATGGATTGTCTCCCTTGAAACATTCCAGCAAAGTCTTGTGTGGTAAAAATTGGCAGGTAATAATGGGCTTTGGTCAATGCACCTTCTTGCATGTGGGCATACTGTTCTTCCTGTCTGGCTGAAATCATTTGTTTGGTTTTATTAAAACCAAACTCAGTGACCTACACGTACATCTGACAGGTTATGTTTGTGCATGGTCGCGATTCCTCGCCATTCTGCAAATTTGCACAATGTTTCCTCCGGCCACCGGCTAACCGACCACTGATCAGGATGGTCAGGCAGCCCTCCCCATTGGATATTAATTAAGAAGACATCAAAATTGACGCCCAGAATGCATTTCTGACCCTGCCAAGGAATGCCGATTGAGTCTACAACATTCTACACAGAACAGGTGCCCACGTACCATGATCACCAAGGTTTTTTACTCGCCGTCAAATATAAGACCAATTGAAGGAGAAACATTATCAGTTGGCTACCTCTGACTTTAACAACACAGGGGTATTTTACGGGGAATTTCTCCACACTCTGAATGATTTATACAGATGCTTTTCCTTCGGTTTATACCGGAGCACGAGTGCACATATACACACTTGGGGTTTCCAGTACACGGAATGACAGTGCACGATAGTGCACGCTTACTTCCCACCATTTTGTTGTTTGTTGGTTAAGTCACAGCGGGTTACAGAGGGGGACTGGGGTTTCCAGTACACGGAATGACAGTGCACGATAGTGCACGCTTACTTCCCACCATTTTGTTGTTTGTTGGTTAAGTCACAGCGGGTTACAGAGGGGGACTGAGCACAAACAGAGAGAGCCGCACAATGACAACTACCGGTACTCCCACACAGTACTGCAGAAACACCAATAAACACTGTCAGGTAGGGGCGAGGAGGGGACCAGTTTCTGGGGCAAAGCGCCCACCAGAGGCAAGGTTTGTTGGGCAGAGCATTCCTCCACGGGCAGAGAGAAGCGGCTCCATTCGGGACTTGGGCTGCTGCATGTGGCAAAAACATGTTTTCCACCTGATGTACAAAACAGGCTTTCTCAACCATGAATGATGTAGGAATAACAACGGGGACTGGTAAACCTTGCCACACGCCCTGAATCAACAACCCGGGCAAGAGCAGGGACTATTTCTGAACTGTGTGGGAATTGGCTTTCAGATGGCAATTCACATACCGGTATTTTAGTAATGCATCGAAAACTTTTACTGCTCACCGGAAGAAAGTAATAAATGCGAGAAGCTCTAAAATAAATGTTCCTCTTGGGAAGAGCGTCTGTGTTGGGCTTCCTGCATGGTTTGTACGGAAACTGCGCGGTATTTTCTGCGCATGAAAGGTGCATGTGAAAATAACTGCACAGGAAGGAAAGCCACCTGTGTATCTACCATATTATTTGTGTACACAACGAGTCATGTAACATGTAAAAGTGCAATGTAATGTTTACAGCGCATTTCTGCATGATGATACTCATTATGATGGTTTTTTGGCCGAAGTACCAGTCGGGGGTGCAAGTCTCCACTTGGGTCAATAAGATAAGAAGTGGGGGCCTCATAACACTTATCCTTCCCCCTGGATCCAAAGAAGGGGGGTGGAGACGACAAAGCACAGGCTGAAGCTTTTCATCACCTGGTGAGGAGACAAAAGACCAGGGCAGCGACAGGGGCACAAGCTGGGTCCCTGGATGGAGCCTTGAGGAACAACCAGGACAAAAGGGGAAGGGGAAGGCATTCAGGGGAGCTTTTCACTACATTTACTCCTCTTACAACACCTCTGGGGATCCCTGATGGGTAATTACTTTCCCCCCCTAGAGTAGAAAAGAGAGCTCCAATCAAACTTTCAACAAAAAAAGAAGAGAGTGCTTTGAAACATTGATTCTTTGGCATGGATGCACCGATGCTTGTATTTTTTTCTTTATATAGAGGGGTAAGTCAATAGATCCCCCCCCAATTGGAAGCATGGATCATTGCACACAGTTCTGTAAACAGGTCCGAATTGGTTGAGCCAAGAAGTTAGGCCAAGCATTAACGTAGAGCAATCGAGCCCACGCAGTCACAAATACAAAACACATACTGCACCTGTACTTTGTAGGCCTACAAGTACGGTAATCGTGCATTTCCATTTTTAGGTCGAAAAACATTTTGTCAGTTTTACACACATACATGTGTAGCATAAGGACACAGACATCTGCAGAATAAATACATAAGATTCAACAGTCTGTCGTTTCCTGATACGGTGACTCAGCAGGCTGCGCCGAACTTGAAAACTAAAATTGACAAATGTTGAACAAACAACTTGAGCTAATCCATGGAATTCCCCGTTCTTCTGTACTTCCAATGTAATGTTCATCTTCAATTGATTTCCCATATCAAAAGTGATTGCAAACTTGCAGTTGTGAGTGAAGGATCAACTGGGAAAGAATTCCAAGGCTTTATTGAAATGTCAGTGAACTAACTGGCACTGCTCTCTCCAATCCAATCATCATCCCTCGTCTTTCATCCTCCAACAGACAGTGCCCATCAGCTTCTCTCTTTTTTTCTTTTTAATCACTTTTTTTTTTTTAAATAAAATATGACAACGGCCCAGGCAGGCAGAAGACAGCTGTCTTCTGACCAGAGCCCTTTCCCCGGGAATGCCGAGAATGACCAGAGGAATGCAGCCTATTTGGACCATTTCGAGGAGGGGGAGGGGATGTGAGAGCCACCAACTGACCAGGGGGAAGTCCTTTCAGAACTTGCTCCCTGACCCTGCAATGACAGAATTAACATGTGTATTCATGTTATGAATATTCCTTATTCATCACTGACAGAGGATGTGCCAACTGCTGTAACTGAATGCCGCCTATCAGGCTACATGCATCTTGGCGAGCTCAAAGACCAAGTAGAACATGGAATTTGTAAAGGTTTGAAATCCATGCTAGTTAGAAAGAGGTTCTGGGTTCACGTCATGCCCTAGTACAAGCTTGTAATTTTTCTCCCCACAAGCTCTCAGAAAAGTACAGTATGCCATGCCAACAACGTTACTTGGGTGATGGGGAGATTCTAATATTACGTTCAAATTTTAATATCAACACCGGATAAGATGATTTTGGTCAGCGACTATATTTAGTAATATTGGTTCACGCATGCTAACAAAATTAATTCTAACAAAGTACCTTTACAAGCTGGCTGCACAATTTTCATCAGTCTGGCTCTTGCGGCAGACTTGTGAAACGACAGGCTTGTAAAGTGGATTAAGGCTTCAGACGGCATTAAAGTTGTACCGAACTGGAGCCTGGTGATTGGGCAAATATCTGAAGAATTTCCCTTTTAGCATGGCTTCCACGTGCTTGGATTTCTCACTGAAGGATTGTCTTCACGGAAAAGCCAAAACTGTGTCTCGTCTCGTTGAGGTCTTTCATACTAGCACAAATTGTTGCTGCCCTGAACTATTTTCAGGGCGGCATCGACACAAGCCAAACCCACATGGCGGACAAGTAATTCTGTTTGGGGGTGAAATGTCAGTCAGGGATATTTTGTTCTGAGGGATGATCACCATTCCAGGTCAGTCAGATCCACGTGACACGTACACAGAAGCTATATTTGTGCAAGACCCGACACACAAAAATACGGGGCGCTCACAATCCTTGCAGCCAAACATCGTCAGCCGGCCTAATTTGATGACGTCAACAATGGCCACTGCATGTGACATTTGGCGTCAACTCGACCATTTTACCTGGCTGACGGCGGTCCCAAATAGACACAGGGATTGGCCTCGCTTGAGGCAGCTGCACATTTTGCTGGCTACATATGTTTCTGCATCTTTGAAGATGATGAAAAGTGGATGGATATTCACGCAACATGTACACTCAGCTCCATTGCTTAAATTGTCACATTTACAGCAACCGTACGTGCTGATTTCTAATGATCCACTGAAAACTTGGTGCACAGAACAAAACCAGCTGTAATGTTATGCACATGTTGTAGGGATTTCCAGATTCCACATGATGATGTCAACTACAAGTAGAAACCATCGATATGCAGTAAGAATGGCATCTGTTCACAAAAAGAACTAAATTCCACTAAGCTAAAACCCATGCTCCTGCTGACAGCATTAACCTTGAGCAGTTGATAGTGCTTTAGTCAGTTCATGAACGAAGCCAGAAATCTGGAGCTGAGCACAAGAATGTGCTTATCAGCACAGAAAGAAAGAAATTAGTTACCAGCCAATATCAGCTAATGTTAGCCTAGCGTGTTAATAAGTTGATCGAAGTTAAATACATTTAGCAACCCTGTGATATTTAGGAACAACTGTCAACCAGGGCTCAGTTTCACTGAGTTGCGCAAAAAAAGAAAAATCGGTGGGAAAAAAACAGTTATTTTAACGATACTTTATCGATACGATATTTTACTGGTGACCATTTCTGTTAGCAAATGAGATATCCGCTGTGCTAAGCAAATTAAAATCCTGAATCTGGCAGCTCCACCCAATTGGCCCTGGGATACAAATTAAAATGTAAAAATGAAACATGTATGTCTCATGAAAAAAAAAAGATCAGGTTTTTGGTGTATTTATAAACCAGCTTTGGTTTCCAAAGATAAGCCATGCGGGTTTTTCACCTGTCATCTAGACTGATTCAATCCCTGGACACTCCTGTTTTGTCAATATCCCTTTTCTTCCTTTCCTTGAACTTCTCCCAACCCAAAATATGAAATGCCATCTGGATGGACTATAAAGGGAGCTCGTTACAGGCTCTTTTAAAAAGCCTCCCCGACGTACTGACAAATTCAGCAAAGATGGGAAAACCAGCCGGTCATTGCTGATATAAACTCTCCCCCCCTCATTTTTTTCCTTTGTGAAGAAGTACTTTTCATTGCAAGATGTACTTTGCGTCAGGGAGATATTAAATCCAATTACGGGTTTTGCCCTACTAATTATATGCAAATTAATTAACAGTGCATACTCAGTGCTTGTCAGAGAGCTTGTGAAAAATTCACAAGTAAGCAAGTAAGCGAAAGCTCTCGGACAAGCACCGAGTATGCGGGGTTAATCAAGATGTATGTTCATCGGTTATAAGGGCAAAACCTGTAATTAAAGTTCTCTTCAGTCTAGCTTTCTAGTAAGGAGTTTCAGACACTAGACACTACATCTACATGTACATTCTTTACAAGGAAATAAACATGAAGTTAGTGAGGTCTTTAGAAAATGAGTGTCAGAAAAATAATGGAAAATAAACACTTTTCGCTTTTAAGGTGAGAAACCGAGAGTCAACGTGTCACCACATTGTATGTGCATTCAATGTTCAAAATTATATGAATCTTTTAAACACTGACAAATTTTCCAAGCAGATTTACAACAAACTCATGGCACACGTGCATTTTACAAAATTTTCCTTATGAAGGACTACAAGTTTTATTATTTTAAAATAACCGCAGCCTACCATATTGATTTTTCTCTATTTCAGTTTTGGCTTGCCAAGGACGTGAGCGACATGTGTGTGCGCGTGCATTTCATAGGCTCGTGACACCTTCCACCAGGGACAGGAAACCGAGGCCACTTTGGGCCGTCTGGAACATGGACTTGACACCCCTCAATTATTGATCGGAGCTGATCTTCACGGCACCTTAGACGTATCGCGCCACCGCAAAACAACAACAGACTCGGTCGGATGAGCCCCTGCATGATAGCTTTTTCTTGTTGGGTGCAACCCCTCCCCCCCCGATTGTCAACTGTAGCAACGCAAAACTTTTCCAAGAACATGTAGGTGGTTCGATGTGATCCTCACCCAAGCTATCAAACATGGAAGTGCTCAAGGATAAATGTCCATGCCCTGGCAGTGAATAAACTCCTTACAACTACTCTTTATGAATGTATTTGTATATACTGACAAGAACAGGAACAAATTGTTTAGTCTGAAAAAACAAGTCATCACGTATTATTTTCCAACTGCCAGGGTATTCTCAATCTAGCAACCTAGGAACGAAACCCCTCAAGTGCAATAACACGAAATACATTACATGCCAAACTTTACAAGAACATTAACTTGTTGAATTAGTGATTTTTCCCCCCATGAACGCTTGAAGCATTTCTGCTTCGTATGAGTCAGTTTCAATGAATAGCTAATTGCTGAAGGTTACGCCGGCACCAACTGTCCCGCGATTGTAAGCCCGACGTGTTTCGCACTTTCACTGAGTCATAGCCCAACATGTTACCCACGCACACGCGTTCTAGTGACTAGGTTGCATGGATCAGTATGTTATCAGTGTTCAACTGTGATGTTTGCATAAAATTGGAGCGTACATTGTATGCGATGTGTGAAATATTTTACATTAAAATGAAACCGTCAATTTGGGCTTCAGTGAGACTGATCATTTAAAAAATGTAGCGGCGTGTATTGCTTAAGGTTCATACAGCACATGTATATGGACGTTAAGTGTTAGCCATTTCAAGAATTTAGCAATATAAAAAAAAGAAGCAGACGTCTCACTTTTGGAGCATCACCTCAACCACCTGGATATGAATTAATCAACAGCCCACGTTACATTCCATCATATTTCCAAGCACACTCCCGGTGAACTGGTTAATTTTTAATTGGGCAGTATCAATTTCATGCATTTCAAATCCTTTAGTCAATTACCAGTATAAAAACGATACACCAAATTCTAATTTTTTTTTTCCAATGCAAACAAACACGGGAGGCTTCGAAGCCACACACGGGAGGCTTCGAAGCCACACATGGGGGTCCCTCTGGGGACCGCTGTTGAGGTCTTCTTTTCGTCATTGCCGTTTAGCGCACATGGGGAGGGAGAACCAGTCAGACACATCGGCAGTTAAATGAGCAATGACGGCAACAGTAAGAGAGGTGTCGGGAGGGGAGCCAACCCTATGGTTTATTCAGCGGATACCGCGCGCCGTGGTGTGGCCCAAAATTTTTGCCTGTGTTCAGCCAAGAGATTGGGTCAGACTGAGAAGGAGATGGGCCAATTTAGGGGTAGGAAGGGTATTTTAGGACCGCACATGATCAAATAGATGGGGACGAGGCGGGAAAGAGGGCAGGAGAACAACTGAATGGATGACAAGCATGGGTGAATAACTCTGAGGTGGCGACAAAGGGGCATAGGGGTTGCTTACAATTGGGCAAAGGGGAGATGGCCTACTAGGGAGGTGTTACACGGTAGCCCAACGGTCCCAAATCCTCCCCAATCCTCCAACATGCAAAGGGGGAGGAGGGGGTTAAGGTTAAGGCTACAGCACCCGATGGACTGATTTGGGGGGCAGAAACTTACAAAGGGAACTTTATAGTCTTCTTTGACAGCAGCGAGCTGCAATTTCAAACTCAACGGAGCTGCCACCTGGATTTTATTATTATGATGTTTGTCCCATATGACTCCAACCCACACACTCGTAATTATGGGATGAAACCCAATAACAGGGTTGACAAATGTGTGTATTCTTCCAAACTGCCGCCACGAGTCTCTTTTCTTTTTTTTTCCCTTGGCCAAAGCCAATTTTGCCTCTTCCCCTGGAGGCTCGTAGGAACCGACTACTTAACTCATTAACATGTAAACTGACCGCAGCAAACAACTTCACCCGAGGGGTTCTATTCCCTGTAATTATGGAGATGGTGTGCGCTCATTGTGGATACATGGACTAGTACATGTTCGGGCAAGCATATTCTACAGTGCAGAAACATTTCCGTCATTAAGATTCGGTGGGGCTTAATTAACTGAAGTTCTTTTGCTGCAGACAAAATGAATGTTATAGTGACAGAAAGGGTTTGTGGGCATCAAATGCCAAAACTGAAGACAAAACAGGTCATTGTACAAAGTGGCCCAGGGTACAAGACATGTATAATCTTCTTCAATTAATCCATTCCTTCATAAAAATTGCAAGACTAAAATAAAAAGTCTAGTTACAGTAAAACTGAAGAAAGGGAACTTTTGTGGGAGGGGGACCTGAGTAACTTTAAAAAAAATAATAAAAAACACCAAAAATTTCTTTTGACCTGATTACACGAAAGAGGATTCAGAGACAATCTCCAGTGAATTTCCCCAGAAAAGCCAATTACACAGAGGAGGACTGGCGGGAGAAACGATGCGCAACTACACACATACAAGTTCACACAGACAACGTGAAGCGAGGTACATGTAATGTAATAAGTGGCTGGTTTCTGGACTAACGCAGTGCATACCGAGTGCATACCGAGTGTTATCACCGTGTCCTGGGCAGACCGACGACAGTAAATTGGTGCAGGTACCTTGCAGTGTCTCGTCACTGTTCTGGAAAGTCAATTGGATACGGCCGTTGTGGAGTTTGAAAGACAAACTGCCGTGGTAGAAGTCATTTCACAAACCACGAAATCATTCCATTTGAAATGAAAGAACCACCCGGTGGACTGTCCATTTAATTTCCATTTCAAGGAGAACGCTGGGTGAACACTTAAGAATGCAAACTAGGAATTCTCATTCAACACTGACAACCACTGTATTCACTTCACGACAAAAAAAAGTCAAGTTTGCTGTTCTTCAAAGCCAATTTGTATTGTAGCAAATGCAAACCATAACAGCAGCATCAACAGTACTAGATAATTTACGTACACTGGATCCAACCATGGAGGAAGGAGGGGGCGATTTTTCAAGATGCACCCTTGACAATCAATAAGTAATTTCAAGGCACACAACCTGAATGCGCCCCCCCCCAAAAAAAAACAGGCGACGAGCCACCAAAAAAAATTTACATTTCCGAGCGACGGGGAGTATTATCTTGCAATTGGTTTCCTGAGGGATCCCACATGCAAATCACGCCCCGTCCTCCTCCACAGTAGCAAAAAGACGGGGGGGGGGGAGACAGAGAGAGAGAAGCAGAAGTGTCTCCTGGAGTCTCCATGCCGGGTTCAAGGGCCTGCAAGCCCAGTAGCTGTGGACAGAGGTGACAAGTGGAGCCTGGAGACACTGGTCCTTGAGTGGCTTTCGGGGAGGGCCGCGACGCAGCCGGAATTTTGACGCTTTCCCACCGCCATGACGCGGGGCCCCATCTTTATCTTTTTTTTTGGTCAACTCAATGTAAATTTTTCCCCCCGCTATTTTAACGAGGGGGCAAGACCGAAAGACCGACTGCGGAGGTAACGTTTCCGACTACTGAGCTTTTTCACAAGGTGTTGCGACGTTACGACGTATCCTTGGCATGTTATTTCACATGGACTCTGATGCACATGTAAGCCTTGATTTGTCTCACTTCATACCTCCAAATTCTTCACTTACAATCCTTATCCTCCATTTTTCTATTCCTATGACACCATAAGTAGTCTTTGCCAATGGCGAAACCTTCTCAGAAACAACGACAAAATGTGACACTAACTTGTGTAAGATTGAACCTATGAGGCCTACTCATTGCTATCCAGAAATGTTCCATTCATATGTACACCATGGGCTGTTTTTGCTGCCTCCAAGAAATTAAATCCCCAGTGTTCAGGAATGCAGAGGGTGTTTTCTCTTCTTTGCTAATGTTTCGAATCTAAATACAGAGCAGCTGCTTATGTGTTAGTAATGAGACTTTCACATATGTATGTAACACCACCCCCCCCAAAAAGGGGAAAAGTAAATTTGTGCTAATACCTAAGAATTGTCCATTTCCCTGGATGGCATGCGAGTCCATCACAGCTTGCTCCTTAATAATGCCGGAACCCATGCACCTGACCTAGGACACTATCTGTGGCCAGCAGAATGATTCTAACCTCTCACGCTTCGCCCACGAGGCGAGAATTCTACTCACAACGCCCTCTCTGCCATTTCCTGACAAAAATGGTAATATCTTTTAAATTTGAGACGCTGAGATACTTACATCTGGGTATGTTTTGACGGGTACGTAGAGCTTTTCCGAGAGCGTAATTGGAGCACCTTGGGGTTCTGGAAGTACGAGAGGCGTGTTGTCATTGTTGATGTTGTACATGTTCTTGCGCACTTTGCTTATTTCTGCAAAAGGGAAGACGGTAAAGGATAACAAATTGAGTCAGCGAAGTAAAAAAAAAATTACAAGCAGAACCCCCAAGCTGGTATCTGGAGGAAAACAAATGAACAGTGTCGCATCATACATCAACGCGTGCACGCCCCCTCGTGAATCAGGACCGCAAGCGGAAAAAATCTCCCCAGCAAAAACCCCATGAACTGATAGAGCTGGTCAAACCCTGGAAGTGACAAGCAATTTACCAGTGTAACAAGATCCCTTCTGCATTATATATAAACCGGTATCACCAATATCCACCTATTGAGACCCTCCTGTTATGGCTCCTGGCCGAGGGGGAGGGAGGGATGCTATGAAGCGGGAGGAAACTGCCATTTTTTCTTAAATTTGATCGTCCAAGGTACAACCAGGCAAACCTATATGGGTTGCTCCATGGTGACTATTAATGGTAAATTATGCACTGTCATGAAGCCTCGGTATTAATATCAATGCCAGCTCTGATTTGCCTCATTGCGTCCACTTCAAAGCCTCACAGCGCCCTCGCCTGCCTCTCTACCCCCTCCCTTACACAAACATTCAGGGCACCAATGATTGAAACCATAATACATGCATCAGTGCCGCAATCCAGAGATAACATTCTCAACGTGAGAACAATCCTATCGACTCGAACAACCGTGATACATAGTGCTACTCCAAAGCTTATCGCGTGCGGAGACCTCCAATCTTAGCAGCGCAACTCACAGACCCTCTCTACTTCTCTGCTTGCCCCTTTGACCCCGACTAAACACAGCCGGTTGTTTTGGGGGGGGGGCCAGGGGAGGAGGACACGAAGTACTATTAAAATAGGCGCACACTACCAGTATGTTAGTCACAGTGACAGCATTAAACTGGCCAAGTCACACAGGAATCCCTCAATAACACCGAGACGTGTTTGATCTTCCTCTGTTTGCCCATGCCCTTGTTTGGCGCTCTGCTATGAGGTCCTGGAGTGCCTGGCAAACACTGTCCAAATTGACATAGCCCGATAAGAGGCTTAAAATTCTTGTTTACTCCACAGGAAATTTCACAAGCTTCATCCACAATTCATTTTTTTTCCTTTGTATACATGTAACCATCGCTTTCTCATCAACTGAACTTGTTTGCTCAAGTTTGCCGTCTTCATTTGTTTGTAGAGTCAATGAACACCGTGCTCGTGTTTTGCGAAGCAAAGTGTTTAAATGTGCATCCCGTATGCATTATGTACTGCACGTAACCTTTAAAATCCAGATCCCCTTTCAAAAGTTTGTGGGCAACACGGTTCACAAGTTGAGTCACAACAGATTCTTTCACAGCAATGTTTGACAACTTTAATAACGCATGGAATTCATAATACCCGCACCTTTGTATTACATACGCGCACTTGTGTAAACTTACATTGAGATATTGGTGTAAAAGAAGTGGAGTGTACATGTACACACGCACTTTACTTGTAGTGCATGTACATGTACATGTATGTATGCACATGTACGCTACTCAAAAAATGTTAAGGACCACTTCTTTCTTGGCTTGTAATTTTTTTCCACGCAATGAGCGGGGTCTAGTTCTTTCATTTTTTTGCTTGTCTCGATGATGTTCTCATTGGAATAAAACATCAAAAATTTGTATCAAAACATCACATGCACATTTTCAGCAGTAAAATATCTCGTAGAAAAAAAGTATACGCAAAATAAAAAAGTGGTCCTTGACTTTTTTTGCGTAGTGTATGTGCAGTTTTGGTCTTGTAGTGTACCGGTCTTTTGGTTCACTCCTGCCAAATGCATTTTTTTTGCATGCACTAATTAAGCACAGTAATTAGGTTTCTGTAGTTAAGGCACTGAACGCATTGTAATGCACATCACATACACGGTACGCAGTGGGTCCACCCCTTTGAAAGGTCAAGGAATGACATTACGTCATCATCTTCGGTGTGAAAGCATGCAGATCGGGCAGTAGGCCTGCCATGCATGCTTGTGGCAGGAATTGCTGGAACTGCAGATCACATGAATTCATGTTGATGTGTGCGTGCAGCGTCCCATGCATATAACCTTCACATCCGAAGTCTGGCAAAAACTGTGCATAATTTCAATGATCAGTAAGTACCATTTAAGCTGAACCTGTAATAAGCATAGCTACTGCAGTACCTGCGTGATCTGTAAATGCTATCATATTACATGGAATTACCCAGCAGTAACTGTGCTAACCTGTTTATTAATCTCACTCAAACTAAGGTAATGTGCATGTATGCAAACACTATGCTTCAGCACTGTACATGTACATGCCTACCCTGAATTTTACACACAGCCCTAAACAACGTTTTAAAAATAAATCCCAGAAAAAAAAAGTCATGTTAATGGTACGATTTCATTCAAAACTAAAAAGATGAGGATGTGGGTAACAATAACACCTTGTTCTCAAGCCAATAAATCGCCTTGACATACTTAGTGAGTGGACCCAGAAATTTGCTGGCACCAACTTCTTTCAGTGTAACGTAGTTAACAGGAAAGAGAGGAAACTCGTCCTCAGACAGCCCTTCCAATGTACAGTACATGCCACTTGGCCTACCAGTTCACTCGACATTCATAATTCATCAAGCCACAAGAGCCGTATTTACGGCAGTGGCTGAATAGCTCCAATAAAATTTTATTTGGACAATGAAATTGCAAACAGACGGGGGGGGAGATGACAGTTGACACGGGGCGCAGTTGGCCACAACTGGCAGTTACCGACAACGCTGTGATCTTTTGGACTCAAATAAAACAGACCCCGGAAAGCATGGCGACAAGTTCTGTGGCAGATTTTGGAAGAATGTAACTTTTCGGCCGACAGTCGGACACTTGTACAACGTTAGGGTCCAGCTGACGACGTTCATCATTTCCAGAAATTTGAACAGTCCTTTTGACACTCCACAAATATGTTCACGCTACAAATGCTTGAGGTGGACACAAAATTAAATGAGCAATTCAGCACATGCACACAATGAAATCTTTCCTTTTCCCCAGCTCGGCATTATTCTACATAGTACATTACAGTGTTTGTGTACATGCAGTTTGAGCATGCCTCATCCTCATACCCACGAGCAAATGCCGGTGTAAAACACGGGAGATACATGTAAGCTGCCATTTTGAAGCGAGCATATTATACATGGATGCGTGTGCTGAATGAAATGTTTTTAACGTCGATTTCTACTGAAGCTACAGAACAGTTTTTTGTCCTTTCTTTCTTCACAATCTGATTAAAAATCTCATTGTCAACTGCCGACTGCACACATGCTCTATGTTAACACGAAAATCAAATTACCCATCCAGACGCTAAACAATGGTGAAAACGCGTCTACATGTAGCTGCCGATGATATACACGTCACACAGGGCATGTGTCTAGTGTCCGTTCTCTCCCGGCCACCCATGAATAATCTTTAAATATTGATGGGGATGATTTTCTGAGTGATTCAATACGACGCCGGCTAGGGTGCTGCCTGGTTTTCCTTCTGGCCAAATGACTGAGCACTCACTCATCATAGCCAGATGTCAATTAATTTGCTGAAGTCACTATACTTTAACTTCAAAACTAAGTAACATGAACTAATGATGAAAATTAAAAAAAAGAACATTCGGACCAAAGGAACAAATAGAAATGGGAGGAAAAATGGTAGTCTTCAAGATTGTTGATATCTTGACAGTCTGGAGCTGGACAAACAAGAACATCAACACATATGGATTTCCCAAGGCCTTCAGGGATCCAATGTCATATTCACATTTTCATTAACAGCCATCCTTGACAATAACGAGCCCACGCATTCAACATCTGCTCACACATGAAGGTCTGCACTGGCCTTCATGCAGCATTTGCAGCCAAAATTTAAGTTGTTTTTTCTTCCCATCTCATACATGGGCAGAAAAACTCTCCTCTCTCTATCAGCCACTATCCACTGTCTTCTAAAGGCAAAATCCAACCACTATTTACATGTAGCCTGGCTTCTTTATGAAGACTAACAGTGACCTGAGAAATATTTGGACAGCCTCATACAGAGTTGTGACAGACAACAACAGAGCCAGACAGGAGGAAAGAAACAGACCCTCAAGGAACAAAAGAGGTCCCCCCTTTCTGGCATCCCTCTTCCATATAAGGTCAAAAAATTGGGTAAGAGAACCCCAACCAGCTGAGGGGCTAGGCAAGTCCCTCCCCCCAATGCAGTTGATTAGTGGTGACTGACAAGTGAGGCAACGGACTCATCCTTGCCTCCTGGCACCTTGGCCAGACATCTGGATTTGTGTGGCAAGGGGAACACAAGCCTGCAGAAATCCCTTGGCTAAATCAGTCTTCCTGTAATTGAGGTAACTTCCATCTTGGATTGGTAACACTCGCTGTTGTGAGGGGGGAGGGAGTTGCAGGGCAGGTAAAAATTGAAAACACTCTCCATTGAGAGACTTCAATGTTGAGATCAGATTCCAGAAGACATTGAAGGGAACATCTGTCATTCTCTTTTCTGATATCCAAACAAATGAAACTATGTAGGATTTTGGCAGCTAAACATCAGTACTTTTTCAGTTTCAACCGCTACGCAATCAACATTTGCAAAGTGGCTTCCTTGTAAAAATCCAACAACCAGTGGTTACCATTTGCACAGCCACCATTTGAAGTCATAATCATGTCGTTAATTAATTTAGTTCTTTTTTAATGTGTCGAGTCCAAATGTCAGCTATGCAGGCAACTTGATAATTCCTGTTCTTCATCTGTTTGGAAAGTAGGACTCGGTCCCGTAACAATGATCAAAATACCAGTGCTTCGTTCCTAACCCCTAGCTGAATTAATTACTGGCATGCTGGTATCCTCTTTTGTTTTTTCTTCCCCTCCAACTACAGACGCCCAAGTGACATCTACTGGCGGCTTATTGATTTATCGCTATTCATGCTGGCTGCTTTAATCAGCCTGAATTCTGACCCTGAACGCCGTTGTATCAAATTACGTACTGTCTGATGTTTCACTGTTACAGTGTGTCAATGTACAAACCTCCCATCCGTAACAACTGGCAGTCAAATAAGCGCTGGTTTTCTGTTTAGTCCAAATGTTACAAATAGGGTGATTTAAGTTTGTGGATGAGATCGAACGCTCCATGAGGGAGCAGTATGAGACAATTATGCGCGACTCAACGGCAAAAGCCATCCTGCCGATATCGACTGTGTACATGTACACACACTGTAGACATGCATGCAAGTCTTATTCCTTCCCCAAGATTAATGCACGGGCGGAAAAACGATCATACCAGACAGGATAATAGGTGAAGCAGCTAACCAGGTGTGTTATGAAGATGGAGGATTCCGGTCAGTAAGCCAACTCTGGGTAACCTATCAGTCTAGGCTACATGAGCACCACTGACCTGTGAATCAATTCCTGGGCCAATGTTACCGTTTGCAATTTGGAACTCGGGTTCAGAGGGGTCCACAATGTCTCATTACAATAAAGTTAAAGGGACCAGACAAATGACTTTGTTATAACCAGGAATTTCTATAAAAGGAGTGGGAAAAACGAAGAAAAACGTAAAAATTCAAGAAATTGGGATTCTCAGAATTTATGAAAAGAGTTGACTGTATCACGAGACTGTTAAAAACTACTGCTATTGTAAGAAGAGTTGTTTGCTTAGCAGAAACCCAGCCGCGTACCAGTCACAAATAGAATGTAACGCAAGCCATTATGGCAGGCTACCAGCTTTTGCTATGCTAGATGTTGCTGTCCACAGCAATGTTACATGATATGAAACTGATGAACTACGCATTAACCAAATACCTTGGAGCTTAATCTGTAGTTTTTCTGTACACAACTTAGACTAAAAAAAATGACATGATTTACCAGAGAGCATTGAACGCAGGTTCAACATGCTCCAAAGCTCAAAAAACATTCCTTTAGTCCTTTACACCAAAGAACATCACATACTGCAATACAGAGCAAGAAATCAATAAATTCAAGATAAAAAAAAAGCTCAGAGGGTGAAGAGGTTGAAAAGGGGAAGCATCCCTCTTCAAACGAGAACAAAAGCAGGAGTTGATTTGAGGAATCAAAAGAATCCTGCCTACGCACGCTTTTCTCTGCCGGCGGCTTACCACGTAAAGAACCAGGATGACGTCCCTGAGAAGATAACAAAGCCTCAAAGAGATCCTCAGAAAAAAGAGAGAAAAAAATCAATATTAATGCAAGAGTTCTCGAGATGTTATCGACAGCGTCGTGGTGATGTCAAGCTGGGCTTATCTCTAAGGCAGGCGAGCAGTGTGGTGAGAGTGGTCATTTGTCAATGATGGATTTTTTCTCTTTTTGTTGCAAGAACACCTAATGAGTGGCGAGGCGGCTGATGCCATACCATTTGCTTTGATCCTATCACTATCGTGATAACTCTGGCTCTCCCCGAAATATGTGTTGCTGCTGCGATGCTGCAAGATGCGCATTCGCCATTTCAAAACAAGGATTTACGAGGCTGGAACTGTGCGCTTCAGAAGTTTTGGCCCCCCAAAAAAGAAGAAATTTCTTCCTTGTTCCAGTCAGCAGCTTGTGTTCACAATCAAGTTCCGATAAAGTTTTTTCTCTTAAACTTTTTTTCCCCTTTTCCAAAGTGAAACGACAAAATCGAACAAACATGCAAATATTCTTCAAAGCATTTTTTTTTATTTGGGGCAAAAAGTGTCACTGAACAGGATTCACAATAAGATACGAACATTAAAGAACTGTCCATATGACTCCATTTCTTTTCACAGAGGCATGCGATTCCAGCTCGAGTGTCGGAATGGTTGCAGAAACTGTACCATATTGTGGCAAATGCACTTGAATCGGAACACCTACGCAACGGCCGCAAAGACTGGCCAACAAAACCCAAAAAGGCGCCGAGATGAAAAGATTTCGGCACTGGGGGGAACTTAATCACTGACAGCTCCTGCACGGTTCGCCATATCTCACCATTACATGTGCATCTACCTGTATGCATATCTCCTAACAAAGGCAAAGGTAAATTTCTACTGAAAATTATAAAGTCAATGAGAAGAGTTTCGGTACCCCATGCACAAAAACACCACCTAACCCCCCTCCCCTCACTAGAACATACCACTAATATCATACAGTCCTGTTAAGAACCCCTGAGGCAGTCTTGATATACACAAGTAGATAACCGACTGCCCTATATTGCGCATCATAAATTTAATTTTCGCCTCTCTCAGAAACCGCTGCCTTCTAGCATCTTGCATGTACCGGTTGTCGGTAGGAAAAAAAAAATGGAAGCGAGGCGAGGAGACTGTATTAATCTGTCTCATCGCACAAGGACGGTAATTTTTTGGCGTGTCTTGGACGAACTCTCTGATGAAATGGATTACGTGCACTTGACTCTCTCGCATGCCGAGTACGCATGTGTAATGCTGATGCAGGTTAGAACGTCAAGTGCCTGAATGTAAAGTAGAAGAGGTGCCAAATGGCTCCACTCCAAAATCTGCCGTCCCCACCACAATAAAGATCTTCGGGGGTAACGATCTTCTTAAAGGGGGCATTTCTGAAGTACTAAATGGAGTTCTGGGCCGTCCACCCACGCAGCATGAGCAACTTAATGCACAAGTCAATGCGAATCCAAAAATGGCCAACATGTTTGCACCCTGCATTTAAAGTACACTCGAATATAGGCAGTAACAACTGCATATCCCAAGAGATGCGGGTCCAAATCTTCCACAAATGATAGACTGTTCACAAACACTGCAAAACACTGAATACACCAAAGCTGTGTGATACCTCAATGCATTTTAAACACGAACCTTTGGCAGATAAAGCTTGTGGATTTTGAAGACACTCTGAAGTAAAATATGTATGAATACAATATTACAGAATGCAAGGTAACTATGCAGAAGGCTTCCGTGGATCAGATTCTAATCAAAATTTTTAGACAACTTCATCTTTGGCAAGACTTCTTTCCTTCATTTAAATTTTAAATTCCCACTATAAGTACTTCAAAACTGTCATTCTATTTTTTGTTTTATTATTATTATTTATTTCTGGTAATGACACCAAGGATTCCTAAAAAGCGCCCTAGGCACTGTAGCTCGCAAGCCTGAAGTTATTAGATTTTGAGTGGAGTAAAAATAGAAATCATACTTTTATACTCATCTCTGAGCAAGTACGAAAAATGTACTACGTGTACATGTACATTATCTCATATTACTGATCTACTATTACTAAAGGCTTCATAACAAGCTGAAATGATTGAAAGCCATTCGTTGAAGTCATACAAGAAACTGTTGGAATTATTACTCAAATATAAACATTTGAAGGGGCTTAAAGTCCCCAAAAGTCCAAACAATTAACATTTACGAACAGCCACAGTTTTCCTGCCGACTAGGCTTGCATCGTTTAATCCCATTAAGCGCTAATCTGG
Organism: Acanthaster planci; assembly: GCF_054643075.1. Lineage (NCBI taxonomy): Eukaryota > Metazoa > Echinodermata > Asteroidea > Valvatida > Acanthasteridae > Acanthaster > Acanthaster planci. The sequence goes on from NC_141791.1 coordinate 13,131,443, forward strand.
CACCCTCGCCAAAACCACCAAGAAAAAAAAGAGTGTGGCAATGCTGCTTCTGTAGAGGAGTTCTGCTCCCCCCTCCCCGCCACATGTGCGCAACATTGAACTGGGCACGACCAGGCATTATTCAAATCTCACAAGCATCGCACTCCCAGTAAGCGCCTACCACTTTACAAGGTAAATTTTCCCACGCAGTTAATGAGATTGAGATCCGCCGCTCAGGCGCAGGAGCTGGAGGGGAGCGTGAATGACACAGTTGCCAACTGTGGACTCACTTCCATCACGCTAGATTTAATTTTCACCCTTAACCTCGTTCGCCGATTCTCTGCACTTTCTTTTTCTCTTCCCTCCCCAGACGGCATATATGGACAAGGTTGACACACCAGGCATAATTACAAACGGATCAATGTGGATGAAATTGAGTCACTTCGAATTCATTTCCTCGGCTGGGACAGGGAATGGCCTGCCGACGTGTAGCAGTCGGTTGAACTGCATTCACAGGGGCCACAGCCAGTGCCATTCCTAGCATTGCTGCATGCACACACATACTTGCAGCCAGGCCAAGTTAACTAAGAGATATTTTGGGCGATTCAGGGAAAGGTCTGGAGAATCAAAACCAGCTGGTCCGAGTTACAGTTTGAGGGGCCACTAATTGTTTAATCTATCGCCGTAGAAACAAAAAAACCTACTAGTCAGCTTCCTGTCCAGACAAGAGAGTTGTGGGCGGGGGGGCAGTCTGATTGACTAGGGGACATCACCAAGAAAACTACTCACAGCCATGCAAGTCACTGCATTTAGTCAGTCATTCCATAACCCCAGAAGGGGTTTTCAACTCCCACCAAATGTGTGTACTGAGTGATTGAAATTGGTCATACATGTATATTCTCACAGGTACTGGTACCAGTACAAGACCATTGACTTGCTCTGAACAAAGTTGGTAACTCATTTCAAATGAGTTTTACATGTATGCGAAACCTTTTTTACTGCACCAGTACATCATGATGTACCAGGGAATATGCTGGAATATACAACTGGAAAAAGCCTACCTTTGGTTTGCATTTTTTGAGGAATGCACAGGTGAAAATAACAGATTAAACCAACCAAAATCCACAGGGTTTGCCCCTTTCGGTTGACAAGCGCTTATCTATGAGCTTCAACACTGAGTTAACATGTTCCTGAGTCATTTTGCTCACTGGCTGACCTTTTGGAACACTGTACAAACAGTGCTGTTTACCTTTAAACATTCGCTTCACGCATAAATCAATTTCACTTGCTATTCTCATGCCGCACTGTTTAGAATGACACGGGGGCAACTTTTAAAAAATCCAATATTCATTACAACATGATGGTACCATATTGATCCTGGCTTAAGACAGAGTTTAGACGCACCGGTGATGTGCAGGTAATGTCAATGTGTGCAAATACCACGGCACAGATACACAGGCTGCCAGTCGGGGTAATCAAGTCACATGTCCATATGTCCGGATTAATCCCGTCGGTTCCCAGTCAATATCGTCACATCTGCCATATCTCGCACATGTGCACTTATTTGGATTCCTCCCCCCCCCGACTTGTGTTACATCGCAAGTTGTGAATATTCAAAATTGTTTTAGAGGCTGGCATCTTTAAAGGGGCATGTCATTCCACATGAGAGCGATGGCTACTTGGCACCCGAGCTATGATTGTAAATAGTCACATCAGACAACTATTACATTAGTTAAACTGAGTGTACATCACTAGACATGAGCCCTTTCGTGAGCATCTTGCTTCTCGACCAAAACAAGTGTGGAATTATTGTTGTTAGATTGTGCCAGTAAATGCATAGTTAACTTTCAGGAGCTCCGAGATAAACAAGCGACATTTCTAATGCACACTTCTTCATTAAAAGATACTGAAGTCCTACTCATGAATATCATCCCGGCGATAATATGATTCCTATGGCGTGTTTGGCAGTGTTTAGGCACGCATTTCCTCAATCAGGGCCCAAGCAGAGTTTATCAGCTTTGCCATTTCCAGTTTGCCTGACCTTTCCTTACAGCAAACACTCCCAAAAGCTGAGCGTCCAGCGCTAACCTCAGTGGCCCCGTGATCTCGCCAAACATTTACCGCATTTACGAGGGCTCCTTAAACCACTTTTCATTTGACGGACTCTAACAGCAGACCTTGTGTGCTTTTAGCCGTGAGCTACCCGAATAGATAACACAGTAGCAGAAAATCACCATTCTGCTCTGTGGAGAGAGGGAACTGGATCAGGTTTAATGCTGGATGGCTTGATTTTTTTAACTCTATCTGGGAGTCATGGGCCCTCTTGCGTAGCAGACTTAAGGGGAAACCTTATAGTACAAGGAGAGAACCACATGCCTGTGGGCTGTTTTTGCAGGCCATCACCGCACACAAATTTAATCATGGCAAAGCCTGGTACGCATAGGGGGTGCTGATCTTTCCAAGCTGGCTGAGTTTATACACTCCAGAGCTGGATATGAATTATACATGTAGATCCTCCCGAAATTATGAGGGCCGATTTGCATGCAGATTGCCAACAAATATTCAGTAATGGAGGCAGAAGTTTGGCCCATGTTGATGCCCCAACAATACTGATTGCGGCTCATCGAGGTACAGTCAAGGCAGTGACTTCAAGGTGTGGCCTACTGACACATCACAGCTATTTGTAATTTCAAGCAAGTGGTGTTCACAATGACAGACACACAGCCTGGGTTTCCCAGTTGACAACACACCCGACTCTTTTCAATCCTTTTCCCCAACCACACTCCGATAACAACACTCGGTAATTTGAATTCCGATACAACCCACAGTCCACAATGCCTTACAATAGACAAACCCCCTCTCCCGAAAAATCTCACCATGACAATCTAATTTGCAAGTCTAATGCACCGAAGACTTTTAAATCCCCTGCTTCTGGCTGAGTCTTTTGAGCGTTCTGAGCCATTTCTATGACCCTCATTTCGCTGGAGTGCACTCTCAAAATTTGGTTCCCTATGCAACCGGGAGGGGGGGGAGAAGAGAGCTTAAAAAACCAGGAGGGCTTTCAGAGTACCAGGAGTAGCATTTTGAATGAGGATTTACTTCAGTGGCATGTTTTGAATAGCTGATGAATGTCAATTGTGTTGGGGGCCTTTTCAGAGGAGGAGCCATGAAAGGGTCCGAATACTTCCCAGTGAAGGTATTGTTGGAGCTCATTAGGGCATGCCAGGGGTGCAACAACCAATAGAATGGCACACTGTGGGCAAGGCCGCAGGAGCAAGGGATTTTAGGGCAGACTGACCTCCACTTGCAAGAGAGCCACCAAATGCATTTTTGAGCCTACCACCAGTGGTGGTGGCCAACAAGCCAACGCACAAGTTTGTAAACCCACCAGTGCGTTGACATAAGCATAGTCATCAACACGCTGTCATTTATGACCATATCTGACTGACTTCCTATCACAGAATTGTCAACATGTCAATTAATACACCCGCTGCTTCTCCCTCCCGGCCAGACTTGTTAGCCTATATTTCTGACCACCCGTCACTCAGTTCTGGCCTGCTTTTTGCCATCATCAGCCCTCCTCGGTTCAAATTCCCTTACTAATGCAGTTCACTGAACTGTCAACGAAAAGGAAAGAGAGGCTCACTGGAGCACACTGGGTTTTTCAAGAGCGTGAAGTACATATTCCAGCACTAGCTTTCTCCCAACATGAACCTTGGAAGACATCTGATACCTACATTACTTGATCCTAGTGTAGTCTTCTCAACACAGTTTGCTGTTCACTCACGAATGCTTTCCGTGACAGAAGTACAAGAAACAAAACCACCGCACATCAGTGCTCTACAGCATGGCTACCGTGACAAAAATTTATTGCAGATGTAAATTTAAAAAATTGGGTATACATGCTGGTACTGCACTTGAGTGGACATGCACATGTAACTAACAGAAAAATCCCTTTCTCTTTAATAAATGGATCACTCGAATGACAAGCCCTTTGTAATATATGGCCTACAAGTAAACTTGTCAATCCGACATGTAAAAAAAATGCATTCTGAAATCCCTTCTGGAGTCCTTACTATGAAAAACAAAAACAAAATGTACACATGAGACTGGTACATGTAATTACAAGAATTATTGATGGTACACAGTACAGCTAGAGATGTTTTACAGGGTTGCCACATTACCGCAGCTGGTTCTTTCTTTTCACAATCCTTTCCACAAAGAACCCCGATATGGGATTTCATAATCACCAATTGACTGAATGCGACTCCCGGGAAAAATTCCAGTGTGGAGGAGCGCCAAGTCTGGTGAACATTCCTGGCATATCAGCCCAGCACAGTAAAGCTTACACCAGGGAGCAAGGAAACAGATGTACTGTATTAGATCCATGGCCAGGGTACCTACATGTATATCTATCAGAGGCGTGGACGCACTGGCAGTCCCTCTAAACAGGAAGTGGGGCTGTGTAATCCAGAACCGCCGCCCCGGCAGAACAAGAGAGGAACCGAACAAAACAACCTACCACAGGACATGGGGGAACTGCCGGGGCAAAGGATGTGGCAAACGAGATAAGGCAGGAAATTGAGATGGTAGTGCGGCCAGCTGAACAGGATGCAAAGGGACAGTGCGTATTCATTTGCTGTCTGATATTACATTCCTGGATGAGAGTTTTGCCATTTCGCTGTTTCATCTGCTGATGGAGGTTTTAAATTCAACTGGAGGCATGGCAGGCTTCAAGTTGCGACAAAAAATACTCACTGAACCTACATGCACACATAGTTATACACTACACAACAGAGCTTGATAGATGAATGTATCCTGTGCTTTTGTGTAACTTTCCATTTTGAAGAAACATTTCAGACAGGTCGGGAATTGGGTTTTACCATAACCATGGCGATAGCCACCTCCATTTTATTTTCTCAGCACTCCAGCCACAAACAGCGACCGACTTCAGATGTACAGTACATGTAGGTCCGCCTGAATAGATTTTTTTTCTTTCAGGTTCTGTATCATACATGTTCTCGACAAAATTCATTTCATGGTGGCCCCGCCAGGTGATGAATAAATCTGAATGCTTCCATTATCAAATGAAGACAGTGGCAAGGCATGTATCTGGGTCTCCCGCCGCCGTCAGACATGCCCCCAAGACAAAAGTCTCTCCTGAAGATTGATTCTTGCCTTTCGCATCGGTGCGTGCACATCGACTGGGCTGCAGGGACGGACATGAACGTACTCCTAATCCTACTTTTGTCTCTAATTGCATTCTGCCTCCGTAGCCTCAAAGTCGTGTTTCTAGATGACAGTTCTCCTGGGGAAGACACTCAATCTGCAAATCCAAATGTTTAGAAGGAAATGGTTCCACGAACTGTGAAACCATACTAGTGTGGTATGACATACCGGTCCCACCCATACAGTGAACAGCAGAACAAGACACATGTAACTTTGAACCAAACTTTCAAAGAAGATTTTCTTACCAACAATGATTTCGTTGATACAATTGCCCATTTTTTATTACCGAATTCACAACACACAACAGTTTTCAAAGATGCTGGACAGTGCCACCGACTTGCTTTTGTGATAGTCAGCAGCAACTCCATTCTCTTTAAAAAAAAAATTGCTTGTCTTACAATAAATCCTGACACATGCATATGTAGCTGATGTAAATATGTACACATAGGGTCCAGACTACAGTCAAAATGTTTCATTCATGTCAGCGGCACAATTACAGAAGGAAAAAAAAGTAAATAGAAAACACTGACATTGTCTGTCAAAAGAATAGGAGGTTGGAGCCAAATTTCCTGTTTGTGCAGATTCCTGTTTTTGGGGGGGCATCATTCAATGAACTGTCAATGACAGGGTTGCTTTGTACTGCATACAATCCCAACTCCCAATTGATGAAACATGATAGTAGAGTAGACCGTAATGTTGACGTTAGACAGCAATGTTTGCACCAATGGGAAACACATCAAGGATGTTTCCTAGGACAACATTAAATCAACAATTTAATAATTTCTACAGATGGGAGCACACAAGGCAGTTTAATGTGAAGAACATCTATGCATATGTATACCTTTGACACGTTGTTAAGTCAATCCAATCTACCTCTGAAGTACATGAGCCCACACGTAGGCCCCTATACAAAGTATGGAACGTTGTCATCTGGGCAAATGGTTAGTATCGATTGCGATTTTGAAATAATCTTCAACACCAGCCGGCTAGCAGTGACAGAATTCATTTTGCGCCAAACTCCATATGAGCTTGCAAGGCTCCGAGAAAACAGCAGGGCAAGGGTCAACTTATGAAGCTAGGGGTCGGGGGTCAGGGCATCAGAAGACCTTCTCTGGGTCTAGATCTTCGTCAGCAAAATTCCTGACATCAGGTTGGCCTATCAGGGTACTCCACCCTGGCCGCATCAATCATCCCCCAGCTAGCAGACTACACACATATGGGCTGGAATTTTATGTGATCAGGATTTTTCCACAGACGGGCAAGACATGCTATGGGGTGTAAGCTGGGGGGCAACTCTTGGTAAATACATGTAGCATGCAGTAACTGCTTCCTACCTGGACAACCCCCTCAGTTACAGTCACTCAGCGCCTCTCTTGAAAGTAATTAATTCAAACCAAGAGCAGTCAGGGACCAAGGACCACAAGTAATTGGTCCCTACCACCACATTTGTCGGAGCAATTATATTTGATAGGTTCATATAAATACTATATACACATTTGAGGGCCATTATGATAATTCTTGACTTGAAGGTAGGCAGGGACTGTTTGTGTGCTTTCGCACTGACTAATTAAAATAATCCATGCGTTATTTGTGCCAGGTGAACTCATCAGGGTATCCTGTCTCCACAAGGTTCAATATTGTAGGACTGACGTCTGTGCACATACATGTACATGTACTTGTACTCGACTAGCAGGCAAGCAATGGGGCAGAACTGCACAAGCAATAACCGTTAATACTGACCTCCTGAGAAATGAAACTCTGTGCAGCCTTACATTATGACGTTCCAGTTGAGATAACAACTTTTCATTTCTGACCTCCATTTCTGATTTTGTTGAGAGCCACCCTTGGGTTAATTAAACCCCAATACCACTCAGTAAGACCAAAGGGTCTTGCACTTGTCACTGTTTCCATGTAAAATTCCTGGCTAAAATCTCGGGAATACAGCCAGACCTTCGTCTGTGTAGCAGGTTTTTCCCTGCTTCTTTTACCTCACCAGAGACCTACTTTATTCTTGAATTATTCCTTCCCACCATGCAAAGCCCCTTCCAAAAGCTTCCTTCAAAGCAAGTTAAATACCCCCAATCCATATTCTGAAAAGCCATATAATCCAGTTCAGGAGATTCTCTCTTGCAGACTTACAATCTGTGCTACTTTGCACAGCACATCCTCCTGAAAGGGTTGCACAGAATTTGAGCTAAGGTCATCAACAAACAAGGTTGACAAACAAAATGTATCAAGTGTCATCAACAACAGAACTTACAGGTATTATGACTGCTGAAGGCATTTAAGAAATTTTGAAGACTAGTTTGGTACAATCCTGGTACAGCTGAATACAGCACTGAAAGACTTCAGGAAAGATGCAAAAGGTTTGCAAATTTTGAGGAAACGATTCACCTCACTCTCAGGTTTCAAGTGAGATTACTGAGTTACTTTTTCCCCAATTTGGATGCAGATAACTGTATCCAAATCCATCACCCTGTCTTAATCTTAATCCCACTTTCCAAGAAAGACAAAGGCCGGGTTCATTAACAAATCAGGCTCTGTTTGTGGCATTCAAGCTTTGTAACAGATACAACCCTGCGAATCACGCACGGACTTGTGAAGTGCAGAACGCTAGCTCTTGAGGATCGGATGGGAGCTTCAGGTTTCGCTGACATGCCAGACACGTGAGAGGGGCAGTGTATTTCCTAGCATTAAACTGGCATTTCATTACTGATTAATTTATGTTGCATAAGCTATCATCGCTCCCTCCACGCTTCCCAGCACTTGGCTAAAACATCCATATGACTGTGTGCGTGCATTTTGTCATCTTTCTTTTTTTCAAAATCTAGACAGAGCAGAACAAATCAACCCTGAATCAAACTGAAGCAAATCAATGACTACCACGGCCTTGACAGTCCAGTGATTCTGGGGGCATTTACATGTACACAAGTCTGTTCCAACCTGGCCGTTTCTTTGCAGACAGCGAATATAACTATAATCCTTGTGAAAAATCAATCCTTTCTTCCCCTAGCCAAGCATTAGAGTAAACAGCCATGATGTTGTTGCCCTGTCACTTTTCCTGAGGTTTTTCATAACTCTGAATATTCATTATCTGCTCCATAGGGAATAATCCAGATTTCAAACGAGATCACTGAGGTGCATAATCCCCGCCAGAGAGAATAAAAGAGTACACACGCCCTCGTCCATAGCTGCACACGGTGAACGAACGGTAGTCTGGGGAAATGGTATTTTAAGTACATGCACTGAGAGTAAGGGAAACAAATGTAAATATGAGATGGCTGCTGTAGAACACTTGTGTTCAGGAAATGACCCGAGTTCAGGGATGTGGAGTTCCTGTTCAAATAAAATCTCAAAGGTCCACATGTGGTACCATGAGAATTGAGAGCAAACAAACACGCTTGGGAGGTTTTACATTGCACATCATCAAAAGTGAAAGTAGGGCCTGCTGTGAAATTTATAAAAACACTAACACAACAGGTACAAATACTCATGACAGAGTGAATTATTTTTGGGGGGGGGCCAAAGCAGCTGACGTGCAGACCGTATTTCTTTGTCGAGCATTTCGGCTGAAATGATTTTGACAGGACTTGGCATTGGGCAAATCGAAATTCATTCTTGAAAGAACAACATAACTTTTTTTCCTTAGAGTTCCTGAAGATCACTTGCAATAAAAAAATTCATAAATATTTTATATTTCCTCAAAACTATGGTAAAGACTGAGAATATGGTCTAAATCACAAAAGTGTACGATTCATGACCCCAAAAACCTTGAAATTCTAATACTAATATAATAAATTAGGAATAGTTTTGTACCTAGAAATGAAGAATTCGTTTCAGTTGCAAATTTCAAAGGTGTTTTAATAATACCGGGCATACAAGGAAATATCATCAGCCACAAACCTCTTCCACATATTTCCTTACTTTGTTAGCTAAGAATCCCACAGCAGTGTGTGTTCTAAAAAAAAAAGATTTCAACATTGCCCATATAAAGCCACAACCTCCATTCACGGTGAAACCACAACACCAACCCCCAACGAACAAAATGCATGATTCATCCGCATTCCCATGCACCAGCACCACAGCAGCGTAGCGCTAGTCCACCACTCACATTCACAACACAATGACAACTCGTCAACGATTTCTTGAAAATTCTCGGTTTAACCACAGCAGTTTTTCCCCGAACGTCACGTCCAGATGTAAGTAAGTCAGTCTCATCAAAATCCAAAGTAATCGAACTTTGTGACTGGAAAGGGCTCGCAGACACATTCGTGGCATTTAAACGGCTGGCAAACAACCAAATACATGTACATTGAAGAAGGAAATACGAAAAAATGCGCACAAATTCGATTGTGGTGAGGATAGTTTGGCACACGGCTCGGGACACAACTTTCTCAACTGAAGAAAGAATTTTCAAAGACGAAAAAACACCAACTCACCTTCATCGATAATTCTTTCCACGTGCATAAACATGTTTGGTAACACAGAGAGAGACTTCTTGTCGTTTAAAAGCTGAGCTAGGTAATCAGTGCTGTTTGGAATCGGTGGGTGTTGTTTCTCAATGCTGGGATCCGCCATCTTCATCGGCGGTGTATGCACGGGAAGCGGCACCGGGACGGGGGCCGGGGCGGAGAGAAATACACCGCTGCTCGGCACCACCGTACCGCCCGGCAGAGAGTTCGGCGGCGGCATGGGCACTGGCAGTGCAGTGTTCGTTGCTGGGGACACGACGGACAGACCGTCACCCCTGTCGTTGGGCACAACAACGGACATTTTGGATGCAGCAAGTTCCCGTCACAACTTTGGAGCTGCAAAGTTATTTCTAGTGTCGACTTTCCGCATGCCACGACTAATAGATCTCACGTCAATGGCCTGCACACTGCGCGTGGGATGTGCATGCATTTGCGCGTTGGTACAAATTTGTGAATACGTTGCTTAGCCAATACGCGCCCAAGACTAGCCCAAGAATTACGTAGTCTTGTGTGCAATTTGCCAAGAGCTGTAGCCCAATTGAGCGCTAACAATACGGACTTATCAGACTGTACCATTGCCGCAATAGATACGTCGTATTAATATCTTGCAATTTTTTTCTGAAACAGTTCAATCTCTCTGTCAAAAATGCATTATTTTTAATAAATTTCTGCTGAAAATGTTTTTCAAATCGGTAACATTTGTTCAATAAATACTTTTTTAAATTTCTGATTCAAGAGATTTAACAACATCCCTATTTTTTAATGGTACACGCCAGCCCAAAAGTGAGAGGCACGCCATCGTGAAAGTGCGTGCATTGATACTTTTTAATACAATAACATGTTATATGTACCCCCCCCAAAAAAATCGCTATAAATCCACTAGAACGAAAAAAGTTTCTGAAATTTGATTTTTTTTTCTCTTCGACTGTAGCATGGGAAGGGTTGTTGAGGAATTTTCTGTTGTTTTTTCTTTCCAAATGTAGCATCAATTTGGTGGGGAACAATTTAATTTTCAATACATTTTAAACTCGAAGTCAGAATTCACACTCGGACAGTAATCACAGGAAAAAAGATCAATGATACATGCATGTGTAAGAAACGAAATGTAGTTTGAACTGTTTTCTCCACCCCAAATTATGAGACATCAGATGATCGATGGATGATGACTGATTTTTATGAATTAGATCTAAACATTTTAGCCGCCCTCTCGGCCGATTAAAGGAAGTGTCTTTTCATGGAGAAACAAGGGTCTCCAGTTCGTGTGTGGGCTTAATAATCTAATTGAAGTCGCCACAAACTGGTGCCATCTCGCCAATATTCCCATCGACAAACAAGAATAATCACCACACCACGAGTCCCCATCACAACAACGCATCTTCTTTTCCTTCGCCTAAGTTACACAAAGCTCATTCAGATTAACACTGATGCCAAGATTAACACTGATGCCGATGCCTGAGGGGGGTCCGACTTTGCATGTGGAGCATAAGTGACCGCCTTCTTTTCTTGCGGTTGATTGGTGAAAGGGCATTGTATCTTGTCATTCTCAAAGTAAATAGGGAGTCCTTGCTTTTTATCACTCGATCGAACACTATTCAGGTACACGTTGTAAGAGTTTTATATGGGGGCGCGGTTTCTGGGCCCCCAACTGGACGGCAAGTTATCGACCAAGGGACTAGAAAAATGAAAATGCCTTCAGTGTATTTCATTCCTCCATGCTTCAGTTAAGCCGTAAATTTTGATTGCGATGCACAGCGGTTAGTTTGATGTCGAACTGCACAATTTTACACGAGAACTACTGAAGACATGTTCCTGTGCCAAGCAGCATAAAAAAGCAAAATGCACAAGCAGGCAGGGAGAAAAAAACCTCCATAATTTCCTGGGATAATTTCTAAGCAAGACCGCACTGAAATTCAGAGTTGCGCTTCCAGCTGCGTTGCACTACCATCCTTATCATCATCTGATATCTTGAGTGGCCAACCACTACAAAAATTAAAGCATCGCAAGGGGGCGCTCTTTAGCTTTTGCGAGTTACGTCGAGCTGCATGTGTATAGCTCTACGGGCACAGTCCACAATTTCAAGCCCCATTGAAAACTGTGTAAAATCAGCACCGTTCAGGGCCCAAAAGCATGCACGCCAACATCCCTGAGATTTCTGAAACACAAATGAAATTCTTGTCTGGTCACTTATCTTTCAATTTCTTTTAAATTTTTTGTGGGTTAACCAATTACATTTTTAATTATTCCCACACAACAAAATCACCCCCCAAAAAGTGATTTTTCCGAAGTCTGATTGCAGCCATTTTTCAACTTTCTCGGGCACTCAGAGACTCTTGAATTCAACCCTTCTTTTCTTTCAGTTTGGAGGAAGTGGTTCTGTTTTTGTTCACAAAGATGCAGCATGGAGAAACCATGTTTCTTTACAATAAGATATTTAACTCAATGCAGTGACAATTGATATTCACAGGATAAGACTACTTCTCTGTTCATGCTCGAGAAAGTCTGGAAAATTCAGGATATTTTGGATACCTTTGGGGGATATTTCACTTGAACACAATACCAATTAACACAAAAAGAGAAATATCAGTCATACCACTGACCCACAGATCATATCAACAATTACTAGTAGACTGATGACTTGCAGTGTCAACAAAACTAGGTAAACAAGTATATTTCTTGCAGGGGACAATTACAAATGTAATTTTTTTTGGAGGGAAAATTCTTTCCCTTACTGACATAACCTGAATAACTGAGAATACTTTTGAAGATTACAAAACTCAGGAAATCTTTCCATTAATGAAACTTTACAATATGACTGACAGCTGAAACATTCCAGACATCTTGTTTCCTTGCAGTATCTTGATCAACTTCCATCAACTTTTAAAAGTGCATTTCCATTTGCTTGAAATTTGCACAGCCTACAGCCAATTGTACGATTTATACCAAACCAATGCAGCAATGAAATCAACTGATTTGTGCCTCTTGTTTTGTGGACAGACAAAAACCAAGTCAGATTTACTGACAACTAAATCGTCTGCTCCTTCCTGATCCGTAACTCCTCTCCCAGTCAAGATTTGACATACAAATGAGGTAAAGCTTTTCGCACAATCATTTCAGTGTATACGGTTTCTTCAAGAAAGTTAAAACGGAGGAATATTTTCTCTTCCTTCATGTTCAGATCTACAAAAATTGCTGGGTTCCAAAAATGAAAATACCCCAAATTTCAAGTAACAAACAATATTGCCTTTTACTGAATGAACAAAAAAACAAAAAAAAAACCCCAAAAAACGAGGCAGATCCTTTATAGGACTTTGCACTTGACAACCACGACTTCCTTTTCACGGTTGCTACAGCCGATGATACAACAGGCCCCCTGAACGTTAAAACAATACAGGTTTGACGATCGAACTACAAATGTGTAATGTGTAATTCACTCATTCTGGAAATTAAAGAATGAATCTAGCCCCCAAACAGAATCTGGTCTTAAGTACTGGAATCCCAAGCAAAGCAGTATTTTGTTCATGTTGCTTCAAACATTCCTTTTGCGTAACTGGCCATAAATGAATTTCATACTTAAATTGTTCTTTGTTACTATAAATAGTGCTAATTATACAATCTACACACAGGGAAATGCCAGATGGGCATTTTATACATATTTTGCACAACCTAAAAGGCAGACTCCTGCTGTTTAAAACTAGCCAATCAAGGAAGGTGTTGCATAGGGGGCACTCCAAGCAGCCAATCACATCAGGCAGGCGATTCAGAATTTGTTCCATTCAGTGTCTCATTGGCCGCCCGGTGCCAGCTTTCCCTTTCCTCCTCTGTCAGCTCAGCACCGCAGGAGGACACTGTCAAATCGGGGTTGGCCTCACCCTCCGAGTTGGCGCTGCGCTCATTTCGGAAGAGCTGGTACCGTCCCAGGAACTTGAAGCGCCTGAAGAAGTTGTGCTGGGCGTCCCGCGGCGGTAGGATGCTGTACACGATGATGCCAAGCACAATGACGACGAACGATCCCACATAGAGGCCACTGAACTGTACAAACAAAAACATTTCACTATCTCAGAGGGCTTTTATCGCTCCCCTGACCCAATCTTTGAACTTATTTTTGTCAGAAAGCTTTCCGTATCCTTAAAATGTCTGTGGAGGAGACCAGTGGCACAGTCTCTGTCCCTAACTTTTATGGGACATCAATCCAAATGTTAAGTAACAGGGGCTGGTTTCTACCTTCTCCAATCCTACAGAATCTTCCAAAACCTCCCGGTGGATTTTGAAAGATCTGCGTGTGCTCAACTCAATGGATGTTGGGAACAAAACACTGATGGTGCATGTGTCTCCACCGTCTCAGTTTGATAACTTCTTTCTATCTGCCCTGAGTTAAAGTGCGCCCTCACCGACCAAAGAAAGACAGGCCGGTATGAACTTTTCCAACCAGGCTGTTCCACGTATTCAGAGTGCATGCCAAGACCATACATTTCAGAAAACATTCATTGTGCGAACTCAGCGTGCTCTGCCTCAAACGCGCATAAACTTAGCCACCTAGGCAGTGAGTTCGTACCAAAGGACTGTCAATTCCATTGAATAACACGCCCTCTTTGTTCCTGCTTGGAAGCGGACACAGCATGCTTGAACAAACGTCTCACAGATGACAGTTACAATTCACAGATTTCTAACACATTTCATTAGAAATTTTTTTAATTCTTCCAAGAGGTTTTCGATTTGAAGACTCCACTCTCTTTAATTTCCACATTTCCATAGAAGTGTTCAAAGCGAGAAACCATTCAGACTCAACAACGAAAATGAGCTGGAGATATAAAAAATAATTCGGTTTCCCGAGATGGACATTCAACGCTGTATTGTTCTTGCTTTGCCCTTCAAAACATGCATTTACAAAAACCACAACATAAAATTTACACCTCCCTGACATTACATCTAACACCTGTATCAAGATTTGAAATGAAGGGGCCACTGAGACTAATGAAATTGACATGTCACTCACTGCATAGTGGAAAACAAAGAGGCTGACGATGAGCGAGTAGAAGTCGGCCGTCAAGATGGAGAGGTTGACCACCAGGGCGCTGCTCCACTTGATGACGACGGGGAAGAAGGAGTAGAGACAGAAGAGGCAGATCGCAAAGGCCAAGAAGAGAAGGACCACCTGGTAGTTCCAGGTGATGGAGGTCAGCTCCTGCCTCTCAAGGATCACCCTGGAGAGAAATGACACCAACAAAACAAAGCAAAAAAGGAAAAGAATCACAAGACTGAAGGGCATATCCCGATTTCTTGGCTGGGACGGGAAATTACAACAAGGCAGTGGGAAACAGACTGCAACCTAGCGAGCAGCTTCCAACACTCTGCAGTTTAACCCTATCCATCAAAATCCATTTCCACGTTTTGGTGGATTTTGATGGACTCAATCCACAAGGCATGAAGCACTACCATAGTAATTAATTTTGGATTTTTGCCCTGCCCGATGTGTATTTTAACACTGTATACTCAGTGTATGCCCCTGAAGGCTTGTGAAAAAAAACTCGGGTGGGACTCGAACCCATGACCTCCTGCTTTAATACTAGCGTAGACGTTTTAACCACTCAACCACCACGCTTGCCGGTGTCGGCTGGCTGGTTCGAATCAGGTGTAGCAGCGAGTACCGCAAACAACTATTTCAAGGATGGATTTGTGCTGGGGAGATGTAAATTAATTTTGGATTTTTGCCCTGCCGGACTACCATGTTGCCGTGGCAACAGTACTGATGACATCATGTAACCTGTGTATGATAGGTCTGTTACAACGACCATCACGTCAGTGGTGGACTTTAAGCAAGGAATGTGGACTGCAGGGCAAGTGTCGGATTTGGATGAATTTGGTCCAGTGTCTAGTAAGAGACATTTTCTTTCATTTTCCTTCCCCATTCACACAAAGTTAAACACCCATATGGGACTTTGTGCACAGAGGCCGTTGGACTTGGTTTTTCTGAGGTATGCCAAACCCAATGCAAAAGCCAGCTATTATGGGCCTACCAGACCTATCCCCACAGAATGAAACACTTCACTACTGTTTAATTCTGTGGTTGGGGAAGGTTGGGGTTAAAGGCACTGTACATACACAGCAAACTGATGAGCAAAACAGCAGCCTGAAGAAATGATGTGGATGAGCTAAGCTTTACAGAAGGTTCGTGGAAGTGAGTCCAGGAGCAAGACTTCTCCCCAGTTTAATGGCTCATCAAAGAGTTGATGGAAGAAGCTCAGAGGGAGTTGATGCGAGTAGCACAGAGGTGTCCAAAAAACAGAATGCAAACTTACAGCTGTATGCCGCTGATGAAAGTTCCAAACAGACCGACCATTCCCAGGAACTCCACCCTGGTAAAGTGCCTGACGACGTACTCCTCTGCAACATTGGAGATCCCGTACAGACTGGCCCCGATGAGACACAAGGCATCACCCAGGGCTTTCTGTGGCTTATCTGCAAGCGAGACAGAGAGTGGACAGAGGAACTAAATGAATAATATCAATTTGGGAATTTCCAGTCATTATGACTATGATTTGAAGCTGAAGATGACATTCAGTGGCAGGTTAAGAAAGTCAGCAATGGAGCATTACATTTGAGCAACACTGCTTTGTGCAAACCAACTTTCAACTGAATGAGCACAATCTCCATGTACGCAGGTAGAGAAACACAGAGGAGCCTGGGTACAAGACGTACGAGCAGCAAAGGGTTCATAAACAACATTGGTCATACACTGGGGAAACAGAGTACTTCAGCAACGTAACCAAGAGTCAAGGAGCGTCAGTCTCCAACTTACCATCCGTGTCAGTCTTGCCTAACAGGCTGTCGGCCCATACCATTAGGGGCACGCCGATGATGCAGATGACTACACCGACGACGTGGTTGATGCGGTACGAGACCCTCAGGATGACAAACGAGAGCAGAAGCACGACCGGGATGGTGATGCAGTCCAACAGCTAAAAAAGAAAGGCAACACAGGTATCACTCCACTTCTGTTCTGTACATACGTACTCCCTCATACGAGGAAACCACCAGAGAATTGGAGGACACTCCAAAGCTATTCTCCCACACAGCTGACACAGATCTGAATATACTAGAGTTCAGTGTAACACGCAGTATGTGCTCCACATCAGACACGCTTGAACAAACACAGTAATGCTGTAAATTGCTCTATGGGAAATGGATACATGGTCTAACAACCTAACAGCCTCCCTTGTCTAGCTCAAGCAAGGAACCCACCCTCATTCATACTCATGTATGATGATTCAAGATGTACTTTGCGTCGGGGAGATTTTAGTTTAAAATACAGGTTTTGCCCTTACACTGATGTATATCTCAGACAAGTACCGAGTATGCAGTGTTCGTGAATATACGTCGGTTCAAGGGCAAAACCTGTAATTGAAATACGTATGATATCACGGACTGACTGGCGTGGTCAAGTGCAGCCTTGTTGTGCCTTCAATGCTCCCATGGGACGCCGGTGTCGCCGTGGAACACTGTTGTAGTTGGGTCAATCGTAAGTCCCTGCAAGTTCGCCACAAAGTCCACCACAAGACATCCAGTCGCGAGCCAAGTCACAAGCTATTCCACGGAACTGAGCCAAAAGCACCCCTTTTGTCATTGGTCACCCAGCTAAGTATGATGAGTCTTGTGAAAGGACTTGTGGCTGGACACAAAAGGGGACTTCTAAGGGAATGCAACACGGCTGTGGAAAGTCATTAACTGAAAGATTTGCTTATGGACCAGGCTTCCACAGCTTGTCTTTACAAACAGCCCGAGACAGGCCACTCACCTGGACACTCGTCAGTGTGGTATACTGATAGGCCTTGACCACCAGATAGTTTGCCTCCACGTCCACCAGTGCCACCAGCAGGTACTTCCACCAGCGAGACAGGAACACATGGTAGAAGTTGTCCGGGCGGTCCCTGCGGCAGCAGAGGATGACGCAATAGACCAGGCCAAGGCACAGGTAGTTGAGGAATGACTGAGCCGTCGGGGCGCTGACCTTGAAGCGGTCATGCAGGAGCTGACTGGTGATGGCCGTGCCACAGATCAAGAGGGACAGGGCCTGCCCACCCAGGAGAATCTTCAGGAAGTTTCTGAGAGGGTGGCACAGAGAAGGGGTGGAGGTGAGGAAATTCACAAGGGTGACCATCAAATTCAGTCTTGGTTTTTTGCATGAAAAATCAGCCTTAATTTCCTCAAGATTTTTTTACAACCTCATGAACCTTGAAGATTCCCAAGCTGATGGGCAGAAACACATTTTGCTTTCACACACTTTTAACATAAAAACATCCAAGAGGGTTTCACCACTATATTCAGTGTCAGATAGAACATGCGACCAGGTAATGTAAGGTTCTGCCATACTGCTTAGTAACGAACGACAACTAGCAACTTATGTACTTCAGGCATCAGAGCTAGGCTAGTATCTACCGGTAGCTTTGTCATTTCTGAGGTTTGTCTTTGCAGCTGTGACCAAACAGGAAAGATGACGGGCATCTCAGATTGAAATATCTTCCTGTCCTTCCAAGGCAACGATTAAAACTGCTGGTCCATTCCAAGCAGACTCTTTGAACATGTCACCCCTTTGGTGCCATCTGAGCCCAGGCTTCCATTCAATTTAGTGCCTTGGACAGAAACCTAAAGTCTCTTTTTTGGGGGCCAGTGTTTAGGATATGTGAAATACGCGTAAATTGGGGTCTGTAAATTCTGTACAAGCAAATATTGCCTGTCCTCAAGACGGCGGCTAAATGAGACACCTAGGCATCTTTGTCCCCTTGATCCTTTCTGCTGTCAGTGGTTAATCAGTTCTTTGCTGGGGAGTGTTTTACACCTCCTCCCACCCCGGGGAAACCCCCCCCTTGTTAAATGTACTTTGTCTCCCCCCCCAAAAAAAAATTTGTGATTGACCAACGCGTTGCAAACTCTTGGAGGTGCACTCTTATGAATCGCCCATATTGTAAATGTTTTCCAATAGTTGCGCCAAAAGCCTACACGGTGACTTTTTGGTGGGGGGGAGGGAGGGATATGAACAACATGAGGACTGAGTGAACAGAGATAGGATTAGGGTGGTCAGATTTCATGTGACGGCAACTTTGGACAAGATGCACATTTTTGAAACTTATTACGTGTATTGTTTTTGCTCAATGGCTCCAGATTACGGCTCAAGTTTAAAAGCATTGGCCATTTGGTTACTATAGCAACTGTTGGCTGGTACCCAGCGATTACAGAAACACTGCTCAAACAATCAATTACGCAATCCATTCATATTTGAATACAATGGCCATCAAAGCAATAAGTTTGATTTTCCTCTTCAACTTTTTATAGCTTATCACTCACATTACAGGGCACAGGCAATGAACTGTAACAATGGCAACAGTAAACACTGGTACAGAGAGCTTAATTGTTGCAAAGTTCAGTCGCTACGTGCAGAGATGATATGTAATGTACATGTATACATAACATTAGGCTGAATTTATTCAGTAATGTTATGTAATATCAACTTGTTGGCTGCATGTAACTGACTAAACTCTTAATCTTTACATCAAATGTGCCTCAAATTTCACTATTTATACGCTATGAATATCTCCCACACTGTACTGAAAAGGTTTCGGTTATTTTCATCATGTTGCAGAAAAAAAGGAGGAAAACATGCAAATCCCTGTACTAAGTGAATGGAAACTGCCCCTTTGCCAAGACTTGAGTGCAATAAATAATGGAACAACCTCCAACCGTGAGAATGCGCTTGAAAGTCAACTTCAGCATAAGACGTGAACTTTAGCAAGGAAAATTCTGAAGCCTTTACTTTGAAAACACACATTTTTAAAAATCCCTTATTGTGCAAAGGGTATCAAGTGATGTCCAGCATGCATCCGGGCACCAGCAGGTGGGCCTAAGTATGGAATTTGCTCCTCACTATAAGTTTTCACTGTGGCAGAGATCCCAAAGCACTGCACCACTGCGGGACTGTTACGCCCCAACTATTGCTGCAGTTGGGCTGGCCCAACTATTGTTAACCAATTTCTATAGAAATTTTCTCAACCTTATCCAAGTTTATGCATCTTATGACTGACACAATTTGTCTAAAATATGGCAGTTCATCTGTATGACATGACATTGTAAACAATATGACTTTGGCACATGCTGGGCACGTGCACACTGGACCTCTGCACCATAGTTGGGCCAGCCCAACTATAACTATTGCTTGTCGGTCCTGCCATTCGTGAATAAATAATGAGGAGTCCTGTGATTGGTCAGTGCGACCCCCAGCACGACGCAGCCAACTGCCACTTCAACAAGCGCGGCTAAGAATTACACACTCATGTACGGAAAGAGGCTGCAGCCAATTTCCGTGTCTTGTTGTGTATCGATCGCAGCTGTAGTCAACCATTTGGTTGCTGCTCATCTTCGCAAGTACACATGTGAACCGCATGACTCTCGGACGCAGATCAGGAAATATTTGCACGCTATTTTGGAAAAACGGCAAAAAAAATGGTTTTGGCCAATTTTTTCTTGGTAATCAGAACAAAGGGATGTAGGCCTAAGGCTAAACATAGAAATCTTGGGGGAATTGGAGCAGCATTTCCATGGGTACACAACAAGAAAAGCTTAAATGAATCCCTGCTCATGCCCTGTAGTTTTAAATGTTATGTAGAGTCTATGGCGAAACAGGCTCATTTTCTGTGGGATCGGAGGGAGCGGAGCGGACGCCGCGTCGGACCCCACCGGTCTAGCACGGGGAAAATGGTAAACAACATCGAACATGTTCATGATGTTGAACATGGTCAACTCAAATTGACATTCCCACCGCACGCCGTACCAATCTGTCAGAACAAGAACGTTATGCATGAGCAAAAGATAACAAATGAAAGAACTTACAATGTAAAAATACTTCTCATAAAAACCTTCAGCTGAGCGAGAATACGAGAGCAAATGTTTTCTGACATATCTGGAGCCGTCTCCTCCCCACGTGTACCCTCCATGATTGTGCTGAGCGCAGTTGTGAAACAACGTACGATATTTGTCCATAATACATACACCATCGTCCATTGGTCAAATTCTCTTCGCAGACTTATTTCAAACCAATCATTGGTAGCGATGCATAAAATATGTGATAAATATTCAAAAGGCAGTCACCTTTACGATGACCTAGCGGAAGTAAATTGTAGCCATTTTTAAATCAGCGATCATGAGATTATTATTAATCGGTTGATGGTTGAATCGGGCAGGAAAAAATCCCCAACGACTGTCGTATTTTTTTCTGAAATTAACAAAAATCCTCATGATGAACAGTTAATGATGTCTTCTGCTTCGGAAGAATTAGTAGGCTTGCCGCCCGAGGTCATATGGGAGTACCAATTTCGTCTGATCCTTGTGGGCGATTCGACGGTGGGCAAGTCGTCTCTGCTGCGGCGGTTCTGTGACGGTAAATTCGTGGAGGTATCGGATCCCACGGTAGGGGTGGATTTCTTCGCCAGGTTGATCGAGGTGGCGCCAGGGAGGCGGGTGAAGTTGCAACTGTGGGATACGGCCGGGCAGGAACGATTCAGGTACCCCGTGAAGGACGGTTCCTACCTCCATGATTTCACTGATCTCTGATCATGGAAATAGGCCTAAGTTTTAACTTTTTAGGCATGTTCGAATGCCTGTTGAAAAGGTGAATTCGAATTTACTTTTTCAAGTTTAGAAAAAAAATACATGTAGGCTGTGTCTCTATTTAGCATGTTTAGCATGCTTAGTCATCAGGTTATAGAGTTACCTAAATCAATTTGATGACTAGGGAAACAGTAAATGCTGGTTTGAGATGCCATGGCCAAATCATAAATTTTTCACAATAAACATGAATGAAGAGCAAAATGACATTTATCCTGATATCCCTTGTAAGTGAAATCATGTTTGCAATACCTATTTTTTCTAAATCAATGTTTTTGACTAATGTAAAATGTATAATCATCTGAAAATTTGTTTCTTTCTTTAAAATGCCATTTCTAGATCAATAACAACTTCGTATTATCGGAACTCTGTCGGTGTGCTGTTAGTGTATGACATTTCCAATCGGCGCAGCTTTGAGAATCTCCAGGAGTGGCTGCTAGAGGCCAAGGAGAATGTGAGCAACCCGTGCAGCACCACGTATATGGTGATCGGCCACAAGTCTGATCTGGACGATCGGCGGGAAGTGTACAAGGAGGAAGGGGAGAAGTTTGCCCAGGCCTACAACATGAAGTTCATCGAGACCTCGGCTAAGGCCTGCGTCAACGTGGAGGCTGCCTTCTCGGTCATGGCCAAGGAGATTTACGTCAAACTGAAGAACGGTGAATTGGAAATCAAGGAGGGGTGGGATGGGATCAAGGGGGGGTTCACAGCACCGCGGGAGACGCTACGATTGGAGGAGCCGCGGCAGGATAAGAAGATGTGCTGTGCATGATGATTGTTAACGTGGTAGCATCTGTCAAGCACTGGTTCATGTTACTCCCCTCTTCCCCTCCCCCCCACCGATATACGACAGATTTAAGGAGAGCCAACGACAGCAATATTGTGAAATTGTCACCCAGATATGAAGTCACACTCCCATAGCACGTCTCCTAAATTTTCTCTGGCAATTTGACCATTACTATTGTAATGTCAAAATTTTAAATCTAGCCTGCCATTTTGATAATAGGCTTTTTCACGTCCTCTTGAGCTCTTTTTGTTCGTTTCAACAGTGCCTCAAGTTTCCTCCTCATTGATTCGTCCGTAATCGGTGGAATTGAAATAGCATTTAAATTTGTGCATCCGTCCAGATTGCATCTATGTTTGCAAGAAGCTTTATTTATACTTTAGCTCTGAATTACTAGCCTTTTATGTCAAGAAAATTTTTGAAATGAACATTTTTTGTCGTATTATGGGTCAATTCACAGATCAGAGTGTTTGGATGGCAGATTTCTAGTTAAGGTACAGTCATTTGAAGGAAAATTGAAATCTGTTTTAGAGGAACCAACTGAAATAAATTTCAAACTAATCACTTATTTCGTCAATATTCTTGCTCCAAAGAAAATAATAAATCCAAAATATACCACAGACTGATGATAAATGAAGTCATTTACATGCGAACGTAGGTCCCAATAGAGGCTTTGCATGGTAGCCATATTGCAGGGCAGTTCTTGTGTTCCTCAGGGAAACCTCCTTTGTGCATACCCTGTGGAACAAAAGCATTGGCCTGCAAGGTGGCAGCCATGCAAACTCTCTGTATTGGTTGTTCGTGTGGACTATTTAACGAGGGAATAAAGGTGCTTGGCCGGTCTTAAATATTTGTTTCACTGTATAAGGAGAATGAATGCTGATAATGCCCACGCCAAAGGCCAGGGACATTATCAGCATCTAGATTCCTGATTCCCAGCCCTAAATATCTTTGCAAGTCACAAATTCGAAATGAGTTTTAAACATTATAAAAGTCCAATGATTGTGTTCAACAACTTTATTTTCAAACACCGCTGTAGCAATGTGATGATCTGTTCCTCTCACAAATAACGATAAGTTATCTGCACCTGTGGAGCGTTGTGTGTCAGGTGGCACAAGGCCAGCCACTGCTTCATCCATCGTTTAAGACCAGCCAATTGACACTCTCAACCAATAGGAATGGCTAACGTGTCTTAGTTATGTATGATTAGTGCTAGTAAAAGCATTCTTCATGTTTAGAATTCTAATAGCATGACATGTCTGTAGACTAGGCGGTCATGTTTGTTAACGGTAACATGAACCAGTGCGTGCGTTGTACTTTAGGATATGATGTATACATCGTACGTTACGTGTCTGTGGTGAGTGTCCATTGTCAGTGTCAATGCGGTCAGAGCGTTACAGAGAAAAAAAAAATCGAGAATTATTCAGTAAATTGCTACAAAGATGAAATACTGTGTGTAAATATTGTGGAAATCATTGCTTGGTGGTATCACGTGCTGAGCAAATAGTAGGACCTTTATGAGTAACTTGGGGAAGACCTAGTCTCTCAAGTCAGCATTGTCAGCACTTGAAGTCTGAAATGGTTGACAGATATCCGACAACTGGGGCGTGATTTGGTGACCCCTAACCAGAAACTTGTTTGTGACGTCGGGGCAGTAACCAGGATCATGTTAAGGGTGGCCCATAAAAACAAAAAAAACAGAAACGGTTACGTCATCTGACGGAGGCAAGCGCGGGGAAGCAGATGACACTGTGGATGGACATCATTTTTACTCAATATTTGGGGTGTTTCTCATCCTGCTCTCTCTTTTCACGTATGTTCTCGGAGAAAATATCTCTCTGATTGGCTGCATCCAACAAGTAATTTCTTAATGTATAATTCACTCATTTGAGCGGCGACGAAAATTGTCCGTTTATTTTCGGCCATTTTGAACTGGCACTAAACCAACTCCGACCTTCGGTTCTCGTTCCGTCCAAACAATGACATCACAGAGGCATAACAAGGTCACCAAAATGTTTAGCCAGTGACCAATGCTGAAACAAGATGATGGTTTGGGTGGCCGAAACACGCCCCTATTTATGGCACACTCTCGCTCTTGCATCTCTACCACCATTGCTTTAGGGTTAAATATCCCAGTTTTGGTCAAGTACAAGGTGTGTTGCTTCAGGTGTCTGTAACAGTGTTGGCAGGGCTGCCAAACTCCTGTGCATTCAATGTGAGACTTTCACATTTCCAGTTGGAAATTCTCACTATGTCACGCCCAAATGGGAATTCTCATACTAACAATGCAAAGCTAACACAGTCCAAAATGAGTGATTTGCTCATTTCGATATCCTGTGTTTACAAGGCAATGAGAACTTTTTCTCTGTTGAAAAACGAATAACGAGACATATATCAGAGGCCATGTGGCTTGTGTCTTGTACCAAGTGGACACTGAGTGGTGTCTGAAACTGGCTTTCAGAGCTGCAGCTTTGCCTATTCTCACGCTCAACTCTCACGCTCAACTCTGACGCAGTGTCGGCAGCCTTTGTTGGATATCAGTTGTGATGGACCCTGCCTGAATAAACTGGCTGTGGCTAAGCCAGCATGCACATACATGTATCAATGGCAAGTGGTTGGAGCCGCTAGCTAGTGGCTTCCAAGGGCATGCATTGCCTTCTTATTGGAAGCTGTAGCCTCATAACCAGACACAAATAACCAATAACAAAGTGCTGAGCTAAAATGAAATAAATCAGCTTTTACTCGTCATTCATGTTCGCAGCGTAGAAAGGTTTGAAATTTATTGGCTTTTGTGAAGCCTATCTTGTCAAGAAAATGGGATGACTACGGATCATTTCTTTATGTATTTCTTGCCTCATATGGGGAAAAGCAGGTATCGATTCAATTTACATCCTACAAGCATGTCATGCCAAGTTGTAGTGGTCACAGAGTACTTGTAACCAAGTAAAGTACAACAGTGTGAATAATCAGTATAAGTATAAATAAGTATTTATTTTTCACAAGTGTTGCACACATCCAGAGCACCTGTACATCATTATACCATATTTATATCATAGTGTATTACATAAACCGAACACTTTAATTGGCCTAAATTAAAGGAAAAAAAGCATTGCTTGAATTTTATTGTTTGGGGTTAAATCTATGCAATTTTACTTGTTTGGGATTATTTTTGTTCCTTTTTGCTCATCACACACTCAAAATTAGACCAGAAAGTTCGACTGTCTTGAATGACATTAATGTATGCACAGTATTTTGAAGTGTACATATTTGAATATTTTACTCGCACGAACATTCCTCCAAAGTGTGTGTTTGGGGACGTTGGAGGTGAATCGAAATACCAATTATGCTGCTCAGGTTTATTGCCAAATCCCTAGTATCTTGGACAGAATCAATAGTGTCGTGATAATTTCAGTAAAGTTAGGCATATTGTAGAGAAGGGACAAATCAACATGAAAAGGGCATGATGCAATTCAGATAAATTTTTTGTAGCGGGAAAACTGTGTTGTATTTACAACTCAATTGATGTGTAAATGCACATTGAATATTCATCAAGTCCTTTTTCTCTCAGTGTTAAGAAAGCACCATGGCATGGCTGTTTAATTCTTAATAGTTTCTTGAAAACATAATAAACCCCCCCCCGACTGTTTTTGTTAGACAGCTGCTTAACAGTAAACTTTGAGGTTCCGTTAGGGTATTGCATTGTTTTTTTGGGGGGGGGGTTTCTATTGCTCCAAGCATTGCAGTATGGATGTTGTTTATTGTCACACTGGTTCTCAGTGGGAATGGGGAAATGTCACACGGTCTCTAAGGGATTTCATGAGGCGTTTTCCTAGGTGCTTTAAGAGCAAAGTCTGCGATATGTGAGGCGACGGGGTACCTTGCTCTTCCGTGTACATTGTACATTATGTTTGCAGCGGCACTGGCTAAAGATGGAAACATTTCAATTATACATTGATCGTGAGGTGATTTTGTTGGAAGCCATGCAGTTTTTTCATCCACATCTTTGTGAGTATTGTCCCACTACTGTCCCACGTGCAGACTAGCGGTGTTGATTCCGGACTTCTTTGGTTGAAATTGGTAGCTGAATTGTATTCAGGAGGAACGAAACTGTACCGTGCAGCGTGCACATGCCTTAGGATAAATGTAGCTACATACAGTGTGCGCAAAATTGTCAAGCAATGCTGCATAGCTTGGAGATGCTTATTTGTCAAGGGTTTGGAAGTCTAAACAGTGACTGTGCTAGAGCCACATGTACACAAACGCTCTACTCTACATTCCTTGCGGTGCTTTGGGGGCGGTGAATGACTTGTGCAGTAACTGGAGTCTGGCAGGGTACACTGTTTATTCCGTTTAAGGGTAAAGGTGACGGAAGGTCAGTGTGACATTGGAAAAATTATGTCTTTCATGTCCTTGATTTTGGGGGGGAAGATATGTGGGGCAGGTTTCCATTTGTCAAATGTCGCTTTGCTTGTGTGCTCCTTTGCAATAGTGCCGTGACTGGAGTGGGCATGGGGGAAAGGAAAACAGGTGTAGGCCATTTAGAATTTGCACATATGACAGATAATTCAACAGTACAAATGTACAAGTTTGATTCAGATTACAGTGAATTTCAGTGAGGTACTCCGAAGGCCCAACAGTTTTCTGTTTATCAGCAACTTGAGTGTAAATTACATTTTTCAGTAAAAAAGCAATTGGAATGACCAACTTTAGGCTCAAAGTGAATGTTATTGTCAAGATAAGGTCAGTGTTGTTTGCTGATTTTATTTATTTATTTTTTTCTTTAAACCATTCGAGGTAGCTAAATTTTCTACGCAGAACATATTGCCTCATTATTTTTGCACGGATCAAAGGATTAAAGTTGTGCATTTTCAAACTTTGGGCCAAGGTATCTAATTGTCTTCATGATAATGCAAAAATCAGATGTGAACTGCAACGATGTAAGCTCTTTCCACTGAACTAAAAGCCGAGTGTTTCTGAGTTAAACAAGACTTGCAAATGCAGGGGTAAAAAAAAAGTGGAAATGAAAATCAAGTGATGAGTAGTCCTGTGTTGTGAATTGTCTTGTAAAAAAAATATGAAATAATCTGGTGTATACATTTCAATGTTTATTAAATTCCACTCATTATTTAACATGTATATATTCAGAATAAATGTTCAATATAGAGAATGGCTCAAGTATTATTGGATATTTTTATTACTCGCCTGGATAACTGGCCTTGCAAACTGCCAAACGTAAGATTTCTTGACATATTTTCCCCATTTGAAAGGTTAACAAAATTGAAAAATTTATTGTTGTATTGTGTAAGTCATTCCCAGTATCTAAAATCATGCAAGCAAAAGTGGTCTTTTGATCCAACTGTTTCACACTTAATATTTCTCGCATTTCGAAAATTCAATCCCCCTGCTCAATCTCAAACGGTATTCAATACATGTACATTGTACAACGCAAGTTGGTCTTTTCAGCAGGCAGTTTCTGGTTTTCTTTAGTTAAGAATCGATTTAACTATAGACGGTTCTGATAAAACACTTGATCAAATGAACATCTGACTAAAGCAAACCCTACGGGAACTTTGTACGAGAAGGATAAATTTGCCCCTTTGCCGTCCATGGTGACGTAACGCCGATCGCGAGAATGTGAAAATCCGAAGTAGGCCTACACCCTCTTTAAATCGGTCAAATAATCTATTGGACCGATTTAAAGCACGCCCTCTGCTTAAACGAAGTGAGCGTTCATCTAGATCTGTAGACGGATACCTAGTACTGCAGCATACTTTTCGTAGAAGAAAGTAACAAAACAAACAGGAAAGTGACTGGAACTGATCTTAACACATCATTATCAATTAATTGAAAAAGACAACGCACGAATAGCTGCAGTCTAAAAATAATGAGTGCACCCTGGCATTAATTACGGCATAAATTATTTCAAAACTCTGAGTGCGCCCTCATTTGATGCTGCATTTTTTTTATACATCAAAAAGCCTGCCCTCTATCGACTGATTTTTCCCGAACTCGGTAGATAGAGGGCGGGCTACAAAATGGCAGCGTCCAAGATACCGAAAGCCTTGACACTCAAGCAGGTAAATATAACAGTGGAAATGTGGTTCCTCACTCAAAAAGAATAAATCCAGAGATGTGTAGAGATAAATGCTCGATCACATTAGTGGTGGTGTGCAGTATTCAAATTCCACTTGGCACGGGCTGATTTTCAAGTTTCATTTCAACTCGTCTTTGAAGTTTCAACATGCATGACATGAGCATGATTGAACACTCTGACTGTGAGTGACTGAGACGTAACAAGTGAGTCCTGTTTAACATCGAATGTAACTATCAAACAGCAATTTTAAATCTTCAAATAGTGATATTTTAACTATTCCATGTTACCAAACATAGCACTCATCCCAAAAATGATAGTGAGCCATACACTAAATGTGTCGTTACGTGGGCATGACAGGAGGTAACCAAATAAATTTTCCTTAATACATTCACTTTGTTCTTTTCCAGTTTCTCCTTAGACAGCAAGTCTTGAGTCTCTACCGAGACATACAGCGATCTCTAAGACGAGTGCCAGACAAGAAGGACAGGGATGAGTTGAGAGTCTGGGCGAGGGAGGAGTTTAAGAAGAACAAAAAGGAGAAAGATGAGGTATTTGACAATCTCATAGTCTCATTAAAGATGAGAGTGTAGGTCTATGTTTCTGTGCACAATTTAGCACTGTTGCACTTGCTTGCTGTTTTCAGATGTGTTCAGCGAGTGATACTTTTCCCCATTCTATTTATCTTGTCCAAGGATGTCATGGATAGGCATGTATCACTTTTGAGCTTTCCCTCTTTAAGACAGATGGCCGAAAGTGACTCTTATCTCTGTCGGCTGGCATGTGGTGCATGTATTCCATAGGTTCTACAACAGAGAAAATTTGAAAAGAAGTGCAGTTTTGCAAGAAATAATGAGTATATTTCAGGGCCAAAACTTGAAACTTTTGGACCTTTATGGGGGAAAAAATCTGTATTCAAATGTCTTCATTTTTATGGTTTCACAGATTGTCATCCGTATGCTTCTCACGCAAGGAAAGAGAACTCTGCAAGAAATACAAAGTACCGTGATTCTCGCTAGGTGATGTGTAGGTACAAGGATGGATGAAACTTTGACAGCAGTATTGTTCCAAGTGGTAGCAGGACAGCCCGTGCTGCTATGCAAATCCGAGACGATAAGAGGAGACGAGGAAGTCCACAACTGACTGACGTGAGGGACTGTACCGAGGGACTGCCTAGTTCACAGAGTGAGCTGCTGGGCACAAGATGCCCCGCAAGTCTCAAAGGACACTGACAAGTTTTGTCAAGGAACCTATATTGCATCCTGCCAGACGACAGGACGGGTACCACCGAGGCATTTGTATTTTGCACAGAGATTTGAAAACACAATCACAAATATTCATTGTTTGACATCAGTGCTGCAGAAAGCTACAGCGTAGTCGTCACCCTTGTTGGATCATAAAATCTGCCTAAAAAAAACAACATCTTCACTCACTTTTTTCGCAAGCAAATTGCTTTATATCTTTTCATTTATCAGTACTTATTATAAATAACTGTTGAGTTTACAGCAAACTGTTGTAACAAAATAAATATGTGTAAATTTAAATTAGGCAGCAATTTAACAAGTAAAATGCTCGGAATATATAATTTGCTGAATAATTTGTTACTTATGTTGGTAATACATCCATTGTCAAGGTAAACCTTTGACATAAAAAAGTAAGTATGTACTGCAGCACCGTCAATACTCTGTGTTTTTAGATAAATATCAAAACTGATGTTTGATCTTCCTGTAGAGGTTTGTTTGATTGGTCATGTATTAAAAAGGACTTCCTTCTTGTCGTGGTCAAATGGGTCATGGCAAGTACGCTAATCTTGCAGCAAAGGAAATGAGCTATAAGTCACCTGTCTTTTAAAAAGCAGATTTCAATATGGATCCAAATTTAATTATGTAACTGTGATACAATATATAAATCTGTACATGTACCCATGAGCATATGTAATACCCAACAGTTATACGATAACATTTCTGGGTTTCACATTTCTGAGGTAGTGTTTTTTTAAACCTTTTTTTCAAGCCCTTTCTGCTGCCTCGTATGACGTGCAACATCTTACGAATTCAAGTTATTTTTTTTTAAATGAGGTCTGAAATATGACAGGATGGAGACACTGTTGGTAACGGTGGTATACAGTGTCTGAGTGCCCAAGTTGTGTTCAAGTCGAAGTAAGTGACCACCCCTCCCAGAAACTCCTCTTCACGTCTCCCGGTCGCACACCTGGACGTCGCAGTACTCCCAGCGCGTCTTCTTGAGCGTGGTGAAGCACCAGGGCCGTTCCATCTTGCCGGAGGGGTTGCGGCAGTAGTTGTGGTCGCCCAGCCCCTGTCTCGCGTTGCGGGCCGGCTCGTCTTTCCAATACTCCTGCCGGTGCGGCCACTGCGCGTTCCACTTCTGGCAGGTGGCGCCAGACACCGTGTAGTCGCGGGTGCCGCGGTATTCTCGCCCGTCGCCGTGTTTGCTCACCACGCACTCTTCTAATAAAAGGAACACATCCAAAAATAACCAATTAAGATTGATCCTCGAGGATGCAAATGTAAGAGAATTTTGGCATTCATCGGCCACCTTGGTACCAAGGGGGTGTGTTAAAAGTCAGACAATACTCTGCAAAAAATGGAGGCTGCAAGATTAAACTTTCGAAATCTACGGCATCATAATGGTATTCTAACAAACTAAATTACGCGACCCTTTCGCAAATCAAATAGACCAGATTGCCAACTGCTTAACCCTTGTCCTCAATCCTCCCAAATTTCAGTATAATTCTACATATAACCCCTGGGAGTCAGGGTTAACATTTCAAGAAAAATTGATGGAAGTCACAATGAACCACGAACGTAGAAGAGATTTTACAGTGAAGTGGATCCTTAATTTCAAATTTGAGGGGAAAAGTTGATGTAAGCAA
Source organism: Acanthaster planci (assembly GCF_054643075.1). Taxonomy (NCBI): domain Eukaryota; kingdom Metazoa; phylum Echinodermata; class Asteroidea; order Valvatida; family Acanthasteridae; genus Acanthaster; species Acanthaster planci. Next base: position 13,162,543 of record NC_141791.1, read on the forward strand.
ACCTTGCGAGTCCTGAGCCATTTTCCTCTGGTTACAGCCGTACATGGCCCGGGCCTGCGCCACGTCCAGTGGGCTCAGCCTCTCCTGCTGACCCAGGCGGAGACCCAGCCGACGCCCAATCTTCTTGACCTTAATGGTGGGCTGGCCGTTGGCCGTGAAGGCGTTGGCGGCGTAGTGCATGATGCTCTGGTAGTCGTAGGGGAAGCCCAGGCTGGTCACGTTGGCCGCCTCGATCGTGCCGAAGTTCTCCTCCGTGCCCGGCACGATGTTCTTGTACAGAATCTTGATGTACTTGTTTCGATCACGCCGGCTCTGTGTGGGAAAACCAACAACAGTTTTGTCGTCTTCAAAACCATCCATTTGCGAGTAAGTAAATCTCAAAATATGGCCCAATCTAACAGACTTGACACGGCCACCATCAGTTAAAGGCCTTTGAAGGAATCTCGCACAGTGTAAATCAACAGGAAACCTCAGTCAACGTTTGTCTTGATGCTAAACAGACTATTACATAAAACGTAAGAGCTCAGTTTGATCTCACAATGCAAACAAAATTTATTTAAAACCGAATACATAGCCGTTGGCCTCATTTTGCGCGATGCGTTCAAGTCTTTTAGGCATAAGGTAGGCTTAAATTGATTTCTTGTCTTAGAAGCTGGTTTTGCATCCCAGAATATTCCCGCAGAATTTTCTGCTCTGATTGGCTGTCACCCCTCACCTGTTCGTGCCAGAAGCCAACCGCGTGGCCGACTTCGTGGATGATGGTACCGAAGACGGCGCAGCCTGGCCCCACGGAGACGATCTGTTCGCCTCCTTGCCTCCCGACGTACGACCAACAACTGCGAAGTAAGGACGGGAATGAACAAACAGGGGTCAAGGAAAAATATGTATCCGATGAGCAACTTGAGAGAGAAGGATATAGTTTAATTCATTAAAAGGACATTTCGACAGGCCACACAATAAGCGCACAAGCATTAAAGTGATAAACTTAAGTTACCGTTCGAAGAAGTCCTCCAATACAAGATCCAATTGAAAATCGACATGGCGTACATCAAACACTTCGAATAGAAATTTTTGAACACAAATATGTTCTTACCCGGGGTAATAGGCGAAGTGCAGATAATCCCGGTCTTTATCTTTCTTCTCCCGGAACTGTAGACATGTTTGCCTCTCCCAGTGTCTCAAGGCGGAGCGGATCAACTTCGCTGTCTCCGGGGCTGCTGGACAAATGAAGAAAGAATCACACATCTTTCTGCAATCGAACCTTGTTTGTTTAATTCAATATCTAATCTCAAGATCTTTTCGTACAAAGCTACAAGCTTTGAATTATAAGGAGCGAATTGAAATGCCCGAAACAAAGATACACAGTCGAGTCCTCTCACCAAAATCGTCGCCGATGACGTAAGGAATGATCCCGTTGGGCCATCGTTGGGCCGTCGGCCTGACGATGGCTCTGGCCGTGCGCAGGCCGGTAGACGCCCGGCGCTCATGCCTCCTGGCTCGGCGCTGCCTTCGCTGCAGCATGTTGGCCAAGCCCAGGTTGCGACGAGTAGTGGGGTCTAGGACGATGTCCCCCTCGAAAAACGGCGTGACGAAGGCCTGCTGAGCTGTTAATGTTACGGAGCAGAGGAAAACATAGGTGACGAGGACGTGTTCACAAAGGTGTCACAGAGAAGCGATGTGAAAAGGTTTCGATGCACTATAGTTTAACTGACAATCTATCGAAGAAAATGACCAGCCTGTAGTTTTGAACTTCTTGACCTTGTTAAAGTAACTTCATTTAATGACGCATACACGAACTTGTTCATTGTAAAACATCAAAGCTCAATTTTCCACAATACGGTATTTCCCTTCTATTTTTAATTTCCTTTGTTTCTCCGAACAGTTTTTTTCCTTTTCATGCATTTCGTCCAGACAGGTCTTTGAAATGACAAATTTCAAACTTACTTCCGCCACTGGGTCCAGGTATGCTGATGGTACAGAGCTGGGCCAATGGAGGGGGGCACAAGCCTAAATTAATAAGACAAAAATTGTCACATTTTAAGCTCCTTACTTTAGAACAAAAATAACTACGTGAAATTATACCGCCAAGGAGATCTCAGTCTATAAATACCAGCACCGCATTTAATGTGCATCATCCAAAGGGTTTTTTTTTTAAATTAAAAAAGTAAATAAATAACTGAGAGCTGGGAGCTACCGTAACAAAACAACACGCAAAACAAAACAAAGCAAACTCGGCACAAGCCGCGGGGAAATGAACCACGCAAGACCTTGACTTTCTTTCCTCGACTGTTTTGGTTTGTCAAAGGTCTTGTTTGTTTTTGTTGCCTCGTAACTCCACTTTCTGTTGCTTGCTCTGAAAACAGTCACCAAAGCTGTTCTTCCTGTTAAACCGCGGGCTTGCCTCACCGTCTGAAAACATCGTGTTTTTCCAAGGCATTCGACGGTGCAACAAATTCAACATAACCTCGTGCGATGCAGTTTGGTTGAAAGCATTTCACGAGCACGAAATACTCCGTAAATCAAACAGCACTGTTTTGCGAAGCTTGATTCGTTCATTCCTTCACCGTGTCTATGTGAGTTGTAACATGCTGACCAGGGGAACTACAGCACATTGGTGAATAAACACGATCGCTTTTCTGTTGCTTGATTTCCTCTCTGAAATAGACGTAACGACTTCCGCTGAGCTGGCCGGGTCTGCCTGCTCGTTCCCTAGCCGTGCCGCCTTGGACCCACGACAGGTCAGGCAAGACTGAGGCGAGTCCACGAGGACAGTTAAAACATTATCATTTTCTTTTACAAATCAACATGGCTGATATTTTCTTCGAAAGAGCTTTTCTTCATCGAATGCCGACCGTAAACACTATTTTAAAACATTGATTGGTGATGGAATGATTTCGTTACACCCCATTGAGTCGTCAACGGAGGTCAAGAGGCGTGAAGCAAATCTGGACCCGGAAACAACATGACGGCAAGCACGCAACAATGAACCTTGTTTATTAAATCAAGAAAGGATATCGGGTACAAATAGGCCTAACTCAAAAATGATAGGGGAACACGACCGGTCGGGTGCTGGGACGCAGCGTGGCACTATAGCCGAGCACACCACAGCAATTGGACTGAGCAATCCACTTTGATGCCCACACAGTGAGCCCAAGAAATCTTTAGGCCTACACCCAAAAGCGACACTATCCCCGACGAATCCTAAATTATACCGGCTATCATTCGACGGGGTTTCGAGCAGCCGTCTTTACAAGAAAACTTTACCAAAACGTCGAAAAGTGACTTTTAAAATTGTGACATGCCCTCTTCACTTATATAGGCCTACGAAATAAAGAACTACGCGCAGTGCCTGCTGACTTCAGAGACTTGATTTGGACATTAAGAAAGATTCTCCTGGGGCTGAAACGAGACCATCTAACTCGTTGGCCATCCCTCTGTCGACGAACTCACCTTGATTGATTTCCCACGGTCTCCTTTCGCTGTCCTCCTCGGGGTTCCTTCCTCTCGCTCCCTCATCTTCCCGGTCAATGAGCGCCTCTGGTCCCCTCGAAGACGATTCTAAAGAGGTCTCTCCGTCCACCGTTGCCGGGGAAGATCCCAATCTAGCGTTACCGCTGTCCTCGACGTTACTTTTCCTGCCACTGCACAGTGGTCGCGCGTGAGTTCCGCTGATGAAAAGCGCGCCGAGGAGAACGAATGTCATGGGTAATGACATCGACAGTTTTGACAAAGCGTGTGCTGTCGATTTCGAGAATATGACGGTCATTTTTAGCTGAGTTGATAAAGTTGTTGTGCTCTTGGCAAGAACTGTTAACAGTGTATCACTGACCCTTGTAATAATTTCAGTGAGATGACCACAGACACCGTAGTAAAGGCCAGGGTGATTGTACTTTTGAACAGGTCGCCAGGAAATGGTCTAACTTGAGGCAGACAAGATAGAAAGGAAGTTTCCGGACGGAACAAAATGTTGCTGGAATTTCCACGAAGAAACTCGATCGAGATAGAATGAGCAACACTGGTTTCCTGTGTCCCCCGCGATCCAGAAAATCTTCCCCGCAAAGAACAGATTTGAGTTGCCGTGGAAACGAAGAACGGGAATTTATTTCGTCAGACGACACGCCACGAAATCGCAGCACGATGTGAAGACATGCGATGTGCTTCAAACTATTATTAAGAATGATCCTTAATCATTCATTTACTGCCTTTGAACTATCAGGTAGCCTACATGAAGTGTTGAGCGTCAGACTTCTATCATGCCAGGTTTTCGCATTCTTCACAAATTTGTTCGGCGTAGGTTAGGGCAAACTTAAGTACTGACTACCAGTACGCGGCTCTGCCCGCTATTTATGCACACTTGACTGAACTGATCCGGCAGAAATATGCTGGCTTTCGACAGGTGGGTGAACCGTGAGCGATGACCTTGGGGTCTGCCCTTTATCACGGCGTGACCCTTGAGAATGGAAGCATTTTTAGCCTCTGTTAAACATGTAAATTTGCCTTTACGAGAACAGCAACTCCACAAAATCCATTCTCAAGGTCTTGAAAGGATTTGCCTCAGAAGTAGGTCACAATGACCACGGCTTGAAAACTGCTCGATGTAAGGTAGAATTATCGTTAATTAGGACGCATTAGTGTGAGGAACAAAGTGTGCAATTTAATGAAGGTCATGTCGAAAATTGAAAACCTTGTTGTCCTGGAGTGCCAACACAAATGCCTTCTGGGTCGAAATGCTCTTAAATCCTCCGTGGTAATTCCGCGGTTGATAGAAAGAGCGATGTTTGCACCCTACCGTGCCGGAAGCCGAGGGATACTGTCAGTGAGCAATTAGGCTGATTGAAATGAAACATATTATTCCAGACTTGTGCAACTAACATGATGAAGGGGGGGGGTCGTCTATTTGAATACGTCACTTGTTTTCCTAGCCTCGCTGTCGGCACGGATTTTTGTTCCTGTCATACCAATGTAACAACGAGCCCCGCGGCGAGGATTTCACAAATACAGCGGACAAGCGGAAAATGAATAAGTCTAGGACTCGACACTGCCGCTGGGGTCACCTCGCTTGGTTCAGTTGCCAAGACGCCGAGTGATGTGCAAACTAGTTTGAATAAAGCAAACAGATCAAGATAAATAGACACTACACATTCAAGTAATTGTTAATGGAGAGTTATTGAGTCTAACCTTATTACCACTTTAGTGTTCATAACCCTCATATTTTCGGTTATCGCTCCCTCTTTCCAATCAAGACGGACGGCAACCTCGCTCTATTCTCCAACTCCTTGTCCAGAATGATTTATGACCAGAAGTTGACAAGAATCAAGGACCGGCTACCGATAAATCACAGCCGGCTCTTTCGGTCGACGATTCCTCACAGGGAGGACTTACAACGCGTATCCCGCTCAAATTCACACTAAATTTTATCCGGTCGGCTAGCCTTTGACTGACAATTGCAGTTGAAGAAAGAAAAACTTGACGGACATAGAACGGACAAATCCTTCAACATGTCTATGACCGATTGCAACAGTAGACAAATAGCGGCAGGCTATGGAAGGTGAATCCCAAAACGATCTCAGTAACGAGCGTCTCTTGTGGACGGGTTACAATGCCCTAACGAGGCATGACGTCGCGAATCTTCGGAAAAACAGTACCGCACCGTTTCCCCGCGAAAAAGTAGACAACACCGAAGCTGGAATGCATCCTGTCACGAATCAACCAAAACCTAAGTCATAATTGTACCGAACCCTGCTCTCGAGACACAGACCGGGAAAAGAAGTTGCCAGATAGAAACGGCTTTCCTCAGAATTTCCAGCAAAAAAAAGGTTAGGTTGGGTGAAATAAATGCAAAGATTCAGGGCAGACCTTTATTGACCGGTACGCTTCGTCACATTGCGTCATCATTCCAACATTCATGTCACCTAAAAAACAAACAAACAAAAAAGGACTTGGCGCCATCCGCCACAAAAGAAAACTTGAGCGGCTTCGCGTGACGGAATTTTAATTCCAACCCAAGGATGAAAAACATGTCTTGTACACTTTCAAAAAACAATTACCATTCGAAGGAACAGCAAGCCATGAGTCTTTAAAAGATGGGTCATGCTGACCAAAATGACGGAGAATGAAGATGCGAGAATTTTGGTCAATCTAAAGTCACGGGCCACTCTTCAAACACCTTACGAAGAGCGTGGTGACTTTTTGCGGAAGTTCTTGACTTATTGCAGGGACAAAGTCATTAGCTTGTCAAACATCTCCACGTTTCAATCAGGAGGAGTCCTGGAATGTCTTTAATGAAGAAAGCCATTTACATGCGCATACACATGCGCAAACACCGCAATATCGACGCGACAACTGACGTCACATAACTGTGTGGTCAAGGGCGCCAATTTGTTTGGTTAAACCAAGGCTGCGACTCCCACGAGTCCAAATGTAGCTCACAGGGTGTGTCTGTACGAACTGTCTCGACACAACTTGCACTACTGCTGTCTTATCAGATCATTTGTTTTTTAAATTTAACTACACTGACGCCCATCTCAGGATCGAGGTTTACTTCAAGGCGACAAGAGGTCAACTTTTGAAAAAAAAAAAATTAAAAAAATACAAGTCACAACTCGAATTCAAAATGAAAACGTAAGAGTAATTTAAATGAGCCACAGCCAATGAAATGCACTGGACTTTATTTCATGATTCGAAATGTAACCTTACAACATTAAGCTCTAAGTTAACTCTAATTATGTCCGTAAATTGCAAATTAAGTGAATACAATATATAGACTTAATGATACACGATTTCTTCCCCAAGAAGAAATGATGGGCAACCTATTTGGTATGGTAAGAAATGGTTACTTAAAGAAAATACATTTCTGTGCCAAAGTAACTTTCATTAATATTTCTCATCTGTATTTTGGACTTATTTTGGAGGAATCCCTTTAGCTGCTTCAGAATTGGCTGCTTGACAAGATATGCAGTGCTAGCTCTTCGTCATCTTGTAACATCAATCCCGTGTCTTGTGATTCCGCCTCCTCCCGTACCCTTGGCCCTTCCCCCTTTCCAGCCGGTTTTCGTTTCTTCTTCACAGTCATCTGGCCGTCCCTCTCCAACTTGGCTTTTCTCTTCTTGGTTGTCTCCACTGAGCTCTTATCTATCTTCGTTTTCTTCTTCGTGACCTTCTTTTGCGGCTGTTTTTCTTCGTTGTCGGTTCCGCCGTTCTCGTCTGCATATTTGTCTGGGTCGGGCAGCGTGTCAGGGTCAAAGGGCACATAGTCCTCGCCAAGGTCAAGTGACGCACCAACATCCTCATCCTGCAGTAGGCCAAATACTTGATTGTCATTTTGAGCCAATTACCAAGATAGACCAATTACTAATTTAGCACGGGTCGGAATGCCCCCATTAAGTTTTATCTGAGAATAGGTCTCCCTCAAATGACGTCACTTCCTACACACCACCACCCGCATTAGCGTTTTTTACTTCAATGCTAGTGACGCGCATCGGCCGCGCCTTATTTTAAACCCATTTGGATTGGCACACGTGCGAGTTGAGACTATTTTGAACACCATGCATGCGCGCACCATTAGGTGTTGTACACGCAGTTGCAAATTTCCTACAAAGATGGCGTCCAATGAGAGAGATCTGTTCCAAAAGGAACTTACGTCTGAGTCTTCCCCCTTCCGTCTCCTTGCATATTTCCTGCGTTCTTCTTTTGCTTTTAGTCTCTCGGCCTGAATCAAAGAGAGCAAATGAGGAAACTCAACAAAGTCTTGATGAGCTCACACTAATCTCAAAAACACTCATCGCTTACATCTACTCTGAAAAATTGGGGCATAGCTGATCAACTTTGAGGATTTCCTTGTTGAACTCTTGCCGAAAACTTTCACTCTCAAAATGCAAGAAAGTCTGGAGTCAGAACAATGTTAGGGCTATGTCTTCCCCTTCTAAGAAGGAAATCACATCTCAACGACGTCTGAAATTATCCAACTGCCATCAATCAACTGTAACAGGATCTCGCAAAATAAATCTTAAGCCACTTTTTTCATGAGACAGAGAAAACTTAGCTCTTCAATTTGCAATATCAGCTAGTTCAGCATCCTCATAAATAATTGCATTGCGTGGGTGAGATAGCATTGACGGTTCCTGTACAAGATTCTTTCAAAAGCCTCGAGTCCAAAAGCGGCTCTGAAGACTTGTGACTTCTTTTGTTCAGTTGCGTTTATTTTGTTCCCCGGGGTATTGACAGCTCCCTGTGTCTGGTACCCTGACTGCGCCACTGCCTACCTTGTGCTTGGCCCTGATGCGTTCTCGGAACGCCCTCTTGTCATGCTGGTCCTCCTCCCTCATCCACATCTTGGCCTTCTCAATGTCAATACCGCCCTCTGCTGGCTGGTCATCGCCAGGCACAACGGTGCTCTGAATCGGAGGCCACTGCTGGGCAATCTACCAGATGTACAAGAAGACAAGATTTTCTTTCAAATGTCCAGAACCGGACTTATTTTAAAAACACACTAAACACCCAAACTGGTACACAACATGTTTATTCTTACCTCCCCTTCCTCGTCAAAGATCTTCTTGGTATTGACCGCGATTTTCATGCGGCGAAGTTTCTTCGCCGTGGCAACCCTAGTGAGTGGCTTCTTTTTTGAGTTTCCAACGTGCTTAGCGCCCTCTATTGTTTCTGATGTGGGATCCCTTTGTTTCTGTCGCAGGGGAAAAATGCAAAACTGCAAATTATCCAACTGGCATCAAACGATCCCGATACAACCAAGGTCTGCAGTTTTTACACAAAAAGTAACTTCATCTCCTCGACATTCTTCAGATTTTTTTTCTGCGACTGAATTGAAGGCAGGGAAACAAGAATGGCCCAAAAAAAGTTGATGATGCAAGAGAAAAAAAAAATGATTGGTGAGTGGATGGTTTGGCCATATCGGACTCACTGGTTTTTCCTCGGTGATGCCAAACACATCCTTCTTCTTAACAACCAGGAAATCTTCATCTTTGTCATCTTCATCTCTTGTCTCTGTCTCTGTCTCTCCAGGCATCCTGAACTCCATTTGGGAGGCCTCTCCCAAGCTTGCTTCTGATTCGGAGGCTGATTCAGAATTTGATTGCTGCTCGGATGTTCTGGACATGCTCTCTGTTGCCTTTTTTGTCTTGCTAGACTTGGCGGGAGTTCTTAGTCTGTCCTCTGGTATCACTCTCTGTGTTCTAGGAAGAGCAATTTCTTGACTCGGACTTGGCATCCTTGTAACTTCTTCACTCTCCTCACTTTCTTCCGCATCCTCATCGTCATGACCAATCTTAGCATCCTCCTGGTGTCGCTTCATCCTCTCGATCTCTGCCTCCTCCAATCTCTCCTCTCCTTGGCTGCGTCTCGGCTCGATGTTGCCTCCCCCTTTGGCCCGGTTTGGCACCGTGGATCTCAGCTTGGCCACCAGGGCGTCTAGTCCCCCATCCTCCCCGCCTCCCGTCTCATCTTGCTCCTCCTCCATCACCAAGTCGGCACCTTGCCTGTGCTGCATCAGTACTGAGAGAGGACCCACGGAACAATAATTAACGACCAATATCAGGATTTTCAGCAGAACTAAGAGAAAGAGAGAGGCGGACGCAAAAATTGAACCTGTGCCTTCCAGACTGCACTGGTACCCTACCAACTGAGCAACTGAACCCTTCACACCTATCCTGCTGATTTGTGACCGTCTTCATTCCTGGAAGTTACCACTTCCAATCAATTTGCTTCAGTTAACGATTATCAACATGATAACTCATAATCAGCCATACAATACAGAACCATGATAAAATGAAGTGCAACAGAGTTAGGGAAGTGTACACTAAGGTTACAGCCTACCCAATCCAAAGGTTACAGCCTACCCAATCCAAAGGTCACAGCCTACCCAATCCAAAGGTTACAGCCTACCCAATCCAAAGGTCACAGCCTACCCAATCCAAAGGTTACAGCCTACCCAATCCAAAGGTCACAGCCTACCCAATCCAAAGGTTACAGCCTACCCAATCCAAAGGTTACAGCCTACCCAATCCAAAGCTTACAGCCTACCCAATCCAAAGCTTACAGCCTACCCAATCCAAAGGTTACAGCCTACCCAATCCAAAGCTTACAGCCTACCCAATCCAAAGCTTACAGCCTACCCAATCCAAAGCTTACAGCCTACCCAATCCAAAGCTTACAGCCTACCCAATCCAAAGCTTACAGCCTACCCAATCCAAAGGTTACAGCCTACCCAATCCAAAGCTTACAGCCTACCCAATCCAAAGGTCACAGCCTACCCAATCCAAAGCTTACAGCCTACCCAATCCAAAGGTTACAGCCTACCCAATCCAAGGTTACAGCCTACCCAATCCAAAGCTTACAGCCTACCCAATCCAAAGCTTACAGCCTACCCAATCCAAAGCTTACAGCCTACCCAATCCAAAGGTTACAGCCTACCCAATCCAAGGTTACAGCCTACCCAATCCAAAGCTTACAGCCTACCCAATCCAAAGCTTACAGCCTACCCAATCCTCCTTCCAATACTGTCAACCCCCACGGGTACCAACGTATAGTTCTCCCCCCTCCCCCGACTGCTAGTCTGCCTCCAATCATACCTGCCTTCCTGTTGGTCACCTCAGCGTCTCGGCTTTCATCCTCCTGGTGTTGGAGATGCTCAGAGCTCTTCCGTCTCTTCAGCATCTCTCGCTCCTCTTTCCTCTTGTTGGCTCGCTGGAGGAACCTGACTCGAGGTGGGATGGCAAGACCCAAGGAGCTAACGGAAAAAAGAAATTAAAGCAAACCTGATAACAGGTTGGAATGTTTCTGATTAAATCAGTACTTCAATCATTGTAATAATTTCTAGGCATAAACGAATATTACCCCTCCGCCATGGACTGAGTTTTGTTTGTAGGCATTAGAACAGTAATTTTGCATGCTATAGCTCTTATTAAAAAAAATGGGAAAAAGGACTGCAGATGGTTGACTTGTCATGACCTCTGATGTAAATATAGGGGTCACTCACAGGGAACAATAATGCAACTGAGGAAGATGTAATGCCTGGAACATAAACTATCACGCCAGGAAAGTCAGGGAAACCTGGGATGCAAAATTTGGTGCCCCAAGAAAATTTCCAAGGGGTTTGCCTCGGCTGTAACCTAACTGAATCCTCCTGAAATATTCAACTGCCCGGTGTCGGAATCTTGCGTTTCCTGGTTTGCCTGATCCACCCTCATCCACCAAAATCTCATTCGTTCACACCCAAAATTACCTACCAACCGTCACAACATCAGCCAACTTACAAGGAGTATCTCTCCAGGGGGAGTTGGTTGACATCAAAGACGCTCTTGTTCTTCATGAGGTAGACCGACTTGACGTAGTTGATGAAGCAGCGCTGGGCCGACTGCTTGAGCTCGTGGCTGCCGGCGCAGAGCGACATCAGCTTCTTCTGGATGCTCAGCTTTCGGTTGGGATTGACGCTGCGCAAGTCAAACACGGAAATTTCCAATTTTGTGAAATCTCTTCCAATCTCTTCCAAGACTGAGGCTTCAGGTTATTCTGGGTTACACTTTTCGATGAAATGAAGCACAGCTCCACAAAGATTTTCCTTGAAAAAATTAGCCTCACAGTACGATTTACAACAGAAATCTTGAATAATTTTGTAAATAGACTTGCCTCAAATCAAATATCAATTCTGGTGGGGGGAAAATAAAGAACGAAATTTCAGCTTTTAGGATAACACACTTTAAATAGTCACTCTCTGAAGTTTAATATAAACATCAGAGAGTGACTTTTACAAAAAAACATCAGTTCACAAAAGACACATTAAAGGAATTAAGCTTAGTTTTTATCCATTTTCAGTTGAAACAAATAAGCCAGATTCGACCTTACGACCTCTACCAACATGTACAATGCTCCAGTCAATTTGCTCCTTTTCAGTTGAAATATATGCAGAAACGAGCAAAGACCAGAACATTAAAATGTGGCTTTTGACGACAAATTTAAGACCATTCTAAAACTGCTGTATCTTATTGACTACATCTCCACTAGGTTCCCTTTGTCGAGTCCAGCCACAAAAATTCATCCCTTCACTCACTTGATCTTCTGGATGGGTATCTTGCGCTCCTCCAGCTGCTCCTTCATCGCCGCCTCCTCGGAGGGAAGCAGGATGAGCAGGGACTCGCCTCCCTGCTCGTAGCGCGCCGTCCGGCCCACTCGATGGATGTAAGTGCTGGCGTCCTCGGGGCAATCCAACTGCACCACCCAGTTGACAGCTGGGAAGTCTGCCGGTTGGTAAAAAAGGAAAAAGACTGAAGAGTCTGCACTTCCGATTCTAATAATGGATGTCTATATGCGCGTTATAATGAGAAGGAATTTCATGAGGTGACAGATAAGAAGTTACACTCCACAACATAAGCTAGTTTAACTAGCCTTATTTGCAAGTCAGCCATATTGTTACGAAAGTCAGATTAACTTTTTTTATTTTGGGAACAAGCAATGAAGCAAATGCTCACTTACGATGTCACTTACGATGATGAATAATTTTTTTCAATTGTGATTGATTACATCTAAATGTTTAACATTAGATTTGGAAAACACATTGAAAGATGGCTTCCCAGTAAAAAAAAATCAGGAATGGAACATTTAATCTGTCAGATAGGGGCATAATTCTTTCCATTGCACAAATGTAAGACCAGCGTTACTTAAACCCAGCCCTGATACATGCCAAAATCACACACGAAAGTTTAGAAATTTCCTGTGATCATGGGTTGGAATGTTCTATTTACCAGAAACTGTGGAATAGAACATTCAATTTTTCGCCCGGCATATGTTGTGCATTCATGCCAAGCACTGGGCAAAATAATTCAATATCACGACTGACAACCAGCCAAACATACAAAGTGGATCTAGTCTGGCATTGCATGACAGAAAGTACCTCCATACGGTCTCTCTACAAAACCATAACACTTACCCAGTCCCCTAGCGGCAATGTCGGTGGCAAACAGCACGGCATAGTCCCTCTGGCAGAACTCATTGTAAATGGCCACCCGTCGCAGCTGATGTAGCGTGCCGTACAGGGCCATAATGGTGATGCCTGGGTGCAGGGCGCAGAACACTTCAAAAGTGTACTTCACCTGCACCATGCGGGGTACCAATCAGGGTCATAATCATTACAGGGGTACAAACTTCTATGTTAGTAAAGGGCAATTCTCTGTCTCCATTCCACAGCTGAAACTGGGGCTCATTCAAGAATTTGACAGATATGTGTTTGCTGGTAATGGCACAGAATACCCTGTACATTGACGGCCTGCTGGATATGTATCGGTGTAGCAGTTGAGACCATTACAAGGCCAGACACACGATCATTTGCATAAAAAAAACAGTCACAAGTAACCGGGTGAATAATGCTCATCTGAATGGCTTGTGACGTGAATTCAGACTAGAGGACTTGTGTTGGTCTTGTGATGGTCTTCAGAGGTCTCGACTGTAACACTGTATTGTACCCTTGTTGGAATTTCAACAGGGCCTAGGAGTAAGTCTTTCAAACTTGAGCATTTCCTTTTGCGACACGCAGTATTTAAGTCCTGAATTCATGAAAATGCTGCCAAAGCAGCTATTGGAGTTGCGGAAGACGGCGGGAATAGACGAATGAGAATCGCTACCTGCTTGCAGCTGGCCATGAAGACGAGAATCTTCTGCTGGGTGTGATTGCGGATAAAGGAGTACAAGAGGTCCATCTTCTGGTCCAGCTCGCACACGACGTAGCTCTGCATGAACAGGACCAAATAAAAAACTGGATCTATGACAAAAGGCTCCGAGGCAACAGGCTGGGGTTTTAGGTAACAAGATAAGACAAATCACCCGACCGCTGTTTATGATTTGCTTCTATTTTAATTGATGTGTTTGTTGAGGTGACAAGCTGATTACCTCTGAAAGGAAATTTCACAGTCACAGCCTTAAAGAAAACCACGAACTGTTTCTTTCACAACTACAACCTATGCCATTTTTACAATTTCGAACAAAAATACTTTACAAGTTACGACTTAAGTCATGAAATTACAGCGGCAAACCAGACTGACGTACGTGAGCACAGGGCTACATGTATTTAATTTCACATTACAAGCACAAGATACTATTGATCTCAAAGACCCATAGCCAAATATTTCTTGTTTTCTCATTCCGGCCTTTTGCTCTCCCTCTTTGCCGTCCTTGCACAATAATCTTTTCAGAGTTTGCCTTCGGCTCCCTGGCAACCACTCCACCCATACACCCACCCTCGACTGTTTCACACCCACAGGTCATACCTGCTCTAACTGGGCTGGCGTGCTGTACTCGTGATGCTGGTGGACAGCCACGTACTTGGGGTCCTTTAAGCTCAGTCTGGCCAGATCCCGTACGGATCTAACATCATCACAATAAAATCAATCAAACTCTGATGGAAAACACACCTTCTTAACTTTGGAACTAGTACAGGAAAATGCAGGATTTAATGAAGGTTAAAACAGAATGCAAATCATGATATTTGAGTTCCTTCTTTCCTGCAGTTCAGCCATGTTGAACTCTGTGATGAAAGCTTAATCCACTGCTGAGTTTCTACCAATAAACAGATAAGATTCTGGTACCCTTGATCCTTTTTGATAAAAAAAAAAATCCAACCATGCAAGTTTCAACAAGTTCCCCTTGGCTTGAAAGCTACAGCAGCATTGGTGTTTTGGGAGTTTGGGAGAAATTGTTGGTTACAGTTCCAGAAATTTTCAAAGACCAGTTTTCGAAATGTGAAGCCCTCCTACGTTTGCCAAGGAAGCAATGCGAGAATTTAGTCTGTAGAAGAGAAACTGAGGTGGTTCATGCTGATGGATGCCTTCAGTTGGGGCTAAGCACAAACACCACTAAGCAGATTTTTGGGCTTAGCAAAAATCAGCGGAGAACCAGTCATACGTTATGTACTCTGCATAGCACTTTCACCAATGACCTAGTTTTGCTATTAAGTGTACATTTTCTCTGCCAAGCAGATTTCTGTGGCTAGAAGCTCTGAAACTTTGCCCTGGATAGCAAGGGTCACGTCTGCATCACTTGGCCGTGGCTTGAAAGAAAAAGACTCTCTGGGAACTGGCTACGGCTGCTACCACAGACTCGTGCGTAATTTCTAGCCGTAGCCAAGTGTTTCAGACGAAGCCAGAGGTTTGCTGCCTCTTGTTCTAGTCCAAGCAAGACTGCCCTTTTTTTCCCCGCCCACCTACTTGGTCTGAGTTGCAGAGAAGAGCAGCGTCTGTCGCTCAGTGGGGAGGCTCTCCAGGATGGCATTCATGGTCTTCTCGAAGCCCAGATCCAAGATGCGGTCGGCCTCATCCAGGACTGCAGGGTAAAAGACGGCGCATTAGGAGTCCGTGGCCAGACTTGTTGGCCAAACTAAGTTTGGGCATTACAATGTGCGTAACATTAATGTTTCAAATAGGGAACCAGGCTATGCACAAGCATTTCGTTTTTGCCTGGTACCTGCCATTCAACATCTCTTGTGCATTTTCTAAATAACTGTATTACATTACTCATTGCGATGTGTGGAAACGGAAAAACAATGAAACGAGCAAATTCTATATCTCATTATTTTCAAGTTTTTGACAGACTCTAATCTTCTTCGTGTTACTTGAAATTAAGACACTTTTGCAAAACTTTGGGTGAAAAGGGAAATTTGCAAAGATTGAACGAGAAAAAAATTCAGCTGACAAGCCAAACATTTTCCCTTGCTCTTTTAGAAGTAACTTCTGAAATTATTTCAATCACGTTACATGGATGCAGAACTGATAATAGTGAATAGCGCCCTCACTTGTCTGCTGTTGAGATCAGAAAAATAAATGACTTTCATTGAATGCTTTAATGAGTGTGTGGCAACCATTGTCATAACTGGCATTTGTTTTCACTCTTTAATCCCTATATTTGGCAATAATTCTCCAGCCCCCATAAGGTCTTCAAAATTATACTAAAAATATCTCCCTTGTTAACCTTGTTATCCTGCCCTCCCCCCCAAAGAAATCTACACCTAGAAGAGTCTTCCTCATTCGTACTGTCGACATGGATCCGTATGCAGTGACCTCCCCACTAATTGAAAGCAGAGCTTTGTTTGAGGAGGATTTCTATAAAGGAAGGTTTAATGTGTCTCTTTTACTGATTTCGGGCGAATGCCCTTCAAATGGTATTTTTGCCTCAATTACTCCACAAGGCTGTGATAAAAACCAACACGTCTTGGGCCTGTTACTAGAAACTGAAAAACTGAGGGCAAGAACTATGGAGAAATGTAACCACTTGCTGCCAGGGTTGCCAGTACCGGACACATATTCTTTATACGCGTGGCTGGGGTCTCTGAAATTGGACAAAGGGAACTGGGCCTTCTAACAAAAGACCGTACTCATAACAAAAGACCTGGCTGCTGGGAATCAGCAACATTTTTTCACTCTCAATAGTGGAGATAATCCAGCCTTATTTTGAAATGGTATACCACGGTTTGGGGCATTCAGTGTGAGCGGATTACCACTGGGGACAAAAGCGCTCCAACACTGCAGCGATGGGCCACACAGTACTGCTGCATGCTAATCTGGCTCTTATTGAAAAGACATCAGCAGCGCATTGTGCCAGCTTCGGGAACAAAAGAAAATTAGATAACACCGCACAATGTGGGCTCTTTTTACAAGGCTGCAGGCCTGGCTGAAATACTCTTGCATCAATCAATTTTGTCTGTCAGGCTAGAGTGGAGACCAGACAGTTCTTCGTGTGGGTGTAATTTCAAGTAAATGAAGAAACGGGAAAAAAAGAAAATTATCCCGTCCCAGTATCATCAACATTCATAAATGCCCCCAGCACGAAGTAGTTAAGACTGGAAATCATGGAACAAAGATTGCCAATTTATTTCAAACTAAAGAACAAGGGGTAAGGACAACAGAAAAAATGCAATTAGCTCTGGACATTGGAAATGACAGAGGTCAGTTTGTGGAAGAAAAATTCAAAATGGTGGTGGCCTTGTACTGACTGACAAATATTCACCTACCCAGTATCTGCAAGTTGGAACAGTCCAAGCAAACTGTCTGGTCCAAATGCTGTAGAAACCTACCAGGGGTACACACCACTATGTTTGTGCGGGATATTCTCTCCATCTCACTTTTCAAGTCCTGAAAAAAGAAACAAAAAGAAATGTCGGACTCAGGAGGGAGGAGATTACATCATAGAAGATTAATTGTGTACTCGAGGAACCAGACCAAAATGAGAACAGACTGATAAAGGTCACTAAGGGTGCACTGAACCAATTCAAGCTCCATTGAAAATAGTGTAAAATCAATCAAGTTTGGAGCCCCATGGCAGGCAACTGAAGTCCCTGAGGCCTCTCAAACAAAAAACAATGTGTTGTTTGGTCCTTCAGATTTCATTTGATTTTCAATTTTTAGTAGGTTAACCAATGAATTTTGTAATTATCCGGCCAAAACAAACTCACCCCCAAAAAAAGAATGTTCCCAAGTCTTCTCAGCGGCCATTTTTCAAATGATATCCCTCACCTTCCTCGGGCTCTTTTGACAAATTTCCAGTCTGCTTTGCCCCAAGATGAGTGCCCCTGAATCTACAGAGATGATCCAGGGCTACATACTGACACAATCCTACCATTTCTTGGCCCAAACAGACCTTTCTTTTCGAAAGTATCTGTGGGGGATACTTCTTGTGCACCTCCGCCTGGCGGAGAATTTTCCTTGAATTGGGACACTGCACCCCTAAGGCAGGGTTATGTCCTCTTAATAACAACATGATCCCGGAATGTCGTCTTTTGGAAGTGCAAAATAGCAGGAGTTAAAGTGGGCAGATTTCAAGAAGTGCTTTCTCTCATGCCTTCAAGGATTAAATGCTAAAGATAAGGAGGTCTCTCAGAAACCCTGGCCTATAATCATTTAAGATCGACCTTGGGCGTGGGTGATTGATTGCGACAGTTCCCCAACTGGGTCTGCTTGGCATCTGGCAGTAATCCTGCCCTAATATGACTCCCAAGTCTGAGACAGGCATTGGAGAGACAGTTCCAGGCCAACCTGGCAGGACCAAAGTCTTGTGACAGATCTGATCTGGGAGGGGCTCCCCAGGACTTAGATCCCCCCCATGGGTGTTTCTGTGGGAGGACATTTGAGAAGGGCAAATTTAATTCTAGGAATTAAAGGCTATAGTGCAGGTGGCCTTGTCTTGAGGACAAGAGGGTGTGACAAAAACAAAGGGAATGAACGACCTCCAGGTCAGCCATTGGGGGGCTAGAGGAGAGCTGCTTAAAGCAAGACAATGTTTGGGCCTTTAAGAAAAAAAGTGTCATGGGAATTCAACTGAATTGATTTTGACTTGAACAAATGAGCAAAAAATACCTTCATCCTTCAACTTCAATTTCTACGTCTTGAAAGATGATGTAGGATTTACAAAAATGTTGAGCTCATCCCTTTAAAATTTCTTTTAGAGCAAACTTGATGAAAGTCTCAGCTAAAGTTGTTCAGCGTGCTGCTACTGCTAGGCTCCTGTGCAGTGAAGGATTTTTAAGGGGTAAGAGGCCCTAGATCTTTTAAAATCCACCACAACTTTTTGGAGGATTTGGATACGGAGGCAATATGGTCCAGCAAATATTCCTTCAGACTGGACCCAACATTTTTTAAAATTCTATTAAGTTTGAGGAGTAAGAATTTAGGCTCCTGCAACGTTATGGGTTTTGAAGAATTGTGGGTCCTGGATCCTTAAAAATCCAACAGAGGATTTTTACAGGATTGAGGTGTAGAAGGCGATAGTTTGAATAGAAAGGTATACCCCAGCCAATGTTACGTCAAATGGGACTTCATGTTTTGTAACTGTCAGGTACAAAGAATGCACATCTGGGCACAGCAATTAGGCTTGACAGGAGTTCGGAAGATTTCTGGTAAGTATTAATGACATCTTTACGGTCAAGGTGATAATGGAAGGCAGAATGGATCCACAACAGATCTACATGCAAAATCACGGTGTCAAAGTCATGAGCTGCACTGAAGGCGGGCAATCTCCAGTGACTGTCTTCCACTGTCTCTGAGGTAGACATTGGGCGCTTTCCCTGTAAAAGCTGAGACAAACTACAACGCCTGCCAGTTTAAGCCCAATGTCAGATCCTTAACTCGGCAGATTCGGACAGGGGCACTGTGAGTGCCCGTTGCTATGCACTCCTGTGTTCAGCAACACCTCCCGCTCAGCACGGTTGGAGACATTTTAACATTAAACAAATCGGATTGACAGTTCTACTCATGGAAAAACTCTTCAGCTTTGGAACAGCTTGTGGAATTGACACCCCAGACGTTAACAGACGACAAAATATCAATATCGTAATTGTCAAGATGATGTCATGATCGCAGGGCAGCCATGCGCGCAAAAACTAAAATCTTCTTCCAAGGTTACATAAACGTGCGTATACCCTTTCATTTGAACTGGTGATGGAATGGATAGCTTTGAACTTAAAATCCAAGGGCACACGGCAACATATGGCCCAGACAATAAAATATTGAATGCATAATTCACAGAAACAAATTACCTCAGCACAGCTGAGAAGCTCTTGCTGCTGGGCCAATAAAACAATAGTCCAGTGACCCTCGCCGTGGCATTTCAAATGAATTAGGTTTTTCTCCTATTTTCGGTTGATGCAAGCCATGTGACGGCGTTTGAAGTTCTCCTTGTTAAGCTGGCTCGATCCGACGAGAGGAAAAAAAATCAATACCAACGGGCTGCGGCAATTTCAGTTGACAAATTTACATCCAGTTAATGATAGCACGTGTATCTGTCACCGTATTCTTTCCACCTTTATCTTTCATATCATACTGCATGCACTTAGCATCACAAATGTGGTGTACCGTTTCACAACGTGAAAGGGTTCACGCAGGTGCACGTCACCCCACACATAGAAGCCCATTTTACCATGTAGTCATCAGAATTGATGTATACGTGGCCGAATGGTCCTGGACTTGTGCAACCGCGTGGGAACCTGGCATGAGGGAAAGCATGGATGTGGGCCGTCGGAAAAGTCCCAAACCATTCGAGTTTGCAGACTGCTGGTATGACCGGCATGATGGGCATTCAACAGTGTTTCGCTCACTTGAGCACTACTCGTTTGGCCCATTTTCTCGTAACTCATTCAATTAAAACCAAAAATATTCATAAAACAGTCGACATGAGAAAAATATGTCCAGGTGAAGTATTACTTTGACTTTGACAAAGGCCACAATCACCTTAAAACTGCATTTTTGTGAACAAAGTGCTTCAGTTTTCAATCTTATTTTCTTTTCAAATTTTGGGTAGCATGACATCACTCACTGGACTCTCTCTGGTTTTAAAATCTTGCATGTTGTCGCCATTCACTATGACTACGATGGCCTAAAGCCCGGTGACAACGGGATTCTGTTGGCAACCCCAAACAAGTCAAATGCATGACCCATAAAAATTCAGGACGACCCCTGTAATTAATGACAAACCAGATCATCGGCCATTTCGACTCTACAAACATCATACATAAATCTGCATGATGCTGATAACTGAAAATTCCAAATGGTCAGGCTATTTGGTCACGCATACAAGCCTCCAAACTAAAACACTGTTTCAATTCAACAGAATGTGCACAAACCCACAATGCCTTACATGGCCAGCGCCTATCTCAGCACAGCTGCATAAGTACATACATGATATACCTTTTTATTTGCACCAATGAGGGCGCAATAAGCACAGGGTTTGCCGCCTTCATTTGTGAGTGGCCTTGTGTCCGAGGCTCTTATCTTACTGAGTTACATTGTATGTGGAACAGATCCTCAACGGCTGCAGAAAATTCTCAAATATCCTGCAAAATCAGTTGTTGGACATGGTTGTTTTAACACAAAACTTTTAGGAAAACTCTCCCTTCAGTGAAAAAAAATTCCAGAGAGAAATGTACAGTAAAAGGCAATAACACCATAAACTTGAATTAATTAACAATAACCTTAAGACCGCAGATTGAAATCCATGTTCAAATTTCCTCTCATCCCTTTTCATCCTCCAAATTCTGTCAGAAAGTTTGTTCACTTCTCACGCATGCTTAGTAGAAAATTGTGACCAAAAAAGCAGGGGGACTTGCAGCTTCTTTTACAATACATGTAATTTAGTTTATTAAAAGAATTATTCCAAATGCTACTAAATGGAAATTGCCACCAACAAAGGACAACTGGATAGAAATATCTATACATATGGTCAGTGACAGGTTTCTTTGAATAAGGACTGAGGAATCTGTCCCCTTATCTACAGGACATCTGAGAACACAGGGAAATACAGAAATGTACAATTCTGTCAGTCCATGCTGAAGTCAAACGACAAGTCTGTTATTATGAAGAGTAAAACAGTTCAAACCCCCCCCAAGGAAATTTGTGAATTTAAATTTTTGGCCGGAAAAGACATCAACACCTGCAGTCAACAGTTCTCCAAGTTTACATTTTAAAAGATATTTAAAAATTGAAATCTATGC
The DNA here is from genome assembly GCF_054643075.1 of Acanthaster planci. Classification (NCBI taxonomy): domain Eukaryota; kingdom Metazoa; phylum Echinodermata; class Asteroidea; order Valvatida; family Acanthasteridae; genus Acanthaster; species Acanthaster planci. The sequence goes on from NC_141791.1 coordinate 13,184,018, forward strand.
TTTGCAACGATCTTGATGACCATTAAAAAAAAAAACACATACACTGCGCACAGGCTGACCTTCCCGGCCAAAATCATCAGAAAAATCTGTCGGGAACAAAGACAATCTCCCCTGTTTAGCCGTTCAATGCCACTTTGCCAGGTGCCCATCAAGACAACATTGATTGGCCTGCTGTGAGCAAGGCCATTTGCATATGACCTCTCCCAGAGGTCACACAGTAAATTACATCCATTAGGCAGCGCTACTTGGAAAACTCGGACCGAAGGAGAGCAGAAGGTGGCATGATGGCCGAAAGTCTTTTTTTTCCAACATCCTAGTGATGTCTTGAGCTGGACTCCAATTTTTTGTTTTGCAGGGGGGTGCTAGCAGTGGCCCCAATGATCAAATACAAACTGGGAAGGGTGCATGGGTCTCTTAGGATGGAGACTAATTAAAGTTTACAGAACAAGGACAGCAAAATACATGTCCTTGGGTGTATCACGCAAGGACTTCAGCCCCGGCTCCACTGTGGCAGGGGGGGGGAGGTTTAATGTCTTTCTGGAATTAACTTGCCAGGGGCAGATGATGAATAAAACCAGTACTTGGCAGCTAATGGGGTTTGTTTCTGCTCAGGGTTAGGGTACCCGCACATGATATCACTGTGTAGTTTTTCTACAGAATTTATTCCAATTGCAAACTGGCATTATAACGCTGCAGCCAAAGTCTTTTTTGTCGCAGCACAGAGCAAAGAGCAGTCAGCCACTTTAGTTGGACACGGAAAACATTTACACCTGCGTGAGAGCAAGGCATAACTGTTCACTTGAATTGAGGAAATAAAAAAAAAATTTGAAATTTTTCAGACATCTTTGGTAATACCATTATGAAATGATCATTGAAACATATTTTCTGATTTCTTCTGAATTCTTAGCAAATGGATACTAAAATATGCATCTCCCTCAAGCAATTGCCTAAATGTTATCTTCTTAACAGATGATATCCTGTAAGTGCAGTTTTAAGATTTGAGGGAAAACCTGTCATCTCATCCTAACAGAACATTTGAGTATTAAAGTGGTCAAGCAGAGTGGCCTTGAAAGACTGCCTTTTACCACAGTTGGTCAAGAGAGGGCAGTATACAACTTCAAGTCTCACCGGCTACTGGTACAAGAAAGATCAAAAACTGTGCCTGAATTCTTAAAGTTGAACCAGTACGGTTTTTTTAAATTTCTACATGACTGAACTCTCCAATGTAAGAAGGGCTGGTAAAATGACTTTCAGTGGGATTGGGGATGGAGACTAAAATGAGGATCGATGAGGGCAAAACATGGCTACTTTTTGTGCAAAGTAAATGTAGTTTTGTGTCTTACTATTCTGCTTTTGTTACGTCTGACGTATCCTTCACACTGATGCTGAAAAGACATGGATTTCATTGGTCACAAAGTAACTTGTAAATCAAACAAAACATCTTCACACACAAAAATGAGAAACTCAAGACTAAATAAGGCACGCTGTTAGCAGGAACATAACAGTAAGCTCAAGATTTAAATGTCACGCAATCCAAAAAACATGAGAATTTGCAGGGCGCCTCTGTTACCAAACCCACCACAATCGAGTTTTAACTCTTTGTTCCGGTAACTCCGTTTATTATTTCAGTCTGCGATATCAATTTGATGGAAAGTATATGTACATATAGATCAGGTTATCAAGCCAAGGGCCACAAGGTAATGCCTTTTCTTCTTGTTTGATCATTTGCTCAAACCTGGTGTTGCATAACCAGCTTTATCTCCCCAGTCCAAGCAAGGTCGCCTCTGCTGGAGGCGGAGGGGATTTTAAAGGTTCTTTTTTTCTATGACGGAACTTTTCCCAGGAAATGCTGATTGGGATCCGCTTTATTCAAACCTCAAGATATTTTGTCTCCAGAACCACCATCCGGCAAATTGGCACACTAATCTCGCCTAAAAAAAAAAAAAAATCTCCAACCGGAGATCCCGTGTTTACTCTGAGGGTCACAGCTAGAATAAGCCCCGACCCGCACAAAGACAAAAGCGACTTCATAAAAAGAAAGCTATTTATTCCGTTGCCGGGGCATCCAAGGTTAACACCCTTGAAAGAATTCCAGCTTCCTCTTTTGTCAACAGGATGGCTTTGGACTAATCAAACAGTGCCCGCACTCCCAGGAATGTTTGTTGTTTGATGAGGACAAAGAAAAAAAAGAAGGTTATTTTGGGACCATGGTGCATTTATATTCTGACTGTCGGTCCTGTTCTATAACTTAAAAAGAAAATTGCATAACCGGCATTCCTTGATGATGATTACAAGCTTTTCAAGGTCGGAAGGTAGAAGTAAGTACTGGGCACCAATTGTGGACCCACTTTGCCCCTCTGCAAAGCCACTTAGGCCTCCCCCCCCCTTTATGCACCCCCAGTCTGCACCTGCCAGCTCAACACAAAGGGAATCTCCTCTCTGTCTGGCTTGCCCCACCCCTTCCCTCCACAAGGAGGGCCCCCTTAAAACTAATTCCCTTTCACTGACTCATCCAACTGTTGATGTTATCGGGGTTCAGTCAACCCATTGACAGAGTGGCCCTCCGGAAGAAAACTCAAGGTCTTCCAGCTTTCGGACATCAACCCTTTAATAAAAAGTTACGATCATTTTAATTTTATAAAAATGGATAATTCCTAGAAGGCTTACAACTTTGGGCAAATTGAATTTATACTGGAAGTTCTTAATGTAACTTTCATTTGTTATATAAACTACATGTAATCTCCTGGCTACAAACCCTTTCCATGAAATTTTTCAGCAAAATCAATGGAAGTAATGAAAGAAAAGCCACAGGAAAATACAGGCGATTCCAAATAGTGCAACACCGAGAGTTTGCAATGCGTTGGCCGATAACAATGCACGAAATGTGTCGACCCTTTCCAAACGTGCATTACCGGTTGACACATCCAGACGAATCAACTCATTTAAACACACACTGCATACAGTGGCCACCCCGTAGCAAACTCTAGGTGGCACATTACATGTATTAGGAATCGCCCGAATTGAATTTAACTACTACCAGATAAGAGCAAACCCAATCACCTGTTCACCACATTATCCAGAGTATCAAGGACAAGACGAAAAATGAACATAGACTTAAGTAAACATTCCATTCATCAGCTTTGCCAAAGAATTTGAAGAAACAAAACAAAATCTGACAGGGATACCTGTCAAGTGTCATATTCTCGTCTAGAGCCTGGAAACAAGGCCAGAAAAGTCTGAATATTCATAATGACCCAACCACATGCAAAAACAGCCCAAAAGGACCATTTATTTTCTTAAAAATAACTGTCGTAAACATTTGTTTTACGTATCCAAAGGTTAGGAAGACTTTTCTTTTGTTTTTTACATCATTTCACATAAAAAGGCCTGAAGCCAGGGCCAAATTTCATGGAGCTGTTAACAGTCAGCAAAAAAAGTTGTGCCAACAATAGAAGAAAAGTTTGCTGACCTTTTTAAAAGCAATTTCCAAGGATGGATTTGCGCCGGGGAGATGTGAATTACATGTACTTTTGGATTTTTTGCCCTGCCCAACGTGTATTAGAACATTGTATACTCAGTCTTTGTCATAAAGGCTTGTGAAAGAACAAGCATACTCGGGTGGGACTCGAACCCACAACTTCCTGCTTACTAGTGCAGACGTCTTAACCACTCGACCAGTGAGCTTGCCGGTGTCAGCTGGCTGGTTTAAGTCTTTGTGTGTTTAAAGCACAATTTCATGGTAGTGCTTGGCCTGGTTGTGCTTAGAGTTGCGTGCACTTAGAGAGATATCCATTGTTTTGTCACTATGCTAAGCAAATTTTTCCTACGAGGTAACCACACCGTTGCCCTGCTTACTGCTAATTGGTCTCCATAAAAATCATGTGCTTAGTAGCACCCTGAAATTGGGCCCGGGCTTTTTGTCCGGGAGGCTGGCATCCCCAGCTGGTCATTCTGCTAGACAAGTACCCAAGTTAGGAGCAGAATGTTTTGCATTGGTACACATGCTGTGAGAATTTGAGGTCTGCTTTTTTTCCATCACATCTGCATAAAATCTCTAAAATGTGAATTGGTTAGCCTTGTGGAAATCACAGGCATATATGCCACACGCTGGTACAAGGCCAGATGAATAGGACAGCATTGCCATAAAAAAAATCAAGGCCGTAACATTACAATGTGCATCTCGGTGATTATAGATGCTAACATGAAAGTGAACATAAAATATGGCAGCTTTACATGCCACAGGAAAATAAAAAAAAAACGGGAACACTAATTACTGGCATGCTCTGCTTGCTACCCTCACCTGCGTAAGGGGTGAATCAATTTTGTGTATCTTTTTTTTTAATGCAGTGTGCAAAAACAGACAAACACCTGAATGATTACACCTCTAAAATCCTCAGTTTTGCGGGTCAAAAATCTAGAAATGTGCTCCACCTTTGAAAGTGATTTCTACATTTTTGAGTAAGTGTTGAATGAAGTGAGGTACGTTTAACGAGGCAGATGTTCATTGTGTCTGGACCTTCCAAGAAATCATTCTATTGTCCCATCTCCTTTGTGGACAGCAGCTCTCTTGCAAGCATTGTCAGCAACATTACGCAGACCACACCAACAACAGAGCCAAGCCCTCCAATTCCCTTTATCAGTGACATCACCTTTAATCTCCCCGACCACAAGTCGGGAACATTATTACAGCTTGCCCAAATACGGGACTAAGCCACATTATAAAGCAATGGTGATATTGATCACTTGCTGTTACCGGGCTGGGTCGGCATGCATCTGGGACATTAATCCTGTGTCCTCCGCAGCAAATCTCCCCACATCCGTTTGCCAACACCCCACCCCAGGGGAGAAAAACAAAAATCAATGAGTACAAAAGGGACAAGAGCATCAAGGCCACTTCCAGCTTCGTAACTTTAATGAGCTTTTCTTTTCATATCCTGACGATGAGAAGACAGTGCGACTTTTAACAATAGTTAGATGTATAAAGCTCCCCTCAAGGACCTCATTAAGGCCTGGATGCGAGGCCAGTCTTGTCTTAGATGCAGATGAGATGCTAGACCAATTAACAAAGCTGTGGAGAAAGATCACATGGCCAAATTACGCGGGTACACACGCACATACACGTAACTGGACAACGTCCAGGCCAAGTGAAATCTTACAACAGTATTTCTTGTTGTCTTTTGAGCTTTGCAAACAGTGAAATTTCGAGGCGAAATGTAGCGAGCGATGATGAAACGGTGTGGGTACAAACATCTGAACAGAAGGAAGCAAATGTTTCATCTCCATACTCCACCAAAAATTCAACAGACGGTTTGGGGACAACGATTTGGAAGGTGTCTTGACAGTGCAGGCCCATCAACAGTGACGTCCCATTGTTGTTGGACTTGAAGTTGCAACCTAAATAATTGACACTGACACCGACAGATTGCTGGACACGGACAAATCCGGGAGCCTTCATAGCAAGGAGGCTCAGAGGTAACCAAAAAAAGCCAATACAGGAAAACTGACATAAATAATGAGTACAAACTACCGCACACAAACGACAATTGAATGGTAAAAAAAAAAATCATTACAAGAAAATAAATGATGGACATTTCCTTCAGAGATGCCAGACACTCCTGTACTTGTTGACAAATGCTAAACTGAAATCACAGTCGAACCTGATTCAATGTCACTGTACAGTGTCAGCTCTTGTAACTTTTCTTGATGAGAAAGGTTGTGTCCAGCACCCAACAAATGAGGTATCTCTCCGAGCAGTGATACTCAAGATGAAGTTGGCACCAGTTGACAAACCAATTGGGGGAGAGTGAGCAGGACGAGATTGACCAACTCAACCGTGAATTGCCGCTGCACCGTGAAAAATGCCCCAAGTGCGAGTAACCCTTTTAACAAGAAGTAACACCGACAAAAATTGATGATCACAGCGGACTCAATTGTATTTGAGCTGCTGAGGGAAAAGATTATAACGAGGTGAGGAAATGGCTTTGGGGGGCATGTGTCTCCAACAATGCAAGTCACAAACATGAAAATCAGATATTTTTGGGGAAGAAAAATGACAGAAAACATTGTTTCAGCAAAGCAAGGAGATCTACCGTGGCCAGTTTTGGGGGTTCAATCCGGCAAATTTCCTCCAGGTCAACTAACTGTACCTGAGATGGTTCGGGGTAACTAGCTAGAAGTGTTACCAGGCAGTGATAAAACTACATGACAATGGGGCAAAGCTGCTAGATTAGCCTACAAATTGAAACCCAACTTGAAATGAATCCTTTGTCAGATGACAGAGTAGTCGCTGTGCACTTAAAGGGGAACAGAAGCGTGAACGTGTTCAGGATCTACCTTTAAACTAACATGACACCTGACAAGTCTCTTTTCAAGCAGATTCCCTTCCCACTAGCAACGGAGACCCCTTTTTATCCATTTATTAGCCTCTGAAACTAGTTTAAGGTTAATCAGGTGTACCATCCCTGAGGTTCATTCTCCTTCTTCAATATTCCGTACGATTTAATCAGCCAGTATACAGCTACATCATTGTTTGTCTCCTGTCAATCAGAACGAGGCCTTGAAGGGAAAACGGTTCTACGGCAGCAAACATAGTGACCAGGCGACCATGAAAACAAGACATAATCCTCAACAATTTCAAAACAGGAACCATGCACCAGCGTAATTTATCAAATTCAGGATGAACATTAACCCTAACCCCCTAGGGTGTATGTAAAATTGTATTAGAATTGGAAGATTTGGGAGTGTTAGGGTTAATATGAAAGTGCTTTGTACACACAAGTGAATCTAGACCAAGTATTTCTCACTCGCATCCTTTTTGCTGTGGCACTTTTAACACCGTGATGATTATTCACGGTACTCCTCCAATGTCAGCTCGCACAACAAAGCGCCCGGAGAAATCTGTGCACATTTTGGGCGGGGGGGAGGGGGGAGTCATGCCGGCAATTACATGCATGTTGCTCATTTGAGAGCAGCTGGTGCTCTTTAAATACAGATTGCATTGGTTGTTTTTTTTTTTTTCTTGTAGTGAATGTGAACCGCGGATCGGATCAGATCCCAACTAAAAATTATCTCTTTCTCAGGGTCACTGAGAATGCATTTCTCCCATCAGATGCACATAATTGCCACTTCTGCTGCTGTCAAAGTCTGTGTCCTTTTGTGGCAGTTTGGGACTGGTTTTGAAGAGAGAGGGAATACAAAAACTGTAATTGGACCCGCAGGTTAACAAACAACTTGTTCATTTGTTCAAATCTACTTTTAATGGCCTTGCCTCTGGGTTTTAATATAAATTACTCAACAACTGATTTGGCTGCTTGCTGTATGTAATTTGTTCAAATTGCAAAAAAATGGTGCCAAACGCTGTGCAAAGCGAGTATGAAAGACAGACATGATGTATCAGAGACACACATGGAAGCGTGGAAAGGGGGCATGTGCTGGAGAAAGTGAAACCGTGGACATTTGTTATACTCGGGATACGTGGCAGACAACAGATGTCCAAAATGAGGGAAACCCAACTCTGATTGAAAGAGCACTCATTTGTGATTCAGAGACAGACGGAGCTGTTGAGCTTCACAAATTATTCATATCACTCATTCCATTTTACTGCCTCACTGATTCCAAAAGTACCAACAGTTGGCAGAAAACTAAAGGCAATTCTTCACTAATGGGTTGGTGGAAGACGAGGCCGCAATGCAGGCATAAATCAGCATTGGGATCGCTAAACCACGCATTCCAATCGATCGAATATACATATAAGTATTTGGTGGTACCAAATTCCCAAAAAGCAAGAACACAATGCATGTTTGTGGGTTGGCCCACAAGTTCCAGTTTCGCCCTTGGTTAAAGGAGGATGTTGGGAGACCAAGTGATGTCTCGTCCCAACTGATGCTTTATTTCCTTGGAGACCACACAAAATTTCAACACACCTGCAATGCAGTAACCACACAACTGAAAGCTTCCCACTTTACCTCACTGATTTTTCGCCTCTGAAAATTTGATTTCAAAAGATGCTTACCTTGCCCCCGATGATGAGACCGGCCGAGAAGTCATGCTTCTTCCCCACTTTGCACAGCACCTCAAACGTCTGGTAGGCTAGCTCACGTGTAGGTGATATGATGAGAGCGCCCAGCCCATCGACCCTACTCCACCTGCTCCGATACAGACATTCCAGCACCTGTGCAGGAAAACCAGTGCTGTCATTGTTATTACTATTGTTAAGTATTTCTGGTAACGAAATAACAGATTTCTCAAAAGCCCCCTCGGCACCGTGGCTCGTGAGCTTGAAGAAGCCAGTAGAGAGGAGACAATGAGAGAAGCAGCACTTTTCGAGGTGGGAGGAAACCCAAGAAGAATGTTCTAGGTCAAAGCCAAAGAATCAAGTAGGGACTGAAAACCCAATCCACATGCGGACCAAGCTGGGAATCGAACCCTGGACCGTAGAGGTGGAAGGCAAGGAATGAACCACCTCACCAACCTGACTCCCGTAAATGCCATTTATCCGATTGAAAAGACACCAAAAAGTCACATCTTACAAAAGTTATAAACCCAAACCTTTGGCGCAATTCAACAAGCAGAATGGCGAATCAAACACCGCCCAAAATGCTAAAACAAATACTCTTTGGCTCTCTGATAGTTACTGTAATATGTCGGAACTTGATAGGTTCATTATCATCTCAGTTCAAGCATACAACATGTAAGAGAGCAAACAGGAACCACATGGATGCATTCCTGCTTGCTTGCTGTCTGAAGACTTTATATGAATCCCAGAGTTTTCAAATGACATCTATTTCAATAGCTTATAACACAACTCTATTTCATTTATGTCACCGACCACAGTAACGAGGGGTCCGTCACGTCAACACCCAAAATGCTTGTGTGAATAAGCTTGGGGACATGTGGTCTAGTGGGTAGGGTTTGTAACTTCTGATCATAGGGTCAGGGGTTCGAATCCAGCTGGTGGCAGCATGTTGTGATCTTGGGCAAGTCACTTTACCCCTATTTGCCTCCCTTCACCCAGGAGTAAATGGGTACCTGTGACACGGTTGTTTAGCCGTTTTTGAGTCGAAATGGCAGCACCGGGCTAGTATACTCTTTTTCTTATCCTGCCAGAATTTTGAAGCAAATTTGCTGTTATGCCCAGTGGCAGATGTTAGAGTCTCTTAAGTGTGATAATTCCACTTTTTGATCTTTAGAGGGTATTTTCAAGTTGCTGAAGCTTTGTTCACCCTACTTGCATGTGTTGACACTTGTTGAAGCTAAATAGCACGACCGATCCAACCAGCTTCTCTCATGTGCTGGTTCTGAAGTACCGGTACATGTTCTCAAACATCAAAAACCTAAGACAAAAAACACAGATGGAGGTGGCACCTAGCAATTTCACGTCACTTACAGGTATGAGGAAGGCCAGCGTCTTGCCCGACCCCGTCTTGGCTGCTCCAAGTATGTCATGGCCCTGCAGGGCCAGCCCTACGGTGGCCCGCTGTATCTCGGTTGGCGTCCTGTAGTTGGCTGAGCGCAGCCCAGTTTGGGTCTTCACTGACAGGGGCAAGTCAGCAAAACTGTTGATGTTTTCTGGGTCGATCTGCAGAAAAGCAACGTAAAATCAAACGTCAGTAAAACTGTTCTTGTACAGGTTGTCTGATTTAAATTCGGGACATTTATATCGGTGATTAAGCCAACTTGACATTTCTGGCACTGATTTCTGAATAGTTTTCACAAGAAGCAAGATGTCAAGGTTCAACTTCACCAAATGAGAATCATCCACCTGTATTTATCCTCAGGTTGTCTGCATTCTGCATCTATTTCCCTCAATAAAATCAGACGAAACTGTTTTCCAATATGAACATCACCTATTTCGGGATGTAAGTTCTCTATAAAATGGAGAGATGCATTTTTCTGCTAGAATTTCATAAATTTAGCCCAATTGCCAGCGCTGGTAAGAGTTTCACATTTCCTGCCTAGGCCTACAGAGTACAGTTATTCCCTACAAATTTCAAAATGACAAAAAAGTGTCTCAATACACAAAAGACTTGTCAAGGCTGTGAGAAAGTTTCACCAAAGAAAATGCACATGGGAGGGCAAAACAGTGGAGGGGTCCTAATAAGTAGTATACCGATCAACAGTGCCTTCTTCAGCTTGAACCTTTGATTTAAGGGAAAGAGTTTCATATACGGACAATACTTGATGCCCCTTTGCACATCTATGAGACTTGTCTGAAAAAAAAAGATTAAAAAAAAATAGTTTGGAATTTTCTTAGCGACATTTCGCTTTTTAGGATGACTTGTCACTTTCTGACGGCTGTTATAACATTTAAAGGGAAAATTAGTGTTGTCCGTATATGAACTCTTTCTGACTGAAGTTCAGAGTGAGTTAAATTGGCAAACATACATGACACAACCACCCCACAACCAATACCATTCCATCATGTCTATCTCTAACATGTCTAACAAACTACAGCGAAATGTACAACCATGGCCACCATATCTGCATGTCTGATTTATTTAATGGTGATCGTAAAGGGTATTTGTGGCCAACAGTCATGCCAGTAATCAACGTACTGTGCTGGCTACTGCTGAGGCATGGTGGAGATCACTCATTGACCTGTCCCATCCCGTGTGTAGTCTCCAGATGTCTAACAGACGGCCTCTGAACACAGGGACCGGTAGCAGGTAATGAATCTGGCAGAATCCTGCCGGGTGTATGTAAATGAGGAGACTCTACCTGCTCAATGCACAAATCAAGCAGGAGCTGATAACACTTGCTTCATACTGAAGCCTTGAAGGTTTATTAACGCACAGGCAAAGTGCTGGAGGAAGGCAACATTTTAGTCAAGAGGGTGAGCGCGGTTACCAAAAATAACTTCACAATAAAAGGTTCATTTTACAACAAGTACTGATTTGAAATAAATTGCCATAAAATGATTTACTGATTGATAATCATCAAAAATTGAATTACCACACTGTGATCAACAGACACAAGGCTTGGCAAAGACAGGTATGTTGATAGGCCTACATGCATGACTTGTGTGTTATTCACCTCCCCGCTGAAACATATTTTATGTTTGGCCTCCTAATTAGAATCCCTAGAGAATGTTTCAGGACGAAACCATCCAAGTACAATTGAAGTAGGCCTACTGTGCAGTCTGGTAGTACCAAGAAAGCAGTGCTACAGTAGTAGGCCCTATTTTTTGGCTGTCCAAAAAAAAAAAATATTCAGCATTCTAATTGACAGGGATAATCACACGAGTTAAACCGTAGCTAGGCCTGGCTACCAGTACCACTGTCCCTGTTTAATCAGATAACAGGGACGGGGGCCAGTCCACCGGTGCAGTAACGTTATGCCATAGGCCTAAATGTACTTGATCATGGGCGTGATGGAGTAGGCCTAGCGTTAGGTCCAGACACTAGGCAATAAGTTTCAGGAAGTTAATTCAACTCACACTTTCATACTGGGATTGCAGGCGTTTGCCTTCTTCTTCTTCCAATTGCCATCGTTTGACTTCAAGTTTGTGACGAAATTGGTCGCTTGTGTGATGAAAACGTTTCGATTTCTTTCCACGCGGTTGTGGATTTTTTCCTCTCGTGCGCTGCGCCATTTTGGATAATATCCCATCATTCCCTGCGCCGCGTTCCAAGTGAAGACTTCCGACGGCTGTTTTTCAACGAAGCTATTTTGAGTTTGATTTATCCTGTTATAATTAACATATCAAGTTGACTCGAATGTCTTTGAGATATCTTCATGCCAGTTAATATAGGGTGACATCGTTATATATGAGGGACATGATGCTTATTTTTTCTCCAAAACAATCTGAATATAAAACTGACAGCCATAATCCAATTTTGGGGCAGCAGGCCGGCGGGTGGCAAAAGTGATGCCATGTGATGTAACGATCTGTCATCCTCCCGAGCTCGGATGAGTGAGACGGTTACATCGGTTGAATTACCAAAATTAGCCTAAAAATAGTCAGCTTGAACATCGCAACATATAGACCTCTGGCCATTATATTTTTCCATCCTGATTTCGAGACTGTAACCCACATTTCTAATCCATCTTTGGAAGTTCTGAGCGTCTCGATTTTGCTATAAAATTCTGCCACTCTGCACTCTTAGCTACAGGGGCGTAGCCATGGGGGAGGGGCTCGTGCCCCCCTTGAAAATCCCTGGTGCCCCCCCCCCAAAAATAATAATGAACAAGGCTAACGATAACAAGCCCCTAAAAAACACACCACAGAAAGCTGGTGCCTCCCCATAAGATGCTGGTGCCCCTTGTGCCCTCTACTAATAACATCCTATATCTACACCACTGTTTAGCTATGACTATGGTCACCGCCACAGGGCATAATTTCTGAAGATGTCACCGTCGTCGTGTCACTGCTACCGCAGACAATATAATACCACTGAGTCACCTATGTTTGCTGCTGTCATTCAGTGAAAAGAAGATAACCTGATTTTGCCTTGTCCTTGGAAGGTTCAGCGGCCGGTAATGATACACCGCCCTCGACCTTCCATCCATCAAGCGGCTGAAACCCTCCTGCGTCAACCTAGAACTTGAGATTGACACGTGCCCCCATCGTTTCAAGCGGTCAGTTCACCAGCAAGGTCGGCCCACATTTTGGAGGCCAAGGTCGCGCGCCGCAAGCCAGCCGACCGAAAGATTCGCATTTCACACGAGCAAACCGCTCGGTTGATATTGGAGCATGGCCCGGAAATAAAAAAAAAAAGAGTTCCACTGTTCGATTCACCGAATTGTATCGGTAAGCAAATATAGGTTTCATTTACCACGAAGTTTACTCGTCTTGACACTGACAACAGCAGTCTGTTTACTTAACAGGACGCAATGTAATTTGATCGACATTTTTTCGTTCCTTTATAAGGATTCTTTCAATTTCAACTCCCAACCTAGGTACTCTGGCCCAATTTTGCCAGGAAAAAAAATCGATTAGTTGTCGAAGACGAGGCACTGAACCAGATATGTGGAACAGTCGTTCGGATGCAACAAAACTTAATATGTGCTGTGTCGGATTTCAACGTGTGGATTTAACAGAGAACAATATTGAAGACCAAAACGTATAGAAGATCAATATTTTGTGCGATTTAATTGTGTAACGTTTTCTTTTTCTTAAAAGATAAGGCATGGTCATATCCGTGACTTTCAAATGTGAAATTCGAATTTTTAACTGTTATCGCAGATGACGGGCATCGGTCAGATTTAAAGTACACTCTCGGTAGACATGAAAAGAAGAGACAACATGAAACAGGACTTTCCTTTTTTAAAATTAAACTACAAAATTATCGCATGGCCTATTTTGTCCTCTGAAAGTCATACAATGTACTTCCCACGGATCGAGTCACACGCAGACAAAATAAAGTCATGTTCCAACGTAATACATAGGCCTACCATCAGAATTAACCGTTAAAATAAGAGACAAAAACAAATACCCATTTGTATTAACCACGGCGAGATAAACAAAACAAAAATACGTGTATAGAATATGAGAGAAGCCACAACCTTCATCAAGCAATATTTTTTGCCAGCGTGGACGAGGCCACAGATCGACCGACTAGTATTTTTGTAACCTCGCAGTGCAAGAAGCCACGGCCGGCTGTGCGCGCGTCAGATCGAAATTTCAAGGTTCAGAAAACGGGATGAACGAAGGAAAAAATGCAATGAAAAGGTTTGTGACGATGGGACGATGTTGAATGTGTGTGTGCGTCTGTTGGCTTTCATTTCTTTCCTTCTCTTTTCTCGTTGGGCAGGCCGTCGATGGGACGGAGTGTAAAATTCGGAAACATCTGTGCCTCAATTAAGGCTGGTCACATTTCCCGAAGTCACGTTGTACAAATCTTGCTCTATGCCTCAAATGTGGTGATTTAATTATTTTGATATCGAATTCTCTTGGTCTACGCGTTACTCTTGCTCAACGGCGCTTACTATGTAACACGTGTAGGCCTATGATGAATATTATTTTTAAAAAATAACACATCCGATGAATTTTCTATAAGAACTGGAGGGACGAATGGGACAAATTCTGGTAGGAAGCAAACTCTCCACTAGCTAGGATCGTGTTTACATCGCAAATATTTCACCACGGCTTCATATAATGGGCCGGTTGTTTTAGTTAAGGCCACGTGTCTGAGGCACGAGCCGCGGGCTTTAGCGAGTACCGTTCCCAAGGTCTTTTCCCTCCCACAGGAGCATTCTCCTGTATCGCGGTCGAGGCCACAAGACACACAAGAGTTTTGACCAATTTCGATGATTTTTTTTTCTCTCTCCTTTCTCCTCGTCAGATATCAAAGCGAAGGTGGTGATAATTAATCCCACCTGTCGGCAATGAACTTGCTGGTCTCGGGGGTCATTGCTAGGTCGGGTCATCGTGTCGTTGTGAGCCGGTCAATGGCATCTAGAAAGGGGGTACCAAGAACCGCTGGCTGTACAACAGGAAAAGGCTGTACTGTCACAATGAGACGATGGACCGTGACTGTGTTTACGGTAATAAACCCTCCAAATACATGTAGCTACTTTAGAGGTCACAAAACCTTTATACACAGATCCGTAATAACATTGCAATAATGGGTCTATTACAGGTCAAAAGGTTGAACTTTTAAATGCTATACCATACGCTTCATGTTTACACCGTTGAGTTATTGGCAGGTTATGTGCGCTATACCTAATTAATGAACTAAGGTCTGCACATTGTAAATAGGGCTGGGAACAAAAGGCCATTTTTTAACGAAAGAACGTGAAAATGAACGAAGACAGTAGACGATCTTTTCTGCCAATTTAATTTTTGGGCAATATGCCAACAAAAGAAATATGTTTCGAAAAAAGCCAGTTCGCAATGTGATCCTTTCGGAAAGCATCGCGGCAAATTTATGGGAAGATACAAGTCCGTTCTGTTGTTTAACATACTCATCGCTGATGTCACGTCTTTGGCATTGGAGGTAACTCGCCGAGAATGACATTACGGAAAGACTCATTGCCTTTTCAGTTTTGCAAAGTGACTTCCGGCCCAAACTTTGATGCGCCACATGAGCTGAATCTGAACCCGCCCAAGCGCAAGCGTGAGAAGCAAAGCGTCTCGCACTGTGCCTACCCTTAAAAACAATTCGGCCGTTCCTTCTTGGTCATTCGATTATTCCGAATATGCCTGAAGTGTCAAGTGTCGGTCAACTCATCTCGGTAACACGATTTGCTGGTACACGGTGAAAAGTGAGACTGTGTGAACCAACTATTTGTCTCGTGGGTGTATTTGCTTTTTGAACAATTTTTTTTTTTACAGTGGACAGGAAACACTTTTGTCTTGACTGTTACGATGAAAAAATATGCTTTATAAAGGCTCTATGAAAAAGACATCAGTCCAGCAATAAGTCTGAAAAAAATACAATGCAAGTATATTTTTGTAAGTCAATCTCTAACAAATAAAAATTCTCAAATAGCATTATATTTCTGACCTATGCACCTTGCACTGAACACTGAACTCGAGATATGCGTCCTTCGGGAGTAATTAACAAAAGTTAATTGTTTCAGCGTCTAGATCAAAGAACCTGCATTGTTCCCTCGTTGAACAACCAGTTGTTTTAATATCATTATGCTGGATGTTAGGTGTACAGGTAATTAAAAATTGGCACTTGAATTGGTGACACTTCCGTCATTGACGCGAGTGGTGTGTAAAACTGCACGTACCGCTCGGTGAGCCGTCCGCGGTATTAAAATAGATCGGCTATGGCTGACCGCAACACGGTGTGGATTTCGGCATCTCGGTTTAGCTGGCCACAGGTGGTGAACTGGATATAATACACAAGGCGTGGGTTCAACCAACAGACAAGTTTAGGGGAGGACCGGCCCCCAAAATAGCAGTTAACCTGCCGCGGTCTCGGCATCGAAATGTTAAAAATCAGGGTTTATCTCTAATAAGAGATGCGATGCTTGCAATGGTCAGCCACAGAGGCCGAAGTTTCCTGAAAACGCTACAATTTATCGGCTACTCAGCTTATCAATTCAAAATACGCCGGCAGAGGAGGAAAATGCATTAATGCGACCTTATGGTGACCCCGTGCTGGAAAAAAAAGAGGACTCTGTCGGGCAGTAAGCTGTGTTAAACTTGGCTTGAATCATAGGGGATAATGGAAAAATGGGAAAATTTGACCTACCTGGGCAAGTTATGACTTTGTCCCTGACCGCTGATGGAGGTCAAGTATATGAGAGAGCAGGGATGCTTCGCTGTTTTAATGAGGGCAAGTCATCCATCGGGCTTGCAGTCAAGGTCGCGCGGGTAGTCAAGTGGTCAGGACGACTCCATTAACCACGTGCCCTGCGTGCACTGAGGGAAGGAGGCTTCGCACGAGGGAGACTGACCCATCCGAGGCTGCAAATTTGGTGGGTAATTCACCTCACCTGAAAATCAACAGGACAGAGTGAGAGTGTTTCGGTTGTCTGCGGCTGATAAAGGAGCAAAATATGAAACTCATCACAACCACAAATAAGGGACTGAAATTTGTGGACATACAAAGTTTGACCTTTCATGGTAAATCAATCACAGATCCAGGAATGAATTGGGTGGTTGTTTTAGAAGCTCCTGGGTTGACTGAGCCCAGTTTGGAAAAACGGGTAACGTGGACTTGAAATAAAATCCACAGTAAGTGAAAATGACATCCATGGGAAAGGTGTTTTTTTCACTTGGAAACTGTCATCAATATACCTAAAAGAAAATGCCAGGTTTGGATCGTTGCAAAACGCAAACTGTGCGCCATTAATAATGCACGTAGATATTTCTTTCCCTGACAAACTCGTAAAACGATTCTCCATAATGGCTGAAGTAACCGATGCAGTCGGAGTCGACCCGTGACGTCCCCTTGACTTTTCACAAGGTCAAGAATAGGCAACGGCGCCAGTCGAGTGCATGAGGCTCCTTCCGAAATCCACAGCGATAGAATATCAAGCTCAGTTTGGCGTTAATTGGGCGTGTTTTTGCTCTCCAAAATAACTGCATACTGGTTTTTTTTTAATCAAGGTCTTGCATTCTAATCTGAGTACATCCAAAAGCGACATTTGCATGATAAATGACGCAGATCGTATAATATTTTATAATAATTGATAACAAAACTCATTTTATACATACATGTTAACATGTCATGTGGTATACCAATGAAGAGATCATCTATCATATCTAATCAAATATTAAATATGTTTATGGTTGCTGCCAAATACAAAAAGTCCAATCGTGTTGACGTGTCGAACGGCTTTTCGTTCGAAACCTGAAGATTGGAAACCTACTTCGATTTATTTCCAGACTGAAATTTTAAAATGTGTTTTTACGTTCTTGTCGCACGGTAAACAGATTAAGTCCAATTTTATCAGTGAAAGGGTCGAAGTGAAGGACGGCATTCTCTGGAATTTTAGCAGAACTCAATTTTACCAGAACCCAAGAGAAGTGCTTGAAGTGAGGTTCGTATGAGGCCGTGATTTCTGCGAAAAGTCAGCCCATCAATTATTATTACGGGGAACAGAAGATAACGAATCGAAAATTCGATCCGTCACAGCCATCAATTGGAGTAAATGCGCGCGCGGAAATGGGCTGGAAATGAGAGTCTAGACCGGGCTACAACGGGAGACTATGTTTTTTATCGATCATCCACGGATTACAGATTATGCCGTTTTGCTGCTAAGCATGGATAGCATTAGATGATGTATATCCGTGAAAATTAAGGTCTAGACACGCAACAAAGGAGCCGATCTGTCTTCCATACAGAGCACACATGCCACTCCCTTGCTCTATGG
The DNA here is from genome assembly GCF_054643075.1 of Acanthaster planci. Lineage (NCBI taxonomy): Eukaryota > Metazoa > Echinodermata > Asteroidea > Valvatida > Acanthasteridae > Acanthaster > Acanthaster planci. Next base: position 13,201,790 of record NC_141791.1, read on the forward strand.
TGGAACACAAGCATTTCTCGCCGAGAAAGTTTCCTGTCTCGATTCCAAGTGACTTCATAAAGAGTGGCGGGCAGAGCGGGACCAGCCGGCGGGGCGCCCGCTCGCTTAGGCCCTCAGCGCCACCACGCCCACGATCTGGCCTTGATCATGATATTCTGAGTCCAGATTCTGATGGCAGGCAAGTAAGGTCGCATATAATTACATTATTCCTAATTGTTTTTATTTGCGTGCACTTTGCATCATCCTGCTTAAGCCTGGAGGCCAATTAAGGGCACGTCATACCACGTCAACAAGTTCGATTGGGGGAAGTAATTAACCGTTGCTTTGCGCAGATGCGGCTGAAATACTCAGTTGAACAAAATATGTTCGCTATAAAGGCTAGACGTCCTTCAAACTGAAAACCATGTTCATTATATGTTCCATAATTAATGTTCATACTTACACAACTACATATTCAACCCTCTTTCCGACAGGTCTACTATGAATCTCAAATCATTTTGAATGTTATTTGCTGGAAAGGAAAAAGCAGAACTACCAACCGACTAACCCCTTTCTCAATCGTTGCTCCCAGTGTCAATAATCATTGTTTTCCTCAATAGCACCAATTAACACTTGTGACCGAGCTCAGCTAACTTGTAAAATCGGCCCTGAACATGCCATAAAAATTTCAAAGACCAGCCCCATTGTGGACGCGACTGTGACATTTCCTATTCATGAGGATATTGCAATGAGAGCATGAGCATGGGTTATTTTTACGCGCATTTAGATCACTGTAGAGGGGTATCTCTGGAAATGCCTTTACACTTTTTGTCAAAGAGTAACATTGAAGAACTTTATACTTAATTGGATAAAGCGTGTTTGTTGAACATCGAGGCGTCTTTTATGCTCCTTGAGTGGTAAAAAAAATTAATTAAGTTCATATCACGGATTGATGCACTAACTTGACTCCAAACTATAAGGTATGTGATATTTCGGAAATATGTATCAATTATAATGCGCAAAATTGGTGAATATTTCATAGTTGACAGTCTAGAATTTGAGACTGCAAGGATGAGTGTTGCTCTGAGGTATCAACGTGTAGTGTGACGGCGCCGCAAAGAGCAGACGGCGCAACTAACTACGGAGGAGGGGCGCGGTCACGCTTCGCTTCCCAGCGTGTAGAGAGAGGGACACACAGCGAGAGCCGGGGTGCGACCTTGACGGGCTGGAGTCGCCATCCGGTGCCTGAAGTCCGGGGCTCCTGCCGGTTGGCCGACCGTCCTTGGGCAGTCCATCGCCTCTGTTACACCGTGCACCGAATTAGCTTTCGGGCTAAGTTTCGTCACAGATTGCTGTTTTTGGAACTGTGAATCCACTTGGTGCTTTTGCAGTCTTCCGTGACGACACGCGCTCCAACTGTAACTGAAATTCATGACGGGGATTTTCGCTTGTGAAAATTACCAGCATTTACAACAACACGCAAAGCATAAACCAGACATTTTTCATTTCAAATTTGTAACTCCTGACATTGAGGAAACAGATGTTTTTCTCATATAGCATGCACTTAAAAATTCATTTAACGCTCTGGATTCATTCGCCACGAGACGTTCAAACGTCCTTTAGAAATTGTCCATGTTTTGATAGAAACAGAAAGAACGACAGCTATAAAAGGAACAAAGGCAATAACTCATCGACATGAAGCCAAGGACGAGGTCGTAAATAACGGCAACTAGCACACGCCTCCAAAACGAACAACTTCCCCTTGCTATCCCCCTGCCTTGAGTCCGAGGTCGGGCCAGCAGCACCTGGTCGCCTGACTCGCGGCGCAGTAATTCCCCTCGGCGTCGGCGAGGGCGTAGCCCCCGCGCAGGACCCAGCCCTCGGAAACACCCCCAAACTATCCGCACAGGTGACGGAGAATATGGAATTCGTAAAGAAGTCAAATTAAGCCAGGGTGGCGACAAGGTCTTGAGTCTCAAAGTCAAGATGGTAATTAAATCAGGAAGTGAGGATCAGCCGATGCATTAGTCGATGATGGTTAAAACAATAGACGTAGCGTGAAGGCACCTTTATGACGTGACCCCTCAAACAAATCGAAACAGGTGGCTTTTCAAAACAAGATTTATTTTGACAACGGATGTCCTTCAGGGGACACCTTAAACCTTCCAAGAAATTTGTAAAAAGTTCAACAATGTTCTTCTTACTGAAAACTGTTACGAAATTACTTAAGCTTAATTCGGGAAATCTTGACCAATTTTGGGTAGGAAATGCTCAAAGGAAAAAGCACAGTCTTTTCAGACAATAGTGAAGCAATAACTGCCTTTGTTGGTAGTGCAACGGCCCGGATGATGTAACTTTAGATTGTAAAAACAACTGCAATCAAAATGTCATTTTTAAAATGGAGACAACTGATTAGAAATTCATCACATATCAATAATAGCTATTTACATAAAAATCAAGGATGCTTTCCAGTGAAAAGTCTCGAAAATCTATAAAATGGCCCCATAGAGGACAGATAGCCCCAAAGACGGACAGCCCTCCGGGGCCTTTCTCGGGGGATACTGGCGAGAAAAAAAAGAGAGACAATTACTCCAAAAACTCCTACCGAAGTACATTTAACAAGAGATATGTGGCTACAACTTGCGAACTTACATACTGGTCATAAGTCATTCATTATCATCTCCTGTGACAGATTTTTCCCCCTGTTTCATTTTCAATTCGTTCATAGAGACGTCCTTGGGGCCGTGGCCTCGCCGGGGCCGTCTGACGGGGGACGGCCAGAAACACGATCGGTGGTTATACGCCGCACGGTTTGGCTCAAGAGCCCGGAGCGAGGTTGGGCTGGGCCGATCCTACAGGATGGAGGACACCAAGATGTCATTTTTTTTTCAGATCGATGAATTATTCAGGAAGGTCGCGTCCTCGATTACTCTGCATATTACTCTGACTGAAGATGGAACAGATTATGCAGAACTGAAACTGCTCGTCCTTGTCTCAGTGTTGATGGTAATTCGAAACGTACATTTCTCGAAATGACTATTTATTCTGATCACCAGAAGGCAAACATAGAATAGTCCCCTGATGGCCCACAGTTTATTTTACTTGAACGAGTGTTAAAAAAAATCAGCAACATTTAAGGCTCCAGTGAGAACACGAGAAAAACCACAATAAATCCAGCCATTTCTGTTGGATTGACAATGACCTAGCCACTTTACAGATAACTGGAAGTTTCAACTTGGACCAAGAAGAACTAATCTACCATGAGCCCTTCACAACGACATGATTGAATAGATTATGTCAACACTCCCAAGACCCACATTTGTAGTACAAAGTGGTTCTTGCGAAGTTGTCCAACAGCGGATAAGCCGGTTTGTGACAACCTGTTAATAGCTGTTAAGCCCCATGTAGGAATCCGTCCCAATTAATGTCACTGAACATCTGTCTCCTTGAACGATTATTTACGACGACAGCCTAGAGAGAATGACAGATAGACTGGCGGTAAAATGAAATGGAAAGAGAGACACCCACTGCTCATAAACTTAACTTCTATTCTCGCCCTTCATTACAACTAATAAACCAGAAGACACCAGTAACTCTGCTCGACTCCCCTCTACATTATTGCTTCCTGTAACGTGCGAGGTCAAACTGTAAGGTCATATTCAAAACTTAATTTCCTTTCGCTGTTTCGTTTTTAATGTGAGATCGTTGTGCGGGGAAATTGAACCTTCCTTCCATTAACGCTTACAGCGTTCAAGGGCTGAATTGGACTGCACAGAGTATGAAGGCTTTGTCTTAATTCATGCCCACGACGCCATTAGCGGGTACCCGCTTTTTTAGAGCAAAGTATAGTACGGTGGCCCTGTAAGGACAACAAGTTTGTGGCTCGGTAAGGACAACGAACTTGCCAATTCCTTTCAAATTCACTGTGCATTTCTCCCCTAACATCGTGAATAAGTCTCACATCTCTATCAGTCGGCGCAAACTGCACTGTCGGTCAGCCACTAATCGATGTGGCCTAAGCGACAATTTCCCCTTTTTTCTTGAGACCACACGGAGGTCAGTTCAATTCCAAATATTGATGCCCACTTTCCGCTCAGAGGTTAGTAACCCGAGATTGACCGTGTCACGGGGCAAGTATTTTGGGGATGATGTTATCAATGAGTCATCCTCGTTCACACCAAGAAAGACAGATGACTATTCTCCATGCGTCATCGCCCTGGTGATAAGGTGGTCATAAAAGTCTGCCCCCACCTCTCCATGCACGAGAAACTCCAAGGTCAACAAAGTCAATTAATTTGGGGACTTTTGTTTGCCCTTCCCGACGTGTATTATAACATTGTATACTTAAAAAAAATCAACATTAATTAACATCTCTATGGCGCAAATCCACCCTTGGAAATAGTCAACGAAGTCGCTGACAGGATGCCAACAGCAACTTTCCGTCCACCAACCATTTGGACAGAATCTGTAATTGCGACAATATAGGAGGGCCTATACACGCACTATTGCTTTTCTACGAGCGTTGAATTTTTGATACAGCTCCAAGGAGCACGAACTTTTCGTGCGTAGGGAAATGGATGACTTGCCTCTAATCGAGGAATACGGAGATCGGCTGTTTTATTGGCTTAGTGCTAAGTGCTTTTGATAATGGCACGACAAGCTGATAGAAACGGAAATAAATCATTCCAGGCTATTAAAAGAAAAGCTATTTTAATAGGTAGACCATTTTAATCCATCTGATCATTCACAATTTCCCGCTGCCTTTTAGGCAAACTTGAAAAGACAAATGTTCATGGAAACAATGGAAACAAGCTTGGATTTATTTAGGCAGAATGTTGTTCTTGTTGAGAGAGATTTCCGTGCATTGATTCATTCTCCCCCTATAGTTCGATTTCGCCTTCCTCTTTTTTTTTCTTTTTCGATTGTAGTGGCTTGAGACATTACTACAGAGGGTGTGCATGGCTGCCATCTTGCAGGCCAGTGCTTCTGTTCCACAGGGTATACACAAATGAGGTTTCCCTGCGGAACAAAGGAATTGCCCTGCAAGATGGCTGCCACGCAAAGCCTCTATACGTGGGTTTTCTCTGTTCCTGTGGGCGTTCGATAAGACCAGACATGCAAATAAGGTTGACGCGCAACGAGAAGGGCCGTCTAGCGCGATCGTATGTCAAAATAATAGCCGAGGTCATCCGTGGCAGTAATGTACCGTGGACGCGACCAGCGTTTTACGGCATGATACAAAGAACAGTGTACCTCCAAGAATTTGCAACGCACTGGCCGATCATACTGCGCGAAATCTGTCGACCCAATGCGCGTTTGGAAAGGGTCGACAGCTTTCTCACATTGTGACTGGCCAACGCGGTGCAAACTCTAGGAGGTACACTATTGTAAATTGCCCGTATTAAACAAGTCACCATAAACTTCGAGAGACGGATATAAAGAACAGATGACAATGAATCGGCAGATGACAATGGACACGCATTGCTTTTACAACTAAAAATTCTACTTTGTGCATAGCTAATCGCCGTTGGGTCTCCCAGGAAGAACATACATCATTACTTTGGTATTATCTTGTAAAACTTCTATCCTAAAACACCAGGGAAAAACTTTGAACATGTCAAGCGCATAACCTTGCAACTGTCTTGACTCTAAACTAAAACGAATATTCATGTGTAGATATCATCTGTGTAATTACTATCTTATGTAATAACGAAAGCAACTCCCTTGATATCGACGACCACTGTGGAAGTATCTGGCAATTATTAGTTACATATACTTTAATAACCAACTATTATTACGATAATTTTTAAATGCTCGAAACGTTTATAGAACTGCAAAGAGTCGATAATGGACGGAGGGAAAGGGTTTTTTTTAAACAAACGGCCGCTTATATCTCTTGCATGCTAAAAAGAAGTATGCGAAATGAAGTTGTCTTTGGCCAGGGATTTGTTAGTTCTATTTAAAATAAATAGGCTTAAGTAAAATTGGCAAAATTTTGCCACGAGCAATACATCCACTGGAAACGCCACAGCCAATGAGAATGCCATTCTCATAAAATCACGTGACCCTGCTGGCTAAGACAATGAGGGTGTCGGCGCCGGAGGTCTGAAACTTTCAAATACTAACTATCGATAATTTGCACATATCATAAAGAAGAAAGAGCCAAAAACTCAATGTAAAGACTGTGAAGATAACCATCAAATTATCATGTCGGACAAGTGTTTACTTTTTAAAATCTTCAGGAAACAGTGTACTGAAAGTGGTGGTAATTGGGACATTTCTGGGGACGATCAGCAGTGGAGAGGCGAGTCATTTTGTCGGAGGTCGAAATCGGTTATCAATTACAACCGCTAGAAGATGCCATGGTGGCCGGTCCTCATTAGAAAGAAGAAACCTATAGGTGAAGACAACTTCATTAATAACGCTGACGGCATCACTCAGTTCGAGGGGGCACCATTATCGTTATTACGAAACAGTTACATGATGTCGTTCGCGCCTGGCATGTCCTTGCCGACCAAATTAAACGGTGATAATGGGAGCTCCCGGCCGGGAAATTTAATGAACGCACCAACAATATGGCCGACGCGTCCCCCGCTCCCCGGAGTAATTCTATTTTACATTAGGGAGAGAAGCCTTGAGGAACTAGACTGGTTTACTGTGCCTCGCATGCACGGGCCAATCTACGACTTCTTCGACCGAGAGAGCTTAAAGCGAGCATCTCAATCTGCTCGTATTTGATTTACGGAAAGGCAGACTTGACTCCCACAGAAATGGATCTGTTTCTAATTCCCTTCGAGCGTCATCAGACCACGCTTTCAAACATCGATTTCCAGTTCGATCTCCGCCCTGTCAAGCAATTGTTGAAAGTGTGTTGCCTGCGGCTCGTGGGTGTCTGGATGTGTGGTCTTCAAGGAATACGGGGTTTTACAGAAACACTCGATTACGTCACTGTCGTTAAAATCACTGGTTTGGCCTCAGAAAGTTTTAGAGAGGGCCTCCCAAACCGCCGGTCGGTCACATGAAACACTGCAGTTTCAATCGTTTTAGAACGGCTGGAAACCACAAGTGAGCCTGTAAAGTACACAGCAACAGTATGACGCAATGAAACTTGGAGACTTCTGCGCTTACATAATTGCCCTGTCACGAGTTACCGAACATGCTGTTAGTAAGCTATTATTGGTTACAGAGAGAGGAACAAGCGGGTATAAGGATGACAGTGCATTCTGAAAATAGTATGGTGCTACGAACGAAAGTAAAATATACCGGTAGCTTATAGGGCGCACTGAACCAATTCAAGTTCCATTGAAAATAGTGTAAAATCAACAAAGTTTGGAGCCCCATGGCAGGCAACTGAAGTTCCTGAGGCCTCTCAAACAAAAAGCAATGTGTTGTTTGGTCCCTCAGGTTTCATTTGATTTTACATTTTTAGTAGGTTAACCAATGAATTGTTTAGTTATCCGCCAAAAACAAACTCACCCCCCAAAAAGTGAATGTTCCCAAGTCTTCTCAGCAGCCATATTTCAAATGACATCCCTCACCTTTCTTGGGGTCTTCTGACAAATTTTCAATCACAATTTTGTCTACTTTGCCCCCAGATGGGTGCCCCTGAATCTACAGAGATGATCCTGGCCTATATACTGACACAATCCCACAATTTCTTGGCCCAAACGGACCCCCCTTTTCGAAAGAATCTGTAGGGGTCCTTCTTAAGCGCCTCGGCCCGGCGGAGAATTTTCCTTGATTTGGGACACTGTACCCTTATAGGCTACGTACAATACGATGGAAGGTACAGAAAGCTGCAATAGTTGTGAGAATATGTCTGAGCATAGTAAATACTGTATGACGAATGAATTGAAAACCCGGTAAAAATGTGTTGCTGAAATGTTTCAAAGACCTGTTTCAGCCATCCGAATCATTTTAATTATCTAACCATAAATTCTTTAGTCTAGACAGAATTATGTTAAAGTACGACTTGCAGAGAAGACAGGTTAATTGGCTGGTAATATTTGGTTTTCATGATTACAATCTAAACCGTTAAACGCATGCCGTTTATACGGGTACAGCCTTGAAAATACATTCGCTTTAACGCACGGAGCGGCCTAAGTAAAATGTTGGGATCGATTCAACGATAAACAAGGCGAATCGCTCGGCCTTGAGAGCGATCTATCGCTTCATTTGAATACATCACAGTTCCATCAGGTAGGACCCGGTAACTGTTTAGTTTCGTTGTGAGCGAATATTGCGCACAGGCAGTAAACATCCATTATGTACGGGCCATTGTCTCGGAAAGACCAATGTTTACTTGTGCTAAACATCATATGTATTAATTTTGTTGAAATTAATTTCTATTCAGTACATTTTTTTCGCGATTATGTGTACAGTGCGACAACTTGTGAGCTGGTACAGACCTTTTTATCACAGTGAGCTAGTTACATTTGGCAACTTGCCGCCTTTTTGTTAAGCTCCGAGCCGTCATTAAGGCGACGCTGCAAGTGAAGTACGCTACCGCTCCTGCCAAGATGTAAACATCTTCATTATTTTGACGTTAACAGAAGAGGATGACCATGGAATAAGTAAAAATAGCTCAATTTCAGTCGTCAATAAGCCTGATTGCTTCAATTTCAGTATCACGCGTGCGTGTACGAAACTTGATTTCCCAATTCCCGGCCTTATTAGATGGTTGACGGCGGTTAGTCTTTTTTTTTTAATGAATAAAGAAACTGAGTCATCCGTGCATTACATAAGAGCATATAAAGGGAGAAAACGGCTCACAATCATGCATGAATCGACCCGGAATTCTAGCCTTGAATAAAAACGCGCGGCAACTCCAAGGACGTGTTGGAACCGGTTTTTCTCTCTTCGCGGTCGACCTTGCTTGCATGGGCTAAACTTGTGCAAGTATGTTAGACAAATTGTTCCCCGTTTTAACCAACAAACGTAAATCCTAGAAAGACAGCATGTCTATACAGCATGTCTGTACGTTTATAGTCAGGCTCTTCGGGGGGGGGAGTGGCAAGAGTCCGGGGGGGGCGGTTACCTCCTTGGCTACAGCACTGGTCTGCAACCCGTATAGAAACGTTGCCATACTCCACCCACTAATTTCATCTCAAAAAGGGAGGGAAAAACACCGCACGGTGCGACTTGATCAAGTCAATAGACGAGGATGAAACAACAGCCAGGCTGGCCTTGTCACACAACAAATACAAGCAGACACACAGCGCATGCGGCGTTTTGGCAAGAAACCGAGACTATCTAGGCAAGGCCACGATAACTGATTCGCAAGGACACAATCTGTCGGCAGCGCGGTAGCTACACGCAAGGTCAAATGGAACATGGAGCCGTGACAGTAACAAGTTTTGTTATGGAAAAATGTGACGAGGAAAGACGCCATTGCATCCATTTTTTTTGTTCAAGCCAAATAAACCTGCTACTTATCATTTGTAAATTAAACAAGCCACGAAAAACGGGTTGCTTGTGGACAATTCGACAAAACGAGGTCGTCAACACTTTCCCAATGGATTACTTTATCTTGCCAGATAATCAAATGAAGAAGGAATCAATGGACTGGAATTAAAGCCGTGTCATCCGTGGCCACGAGCTTTTATTGTAACTGGATCGGGGAAAAACACAGGATCATAAATAGATTCTAAATTATCGATCGGGGATGGCGACGACAGTGCATGCAGTGGCACTGACATCCGGTGGGAGACGTGTCCATCACTTACACAGTGACGAAGCCCGGATGAACCCCCCCAAAAAAGGCCAGTCGCGCCATAAATGATTATAAATATGTGGACAAAACATTTTAAAATGTCAACCAATGAGGTGAAAATAATGAGTGGCGAAATGTGTCCGTGAAAATTTTGACGGGAAATTGAAATGCGTACGAGGGTCCATTGTTATTTTTAGACTGTGCCTTTACTGTAGTTACACACAGTCTGCGAAGCCAGTCGCGGAGTTTGCAGTGCTTACATCATTCAACCCAGTTATTACATTTTTTTCCTCCCTGTCACTGGCAACCAAGGCCACAATTAACGCATAAGCTCATGCTCGTGATGTGTCATGTGTACAAATACGCCAACGACAACGTGTACATGTTACATGTGCAGCCTTTATACTATATGCCTTCACGGACAGGGTCCGTGACGCCTTGCAACTCTGTGGCATTGGGAAATTCAAAGAGGAAAATCCACTCCCAGGCCAAGTAGGCTGGGCTAGTCTAGACCGCTGACGCAGTTTTTCAGTCACTGCTGAAACTAGACTCTTGTATCTGAGGGAAACCCTTCAAGCATGCACTGATATGCCAATAAACCAGCCCCCCAAAATGTCGGACATCTGGTGTACTGGAAATGTTTTTACAATGTACTACCCTAGCCCAGGTTGGACGCTGTCGCATTTACACTACGAATCGCAATGCAATGTACAGTAGACGACGTCCAAACTGGGGTAGTAGTACTGCCCCTGGTAATGGTACGGTACATACACCACTACCGCATGTACTGTGAAGTTCTACATTTTCCCTTCTAAACAGAAACGCATATCTTAAGACAGCAAACTCCCAGGTAGTGTGCAGATTGTGTCATAGGCACTCCAAGTGGCATCTTGGGAATGATGTCAGCAACCTGACAACACTATGATCACAAACTTACATGTGCCAGGATTGGAAGATCGTTTAAGGCAAAATTTACACTGAACTTACCGCCAGTACCCGGGGGTAATGAAACCAAGGTTGGTCATGCACTGTAATTGCGCATCAGGTCCACTACATATGCAGCAGAGAAGCGGAGAAATACAGAGAATTGCAGCTTTCCACCAACAACTTTCAATTTGTACCCTATCCAACGTGTCGGCCATTTTGTTTGAATTTATGCGCGGGCTAGCTGAACCCAAGTCCGTGGCTGAACCACATTCACTGACTGCTCCCTCTTCCATAAGGTGGAAAGAAAATTGGATCGTTTCGAATTCTGAGCAAGAAATGATAACGTAAATAAGTGATGTTGTTTAAAAGGCAAAGCAAAAACAAGCAAACTTCGTAAACACAACTTATTTGGAATTTTGAGAGAATTATACTCACAATAACAGGGGACAAGGGAGGTATGTGGTAATGTTTTCTAAGTCGCGCACGCGCACACTTAAAAAGGAGGTAGGGCGCGTCGCGTTTGGGAGGTCGTCAAAGGCAAGTGCAAACTTTCACCCAATCACAATTCAGCAAATAGAATATGTAAATTAGCCACAACGCAAAAAAGTCTGCATCGCTCGATGAATTGAGCCTTGATTGTTCTGCACGTTTGAGAGACGGTCTCTAGATGGTGAAACCTCTTTTTCCCCTAAAACGAGACCCACCGTTCGGCAACAAAAATGCCTTTTGTTCTCAACTTAAAAAATTTCCCATACTTCATGTAACAATTTGAATCCTCCGACCATGTAGCCACTAGTCCCACTCAAGTTGCGAACACGTTAAGTGAAACATAAAAATGCAACGTACAATTCTTTTGTTCATACAGTTCTGTTGTCTGACTTTATTTTTATTTACCAACAACACAATAAAGATTAACAAGGATAGGTAGACACAAAGAATTGTTGTTTGCACAAAAGGTGAACCAAGTCCATTGTAATTAAGTCATTATTAATTTTTCCCCCAAACAAGTGGCTCCTCTTTTTTGTTTGGCCATAACATCACAAAGCATTAAAAAAACCCACACAAAACAGCTTCTCTCTTGTTGAGACGTTTTCAATATATTATTTGAGATCGTGTAAGTCTTGTTGATCTAATACTACATATTTACAAAATCTTACAAACCTGGAAAATTGATGATTACCTTAAATCTTCGAGAACAGTGTGTTTCTTATTGAAAGGACCCTGGGAAATATCTGAGCACTAGTAAACTCAGACAAGACATGAAAATTAATCGACTGCATCGTTATTACGAAGCGTGTGTGTATGAAAACCTCGCCATCTTCGTGTAGACCTAGACCTAAGGCAGGTCCACACAATGCAGGTTGTGTGAACCTTCCGTGGACCCAGCCAGGTCCGCACAAGGTTTTCCTCTCCCTGAAAATCGGATTTGGGGACATTTAAGGGTCAGATTATCTTCAGCAAAAGGAAGAGGAATAGTCAAGGAAACCATCAACAACAACAAAGAAAACCAGCTTAAAAATAATGTTCACCGTTCAAGAAAAAAATGGGCATTTTCACCAAATTTTCTTCGCGACACTAGAAGACAGAAATGCGCACACTAGATACGCAACGCTAACATGGGTAGGAGGGTGTGTGTGTGTGGGGGGGCTTCTTTCGGTCAACCCTCAATACTTGTTTCGAGTTGGGTAAGTTGGTAATCAACACTCAAGATAATAAAAAGAGACAACCGAAGTGTTAGAAACACTCCAAACAGAGCAACCACTGTCAGTCTCTTGCAGCATGCAGATCAAAATTAGAATTTTCAAATTAGCCAAACCAGTTTCTTTTTCTGGACGGCCATTACATAAGGTGGACCTGTTTATTAAAATAAAAGATCTGACCGGATGACTAAAAGGGCACTTCCCGAAAGTGCCAGGAACTCTAGATAGGTGTATTTGTACAACAGTCCCGAAAAACAGAAGTAAATTGGATGACAAAGTGAAAGTTACAAATATATCCAGTCATTCATGAGGAAGGACGCAAACAACTTTTCTCTCTTGGACGTATTTACAGGCAAACACAAGACGTCTTTACAACGGGAGCGAAAACGTAAACGCATATCTTCGGTTTAAATATTTATACACTATAATATGTGTTCCCTTATTACAGCTACAAAATAATAAACAAACAGTATTTCAGTGAGGCTCGGCTTTTTAACAACAAAAATATCTTCTCTGACCTTATCTTTCTGATTAAGCGCTTATAACATCACCTTTTTTTCCAATCCCTTCTCTTTCCCTTCGCTTGGAAAAAATATTGTTCTCTGAAGCAAACAACGATATTTCAGTAGAAGACATGCACTTTTCGTAAAATTCGGCTGTCAAGGACAAAAATTCGGCGCAACTCAACCAACGAATTTTAAATCAGCCTTGGGAATCTACTCCACTATACTGTTACAAGAAACACAGAAAATAAGACAACACTCAGAAGAATTTTCGCTTCTTCTTTTTTTTAAACTAACACTTTTCCGATCATAAATTAACGTGACTAATTACAATAAATACTCCGGGTCTATAAATTACCCCAACACTTCCTCTCTCTTTTTTTTTTTTACATCGTCCCCTCGGGAACCGTTCACAACTTAATACTTTTTTTTTTGAAAACAACTTTCCAGCTGAATCGTTTCAAAGCATCGCACTCCTTTTTGAATTACTAATTCGAAAGAAACAAATTGACACGAGAGATTCTGAGCTTCTTTGTGACATTTGGTACGTGAATTTGCAACAATGATCTTTGAAACACGTTGAGGTCGATTTCTGTAAGTTCAGAACCCCAGTCTTTAATTTTCCGAGAGTGATTAAGTAATGCAAAAAGTGACCCACCAAAGAAATAGAAAAAAAAATAGTTGAAATCAATTTCAGTGATAAATCCTTTGTCAAATTAAACAGATCAGCTGTGAAGGGGACCGGAAAAATGACACACGTCGGACCTTAAATTTGTAGCGTGACCCATATTAGGTACAATTCGTTTTAATAATTACATGTATTGGCAATACCATCTAAATACTACCTGTACCATTTACCTTGATTTGTATGGGGTTGTCATGGTAACGCAGGGAGAATTCCTTTGTACATGGACAAGGCATAAGTGTTTCCAGTTCTTCCCAATTACAAAAAAATATCACTAGCAAGACGGAAACTGCATTTAAAATCAAGCACTATTCGGCTGACAACGAGCTGCAAAGACAGATTTGCAAAATCTGAAAACAATCAGAAAAATCTTGTTTTCTTTTCCCCTTTAAACTCTGAACGGCATCTCTAGAACTAGATCACTTCAGACTGAGTAACACACAACCAGGTATCGCCTAATTTCATCTCGAGACATTACTTATTAAGTGCCCTCAATGCATCACACATCTCACCAAGACAACACTGACTTTAAGCCATCAGAAAAAAAATAGTAATGGACCAAACCAACGCGCACACACGGCACACAAAACACGCTAAGCATCTTTTAAGAAACTCCAAATAGTTCAAACCTCTGTACAATATCGCTCGACTTGCTTACAGATTTAGGTGGGAGAGAGATACACATTACTGTACAGTTATATGGCAGCCTATCAACCGATGGCCCAACTGAATAAATAAAACTCCATCTGACATCACCAGTATGCATAGATTTGAGACGACAAATTTCCACCAAAAAAAAAGAGAGAGAGAGGTCCCCCATCTATTACTTTCCATTAAATAAAAAGGAACTGCAATTTTGAAGTGAGATATCTGAAACAGCAGCTGCTCTTTTGGACTTTTTGGTTTTCTTAAAGATGAACTGTAACATCTGAATCCTTCCACAATTTCTTGTCATTATCTGAGATTCTGAGGAAAATCTTTCAAAATCCCAAATCTCCCACCTCCAAGTCGGTAATTCTAACACATCCTGTCATACTGGCATTATTTTTTTGTTGAATTTTCAAAGCCAAGAGGATGATTACAGTTCTGTGAACGACCAGTTTTTAGTTCTTGTTGTCATAAAATGGACTTATGCAGATATGCACACCAGAAGCCTGGAATTGAGGGGGGGCAATACATGTAGGTCCCCCACCAATGAGAAGCTTGACAAAAAAGGTGGGATTTTCGAGGGAAATTGCTTGCCAACTGAGAAACGTAGACATGCATGGTCTCCTTGCATTCACATGTATGATAGAGGAAGTCACATAGCACTGATGGTGGAATCAAATTCAACTTAGATTTGCAAAAACAAACAAACAAACAAACAAAATAAAAACGGTATTCCAACGGTGTTCCACAGGAGAAGCCAAAATATAAGTGATCATCTAATGTCACCGTTCATTAAGACTTATCAAGTTTCTGTGAAATTGAATAAAAAAATAGTTGATGTATGCAATGGGTGGTTTTGTGTTACGTTATTTATTACGACTGTGCGATACAATTTTTCTGCTCACTATTTAACACAGACTGGCCAACCAGTCACTCTATAACCCTTGGTAAATGCAAGAGAGTCAACCTGCTTTTACACATAAAATATGAATTCACTCTGTAGTCTGTACACATTTGTATCATCTGTTTGTTTCTTTTTTTTTTCCTTTAAATCTATTATTCAAGTAACAAATGTTGGTCATTAAACTCGGTGGCTTCAGGTGGGTGTACTCCAATGAGTTTTGAACTTGGCACACCTTGGGTTTGTGAGGATTTTACCTTCCAGTTGCGACAATTTTTTTTCTCAATCTACCGAGCTATTGCCTTCAATTATTTATTTATTTTAAGAGGTCGCAGGAACCGCAGACCTTGCAACAGGAAGTGACAAAATCTACCGATCCACTCTTTACATTTATGCACCTCTCCCTTTTATACAAAACTACAAAGGGTGAGAGTCTACGGCTCTGTGGAGAAACATAAACCACAGCACCTGACTAGAGTTCAGGACTCGGGCACTCACAGCGAACCATGTGTAACAATGCACAAATAACAAGTCACTTTACAAACCTCGTCTGTGGCAAACACGGCATTATGTATACAGAAGTGCAACTGGGGGATTGGGAAAACAATAAATAAATGACCAAACCCAAGTTGGCCCTTGCCAATGCACACTGGAATACTTTGGATTTTGTGGCCGTCTGACCGAGGACGTGCAGAGGGGCCCCAGACCGAGGGGACACCGCATGGTTGTCCTCAGTGTGCCGTCATCATCTGCTCCAGCAGGTCCTCCATGGGCACGCCACCAATCAGCTCGCGGAAGAACAGCTGGCTGATGACGCGGGAGCGGATGTTGCGCAAGGGGGGAAGACTGAGCAGCACCCGGGCGAAGCGCAGGGGGTCCCGAGGCCGCGTGGCCGCCACGTACTCGCTCAGTCGCAGCTGGGCCTCGCTCTGAAGAGTCTCCACCATAGCTGGGTCTACCAAGCCTGGAATATCTACAGAAAATAAACATGACCAAAATAAAGAAGAGAAAAGGTCCATCAATGATCGTATATTTTTCCTTTCTTGAAAAGTACCTCAGTCAAATCATGCTACAAGCTGCTTCCAAGGAGAAAGAAGCAACATCCAAACAACAAAGCAAACAAAAAAAAACAAAAGGTCCAACATTTCAGAGTGCAGATTGAAGATCATATTTTGGTGGAAAATCTCTTCTTACAAAACCTTTAGAATTTTGAAACAAAGTTAATGTCAAGTTGAAAGAAGCTCAATTGATTCTTGCAGCTCTTGCATCCAGGAACATTATTTTTAGACTTTGTCAATCAAAATGTCCCGTGTTGTTCAGTGTGTTCCTGCATGTTTTCCCATTATGTGAAACCCTGGCTATGTCAGTGTGCTCATCTGTTGACTGACTGTCGCCGCTTAAAAAAGCATACAGAGCGGCACTCCATTATTGCTGGGGGGGGGGGAGGAGGGCCAATCATACTTGTTGTGCCTAATTAGGCGTGGTGCGTACTGTGACTAATTAATTTCGAGTGATTGGGGACAAGGAGAAGCCACATGCGGGTCCGCTCCATTGTTTGCTTTGCGAGGTTCCGTGTATACGCTCGACGGAGCAAGCTGCATGGCTCCGTTTGCACGTGAAGGCCAATCAAGAAATTTCAGGGGGCACAGATTTGCCGATGTGGTTTTTATCCTCAGCCGTTTATCATAACATTGGAAACATCCGTAATTTTCTGATCCACACTGACTACAAATATCAATTCAAACTCCCCCGACATGTTGGTTCCAGATCTTCCTGAATTCTACAATAAAAATCATGTGCAGGCACTTAACAGTAAACGAGTTTATCTTTCATTTTTTTCAGTAACAGTAGCCAGGCTCGACCTTCCTAAATTCTCCAAACTGTCCCAAATCCTCAAGAAAGAATTTTAAGGGGGGGAGGAAACCAAACTGGATGACAATCATCTTCTGAACTCATGTGACCACACCAGATGAAAAAAAGGGTGCGTACATTATATATTTGTTTTTTCCCCCAAAAATCAAAATAAGGAATAATCCATGATCTTTTTTTTTACCCAGAAGGTAGATGTTCTAATCCTTTCTCTAAAAAAATACATAGGAAAGTCAGATTCAATTTTGTTTTATTTCTCTTCAGACTGAAGCAGAACGTTAAACGGATGAGGCAATTATTGAACTCATTGCTGGTGACTCAAAATTACTGTCTTGTTGGCTACGGCTAAAACAAACATATGCTATTTAAATTGAAATCTTTTTTTTTTCAACAGTATTATCCCCTCAAGGGTCTCTGACCCTGAGCAGAAATCATCCTCTGATTAAGATTACTAAACCCCTACGGTTTTTCCCTCCCTTCAAATCAAGGCCCAACCTGTTCTAGCCAACTGAGACACAAACCCACACACGCCCAGCTTACTCATGCTTGAGTGAAAAAGCACAAACATTCGTAGTATTGACAATATAGAACCAATACATACATGGAGGAACCAGAACAGAGGACAAGCCAAAAAAAAAACTCCCCACAACACCCCCCCCCAAAAAAAACCCTGGATGCAACAACCGGTAAATCAATGCCACAGCTGTGCATCCTGCAATGCGATTGGCTGCCCGATTGGCTGCGTGGGGCCAGCCTCAGATCAGCAAACCAATCGCACCACAAGCACGAGCACAGGAGACCTTGCTCTGATCAGAACAGTAACATTACCCAAACGATTTTGGGTGGGTGTGGGGGGGGGAGAACAGACAGGGAATGAAAACAACACATGGCCCAACTCTCTCTTTCAAGGACGCTCCAGACATTCAAGGACAACCGAGCCTGCCAAGGTCATTACTATTAGTTGCAGGCCCAGGTTTACAACAAGGACAGATGTTGATTACAGCCCAGGGAGAAGAGATGAAAAAAAAAAAAGAAACAAAATAAGAGCTGTCTGATTTCCAGGCAAGGCCAACTCACTTGTGCTTGTCATTACCAGCGAGGCCATCCACTGTTTTCAGCGCCAGTGAAATCAACCCTGAAAACCTGCCATTTATTCTGGGTTCTGTCTTTGTAATCAAGAAGCAAGCTTGGACAAAAAACGGTTCTTAAACATTTTCTAACGTTAATATTCATTTTTGTTACCAAAGTAAACATTTGGTCCCGAACAAAAAAATCTCCGCACCGAACAACGTAAACATGCAACAGAAACCAACTCAATCAAATGAACTCCCTCCAACTTAAGTTTTATTTCATTAAATATCTTTAATGCATTTCATTTTTTTTCTGTAAATATTCACATGCATCCCAACGATTTTCTTATAAATCTTATGTTATGTATGGAAACCGCAGTGGGCATATAAAAAGTAAGTGTTTGTCCATGAGGCAACTCCAACGAAAAAGATACATGCAAAATGCCGGGTCCAAGTCCAGTGCAACAAGAGAAAGCGAAGGGAAGGTGACTGGCAAGTTCGGTGTTCATCAACTGAACTGCTTCAAACTGAATTTGAGACATAATAATGAGTAGATTCCATCCACGGAACAGAAATTCTCTACAAATGATCTTTTCAGAGATCGTTAAAAAGGTGCTCCGCATCAAATGGAAACATTTTTCTGGGTAACAGCCACGTTTGAATTGGATGCCTCGTACGATTACAGATGATTGCTCTCTTGTGTTAAAAGCCGTTAGAAGATACAAACGAGAATGATGTTGACATAATACTACAGATAGGAACATTCATGTGGAACAGAATAGACGGGTGTCGGTGAAACAGTCACTAAAAATATCTCCGTCTTATGAAAATCGGCAATGCAAGCCTGAACACAAGCCGCAGAATCTCTCGAGTGCCATAAAAGCCCAGATTCTGTGCACGTAGGCCAGGATGGAGTCCCACTGAAATGGTGTGCCCGCACTGAATGGACCCACTCAACCAAAGTGCTGGTATTTTCAGATGGGGCTGCCATTTGGACAGAGCGGCATTTATTGACATGTACCAGCTCCTGATTCTGCTGTGGTTGACAGCACTGTAAAATTACAAAAGGCGAACGTGTCTAGAGACATACATTGTAGACAGTGGCACAGACAGGTGCATTGTAAATAAGGTCTTTGTAACAATTTGCACAAAAACTTGACAAGTTCTCTTTACCTTTTTCAAAATGACAAAACGGTGCAAGCTGTGAGGTCCAATGTGCCTGTGTAACAAACGTAGTATTCTCTAACGGAACGCTTGCCGGGGAGAACATTCTCCACAAGGTTTTCAACTGAGAAATATTAACTTTGGAGAAAATGCCAGGCATTATCACTGTGAGCACGGACATGATTTGCGTCAGGAGCTGAACCACGCCAAACAAAAACTTCAACCAAAAACACCACACAACAAACGGCGCCCGTCCCTGGCACCCAAATCAAGACCAACAAACTAATCATCTTTTTACCATATATACACGTATACACATTCTCCTTCCATAAATTTGAATGAAAATACTCCATCGAACACATTCATCTTAAAAATGTCACTGAAGTGGTGGGGCTGTTGCTGCTTTAATTTGATCAATAAACCAATAAATAACGATAAATAAATTACATGTACATACTCTTCTTAAGAATGTTGGTGAGAGTCACTTATAAACTGTCTCTGTACGTGACCCAGCTACTACGATTGCACGGCTTGTTTCTTCGACTCCTCAAGAAGGATCTTCAGTTTGCTTTCCCGGGGGCTGGGCAGGCCGTTCAGACAGTGGGGGCTGGCACAGGCATACGGCGTGCCGTTGTAGTAACTGTCTGTGAGCAGGCGGTACAGGATGGAGCTCTTGGAGTCTATTTGGGGACAGTGACAGCTGGGGTTGGCGCGGTGGACGGCGGACCACTGCGTGGTAGTGGCCGCGGCTGCCGCAGCCCGAGCCACCATCTTTGCCTTGCTCTTGGAGGGCTGGACCAAGTTGAGGGGCTGACTGGACTCAGCGTAGGCCTCGGACATGATGTACATCTCAGGAGGGGGATTCAGTGGTACGCTTCTTCCTGAGGAAACACAACGAAAATGGACAACCAATTCTGCTCAAGTGCATGTACGAGCTGCTGGTGATCCAGTCACACGCTCTCTTCCTCTGTGAACAGAATGGCAACTGTTAGGCTCTTTCAGCTGCAGAGTTAGCCGACAGACTGGCTGGAAGTTATCCTGGCGTGTTAATGGTTTGTGACAGAATTACTGAATGACGCACTGAAGATTGGCCAGCACACAGGATGCAGGGCACTGTTTCCAAAAGTACAAAGGCAGAACAAAGCTGGTTAAAAAACAAATCAGTCAGCAAAGGGTCGAACACACTCCCTGGTTAGATGCGGTTCTTCATCTCCCTTGGCACTGACAAGACGAGTGACAACACAGTAGAGAAACACTGGCACGACACTGCCCACGTGTACAGCAAGCCCAGCACAAAAGGTATCAGGGCTTGTAAGACAGCATTAGCAGAACAAGCCCGTCAGCGCAAAGTCCTGGCGAGTAGGACTGGTGGATCGGGTTATGGTGCAATACTTGGTAGTGAGCCAGGTAATAAGCCACGGAATGCATCACTGTTATCCAATGAGAGGCTCTGTAACCACGGACGGCTCGGTTCCTCCATATGCATGCCCGGCTGACCTTTTGTGTTTCAGGCCGAGGGGGATGGCCTTGATGAATTATTCATCAGTTTTCTGGCTGAACTAGATCCACGGATCCACCCATGTGTAACAGGACTTTCAGGGGGAAACTGTTGGCACAATGAAGTGTGTAATACCACAGTGTAATACTTGCTTGACTGAGGCTCCCCATCTGATTGAGTAACCTAATCTCAAGGTGACATTCACCAGAGTCCTAAGTCTTTCCAGCAAAAATCCTGGTCATGGGAGATCATTTGCATGATAATCAGAGTCTGGGCCTTGGGGACTGTAACAATTAGGGACACTGTCCAGCCACCACTGTGGGCAGTGCCATTCATCTCCTGGCTCACCTTGGCAACAAGTCGTCCCTGAAGTCCCCGATTGGCCACCCACGATCGAGGGGGCGGGATTTTTCAGAGAAGCAACTTCCAACTATCAGCCAATGGAACGATGAGCCATTTGACTCATTTGACTGAAGGCCACGAAAACTGAATGAATACCTACATGCACACGATGTGCATTGTCTTATCTGCCCTACAAACAGAAAGGTCTGTGAAATCAGTCTGGTTGGATAAATATGAAATCAAAACCACAAGACTCTTTTTTTTTAAAAAGAAAGCAAACACAAGGAAAGAAACATGACAGGAACATGCCAAACACGATTTCTAAAATAACAGCGCATGATGTAACACAGCGGCCACTCTGCACATTCATGAATATCCAGTTGATAAGACATCCCGCTGTTCCCCCCCCCCTGGAATGGCTAACATGACTCCATGGGCCTTGTTTGGTCAGCATAATAATGCAAGGGTGTATTATGTAACATTGCCTGTCAGCTGTGAACAGTGTCCTTGCCACAGAAAACATACATGTACCATCGCCTGCAACATGCCCTACTGGTAATAATGAGATGGCCAGATCCTGGAGTCTGTCCTGGGTAATCAGTCATTAGCAGGGTTAATGATTGTGGTAGTGATCCAAGAGCCTGTGTCATGAGGAGTTGTTTGCTCCAATTTTTTTTTGGGGGGGGGAGGGACAAATATTTAACATGGTCAACAAGGCCACATTTCAGATGCAAATAGGTATATCCCAGTAGGAACTAGGAACGACCGACTACACAGCCAGACGTATGAAAGAGACTCTGTTACTCTGACATAAAATATCCCCCCGTAAAATTCCTGAAACCAAATACCATGTACGGATCATTTGACATAACATACACGCAGCACGTGCATCAGCCTCTACAGGCCAATTCATACTTGGTGCCAGAGTGAACGTGGTTTTGTGAAGTCTGATCAAATATTCACAAAGCGGACGTGCAAAGAGGTGAATGCTTTTCAACTCCGGCAAATGTTGCTGCCAGTGTTTTTTTTTGGGGGGGGGTGATGCCACACTCGCTCTCCATTTGCGTTCGGCTGCAGGAGAGATCGGTCTTGAAGCTTTATCCTGCCAACTCTGAAGTCATTCCTCTTGGTCTACAAATTCACTACTTACCCAGTTTCCACGGTTTGTTTAACCACTTCAAGTCTTGATTTACCTTATGGGAGAGGGTGGGGCTTAGTGATTGAATATTTCAATTTTTCTTTGGACCAGTAAAAGCAATTTTACTGCAATGCGATGCATGTACATGCAACAATGCATGATAAACATTTCCGGTTAACTTCCTCATCAATCGTACATTCACTTGATTGTGTGGTTTTTGTTTGGTTTTGCTGGTACAACTTCCTGTTTCCCAGTTGGTACCACTTGTTGGAACCATTTTGGAGGGGGTGGATGTTTAGTTTGCCTGTATTTAACACAGCAATCATCTCTGTTGACTCTTCTCCCCAGAAATGTACACTTTTATGACAACTCCTATATGTTCATGCATGTGGTCACTATGATTACAACAAAATTTTTAGAAAGGAAATCAGCACCCATTTCATGTGCCCCTTTTACGTTAAAAGCTTTTTTTTTCTTTTTAGAAGAAGGAAAACTGATACACATGAGCATGTGCAATATGTTTTTCTTCTCCACTCAGTCAACCATGTCTAAATGGTTGTCTGCTGCCCTCTGTTGGAATGGTCTGGTTAGGCAAACCTTTCAATCTGCCACATGCACATGAGCCTTAGAAAATCCAAGAAAAGGGAAGAGAAAACCATAGCAAAACTGCACCTCTTCAAAGAAAAGATAGATAACAAAGACTGCGATGAATGCTCGGCGAATCCAGTTGACATTCCCACCCCCTCTTTTTTCAGAACCATTACTGCTAAAATTCCAAAACTGTGCCAAGCAAGGAGCAACATGACTTTCCCCTTTCGTTTTCCAGTTTTTCAGGAAGCCAAACGCAACTCCGGTATTTTCCCATCAACAGACCAAATGTTCCCAGTGTAAACAATATCACAGATGGGAGAGCATGTTTTTTTTCCCACTTGGGGGGGGAGGAACTGTGTGGCAAAAGGATTCAGATTGCTGGCCTTGAACCACTGGGTCCAGCCTCTTTATTCGTCAGGTTCATGTGATGAAACCTCAGTCATCCAAGGCTGACACAGTTAACAGGAATAGGCCTTGATCTAGTTTCTCACAAAGCAACCAAAGAAAAAAAGCCTGACTTCTCTGAAACTTCCTGTTCGTGTTTAAATGTAACCTAAAACAAATTTCATCCTGTCAGAGGATTTTTGCCTGACATATCTTTTTGAGTGTCAGAATTGAACTTTCAACTCAGCATTCCATTTTGATAGTTTTCAAAAAAGATTGAGTTAAACTTTTCAAAAATGACTGTCTTGTTGGGAAACCAGGAGCATGAATTTCAATTGAACTATCTTGGTATGTCACCGCACAAACAAAACAATTTGGTGTAGAGGAATGGTCTCAACACAAATTCTCGATACCTGGTTTAGATGTTGACAGGATAGAATGGAGTTTAGGAGAAGATGGCACTGCCCTTAGATGCATTTACACAAACAGTGAAGTTGGATAAGGATAAAACAAGTCACAGTTACTACTGTATAAAGATGGGGTAAATAGCGCCCTCAGTGAGGCAGGCACAGACTGAATGAGTTTTGTTTTTCACAGTTTTCCCACTACACAGGAATTCAGTTTTCTGTCAGCATTCAAGACTGTCGGTCACGCAGGTTACTCGCTCATTTTAACACGACAGATTCTTGTTATTCGTTTATTAAGTCAGGGTCTACGAGGTGCAGAAGGCTGGGCCAGCTTAAGGTGCATGCTGATTGGCCTTGTCGGGTTTAACGGTTTAATTCCCGGTTTCCTGACGCTTGGGTGTCGGAGTTGGAGGCGTGGGGGAAGGGGGGGGGTTGCTCACAAGGAAAGCCCCCCCCCCGTTTCCCTCTCGTGCTTTTTACACCTCGATTCCAAATTAGCTGTGGCAACATGGCAGGAGATATCAGTTTGGAGAGGTAGGGAACTAGGCAACGGCAAGAAACTATAAATGACCGAACGCAACAACAGCTCTGCCAGTGAAGCGAGACTTTTTTCCAGTGGGGTATTATTATGAGGTTACCAGAACAATGTATGGTACGCTGTACGTGACAGTAACTTCCGTTTGCAAAATATTTCAAGCTCTGATGATTGTTTCTGCAACTGGAATTGTGGAGGCACGCATGCACAAAGGACTCTCACAACAAGGGGTACTTGTGAACAGAAGATCATCGACTGCTCCATTACAGAATACTCCCCATAGGCCTACAGTTTGAAGAATTCCCCAGAAAGCTCAAATTTACTTGATGAAATTTCATGATTTTATTACATTTATATGTGCATCACCGTGTAGCTCTCGATGGCATGCATGAGGTGCCTCAGTAAAAGTTGAGATTCCAATCAACTTAAGAAAACTGAGCTGGACAAAGTAAATTACCTGAGGTAAAAAAGAAGAAATGTGGCATTTCACAAGAAAGCATCGGGTGATGAACCATCCGCCGTTTTAATCAAATTGCTAAAAAAAAAACCAGCCGTGAATTGCGATGGGTGGGAGAAAGACGCGTATAGCAGAGATAGAAAAAAAAAATGACTAACAAGATCTTCGGCCAAGGATACAGCCATGACCGTGAAAAACCTTAGGCTTAGCGACAAGGGCATCATAAGCCATGACCTTCACACCTCTCGCTTCAAGACGACAACTCAGAAATTTCCGGCTGTTCCGCTGTGGGTCTCGAGACGAGTGGAGGAGGTGTTGAAACAGCAGACAGGAAATCCAGTGCCAACCACCAAAAAAAAAAAAAAAAAGTGTGTATTTAAAGAAATTTACGTGACTAAGCGGTTGCCAGCAAACCCCTGCCGACGATCCCATCACGGCCATTTTTTTTATTGTCCGCTCTCACCCGCAGTCACACACATACATGTAGATCAAACGTCATGAATACTTAACCTATATTCTCCCCAACTGCTTTAAAGGTATGACAAGAGGAATGAAGTGTTGCTTCCGTGACACAAGTAATTGATTAGGTGCATTCTTTGGTGACAGGATTGGAGAAAAAAAAAAAAAAACAGGAAAAGGAGAGAAGGGGGGAGCCAAAATTCCAACACTTATGACCTTGGTATCAATCCACCATCGGATGCTCAGTAATATTTGTCACCAGTGCTTACATGACAACTTCTTCCTGATCTTTAGTTTAGTTACCCCAAGGCTCGTCAGTTGGGTGGGCGCATAGAAAAGTCCTTTGAAATGCAATCACCATGCCAGACAAAAAAAAAACCTGTTGACTCATTCTGCTCATCAGCGCTCAGTAATGAAGGTTGCGACATGCGCCGGTTGGCAGAATCCAAGAATTCTATAAATGGGGACGCTTGCAATTGTGCCAGAAAAAAAAAAAGCCAAAATTCAAGGTGAAATATATGCCTATAATTATCCTCATGAAAAGAAGAAGAAAAAAAGAACCGGAACCCCAAACATGGATGAAAGTGAGAATCAGTACCCAAGAGGTGTTCACCACTTGCACCTGACCAACACACCTGCTGTAATTACCTTTGTCCACTTGCACATGGATGCTATTCCCCCCCCCCACAGACCATACAAAAAGAAGTAAAATCTTGAAGGGTTCATGAGATCTGTAGGCTGAGTACAGCATAAAACACAGAAGGGTGTTACACCTTATAATACAAGTGTACATCTGTGGGGAGGGGAAGGCAACAAGGAAATGGGTAGAGTGAACCCATGGGTATTCCCAGGCCGGAATGCTCAGGGAAAGGGCTGAGCATTATCCAACAATATAAGTCATCATACATGTACATGTATCTACATGTACCATTAAGCAAGTTTTTCTAAATTTCTTTTGTTTGTTTTTTCTTTCTCTTACCACCTACAAATTAGGGCTTCTTGGGGGAAAAAAAATGGGGAGGGGGAGGGAAATTATGAAGAAAGAGGAGCACCAGTAGATGAGGGTAGGTAATTCCACCTGTTATTCATTGTGTTCTTGGCATTTTGCCGTCAGATTGGTACAAAGGAGCGATGAACAGAAATGGCACTGCTTAAATAGTCTGGACAGGTGTACAGGTGTGTGAGATGTCATCAGAAACAACATTTATAAAAAGAACTTTGTGGTCCCTTGGGTGAAATGCATAAAAAGGATAACATGGGAACAGGTACCATGTACTAACACAGTACAAAATAATCTGAGCCTTTGGGGATTCCCACCCTAGAAACCAACAGTGGCAAGATACAAAATCTTTGTACATATGTAAAAATGACACGTCACTTGCTGCGAGACTTAAGCCGAAAGCAGGCAACACTGGGAAGGAACTTGACCGAGTTAGTAGAAAGAAGAGCCGTACAATAAATGCAATCATCCCAGGGAGACAGGATGAGGTCAAGCACAAGACGAACAGAAATGACAACAATTTGCGACAAAGATCAAGGCTGGTTCGCTAAGTGAAATTTCCCCCCCACCCAACCGTAGGAGATTGAATTTGAGGGAGGGACAATAATTGGTGGTGACTCGGAGGTATGGTCAAGGTGACCCCCTTTCGGCTTTTGTTCCTGATGCAGATTAGGAAAGTGGACCGCTTTTAAACACCACGGCGGGAACAATACACTGAGAGGAGATGCATCGCCTAAACAGAGGAATGTGGGGCAGGCGGCAAGTGGGAAAAACAACAATAATAATGCAGAAAAAAATATGGACTGAAATGAAGAGACAGAAAAATAAAAGACAGGAGAAAAAAAATGGTCTCATTTCCTTCAAGGCAAGGCAAATCAAATTTACCCGTCGTCCCAATCTCATTTCTCCCGTCTGTTTGAAAGAAAACTGTTTGACAACAGAGAGAGATACACATGTATCGCTTTTTAATTCTGGATGGAAGTCGCCTTGGGAACGCCGCAACGAAGGCAAACCAGTCTGGGCTGTCAAGGGGAAGGACTTGGGAGGTCGCCTGGAGAATTTTCCACAACTGTTCATTTTGCGGCCATTGTTAGTCTACAAGGACGCATGGCAGCAAGATGAACCACTCTTTATTGATATATGCTTGCCTCTCGAACGCACAGCCAAGCGGACCGAGAAAATGTTACTGACAACAAGAATCGGGCTAATAAATTAATTCAAGTCATCAGTATCAAATGTGGGTCAGAGAAAGATCTAAAATATTTATTTTTTTTCTGAGGCAGGAATAATGGAGGGGGGAGTGGAGGTCCTTGAGGAGGCCTTTAAAATTTCATTAGAAAAGTGCAATGATCGAGATCACATGTATTAAAAGGTGGTGAGAGGAGGAAAAGCTGTACCGGTACAACAGTTACAGCCAATAATGCCCAATTAAAAATTTAGCCAGGGACATGTATTTTGCAGACATGCCTGCATATCGACACCAAAGTGGCAGTCAGTCTCCAGCTCCGGTTTCCCAACATCTTGATTTTCAATCTGCTGTCTGTCAAGAGCGCCCTCTCTTGTCTCCTCCCTGCACAGAATGACTCCTTTGAAACAGGCTGCTCCTCCTGACAATTCCAAGTCCAACAGCATAGAAGGCAATAAACGCTGGCATGATATTCAAGTAATCGATGGAAATAGCAAATGTTTGATTGCTTTTTTCACTTAAAAAAAAACAACCTCTTCACTACTGGCACATGTATCATGTACATGTGTCTGCATCTTATGCACAAGCATGCTCTCAAGTACATGTAACACTGCAATCAATATCTTGTTCCAATATCTGGTTATTCGGTTACATATTAAAAGAGCAATACTAAAATATGATTTGACAATACGGAAAAAACATATCTAACTAATGCACTGCAATTGTACATACAATGTATGCCTACAGGTGAACACTTTTAGCCTGACTGTTTTCCTGAAATGGAAATGGTACAGCCTTACACCTTCTGGTGAGGTGCATGCCGTGTCAGGGTGTCGGCAGGCTGGCAAAGTACCAACCCCTCCCCTTCCGTCTTTGAGATAACCTGTTCTCTCTCCAACCTCTGGTGTGACCTTGAGAAGTGGGTCACTGGGGGCGTGACTGCTTGGCCAGTAGTGGGTACCAGGCAATCCGTGGCATTCCAACACCGAAGGGAAGTCTATTTAGCAGCTGTGTGAGATCGTTACTGCGTTTAATTTGACGACCAAAACAGGCATGTTTAGTTTTGAAACAAACAAATTGCAGGAGTCAATGTACTCGAGGCAATGGAAAAAAGTTCTACAACTCTATTAAAAAGGACTTTTCTGTTCTTTAAATCAGACTTCTATTTGTTCTGCATACACTTGAAATTGAAAGATGTTTCCATCGACTGATTACCATCAAACGAGAACAGATGAATTTAGGGCAGAACCTCACTCTGGCTTGTGCACAGATGAAGACCTCTTACTGACGAAGTTGTATTCACCCTACTGACTGATTTGACATCTTAACATCAATTCTGCCATTTCCTTTTATTTAGTGACCAGGTTCAATTTAGCCATGGCTCACTCTTACCTTTTATGTTAAATTTCTGACAATTCCAGCACACAGGGGTGCGAGCAGAGTACCCCCTAAAAAAATAGCTGAAAACTGCTTAAATTGCAAGTGTGAAGCATATAGGACGTGGGGTTTACGTGGGGTTTGAGTTTACGTCCGAAAATTGAGAGAAAGCTGGTATAAAATGATGTACATAAAGCACGTAAAACCAGTATGATAATATGTGACACAAGAACTTTGCGCACCCGTGCCAGTCGTCATGAAGCCCTCTATCGGCCATAGCGAAAATTTACTATTCTTATTTTAAGCCGTAAATTCACAGTGAAATGTGCGCTACCGCGAGTTATAGTGGTGATTTTAAGTCACTGCTCCCGCTAACGCAGGAACGGCTGTAACGTATCCCACTGACACATACATGAATATTGATATTTCATTGGCAGCCAATAACAACATGACTGGATGGTTCCAGGATGCTGCTTACACACAAGGCTTGCGCTTCGAGCAGCGCCGTGTACATGTATGCCCGTTCAGATATGTAAACGCTGTATGCACGTGTATGTGTACATGTATAATAGATGCAGTCGCATGCATTGCAGCGCTCCAGTGCTGTTTGGTGTCCGAAAAAGGACGTGCAAAGTTTGGCCTGGCCCTCGTGTGGGGTCTGTGGAAAAAGAAAAAAGGGAAACATCGGCGCTTGTGCAGGGAAGAAAAATGAGGAAAATCTCATCCTTTGATGGCAAAAAAGTGGAAATGAAATTCGACACTCAACAAAACAGCGGAAATTCACTAAAAAACAGAGATTTCACAGCCCTGAGCTCAGCGAAACATGTTACTGATAAATAAAAAAAATTGATTCCACAAAAATCCAACCTTACACATGGGTTGGTCTTGAACCGTTTTACTGCACCACTTGTACCCTTGAGTGATGGGAATGCCATAAAGTCAAGAAATGGGAGCAAATTGAAGGACTCACTTTTGTCCCACTCCATGCGATCGACTCAAGAATCTCAATGGCAGATGATGATACTCTATGATCGACTCAAGAATCTCAATGGCAGATGATGAGATTTTCTGGGAATGCTACATTTTGGAGTAGCGTACACATCATGTAACAGCTTGGTGGTTGGTAAGGGGGGGGGTGCCAGTGAAACAGCAATGGAGCAATCTAGGTCAACCTCAAGGCCATCTGGCCCACTGACAGCTCACAGCTCTCAGGGCTCTGCTCCAGCGGCCTTGGGTTTGGACAAAAAAGGCCACAACAGTCAGTTTGTCATCTAAAATCCATCCCCTTCTGAGGAGCTCTGATCCCCAATGGCAGATGATGGCTTTGGCCTTGGCATATTGGCAGTTTTGTGGGGTCGGTTGTTATTTCTAGCCTTGAGTGACACCACGAGCTCCGAGCTCCGCTGATGCTCATCACTGAGGAGTTGACAATGGCACTCAAGTTGACCAGAAAGCGCAGGAACGGGCTAAAATTTTCGCAGGCTTTGCTTTTCGTTTGATTTCAGTGTACCTAAACCCCACCAGTTACAACACAAATTCTTCAAATGCCCCAGAAATTAATACTCCTACAAGTAAGGTGCCTAAATACAAAACTGCAGACAAAGCAAATCCTTTTCTTTTTTCAATGATCACTCATTTCAGAAACTGGTAGTTATATAAATGATCACGTTTCTGAGGCACATAATGCGGCAACTGAAAAAGAGATCGAGAAAGAAATAGAGACAACGGAAACCGACACACAAAATGTTTTTCAGAATAATCTGAAAGTAATCGGGAGAACTAACAAGCAGTTTCCAAACTGAAAAAAAAAAAACAACAAAAAAGGGCATTTGGAGAGTATACATCCATTATGCATCCAGCCTGATGCCAGGAGCTTAACAGAATTACGACTGGTTTTGGATGAGCAGCTGCCAACAGCTTGACTGTTAATTGTCCAATGAAAAATGATTTTGATAATTCAGAGCCCAGATACCAAAAAAAAAAATTAATAAAAATGAATAACAGAACAATTCCGAGGTTGGTTTCTTAACAGTTTTTTTCTTCTGTATTTTTCAAAATCCACAGGACCATCCATAGCCATAGAGGGGCCATGGTCTGTCTGTGACCGAATACAAATTAGGCTCGTTATAAAAATAAATTGGCTACTCCCGAGCCATGCTTGGATAGTTCTTGGCCACCGTCTGCTCATGTTTTATCAAAGACAGAAAACCTTGACGGTCGTAGCATGTGATTAGCTAGCGCCTCAATGCCGGAATGACAGACACTTTGGCCAGCCTGCTGAATTGCAGGTTGACTGCAAAGGAACGAGTATACAACTGTACCATTCCCTGATATGGACCTTGTCAGTTCACCTTCGTTTAACCTTTGGTGCTGAGAGTTTTCTTCCAACAACAGTGTTTGCCAAAAATGGCATTCTTTAGTTGAAAACAGTAGAAGGCTGGTGTTACGGTGACAGATATATTTGGGTACAAATAATCCTACACAAAGTACATTAATGCTGGACTGGAACCCGTCCACACAGACACACAAATGGGGCTTCTACGTACAAATGGCAGGAATCACATGTATTTCCAGAGCCTCCGGGGGACAATAGCCCCCGCTATTTCTGTAACACTGCACTGACAGGCACTGACGTCACTGAGCCATGCTGAGCGCGCTCAGATGGTGCCAGCATACGCAAAGAGTGACCATGAACCGCCAGCGCCCTGCCGACTGTGCTCTGGGTGCAGGCAAAGTTGAACAGTCAGGGTCGATGCCACTGGGTCAGACTATTCTGTGGGCCGAGGGGTTTCTGTTCTGTGTTCAGTGACAAAATCCACCCAGAGGGTGTGAAGTTATTTTGGTGAAGTGACTGCATACACTTTCCAGGATGTGTGCAGATCAGATTCCAAAAACTTGCGGCCTAGAACAAAATGTCCTAAAATGGATTTTCTTTAAAAAAAAAAAAAGAAAAACCAGCTCAATGTGTGGTGAACTGCAATGCACAGACATGACAGCCACTCATTCTTTGCAAGGCCAAGTCAAGACACAAGTCATTTGGTAACAAGTCCCAACAAAGGACAGAGTCACAAGTTTCTTTTTAGGAGTACAAAGTACAAGTCACATCATGAATAATTTGACTAACAGTAATAAGCAATCAGGGCTCAGCATCAACTCACATGTACGAGTTCAGATTTTGGACCGGCGAACTTGACTCACTTGATTAAGTACACTTGTGCTTGATTGTTCCATTTCCACGCGCACAAGTACCACAGCACAACTGCAGGCAGACAGGGCTGCAAATCTTCTTTTTTTTTCTAAAGTCCAAGTCAAGTCACAAGTCAAAGCTGGAAGTTGCAAGTCATGTCACAAAAACGGTGACTAGAGTCCAAGTCGCATGACGAGAGTCACTCTGCCAATTCGCTGTTTGAGTAATGTCTACGGTTATCTTGGATGTAACAAAAGCTCTAAGCCAGCAAGCCATTTCACCACACTATTAAAAAAAAAACCCAAAAGCTGCATAAAGTGCCGAACTTACCAACCAATACATGTAATGTTCGTTCTTCGTGAGTAAAGTGGAGTCCTTGCGACTTACTTGAACTCACTTCTCGACAATGCACACCAACAGCCTCTTGTAATGTAGATTTTCAACTCTCGGTTCAAGCCTTCTTTTTTTTTGCAAATGGTAACTACATGTATCACCGGACAAATATTATCAAAAGTTTAGTTTGATATTGCGAGAATGTATGTGTACGAGAGTGACAAGCATCACTCTTATCACACTGTACGGTGCTCGACAGAAGGCGTATCACATGAAAGACCTGACCATTTTTCGGGGACAAGTGGGCTATAGCAAAAAAAGTCACCAACATGTACATGCAGAGGGCGAACTACTTGCACACAGAATGGAATTCAGGTACAATGCACAGTATTTTACAAATCCAAAAGGAAAGAGATAACTGGTGAATATTCAAATTTCACAGTTCCTCATATAAGAAGTCGTCCATTTTCTCCCATCAGGCTGGGTGTACATCATGCCATCTGTTATTGGCGATGCATTTCCTATGTGCTCCATATATAGCTACTGGGAACGAGAACCATTTGCTGGGTTCTAGGAAAATGGCAAGCCTGGAATTATTCAGTTTCGCAAATGGGACTCCGAAGTAGGAAGAATTAAAGAGGCGAGAAAATGGACTAAACATCTGCAAGGGAGGGGGACAAAGTAATCCCAAATGTCAAAAAGAAAAAGCTGCACGCATCGTAGAATTACAAAACCTAATTGTTTTTGTTGGGGGGGGCACAGATAATGCACATGTACGCATCAGGATGAAGAATAATGTCAACATTAACACACATGTACATGTATGGTGACCCATACACAACATTTAAAGATAATCAACAATATATGCACATCTATTCATGAATCCATGAATAGGTTTTGGCCTTCACTCTTCTCGCTAGCCGCTACGATACAAAATACAAGGTACCGGTACAAGAACATTATGAAGCCGCAAATGGACACGCTGGACTGAAAACCTCCTTTGAAAGTTCATGCCTACATGTACGTTCCTCAACAAAATGCTTCCCGACATTCAACTGACTGCTACTTTTTACAAGGTTTGACTCCAGAAACTACATGTATTGCCTCTACTCATGACCGACTGAGGGCACTATTTGGTACATATAGTTCAGTGGAGGAGACATTGCCGCAGTGCTGTCGGGCAGGAATCTGTTGGCGGAGGGAAGAATGGAGGGGCGGGGCTGCTGTGGGTGAGGGGGAGGAGAGGGGAGCTGTCGTCCACATACAACGATTCAATGTGTGATTTATTTGAGTTTCCAGGACTTATTGGCCATGCTCAAAACCCTTCTTGAATGATGCTCCACCCATGGGATGAGGATTTGGCAGAAATGTGGACCTTGAAGTCCCCACCAACAAATGCGCAAGTTGACTGTGGGAGTTAAGTGCTTGCTTGTATCGGTGGTAGTTGTGGGAGAGGGGGCAGTCGGGAGGTTAGACTTGTCTCTCTTCCCCTTCCGTCCAATCGTGCTGGACAAAGAGTTCAGGCTTGAGAACATCTGCAAGGGTAATCCACCCGAGTTAAGCCGCTTACCGACAAAAGATCTTGTCGGAAATGACAATTGAGTCACACATCTCCCAGACATCACCAAAAATTGGGGGGAGGGGGAAGGAGGAACTCGTCCACCCTATAAAGCCTTCACTGGCTTCAGTGCCAGGGGTAACACCTGCACATTTCGCAAGGGCCTTGAGTGGGGAGGGGAAGTCTCAGGGTCAAGTTAATAAGTAACTTGTATCCTTCCTTGTTCAGACTCCAAAGGAAATCCGATAAGTGACAAGCCTGAGGCTTTTTTTTTCCTTTTCTAGTTTTTAGGGAGGGGTACTGGTAGGTCTCCGTCGTCGGAGTAAGAGAGGTCAGGGTTACAACAAACAATGGCCAGAAGGGAGGGGCAAGAGGGGGTGGATGGATGACACAAGTACAGCTAGTCAGCAGGAGGAAATACAGAATCAAGTTTGTTGACAGCAAATGTTGGAGTCTTGACTTCAAACTCGCTCTGGCCTGTATGTGCAGTGACTACAAGACAGCGGCAACTGCACATCCTGAGGAAACTTCCTACAGTACCTCCCAGAGAGTCCATCGACGTCCAATCAATTTCCAACACCCGGGCGACACATCCTTGATGCTCTTGCCATTGGAAGGATTGGAAAAGGACATTTACTGAAAGTAAATGATGACAGAAATGATACCTTCAAGGGGCACCAGGTCTCCCCCCTCCCACAAACGGGCAGTGGCTGAGATTGACCTTCGTCACACCCACAAGATCTTCCTAAACCTTGACTTTTTCAAAAGATCATGCAGGAATGAGTAAATTACACAGGCCAGGATATGCCAGACAAAGGATTTCAAAGCTTGAAAGCAATAATGCAACATGGACAGACCGACCCAGTGACCAGGAATAGAAGCCATCACAACGGTGGTTACAAAGTTCATGTAAAGGTCTTGTGTGCCTTCTAAATCTTGTTTTTTGACCAATGCCATATTGGGGCTTACCAGTATATATATATACATGTATGTACACCCGGCTCATGTTTCAGACATGGAACATGACACCACAACAGCCCTGGGCATCCCCTCAGATATCGCTGTAAAAGATGCCATAAATGATGCCGTTAACAAGTTCTCCACAGCCACAGCGTGCATGCTCTGAGGAGTTGAAACTACGGGGTTAGGTAAAGCCATTACCTTCAATTAGACTTTGACAATGATGCATGTGCATCAGATCCCACATAAAAATCATTAAACACATGATATAGAAAACCATTCCCTCCCTGGCTCTAATTACAGGCTGATACAATGTGTTTACCATCCAGCCCTGTGGCGCATGTGATATAGCTGATGTGACTTTAATATACTGTTTAGCCTTCAGTCTCACGGAATAGGCAACTGTTACTGGTCTACCGGTAGAACGTGAAAGCCATTAAATGGAGATGTGCAGTAAATAGGGCTGCCCTGCAAAAGAGAAAAGGCTTTCCTTACAACAACTCAAGAATCTCTGACAAACGATAACTTTGCAATGTAATTTGCCTGGTAAAGCTTACAATATATGTACATGTAAGAGTTTTAATTGTGGCAGGTTCGGGATAAAGCGCAACGTTTAAAGAAAACTGTTATGCCGTCCTCAATGTTTTTCTTATGAACATGGCATTGTTCATCACTTATTCATTAAAGCCCTCCAACCATGAAGCAAAAAAAAAAAAAATCACGAGTGAGCTCATGGTACAAAAGATGTAAGATACGCGTGGCTTGGGACGAAAAAACAACTAGCTCTTCTCACTGAAGCAAAAACCCCTTCACCCTTCAGTGGACTTTCCCACATGGTGCATGATGTCCGGCCTTGAAGACAGTTGGTCCCAGCATTGCGAACATAGCTGGCTCAGTTCTAAAATTCAAGGTGTGAAGTTTGCCGATGGTTGTCGGCAGCATCTTTTGGGATGCGGGACGCGTATGGGGTGGACAGCACGAGCTGGGCCATGGCCTGTGCACAATCGTGAAAATGATGTATGCGGCAACACCCGCAGTGGTCTCTGCTTCTCGGCAGAGCGAGCCAATTAACTGCCGAAGCATAACTGATACCCTAGTCTGCATGCTAGAGTAAACTCTTCAAAGGATGTGATTTTGACAAAAACAAGATGACAGTGAACACTCAATGCTGCATCAAGGCGATTCTCTCCATCTTTAATGCGACAACCCCCCCCAAAAAACCACAAATGCACATGTGTCATTTTGTATTTGGCAGCTTCCAAGAAACCTCTCAAATAGATGATATCTACAGTGATTTTGGAACACAGTGAGACGTTCTTGAAACTGTCCCATCTTCAGCCTACGCAGAGACCCAACTTGTCCGTACATGTGAATTTTTTGCTGCTCCTGCGTTTGTGTGGCGTTCTGACACCTCAACCACATGTCGGCCTGAGTGTCACAGTTTAGATACATGGATGGCACATGACCATTCTATAACATGTAATGTACGTGTAGAAAACCTGCTTTGTGCTGCATGCTAGACACGGAACACTGAACATTCTTTGTGTAAAGGCACATGTACTGTACATGCACTTATGTAATAGACATCACGTAAACTTACACGTACATGTATGTAGACGTTTGGTTAAATCTCGATGACTTAGACCTCAGTGGAATATGCCGGTAAGCTCTGAGGTAACCAGATTTCAAGCTAACGAAAGTTCCAGAGTTTGATCGAGTCCAGCCACAATTATACTTAAGTTACACATGTACATACATGTAATTATAATCATAATTTCATACATATAAAATCCTTTAAATCCAACAATATGAAAATAGAAACAATGATTACTGCGCACAATAAATTCATGTACAACAAATTTTCCAAATAAGCTGTAGGCACTTTCATTTTCCAACAATATCAGAGTGCCCTCTATTTTCAACCCATGTGTTTGCGAGAAGGAATTAGCACGACAGCACCTACATTGTACCAACCCCTTTTTTTCTCTCCGACCAATCACAAGTTCACAGCTGTTCCATTGTTTGTTTCAGCTAATGCATGCCCACTGCTTGGAAATGTTTTTGATATATACAGTAGATATTTTTTAAATGTTATCTTAATTTTTTTTTTTTTTTTAACTTTCGGGTGAGTTGGCGTGGCCTTGGCCTGGAAAACCCTCATCCCCCAGCCTGGAGGGCAGTGACACTGTATACCCTGGCCAAGTTCACCTGCCTCCCAACAAGACTGTGCTTCTGGCAGCCCTGGGGAGAACTTATCAACTCGGAAGTTCTCTGGCAATATTCCGATTGGCTTGTTTGGATGAAAAAAAAGAACTTTCTCTGTATTTGTTCCTTTTTTTTTTGGCCAAGCAATCAGCATTAAGTCTGATGGTCACACCTCACACCACAGAGAGTCATTAAGACAAGTGCAATACTTTGATGACCATCCAAAATGGCAATTACGACAGTTGTTCAAATACTCTACGAGACCGTGACGTGGCCACTCAGCTCCCTTCTGAATACGCTAAATCTTCACTCTCCTTGCGCCTTCCACTGGACAGTTCGACGATGGGTCATGCAAACAAGCAATATCGGTGCACTTTACTTTCATTTTTCAGTATCCACTGGCATGAAAGTAACACCCCAAACTCCATGTATACCTCTGCCTCCATGTAACACTAACCCTAGCCATCCTTCATCTATTCTGGAGAGAGTGTAATGCCCGTCAAGATCAGAATTATTCCTACCTAAAATAAAAATTTTAATGATAAAATGTCCCCGAATGATTTGAATTCACTCATATCCTAAATCAAATCACAGATTGATGAACTGCCTCAGTTCGAAGTGATTCTGCATGGAGTAAAGTTACTTTTTCTCCTTTTTCAAGACGATCTGGGAATACAAACATTCTGGAGGGGGTGCTGAACATTACATTTTGAAAGGACATGTACTTGCAATTACACCTGAACTATATGCATAATGAAGGAGTCCGATTTCAGAGGATTTCAGGCAAGCTTACAAAGCAAACATGCCTGGGGACTGGCTGCTCCCAAACATGGAGCGTTACATTTTTGTCCAAAATTTGTCCAACTCCCGGCTAGGATGCAGCTGCAGATGAGCAAAATCCGTATAAGTCGAGCAAAGCCATGAATATTTCAAACCCTATAAAAAGATAATCTCTGGCAAGGGGATGCCATGCATATTTTAACCTGGGGGGAAAAGTTCACCGCCCCGTGTCCCGACTGATACAGCCAACTGGACTAGCAGCGCTCTCAGCCTCCCCAAGGCAAACGGTAACATGGGCTCCCCAGTCACAATTTCTCGTGATTTCTTTGGCAGTGATGGCTAAGTACATGTACATGAATGCCCTGGCCTTCCTGTTCACGGTGCGGGTAATGTCTCCGGTGATTTGATTCCTACATGTACATAATGTTCTCGGTGACTTTATCGGGTCTGTAATCCCTCAACCTCGTTTGCAGCTTCAACCATCCAGCCATCTGGTAAAAAAGGCAAGTGTGTGGGAAAACAAGACCCTTCCTTTTGACCCGGTTGGATGCTGCAGCGTATTTTCACCGGCATTGGGAGTGAGAAGATTGAAGCCACCCCATTCGCATCACTTTTTCAAATGCGCAATTCGAAATAACATCCGCATTAATTTTGGCAAACCAAACCTCAGAAATTATTATTATTTTTCTTAAAGTAAACAGGAAGATTAACAGAAAATTTTGGCTTGATCAGTTTGGTCCAAGGACGCTGTTTAATCAGCTTCGGGAAGAGTAATTTGAGGGAAAATTAAGAGCACAAAATTAGGTTTGACCTGATATCCATCCTCTCAATTTGCACATACATGTACATGTACAGTTGGGTTTCCAACCCAATAACCTGCCAGGTGTGATCATGTCCCAGCCTTTTAAGTGATTAGGCAGCCATGTTTCTGATTTCCCAGGGCCAGGTCCCAGCCCAGGTTGTGTCCTGGAGTGACCGAGCCAAACTGGGTCAGTCAAGGCTGACCAGTCCTCTCCAGCCCAGCAGCTGGTCTGGTCAACAAACACGAACAGAGGGGGGGGGCAGGTCAGCCCCTGGTCATTCAAGGGGGGCCGAAGCAAACAACAGCCCAGGCCAGGGTCCCTGTCAAACCAACCGGCTGGGATTAACTGACTGACCAGTGGCCTGGTCACTACCTAACGCTGCACTTTGTGTAGCCCTAACTGACCGTTAAATGCACTTGAAAAGCTCCACATTGTTACTGCACAATCAATATCCCTTTTGTGAACTACAATGCATGGTGCTCATTACACTGCAAATCACAAATGGCATGGATTGAGCCTCCAATTATTGAACAAGAATGATCCTTATTACACGTGTACCAAAAAAGAAGCTCGGTAATTTGTAGTGTAATTGAGAAGATTGAAGGATTTTTAGCCCGATCCTTGTCACAGTGATGTATCGCTGTTCCAAGGCTGGTTGTTGGCTAACGTTTTGCAAGTAATCAGGCTCATTTTCAAATGCAGAGGACAGAATTACCAAATTGTCCGATTCCATCTATGGCGGATAAATCCCGCAATTTAATTAAATCCACTTGCTCATCTGACCCCGATAAAACCTCCAGCGCTCTCCATTCTTCACAACAACAAATTCGCCAGTCACCAAACCTGATCAACTGCAACAGAACGAGCCCGTCGGAGTTTGAGTGATATGGTATGGATGGGTCTCTGCAGCAGTATCAAACCTGACAAAATCAAGCATAGTCCAACAATTGGTACAGCCAGCCAGCCACTGCACACAATGAAAACCTTATTTGTCCCAACTCATACAGAATCCAACACCATCCCCCTGGGCCTTCCAGCACCAAGTTCATCAGGTTCGGTTTGGGGTTGTTAGGGTTAAAAAAAAAAGAAATTCAAAATGCAACGACTCGTCAATGACAGGTAGGCCTATCCAGTTCGGAAACAGAAATGAAGGATGAATTTGTTTTTAATACATGGTTAGTTCTCCGACATGTGGAACATGATTGATGGGCCGAGCATAGCATTTAGATATGAAAGGTTCCAAAAGGACATGGACGCTTCATTAAACACTGACCGAGTAATCAGGGTTGAGATATGACTGACACAGCTTATCTTCGTGCACGGGGGAATCAACAGATTTTTGAGAGGCACAAGAATGACGCAAATTTGAAGCACCCTGCGTTGTGTGGTCCTGTCTGGAAGCATTAGGAGTGATGTTTTTACCTCGCCACAGGGATAAACACTGCTTACTGGATTTCGCACAAAACTCTCACCCTAAAATGTACTAGATTGACTTATTCCATTGAAATTCTGAGCAAAGCACACTTAGCAGGCACGCAGTTTGAAGAAATTCTGTTCTCAATTAATTTTGTTTTGTGTCCTATAAGAAGACCGGAGTCCATTACTTAATGCTTTGCATGGCGGTCAAAAAGCGTGAACACCAAATCATTCGGCAAAAGTGGGTCAAGTTTCTTCACAATCTTTCACTTATCACACCCGGTCAAAGAGCCGATGGGCTGTTTTTGACACAGTTGAATCTGCGGCAAACAATAAATGAGAGAGAAAAAAAAAAGTGAAAACAGACAACTTTGAACCTGACCTTGCTCTGTGCAATGCACTTACCTGGCAAACACTCTCAAACACTTATTATTAACCCCGATCAAGGCTGAAAATAAATAGATGCAATAAACCAGCCCGAGAAGCCGGGCCGTGTCGAGGCCTTGGCATTTTGGGGGGGATTGGCCAGAGTCCTAAGGGTTGTGAATCACGCACGTCACCCGGGTAAGTCTCTAAACTACGTGCAATTTTCAGGCCATGGCTGTGTTTATTTTTGGGGGGCAATTACCGGCACGCTACCCACATTATCTCAAGGTTATCAAATCTGACATTATTAAAATTTTTTTGGGTGGCTTCGTTCTCTTTTTAGTGTAATCACGATTTTTTTTTTTTTCAATATTGCTGAGCTGATGTTTCGGCAAATCTCAGAACAACAAAATGAACACAATTCTCTTTGCGCTGGTGGTTTCGATTTAAAAAAAAAAACATTCTCTGTTTTGCACGATTCTAAGATTGTCGTAGAATTCTTGGAATATCTGGTTATAGAGCTTCAGGGAACAATATAAATTTAACCCTCAAAAGAAAGGGAGTATCCAGAATACAATCCCTCTTTCCTAACGCCCACTTCGCAGAACAGAATTCAACCTTGTTTTCTTCAGAAGAAGGGAGAGGGG
Source organism: Acanthaster planci (assembly GCF_054643075.1). Taxonomy (NCBI): domain Eukaryota; kingdom Metazoa; phylum Echinodermata; class Asteroidea; order Valvatida; family Acanthasteridae; genus Acanthaster; species Acanthaster planci. Next base: position 13,242,577 of record NC_141791.1, read on the forward strand.
AGGCAGCAACCCTAGTGACCTTCTCCTGATTCACTACAACCCATGCGGGACAACACTGGGCAATACATAGGGGGCTATTACGGTCACCACCAAACTGATCTGCGAGCAAGCAAGCCAGACTAGCACTGGCTCACCCGGCCTCCTCAGTCTGTTCCAACGCCAGCTGCAGTCGCTCCTAATGACTCCCGGCGGCTCATTTGCATTTTTCCTTGAACGTTTCAACCCTGAATGGTGGGCCGGGCCTTTTTTCTCCCTGGGCCTCCGTAATCTAGAACACCGATTGATCAGCCCCGGTGGATGACCCCCGCTTCTCCTCAAGGCTGCCCGGGTGGGCTGATACCACTGGCTTGGTGGGGGTGTACACCGCACTTGAACTTGACAAAGACGGGAGGGTGAAGAGTAAACAAGAACGGTGACAAAAGGCCCCCACACAGGCTAAACCAGCCATGCCGGCAAACAATGATCGTGATGTGGCAGACATACAACAGCCTTCAAGGACACTGTACATGTAACTCTGGTAGAACAAAACTTACATCAAGTTGGGGATTTTTTTATTTTTCAATGGGGGGGGGCAAGGGGGTTTTGAGATGGTAGATTCTAATTCATCAGCAGTCAGTGACCTCGGGGAATGGACAAGGACAGTCCAGACTCCAGCTGTACCACAGCACCAGACGGTGGTCTGCCCCAAGTGCTTTCCTGTGCCTGTCCGGGTAATTGAACAGCAGTTTTTTTTTTTTAAAGGCCCCGGACCATGCATAAGAAAAACCCAGGTGAAAAAATTACAGGTGATTACCATTCGACACTTGCATTTTCTCATTTTGAACGGTTTATAAGAAATTTACTACTGAGCAGGCCGAAAGACAGCTGCACACACATTTCCAGATGAGCCTCTCCAAATGTTGCACTCCATAAAATGTAAGGGTATCAGATTAAAAATTTGCAGTGCTTCATTGAAATCATTCCATTTCAGTTGTACAAAGTAAACAACATGCATTTGACCATAAAATTGACCTGAACTATTTCAAATATATCCACTTGAACTGTTACACGGATACATGGCAAACAAGGCCATGTAAATGTGTAATTCATACATGTATATACAGTATTGCAACATGGAAAATGTATGTAAGTTTCTTACACAGTTACACAGTTTCTTGATCTGCTATATGATAATGAGCAAAACTATTATAACACAATAATGACAAGTGTAGAAGGTTTTTTTTTGAAGCTGTTTTTTAATCACTGAATATTGAATCTATATACCAGTTGCACAGCAAAAAAAAACCAAAAACAAGCAACAGTGGCCAAAGTGGTGGCAGACCCTGGTTTTCCCCTGGTCAAGTTCACTTCGGTCAGGGCTCATTGTTTCACTGGACAGTCAGTGTTGTGCAGAGAGAGAGAGAGAGAGAGCGGAATCACTAGACAAAAGGTGACCTTTACCCCTCTGGAGTAGTGCCGGTCAGGTCAGGGCTATTTATAGTCCCCAAGCACTTCATTTGTGTTTACAAATACATGGAGGTAAGTGATCAGCAACGCTGACAGGTGGAAAATAAAAACTCACAAAAAAGCAGTGCAAACCCGCAAAAATATCCGTAACCCTGAGCTAACCATATTTGCTGACCATATATGTTACCTACTGTGAATTATTCCGGCACCAGTTTCACTTGTACATGTAACTTCTACATTGTATGCACCTGTAGCTCGTCAGTATATACACCAACTGGGGACATGGTTACATACAAGTGAAGACCATTTTACCTGCAACTTGTATCAGTGGCTAGAGTTTGCAGAAATATCACCTTTGGGTTGTGTCCAATTTTACCTGAAGTTCATTCAAAATAGACAACCACCCCATTAGATTTATAGCGTTGTATTTTCATTAGACAATGAACGAATAGTACACGTATTATTATCTGAAAGCCATGTGGGATTTTCAACACTTTAGGAATTATTGTTTTACTTTTGTTGTGATGGCTGGCCATAGTTTCAGGAGCCACTTGCAGGAAAAACACGACTATGACATCAAATGAACAGGCCCTATATCAACACCTGTACCCATATATATACTTGCCCCTGTGCGGCTACTTGTAAAATAAAAAATATCAGAAGTAACGGTAGACTTTTTTGGGGGAAGGGGTGTTTTTTGCGGCTTTCTGGACAACCTGACTGAGCTTGAATAATTGAAGTCTGTTTTCGAGGGGGTGCCAAGCACGTACGGGTGCAAGACCAAAGACCCGGTTCCAAACAGGATCTTGGCAGAAATTAAGAGGCCATAGTGCCCCAAGCTGCCATAAAAAATACAGGCATCAAATGAATTACAATTTCACACTGTGGTTGACATATTAGGAAAAAAAATGGCCATGACAGCCAAAATTCTGAACAGGTTTTTCCAGAATTCCCAGCGAGGAGATAAAAACGACAGGTGATCCACTAGAGATGCATGTATCCCCTGTAAACAATGAAGCAATTTGTCGACTCTACCCATCATAATCAAGCTATTTCGAATACCGTTCCGGATGATAAACACACACGTGAGCTTCACAAGATGACAGGGGGCATGCGCGCCCAATTCAACTGCGCGCGAGCGTGTTCTCACCAGATTGCCCCGGCTGATCTAGACACGTACCGGTATGTCTGAACGTTCCAACACGATAAATTAAGCCTTCCCTCTCTCCTCTGCTTGAGACCCTGCGATCCGGGTACCGAGGTTTCCGAGTTGATGCTAACACTTATCTGGGTTAACATGTGGAGGGTGTTGACATCTGAGGGGAATCTCCCCCCTCCCCTTTTCAGAAATGCTACAGGCAAAATTTACTGTCTCACTAAAAACCGACAAGATTTGAATATGCTGGCATGCCACTGCCCAGAACCAAAGTATAACCACACACCTTAAGGTTGTTCGTAATAACCTTATCATACATCGGTACGTGTACCCCCCCCCCCCGGTATGTGCAGGTGTGTGATTCATGAATTGGTATCATGTATTTATCCATAATTTGAGCACCCAGATTTCTTGATGACAATTGTTACAACATGGGAAGGTGGTTTGCTTTTCGTTTCAAATTGATTCAGTATTAAACTGCTGCAGGTGTATGCTGTGATGCAATAAAACACATCATTTGAAATGTGAAAAGGATCAGCACCATTTTCTTCCAAAAGACTATACCAAACAACTTCTAAGCAATCTTGAAGCACACTCTCACCAATAAAAAAAAAACACAAGAAAGTAACAGAATGAAAATTCATGCACTTTCGTGGAAGCCCCAAAAATCAATCCTTTATTTATGAAACCTCATTTCACGCACAAATGCACAACAGGCTATAGTTATGTTTTCAGGTGGCCTCGATTGGAAATTGTGCATTTACATGTACACTGTACATGCACACAACCACAAGATCACAAGGCAACAGAACACAAATTTCCCAATTACAAGAGGACCACACTGTCAGGTGGTTGATTTTTAACTAATTGATTTTATTTCAAACATGTAGGCCTAATCCAGCTGACAGCATGGCCAAATGGATATCTGATTTTACGCAAAACAGCCCCAATCTTGGATGAATGAGTTCTGTGTCTGACTCAAAAAGCTGGATGCCACACCTGCATATCTGACCCAGTTCCAGTTAACCAGCTCCCTCTCCCTGCTCAGTGGACCCCATGGTATGTGTACATGCAGCACTCTGGCCGTAGGGAAATGAGCCTGATGATGTTCTATGTCTACATGCACAGTAGGGGGTACTGTACATATACAGAAGTACGATTTCTGATACAAAAAGGGAACAGATTATCATGATGGACGGAGGCATCATTCTCTTTTGAGTCCCAAGGCAAGACATTTTACTCAGCTTTGCTGCAAGCAGCAGGGTTGGTTATTTTGCAAGGGTGGAAATGACAATCAGGTCTTTTTGCCTTTTTTTGTGTGGGTATACATAAGCCTATCCAAATAATTTCAGACGGGATGAAGATAAAACATACATTTAGCTTACATGTCCGTTTTCAAATCTATAAATGTGCTGACGTCTAAAAATCACTCTTGGATGTGTCTGATGTTCATATTGTAACTGGTAAAACAATTGTTTGGTGACATACATGTATTTATGTTGGTTGGTTTGTATGTTGGTGTAATTGTTTATTTGTTGGCTCTGTCTTTTACTGCATATTTTTTTATAGTGTGTATTATTGTTAATTCGCCTAATCTGTGGTATTTGTTCTTTAAATATCGTACTCTGTGCAATTTTTTAATATTCAGTTATTAATTTATTTTTTTTTAATGTCAATTTCAACCTCTTATTGTGTATATTGTAAACCAAATATTTTTAGTCTTTTGACTTTCTATTTGGTATCAAGAAATAAACCGTAAATGATGATGATGATGATGTGCTATTGACGTACATGTACAAGTACGTCCGACATGTACTTAAAAAAAGGATTAAATTCTAATCATTTACGGAAACCCAGCAAAATGGAGACCAGTGCAGGAAATGCGCTTGGTTGTCTGCCCAGTTGCACGCAAGCATGGCTGTTTTCCTAATATGCAATTTTTTTTATATTTATGAGTCCAACGGTAACTAAAAAAATTCCATGAGGCGACAGATGGGAAGGAACATTTCATCTACGACTTCATAAAAATCATCCTTTCCATTGCAGGAACGTGAAACATTCATTATTTCTTTTTAACATCTGACTTCATCCTTTCACCCCATTAAACAGTTCTACATAAAATTTGGCTTACAGTACTCAGTGCTACAAAATACTTAAAAGAAGTCTGAGCCTGAAGGACCTACATGTAGATGTAACACTATAAATTACTACTTCTGGCAAGGTTCCTTCCATTTTTACACATACAGAGAACAATAAAGCCATGCATTCATAGTGCCACAGCACTGTATGGTACACTGTCTTATCGTAACGGTATTTTATGGCTTCAGAGAACAATAAGGTCATGTCCTCTTACAAGCGACAGCACTGAATACTACATTTTACTACTAAGAAGTTCTTTGTAGTATTAAGGACTGTTACGGTAAAAAAAAAGGCTGTACCTTTCAAAATGAGTAAATCTGGAATGAATCCAGAAAGAGTACCGTAAAACCTTACATCACCCACAAGTTCTGGAACTTCTTGTGCCCATGGATTAGAAGGTCCTATTTACCATGCATTAGAACATTCTATTTTTTGGCCATACATGTACAAGCTGCATCTTGGTCGGGTTGAGTAATTCTGAGATGACTAGGATTTATTCCCAAGACACAGTGTTCAATCCTTCGAACCGGTCTTTGACCACTTCCTACGAGTAATGTCACAACGGATCAGATGTACTGGAAGTCTGTCAAACAGTCAAACTTTTCACTAATACAGCAACACACTCTGTCTCATTTTCGAGTAAAACAGCTGGAGTCTAGGGGTTTTTTTCTCCCCTTTTATCCTACCCCCTTCAGAGTTCGACTTGACACAGCATCAACGGCTCTCTCTCCACAACAAGGGGGATGCCGCCCGATGCACTCCCCAGCAGGCCAACTGGCTTCAAGGTTGCAATAAAAATTGATATAATAAGCAATTCAGGCGGACAAAATGTGCCTTTAGAGATTGGGACCTCCGCCGTTTTTCACCTTGGAATCTCTTCTGCTTGACTTCAAGGACGTTCATCTCCCCGCCAAAGAAGCGGACGGCATCATCATCATCATCGACACTGGCCGGGTACCGAATCCCCCCCCCCACCACAACCATAAAAGTGCAGCGAGCTCAGGGTCGCGGACAGTGGGTGGCAGTCTTCCTAGCTGACAGATGCCGCGGCTCAGTCAATCCCGTATACTGGATTGTGCAGCCGTGCGCAAGGGGCTTGCTCCCACAAAGAAGAAAAAAAAAAGATGAGGAGGGAGAAACGGGTGATAGGCCGGGATTAAACCAATATTGCAATGCGTTCTTGCATATTACGCGCCCACTGATCGCTACAAGGAAAAGGAACGAGTGCCAATCAATAGTCAACAGGGGTTGCTCCAATTTCACAACGGGGTCCGACCCAAATTGACAAAAATGCGACCGCAGAGAATGCAGCCGACTCGGATGGAACCGTGCAAACCCTGATTGTCAATTTACACTTTAGCTGCCATATCAAGTTTGGCACGGGGGAGGATCCGTGCACAGCCACCTCATCAACAAACTCTGTGGCTGTATCTCTTCAAAGATCAAGGTTCAAAGGTAATAGGTCTGTAAAACGGGCTCAGTACAAGAACCAATTCCGACTGACACAACTGTGCATCACCACATCCATTAACGCAAAATTCAGGATGGGCAAACCTGAATATGCAGAGGTCTTAAAATAGCCAAAGTCTAACAAAGGAAAGCGTACGTGTGCGTCATCCGCAGAGATCCCCCAAACGGCTGTCCAAATGTCTAACTCAGAGAAACATGCCCCCCCCCAGATTTCTGCTTATTCACAACAGAACACAATGGCAGGGTACACCTGCAAAAGGAATATGTACATTTAAAACACATCCCCTGTGAGCCAAGGGGGAAAGAGCCATCCGAGTAAGCATCTCACGGAATGAATTTCCAGAGATGAAGTGGGAACATACTCTTGACACATTTCAGACGTGGACAAAATTTGGAAAGCAAGCTCCAATAAAGTTACATTCTGGGGCATGTAAACACACAAAAAGGAACTGAATTTTATGCACTATTGGATAAATACCCGGTTCTTGTGTTGCAATAAAACTTTACAATATTTTCCTGGCAAACACTACAGATTGATACAAATATAAATTTCACACGCTGCCTTTGGAAAGTTCAAGTCAAGTTCAACACCTCCTACCCTGGGTTAGTTGGGGTCAAGGCCAAGAAAAGGAGGTCTGTGATTGGTCCATTCACAAGCAGGTGGAAAGAGTCAGAGATACCATTTCGTCGTAGACAGCATATCTGCAGAAATGCTGTCGCCATAGACTGAAAAAAATGGATTTGATTTCACATGTTGAACACGCCAGTTCACTTTTGGACAATTGAAAAACAATCCTTAACCCCATTTTCAAAGGGAGGGGGTAGATGAAAACAGGTTGATTATGAACACCTGACACTTAATGTTTGAACAGATGAGGGGAAAAAAAAGATGACAATTCTACTACCTTTTATGTTGTGCACTCGAGCAATGTCATGTTTGTTTCACAAGCAAACGTTGTCATCAAAGACGTTCATGAATAAAAAAATAGGAAAAAGCTTGATAAATGAGACATCATAGTAAGATGTATCGGTGATTAATCCCATGCACCAGCATTTTAGTTTGCGGGCCGTGCAGCTGTGTTTTGCACAGCCAGTGAAATGTGAAAATGAAACCCGAGCTAAAATTCAGTCTTCTCCCAAGCTTTTCCCACCATCAAGCAAGTCCAAAATACAAAATACGCTGCAGTAAAGTACATGATTATAAGCTGGGACTATGGTTCGGACGTTTGGTTCAATTGTATCGATGGCGGCAGGCAGGTTCCATTACTTACGTGTACAAGTAATGAACTACAGCACCGTATCTATCAACTTGTAACAAATTGAATACAGGGAGCCATACTTGTTCACCAGCGATCGATCATACATGTAATCAACCTCATTCCCGTGGCAATCGTTAGTCGTTATATTGCGCCCACTCTCGCACGAGGAAGTCCGTGGGGATGAGGTTAACATATTCATTTCGGGGCTTGTGCCGCATGCTCACTATATCATCCAGAATGAAACGAAAAATAACAGATTTCTTCTTGAAGGCAAGGGCTGGCCTACACGTAATCTTTGTTATTGTCAATAAGCAGCATAAAGCTTGTTCAGGTTCTTCTATCATAACGATGGAAAAAAATTGTCGAAATCTTCCGATGCCACGTTCAGACTCATGCACAAGCGCGAGCACGTGGCCTGCCTGTGGAGCACGTGGCCTGACTGTGGTGCACGTGGGTACGTTTAGAGTGTGCATGTACACTCACTATGCATGTACGACATGCATTTTTTCATCCACATTTAAGTCGAGTCTTGTACTTAATTAGCCAAATTGCCGAAGGAAGCATGCATGTAGGAATACTGGGATTTATTTCATATCATTATTTATTTCTGTTTGCTCATCACATAATAATCTGAATGTGCTGTGTTACAAAGGCAGAACAATGCGTACTGACCTGCATTACTACTTGCATACCATTTAAAAACAAAAAACAAAATAAAGTGGTGATGAGAAATCTGTTCAAGGGTGTTTGTCATTATGCACTTCTTTGTTGCAGGGCTGTTTAATCACACTATATAAAACAATTACACACAGTTTTAGAACAAATTTTTTTCTAAAAGCTGGTTTTTTTGTTCAAAAAGGCAAAACTCTCAAAAAGTCAGAGAAGGCAAAAGTCAGAAATTTGTCAGAGACCACCAGAGAGCATCTAAAATAGGCAGAGTTTCCAGGGCCCTTACGTAGGCCTTGGATCCAGGCTGTAAGGGACTTCGCGCTGCGCGCTCGTGTTACGTGCTTCAAGTTCACGCACAAATATTGGACCCTAACAAGATTGCACTCCCTGTTTTTCATTTTGCACTCCTACTTTTCAAATCCTAGCTAAAACACTAGTTGTTTGGCATTCAAAAGTGTTGACTCCTCCCCTTTTTTCTCCTCTTATTAAAAATTTATACTCAAGGAATTTCCACTCCAAAGGTTTGCGAGCCTCGAAACAAATCAAGCTTTGCACCCTGCGTTCTCTGCTCCACTAAGGAGCTTTAATGGAATGGCCCAAGATGCAAATTTGTCCCAATCAAAAATCAATACGGGCATGACCTGCAAAGAAGTACGCCGACCTCCTCTTGTGCACTTTTATCTGACGTAGCGTGGGGCAGAGAGACGCTCAAGTGGGCAGCCATCTTGGGAAGAAATCGAGCAAGGGAAGGGGGGAAAATGGACAGGGGACAAACTTGACAGATCTGATGGTTAAACGGGGCAGGTTTGAACCAAAGCATGGCTGCCGGGATTTTTCAAGGGGTGGGGGAGGAGAGGAGGGGGGCAACATACCAAAACCTTTCAGAGACCCTGGCACGCATGCATGCGAGGGGGAAGGTGGGGGTAGGGGAGCATCGATGCTCCACAAACAGCTGCCACGCAGGGTGGTAAATGGAGTGACAGAGACGGATTGTGAGTGAGTGGTGGAAACAATCTTGACGGAGGAAAAAAGGATGGAAGAGCAAAGCAGCACTGTTTCAGTGAAATGCACAGCACGTGTAGTTCATAACGCAGCTGTTTTCTGTGCAGATATTCCCTACAAAGACACAAATGAGATGAAACGTACTGAACTACGACATAATTTGGTATTTCAGTAACACCTTTTATGTACACAAAATGAATTACAAAATGCGACGAATGAGGTACATGGCAACCGCAGTATGTATGTCATACTGTAGCTTCTCAAAGGAAGATTAAGCTGAAAAAAAGAACACTGAACACAAGGAGACTTGAACCTGTGCCCAGACCTGCTGGAAGTGTGCGTTTTGAAACCATTATGAGCTCTGGTACATGTGCCTCATGTGTAAGTGTAAAACTCAGCCGCTCAACACAGTACAGTATAAATCACATGTCCTGTGAATAGATAGCATCTTTGTTCTTCGGGAAATTTCTTGGAAGCTACACACAACCCATGTCAGAAGTCAGGGGGGCAGACAACATCAGCATCACCATGAGCCAGGGGGACATGTCAGTTGGGGATCACTCAAAGGGGATTTCTGTCTTGACGTCGCGATGACGACAACCAACCACTGTCAAGCATTTCAGCCATACAACCGACAGGCGTACGGACAGTTTTCTAGGAAATTGGTCCACGGATGTCTGGGCATCAGAACTAGGAAAGGACAGCTTGTGATTAAGCATCAAGGAAGGGGGTGATGGGGCGATTAAGTAAGCAGACCTACATGTCAATCACAGACATGCATGATGAGCGCTTGTCACAGAAGGAGAGCAAATGTACTTCGCCAAGTTGAATCCAGCACATTTGCTCATGAGGCATACATGCACAAAATGTCCGAACAAAGGCCAAATCATTTGCCCAGGTGCCGACAGTCAAAGGGACCACTTTCACGACCCACGTGGAGCATCTCTGCATTGAGTGTGTGGCGTCAGATGTGAAAAGTGGCTCCCATTAACGTGCCCAGTTTCTCACATCAGATCTGAACCCCCCCCTAAAAAAAATTTCCAAGGATTGAATCACGCAGGCCTTGAACCAACCTGGCACACTTTCACAACTGAATCCCCTCCCAGCAAAAGAAATGGTGTCGAGGGAGAAAAGGCTTTGAACAACAGTACAAAAGAACTATCCAGGAACAACGGACACTGTCATTTCTTTGACAGTTCAAGTTGGAGACACGGAAGACTATTAAATTGTGACACTGAAAGGAAAGTCTGTTCTAAACTACAAGCTCATTTCTGGTGCACACTTCCACTGTGTTTTAAAACAAAATGTATGGCCAAAAACTGAGACAATACTTGGCTTGTTTGCCATACAATGGCCTGCTGCTGCTGGTTGGAAGGCAAGTTCTTTAGGGACACAAATATATTCCTTTCAGACATGGAAACCAGTGAAATAGGGGGAATCAAAGTTAATGAAAATACATGTTTAGTCCCATGCAGAAAATTTTCTCCCCCCCCCCCAAAAAAAGAACAGGATACAATACACGATGATGAATTCTGAAAAATAAAGTTGATATATTTTCCACACTTTCTTAATCTGACAGATTTGACCAGTCTAATGTTTCCATTCAGACAAACTGCAAAGACGGGACGTTGCATTATGTTCCATAAACTTAAGCTGTAAAAAAACAACAATGTAACTCCGAGGTTGATCGTGAAAGTTTACACGGAGCTCTTTCACTATTGTTCATCTCGGCTCTTGATAGGCCCTCAATCAACTTACCTGGATTGAACAGAATCGTCATTTTCAGGTATGCGTATTCCTTATCGTCCAAGCCCATCAATTCGCATTTACTGAAGAAGCACTCCATCATGTGTATGTCCGATTGGGTGGGGATGCCTTGCAGGGCGACAAGACAGCGTAGCAGCATGTTCTCGCTCGTGTGACCATGACAATGGTGGCATGTCTGCGGGTCGCCGCTGTTCCCACCACTGCTGCTGCCACTGCTGTCCACACCAAAATCGAAGTCCACGTCCTCCGTTTCAAAGTGGAATCGGTACTGCGTCATCATGAGCACAAGGAGTTCGGCCCAGCAGTGCTGGAACAGCGTGATGCGGTCGTGCGGGCACAGCCGCTGGCAGGACGGTAAATTCCGGACGAAGTCCACCGTCTTGAGGAGGAGCTGGGCGGCCTGTTGGCAGATGACCTCGTGGTGCTTGAGGGTGATGACGGTGGGCGGGAGGAGGGTGCCAGGGCCCCGCCTCCACAGGGCCTGGTTGACAACTTGTGAGACCGACGCCACACCGGCGGTGGGATATCTTCTCTCGGTGGGTGCTGCTGTGCCTGCCGCACTGCTGCTGTTGCTGCCGCTGCTGGCTGTGTCCGGGTCCACGGCCATCGGCTCATGGGCGCTAGACGACAAAAGACTGTACAATATGCTGCCCTCTTTCATTCTCTCTGGGCAGTCGCAAGACGACAGTGGCATGGATGTGGACGAGGATTCGGTGGATTGTGCTGTGGACTTGCTCTGCATTGGTGCCATCTCTGATTGGCGCACCACCCAGTTAGATGCAGACCCCAGGAAACACTATTACCCTGGGGAAAAAAATTAATTCAGTTAACAAGAAGCAACGTTCCAATTAAAAAACTACTCACTCTAGCCTCGTCAAACAACAGCAAATTTAGCAGACATCCTGTGAATTTTCAGTTTTCTCTACGGTACTGGTATATTTTTTTTAAGTGGCTGCTAGCAAGTAAAAATGTTACAGTGAGTAGACACCTGCTCACATAATTAGTGACGAACACTTTGGAATCTTTCCATGATTACTCACACAATGAAAGATTTAGGAGTTGGTGTCAGTGACTGCAAAAGCAATCATTCTCTACAATCATAATGAACATTTGTCAGAATTATGACAATGCTCGGATGAATCACAAACTGGGGAATGACGACTGCCAGTCCCTGAAATATTGAGGAGTAAAATGTAACTGTCCCCAGACATCCTTTCTGCCTTGAGGACACCCCTACCTGTCAACATACATGTAATATTTGTAACATTTGGTTCTAAAATCTAAAATGGAAGTTCCGTCCAACGTGAGCGATCTGATCACAGCATGTAGATTTGGGAGCTGACGAACCCTGCAGACCCCTTCATCACTGGTACCTAAGCAAGCTTTAATACTTCCTAAGTACTTAAATGGGTGACCAGTGTAATGATCTGGAGCTGAGTGACCACTGACCACACAAATGACAATTACTGACCACAGACGGCCTCCTTTCTGAGGTGTGTCTCTTCCTTTTTTTTCCTGTTATCTCAGACATTACAAGCACTACCCATGTAACTATGCCGACAATATTGACATTATTAATGGGAGTGTGCTTAGCCAGGGCTGACCTTGGCAGTTTTGCAGGCTGGACTGAATTGAATTCCAATAATTTGGTCAATAATAGATACCTAGAAAGTGTGCTTAAGCAGGTGTGGAGAGCTCAGAGCACTCAACCTTGAGAGTGTGTGGGAGTAGGTTATGTAACGACGATAATCACTCTACACACATCAACTGCATCATGAACATCCATTGTAATGGGCCCCTACACTGTGATCCATTTCTATTTTGAACCACGAAAGCAGAGAATCCAGTTTCTCAGAATTTTGACAGTGGAGTCAATCAGTTGTTATGCCTGCAGCCAGATGTAAAAAAAAGAAAAAGCTGGATTTTTCCCAAGTAGTGATTTTTAATAAATTGTTAACAACAGGTAAATATAAATGCACTTTCAACATCTCATTTGTTTAAAAGATGTCTCTTGGACAAAGAGCCTCCAGAATCCCTTCGGTTACTAGTTATCACTTGAAAAGTTGTCAGTATGCTGTTTAGGTAATGACTGGCAAAAATCTCTGTCAATTAAGTACTGGCTTTTGATAAACTATATAGCATAATAAAGTTCCGACTTCAATTTTTTTATTCCTTCATAATGGCATGAAAGAATTTCACAGGTAACAGAACATTAACTTTGAAAAATGAAAGAACACACAGCTGATATTATTTCCATGCTAACCATCATTTTCAGAATTTCAACGTTCAACTGCTTATTTGACATTCCATTTTTTATCGTGTCCTGCAACCACCACATGTAAATTCTGTAACCCTCCAACAGTTTAAAATGGCAAATTCCATCAGAAAGTCCAATGACTTATGCAGGACACTGGGGTACTTATTACGTGTTGAATGCTTGAGGGTTGATTTTGACAAAAAGCCCAGGAAGAGTACATTATACATGAAAATGCAGCATCCAGATTTGCACTTGATTCACATTCTGAGAAGGGTTACAGAGTTTCTTGGTATTCTGAAAACAATTGGAAGTGCTCATTAGTTCCTAATTTATTATTCATTTGTTCATATTTTTAATTTAAATTTACATACTGACCACCATAAAGGTTACATAATGAGCCTACGCATGTGAACAAATACACTATACAACACAATGAAATCAAGAGAGTCGCATCGGGATTTTGCATTCTTCCGAAAATGGTTTGCACTTCTGATTTTTGGGGGCAAAGGTGTGATTGGCATCAGCCGTACAGAAAAAAGCAGCATAAAAATACATTCCAGTCTATATACCTGTTCGATAAGGTGTAGAAATTTATCTTCAAGGCATCTCAGGGAAGAGCTCTAAAACATGAACTGAGATGCACAGTTTTGTGAATAGCATGAATCTTGGATTTCCCACTTTATTCCAAGCAGGGCCTCGAGGCTGAGACCTTGCACGACAGCTCAACTGCAACCTCAAGACACCACACATTTACCCCACAAAATTTGCGAAAACGTGCCTCACTTATCACAAAAAAAAACACAAAACTGTCAAAATTTATTATTCAGACAACACTTTGATGGTAGCGTGAAAAGGCTATGGAACTATACACATTGTAAAGACAGAATAATTTTCTAAATCAAAATTCGACGGAGGAAATATTCCAAACAAATTTTAAGGTTCAGCAGATCGAACCAGTAACTGACTCTAGCCCTCGAACTTTTAGTCTTAATTTCAGGTCACTTCAAGTCGGTACGTTCTGCAGTTCGCAACAGCTCTTCAAGTGCAATTCTTAGTCGTTTAATTTGGTGCACAGCTGAGACTTTTGAGAAGCAGTTTGAACCTTGTCAGAAACTGTGGAGCGGCTGAGCGCAGCTTGATTATAGGACGAGTGCAATGGCTCATTCTCCGCTGCAGGCACACATGCACTCCTCGCTCGACAGACGATGTCAATGGCCTTCACTTCACGTGAATGTAATCGGCCACCAAAAACAAAACTCCCAAGCCGGATTAACCCGTACAGAAACGCACCGTCTCCCCCACAAACACCCCTGAAAACGGCTCGAAAAACTCGGCCTGCTTACCCAGCACGGTCTGTGCACCCCTCAGGTTGGGTATTCTGGAACTTTGCGGCCACAGCTGATGAGGGAAAAGGAGGAGAAAAGCGAGGAGTTCGCCAGTTGTTAAAAAAATCCAGTGTCTTTTGCACGAGTTGGGATGCATGCGTGCACTGACGTCAGTTTCTCCGTCGATTATACACGTGTGTGCTGGCGTTATTATGAATAGGTTTGCATGCAGCGCTGGCTTCAAGTTCGTTACCCCTGACCCATTTAATTGCCAGCGCTGATTGGTTCGACTGGGTGCCTCATTATAATACGCTATTTGCGATTGGTCTAAGTTCGTGGCAGGTGGGATTAGCGGGCCCCGCATCCAGCACAAATTCGAGGTGCAACGCGGAAGTACATGTACATGCTCATGTTGCAGTAAATGAATTACTCTATACTATAGCATTTTGCCGTAACATTGAACAGACAGCGTTGTTTTCCCTTCTTAATGATTCAAACGAGCGCAGGCAATGTACATGTACTATGCCACATTTCACCAAGGTCTTTTCCTGGATCATTCTGTAAAATCTGGGCTAGGCAAGGTCATGTGAGAACAAAAAACGAGGAAAATCTCTGAGGTCTATGACCGGCTGTGCCATCTGGCTCGTCCGCTACATGCACCAGGAACACAATACAATATCATGCGATTTTCCAACTCTTTCAAAGGATTATTTTATTTATTATTGTTTACAAGCCGTAAAAATGAAATTAAATAGCGTGTTCCCCCAACTGTGGATTGTGATTCCAGATTAACGATAATATATTCACCTGTTTCGTATTTTGTGAGCGTTTTCACCATCCCCTGTAGATGAATCAAATTCAAAACTTGGCCAAAATGATTGTCACCCTGGAGGTTCTTAGACCCACCCGTTCAGCTTTGCACATGTTTCCAAACGAATCTATCCACCGAAAAAAACGAAACAAACAATTTTACAAACCCTTGAACGGATTAATACACCCTAAGGTTTGCAGTGTCACCAAGGTTTACCATAAAGAGCATCTGACACCACTTTCAGTGATGTTAGAAATCGAAACCTTTGACAACAAAATGTGACCAAGCCTTTCCTAAAAAATACCGGCATGACCGTCGCGCGATCAGGAGTGCCAAGGATATATTCTGGATAAACAGAATATTATTTGCACGACTTTCCACTGTGGGTTGTTATGCAAATGTATCTATTTTTAGAATTAAAATCAATGCCCGACGGTATCTTGCTGTCGGTGTCAAGAATCAATTAAATTGCCAGTAACTGTATCAACATTGACGGTGCAATGCAAACGGATTTTTCCTGACATTTGCCAACGGTTGACGAAGGCCTCTTGAGCAATTATTATAGTTTTACACATTAGTGTGTTTCCAGCTGAGATAATAAAGATTTTACAAATATTTACATGGGTAAGATTAGAGGAAAATGAAATATCCACAGAATAACGGCGCTTTTGAGGTTCCCCGCAGCAATGAAGGGTCTACGGTACACATTCGTGTTTGCCAAAAGACATTCCTTCAAAAAATCCTTTTCTTCTGTTTCAGTATTTATGTGTAAAGACACCTTAACAGTAAACTCGGGACATTCCAGATTTTAAAACTCCGCTGAAGAAAATCCTGAAACTCTGTAAGGAAAAATCCCGACAGATCTCATCTCACACTTGCATTTCTCAGCTTTTCACTTTCCACACAACTGTTCTTCAAAATTCTGGTATGAATTTAATGAATGAGTTTTAAAGAGGTAGATATTTTATGTCCTATTAGGACAATAATTGGAGAACTCCATATTGGGAAAATATATCTAGACATTATTAAAAGAAACTGTCACTGATGTTATGGAAGTGGCTGATTTTCAGGTTATTTGTAGCATTGTTTTCATTCTTCCATTTAAAACGGCTATCGCGGCAAAGCAACTAAAAATGAAACGACCTCAGAGGATACTTTAGGCAAGACGATCCCATCTATCAACCCGTTTGTTCCTTTTATTCTGCGTTCATTTTTAACACAGGCGCCCTAAAATACCCTCCTCTGTCTATTTCAGGGAAACACAATGACGTTCTCTGGTGTGTGACGAATCCAGATAACGACGAACCCTCCCTCCACCCGCCAAAAAAATCGGGGTTAAAAAAAATTCGCCCACAGAAGGTCGAGGTTCATTTGGCCGCCACTCCATCGTGCTGTCTAAATATGGCCCGAAATGACGTCATCGTCTGTGTATTTCTTGTGAAGGCAGCCTTTCCGGGAGTTCTAACCAATGGAATGAACAGACAACAAAGACCACGGTAGGTGGGTTGATGAATTATTGTGGCGTATTTTTAGATCCTACGTCATAGCTGGCCAATTTCTCGAAATTGTATACATTCCTATCACATTTGGTCTTGTTCCTAAGAGTAAATTAATTTACTAAACTATTACACGAGAACAGTCGAGTAAATCAACTCGTACAGAATACTCGTAGGGATTGCTGATTTGAGAAAGTGCACTTGTGTGTACTTTTTCATTTTCAAACCAGCAAGGGGAAATCGTATCAGTGACCAGTTTGACGTTGATTGTGGCGACGAAACATGCAAGGACCAAGCTCGCCACTGAGCCACAAACACTGGTTCATTAATTTTTGGGGAAAATGCAGGCACATTTGATACTAGAATGCTGGAGCAGTGGCGCCCAGACCGACACGATCAGCCGTACCGTATGGCACAGAACCGTAAAGCTACAGACTTCATCATCCGGGGAGACACTTCTGTAAGACTAAAAAACTGCAGAGGCACCATGTCATGTTGGCACCAGAATAGGCTGCATCCGAATCTCTTGTCGAGAGCTAGGGCCCTTTTCCAATACTCGACTTGGGCTCCGTCTCAGGCTTCGTTCCCAACACCAATCCACGATTATGGGCCTGAAGCGTTTAAATTAAATTGGATTACTGTAATTTCTGGCTCTCTTGCATCTTATTTGATGTTTTGTGGCACTATTAAACTAATTACTGCGCTTAGAGCTTCAACGTCAGCTAGCTAAAAAACAGTTGAAGCCTGAGACGAAGCTGAAGTTGAGTATTGGAAAACGGCCCTGGTCTACATACAGGTCTCCGCTCCATTGGAAATGCGTGGAGACGTGTAGACAATAGACCTAGCCGTAGCTCTGGAAGCCCGTTTCAGAGTCGGACACGGCTGCAGTGTGCCCATTATGCCATATCACGCGTCGTGCGTTTTGGCAAGTCACATCCTATTGGTCGAGGAGGCACTGAACGCGCGCGTACACCCTGCGCGCGAGAGACGTCAGCGCACCACCACAAGTTTTGGATGCGTTGCATGCAGTGGCTCCATGTAGGTTCAAGCTCTTGAAATTATCTGTAAGTATTTGACCCCAGCTTGCAATCTGAACAAAAAATGAACGAACATTTTATGCTTCCAGTGCCCAATGAAAAAAAAGCCACTTATGCATCTGGGGTACCCTCTAGAAGTTTTTACCACTACGCCACCAACACTCACAGGGCAAAGTATGGTAGAATGCTGGAGCAGTGGCGCCCAGACCGACACGATCAGCCGTACCGTATGGCGCAGAACCGTAAAGCTACAGACTTCATCATCCGGGGAGACACTTCTGTAAGACTAAAAAACTGCAGAGGCACCATGTCATGTTGGCACCACAATAGGCTGCATCCGAATCTCTTGTCGAGAGCTAGGGCCCTTTTCCAATACTCGACTTGGGCTCCGTCTCAGGCTTCGTTCCCAACACCAATCTACGATTGTGGGCCTGGAGCGTTTAAATTAAATTGGATTACTGTAATTTCTGGCTCTCTTGCATCTTATTTGATGTTTTGTGGCACTATTAAACTAATTACTGCGCTTAGAGCTTCAACGTCAGCTAGCTAAAAAACAGTTGAAGCCTGAGACGAAGCTGAAGTTGAGTATTGGAAAACGGCCCTGGTCTACATACAGGTCTCCGCTCCATTGGAAATGCATGGAGACGTGCAGACAATAGACCTAGCCGTAGCTCTGGAAGCCCGTTTCAGAGTCGGACACGGCTGCAGTGTGCCCATTATGCCATATCACGCGTCGTGCGTTTTGGCAAGTCACATCCTATTGGTCGAGGAGGCACTGAACGCGCGCGTACACCCTGCGCGCGAGAGACGTCAGCGCACCACCACAAGTTTTGGATGCGTTGCATGCAGTGGCTCCATTTAGGTTCAAGCTCTTGAAATTATCTGTAAGTATTTGACTCCAGCTTGCAATCTGAACAAAAAATGAACGAACATTTTATGCTTCCAGTGCCCAATGAAAAAAAGCCACTTATGCATCTGGGGTACCCTCTAGAAGTTTTTACCACTACGCCACCAACACTCACAGGGCAAAGTATGGTAGCCGCCTTGTGGTACGAAATAACCCTAATAGCCCTCCAATGTTGATAAGGTTACACACATCCTAGGGAGCTAAGTTTAATGATTACCCCAGCCTTTTCCCTAAATGCCAGATTCGGTAAAAGCGGACACTGTATTTGAAAAGCTCCATCCACACGCCCTTGGTGGCTTGTTTTCAGCGATTCCGTGTATGCAAGAAATGGAAAGTCCGAGTTGGCCATCTAAAACGTATTCAAGGGTTTGAGTTTCGACTTTTTCATATTGTATATCGATCTGCAGGCTATGCACGTGGCAAGCTTGTTCAAAATGACGATCAAAAATTGTTTCCCATGGCTCGTTCGAGTTTGGACACTGTTAGGCTGTTTTACCGATCTGCGAGGCATGTCACGAGACCGTCATAAGACAGAGAAGCCCCTGTCCTTGTAACATGGCTGCATAGTACAAGTTTAAGGTTGTGCAATTTCTCATTCGTTCTCTCGTGATGGCCGCCCAAAACGCAAGGTCTCCAATTTGTCAAATTTGGCGCCAATGCCAGCGCTAGTCTCCTTGTTCGCACACTCGGCACGATAAGCCGGCCTTGGTACGTGCCAAGTGCAGCGGTGTGTGCGAAGCCTTCGAGATTCGCAAATTCCCCCACCTCGACAGCAAAGCTACTTGTCATTAACAAACGAAAGATGAATTTAGTATAAAGGTGAACAGAAAAGTCCCTGACGCCACACAGCTATGCTTTGTGATTCGGGATTAGCTTGGCAACACACGCGTAAAAACAAAAATCCAAATACCAGGCTTGGTATATCTCGATACGTGTTCAGAGTGTTGGCAAAATCGCTGGTGCCTCGCCTGCGTCCATTCTCGCCCGATTGATCGAACACGTGTCTGACGTGTGAATTTTGCTACGGTGAGTGAATCCCGCTCATTTCGGCCCGCCTCGAAAGCCCGCCCCTGCGCTCGGTTCCACATCGGGGCGGATCCTGCCCTGGACGTCGTTGAATGACACTATAATTCAAGGAGCCGCGACGGGCACTTGAAAAGTTGCGACGAGGAAAAATGCGGGTTGTCATTCAACACGGGCTGCATCCCCCACACCAGTCAACTTTATGCGAACTCACTCACGTGTAATTTATTGGCAACGTTAGTTTAGACCTGCGTATATTTCATTTTGCAAAAGGAGACCAGTTCAATAACGTGACGGCTAAGAGAGTTGGAGCGATGTGGACTTGAGATCAGAATGGTCGAGTCTACTAGACCTACGATCACGCGCACACAGCTGTGCTGACGGTCAGTTTCACCGGAGAGTTTGTCTCCAGTGATCTGCCTGAAAGTTTCACCTGAAAATCCCAATACGATGCCTCTTTCCCGAGCGAGTTGAAATACCCCCACCCCTCGACAACATGCCCCAAAGCATCCCTCGAAGAAGCAAACCCTGCAGTACTGCGATTGACTAGAACACTCAGGTGGACGCATACTGATGTCTCCGCTTTAGACAGCTCGTTACTCGCCGAATCAATAAATTCCTGAAAAATATGACACTGAATGCAGGATTGCAAAGAACAATCAATCTCTTAATTTTCATTTCAAGAAAAAGAAATTTCAGTTTTTACGTACATTAAATGTACGTAACGTTTGGGGTGCTCATCACTAGAAATAAATTTTATCTCTAGTGATAAGCACCCCAAATGTTTGTTCTACTATCTCGTTTATCAAAAGAGTTCAATCTAAGGGTGTCTTCATTTTTTTCTACATATCTAATGGTATAATCATTTCGAAATTATCTGTAATTCTTGCCTTTTGTTTCCCATTTCACCTTTTTTTTTGCTAATAAATCGCTTACAACAAATCCTGAGACATACTCTAGAAATGTTACTACTCGATCTCAAAGTGGTTGAATGAAACAAAAAGCAACGCGAAGAACTGACAGGCTTTGGTTCCGTACGGTAGTAATAGGGTAACGTCGATCAGCGGGGGAGACACCTCCATTTTTTTGTGAGCACTAACTTGATTTTAGTTTACCACAGACGACCCTGGAGTATGCTTACCTTAATTTACCAGCCCACTTCCTTACTTGTGGGAAACACCAACGCCCGTGTCCTCACACTTGCCTTTCCTCAAAGACTTCCTTGTAGATATTTCCTCGACATTTGGCAATCAATTTTAATCGGGAAACTTTCTCTTGAGGCGGAAACGCCTTAATCCACGGGGAAGCATGGAATTTTGCTGAAGTACGACAGGTGAATAAAATGTGAGGGTTTTCCCAAACTGTTGCCAGCAGCATTTTTTTTGAGCCAGCATGGAGGGGATGGGTTAATAACAAAATAACAAAAATGACAAAAACCCTTAACTTGGCTCCTAAAGGTGAATTTCAAGTTCAACGCAGAATGACGAATTCAGTCATGGGAGTCAAATAAGGAAAACTTTGGTCTCTATGCGAAAATAAAGATTTCATACAAAATACTGTGGGCGGCGCATGTCCCGCATTGGAAACGCAAGCCATGGCGTGGATACGGACAGCATCAACCATAAGAGCATTATACTTTTCCCACTCTAACAATTAACACAGGAAACACCCCTCCCCACTTTACGCACTATAAATTACAACAGAGACCAAGATGTTCCTGTTTCGAGTCCTCAATGTTCCATCCCTTCCCAGAATAATTGTCCTTATATCACATTATTAAAAGCGACCGTCACCCCTCGCTATTCTCTCTTTTCATCTCTCCCTCTCCTGTCTGCTCGAGGTTAACGAACCATTACCTGTACTTTGGCGACCCGCGCAGTCCGTCGATACTTGTGCCTCGGCGGTGACCCTGGACGATGAACGTGGTGGGTAGCGCAGCCGTCTGCGAGCAGAAATCCGTGTTCGCCGACTAGAGTGCGGGCTTCGTGCCGCCGAGGCGATGAGGAGACGAGACCGCTCGATGAGAACTGATTCGCTCCTCTACGACGGCAAAGACGACGGCTGTTTTGTACCGATAATCAGGAGTAAACTTACTCCGAGTGGGAGGCGAGTTACATAGTCTGATGAGCGTCACACTTGTGGTTCAGCTAAGCGAGGTCCGAGCCCTCAGCGATCGGGTTGGCTTGAGTTTGGCACCAGTTTTCCAACCGAAAGCGTCCAAGTTTTATGATATATCAATCCCGGACCTCCCTTTACAGATTTAAACCTGCCAATTCCTTTTTTCCAATGGCATCACACGCTATTTATAATAAACCTTCGCTTTACATTTATTTGCCTTTAGGGTCAAGGATTTACTACTCTAAAAAATAGTCTAAATCCTTTATTGGTGATAGCCTTTTGTTGAGAATTCGTGAGCGATGTCAAAATGATGCAATATGATGCATACAATTTTGATCCGTTGGTTTAATACAAGGATGGCTTTGTCTTTACAGTCAATGAAAACGGGAAACGCGATAGCAAGAATGAAATTGTTCTTGATGACTGTCACGCAACAGCTGTCGGCTATCAGATGGAAGGACGAATGGAAGGGGGGGACAGAACAAAACGAACTGATCACTCGATGAGGCACCGGTGCGTAAACTGAACATCAGCCGGTTACCCGTGAAGGTCGCCACTCGCCCAACTCGACTAGTGCAAGGCACCCCCGCGATTCAGACACCTCGGGACATCACGCCCATTGCGTGGGGGTGTCGGCAGGGTGTCGGCCAGGGACAAAACTTGAAGGGGTAGGTGGTCAGATGGGGAGAAACAAATCCAGCCTCAGTCGACCAGACTGTACTTTTTTCCCCGATTGGAACAGCTCGCTCAAACCTGAATGTATAGGCCTATCAGCGGGCATGGCTGTCGTGCGAACACAAACGCGATCGACCTGTCATCGAGCACGCGGGTGCGAATAAGCAGAGGCGAGGCTTATATTTCTGTAGGCTGTTCCACCAAAGATAAAACACAGTCATGTGAAAGGATGAAAGAAAACAGGAAAGCGGCAAACAAACAGATACAGGGGTCGGACAAGGCATGCAGGTGACTGGTGTACTTTCTTCTTGCCAAAATGCTGCGCCGTGTCGGATCGATCGGGTTTACTGTGCCCGAACCCATCTGCATGTTTCGGTGTCAAACGGCCATACCGCTGTTGTCAAGACACGTGACCCAAACAAATAAAACTAGTTGCAGGTCCTCAGAGCCACTTCAGAGTCACTTCAGAGTCAAAGAGTTTGAAATTAACGAATCTTCAAAACATCACAACAAAGAGCTTAGTCCGCGCTGTCTGATGCCACCCTAAACCAACACGACTGGAAAACGGCCCTACTCATTTTTTGGGATCCAGTGTCACGTAACTATGTGAAGAGTACGACATCGGACCCCCGTGGTATATGAATGGAACAGGCCAGCAACTCCTATTGGCTAAAAGTTGGCTGGTGGGCGACTGGGAGGAGTGTCCTTGCCATACTGTAGGACGCAAATACCGGAGAATAAAATGTTTCTCAATGGGGCGTTATTGTGACGGTTGTTCACTGCATGGCTCAAAGTTCCCAACAATAAGACCACAAACTCAATGGAATCATTGTTTTAGGCCTTTCAGTGAAGAAGAAAAGCATCTGCTCCATTAAATAAATACTGGACTATCCCTTAAATATGAAGCTTTACTTGTTTTGAAGAAAAACAACGATAAATTCAACCATTTACAGAACAGAGTGTTTGGAACATTACTGTTCAAGTTCAAAATTATGGTGTTAATGATATTTGAAAATTCAATCAAGGCAGTAACGCCCCCCCCCGTAGTTCTAAGCAGATGTGTCGGCTTTCAATGTGACGTGTCTTCTGTTTGTAATTACAAAGTACCTCGCTCGATTCGAAGTGCAAGAACGCATTAATTCTCCTCCGAGGGGGAGTTCACGCGGTGCAATGCGATTGAGAGGGAGATTTTTTTTCTCTTGCCGTCTTAATAAAAAGATTTATAAAGCGCCATTCACACTGCGGAAACGGTCTTTCGGGTCCTCCGTACCGCTGCGTCACGACGTTCCAAAACTCGGCGATATGGTAACCGACTCAAACTTACCGACAGAAGAAAACAGACCCTGCACAAGATTCGTGTGTTGTATGATGACGCATACAACAATTTGTATTCAAAACACTCGCTTCAGTTGTGATGGCACTGGTTCTAATCTGAGTGCATTCTAGATCGCGTCTAGCACTTTCGAGGTCGGCAATGAAGCGCGGTGGACAAAAGGTACCGGTATATTATTTTGTGAGCGAACGCATACGCGTCGCCGATTTGACGACAAGGAAATTCGTAGCAGAATTCAGCAGAGTCGAAACCTTTTCGCGAATTGGCAAGGTGAGCCTCTGACGCCAGACATGTATGGACTTTCTGAACAGTGCTAACAAGTGACATTCACGGGTTCACATACACCTCACACGTTTACCAATCGGACACACTCGGACGGGTAACAAGTTTAAAACTTGTCACGAAATGATCGTTCTCTCGTCTCGTCAGGTCAGATTACTCGCGTGCCTTCAACCGATATCTTAATAATCATTATGGCACAGTCCTCAAAACGTACGGACAAACTTTGGAGAACAATTTCATTTAAAGGCATATCGTGTTTCGCCGTTCCATTTCCGATATTAAAGTCGTTCACTGCACCTTAGTGTCCAGGTCAGTATTTGGACGTATAGGTTTACATAACGGTGCGATCGCTATTACGGTGCGATCATAAATTCAAAAAGTACTAATCCAGGTCATTCCAGGCATTCACCGCAGAAGTCTTAAATATTCAGCAAATTACCCAACACCTGTAATGAGTGCCATACATCCGTGTTTTGTCTTGAGTTTGGCTCCACCAGTCATAAAGGAAATGTAGATTTTGGTCATGCACTCAGAAAATGGTCATACTCGGCTGAATGCAAGCCGATGCCGGCAGAAATAAGGAATTTCATTATTAAATTTCATGTGGGGTAGGCATTTCTCGCGCGACCAATTAGGCCTGTATCGCATCCGCGTCTGCTGATGAGCCACGTGGCCCGCAATTAAACCGAAAATAACATAAACGGTCGGCATAAGAAAAAAAACACTGACATAATTACGGCACGGAACAGCATATAATGGTTCTGGACTAAGGTGGTCGGCGACGCCAACAATTGTCTCGCGGCTTTTAAAGAGCCGGATTCAATTCGCACGTCCAACGAGGTTAATTTGAAAAGCGCTGGCAAAATTGTTCAATGAACAAACTACGTTCTCAGCGCGTTGAAGATGTAACACCGCTCACTGCGTAACATGAGAGCGACGTTGACGGACCGTGACGAGCGAGATTCACAAGGGCGTGAAGATAATGTGAAATGTTGTTGCGGCCGCTCCAGGAACGATAGCAGAAAAATCAGTCTGCATAATGAGTCTCCTCGTGGATTATGAGCGAAGCGCCTCTTTTGTCCAGAGTAGAAGTACCATTTAGAATACAATGCATCCCTAAATTGCCTCTTCCATAAGAGGGAACAAATGACGAATCCCTCTGCGCAAACCATTAAACAAGATTCGACAAAAGGCAAAAGGAGTTAACTAACCCCCCAAACACTCCAAAATGTCTCCAAAATATCTTGTCATTTTACATCGTCAAGAAGGTGTGTCAATTCCGTGCTGTGTCTCATTTTATTGGGCGATACAGACCGCGGCGAGGTGTCTCGGTGAATCACCGGCTCAGGCGTCCCTTCCGCCCGCGGTGATACTCTCGTTTCTCTCCACGTGCCGTCCGGCTTTCTGTCGCGCGAGTTCTGTCCCTTGGGGGAGGTATATACGTCTTCACATTGTGAGCAAAGATGTTGTGAGCAAGGGACGTTTAATCGATGAATTAAACTCGTCATCGAGTTTAACGTTCGTGGGTGACCCGGGTCAACTTTCATGGAGCCGCTGGCCGGGACGCACATTGTCTGGGCGCTGAAAACATTTTGCTTAGCAGACGGCAGGTTACCAGCCAAAAAAAAAAAAAAATGCCATGGGGTGTGTGCCTGCAGGCAGTGACTGGTTCTCCACCGAGTTTTGCTGCACTCACACCAAAACCTTGTCACGTTGATAAGATAAACTTGCTTTACCCGAGTGTCTGTAACGAGAATTAACTTGTCTGAGAGACAATTTTTCAGTTCCTTCGAAGAGCTTGCAGGACTAAAACTACGCTTAGACCGATGGGATTCGAACCAACGACCCCGGGTTACTAATGTAAACGTCCTTACCACTCGATCACCGAGCTAGTCGACGTTGGATTAATTTAATCAAATCGATCTGGCAGAGGGAACCCAAATTAATGGTTCAACTGTTGTTAGAACATTGTCAACAATGTTGTCAGTGTGATAAAGCCGGAGTTAGCTTCTGTCACCATAGCCAGAACCCAACAAATCGATTGTTTCCTACGTGATACGGTCTAGCACTATTACCCTCAGGAATATCTTGTAAAAATCGTGTCTGTATGACCATGGGCGTCGCTAGACCATCTTGAAGGGGGGGGGTTGTGCCACATAAAATTTGCCGACAGACCGTGTCACGCAAAACGAGTGTGCGATATCACCCTTCCTTTCATCTTCAATCTCCGTTCTTCGGTTTTTTTTAATTTTGCCGACAGACCATGATTTTGCCGACAAAACTAACCAATGGGGGATGATCAATGGGAGTCAGGACTCCCCCCCCCCCACAGCGACGCCCGTGAGTATGACAAACGGACTTTGGATTCCATTGACTGGTACACTTCTAGTCAACGTGACTAGAATCCACGCGTCGAATATTTCAGTGCATAAGCATGGAAAATTACCAAGCAGTAGGCCCTATTTCTGTTTGAAATTGGGCCCTAATCGGAAATTGGGCCATGTACGAAAGGGCCTCCAGAACTACGGCAACGGCTATTGTCAGCACGTCTCCGCGTATTTCCAATAGAGAGAATACGTAAAAGACCTACGGTACAATTCTGGCCAAATCTAGTTGGGCCCCACCCCGGCTAGCCCCCTCTCAATGCGCGATCTGCGCTCCAGCTCGAGATGACTACACTGACCGGGGGAGTGGGGAACCTGGAAAGGGTTATGGCTATTGACAAGTGTCCCAACAATTTTGTCCAGGATTGTGGCTCTAGACGGCCGATTCGAATGCAGCCTCAGCAGATTTTAGTGCCCAGAAGCTTGGTGATAAAAGTTGTCCCAAGCAATGAACAATTAATAAATCTAGATGGCTGGTCCCTGGTACAAACAACACTCGTTCACCGAAAGTAGTGTCAACCGTATCCGGAACGAAGTCCAACCGAGCAATCGTATACACGATGCAGGGCACGGAGTAATTTTCGTCAAAAAGGTGGCATGTTTCGCACGGTGCGGCAGCAAATTAATCACGGGAAGTAATTTCATCTGCCATCAAGCCGAAATCAGGGGGCAGGGGTCTGGGTTAAGACGCGGGTTGGATGGAAGCGCACGCTCAGCGGGGTCAATATCGAGGCTCAAATCGGCAGCCATTTCCATCAAATTTATATAAACCGAAACTTCGACGTGCATACATGACTATTACGGCGCCAATCTGTTTGGACAAGTCAAGAGGGAGCATTACTGAGGCATTTCAGAAATACTAAACCAGATTTCTCTCCCACACACATAAAATTTACCTGTTATGAGTTCTTTCGAAAGGAACGGTGTAGTTTTCGTTATTCCTTTGGTCAAAAAGTCGGTTCAACGCTTTTGAGGGCGATTATTAAGAAATCTGTTCTGTGAACGCTTTGGATTTGAAACGATCTCACTGGAAATGCAACTTGACAGAAACGCATGTTGCTTATCTGCGCGAATGCTGTTAAGGCGAAGCATGCAATGATGAGTTTTTTACAGAAAAAATAACCAAACCACACTAGCTTTTCCTAAAATGTCACAACGCGGGTTTGAAGCTCTCTAACTTACTGAACGAGCTATTCGCAGAAACAGGGAACAGAGAAGAGCTATTCAGAAGCGAATCGCAATCGCACGTATGAATAAATAACTCGGTAGTTATAAGGGTAAAGTAATAAGCATTTTCTGTTTAACGACAAGCAATTTATCCAAATCCTATTACACTCCCACACCTGCCGTGTACAAATGGAATGCTCCATTGTTTCCCACCCTTTCCATCAAATCAGGCGGACTGGTAGGACGGCTTCCTTACGCCGAGCCATTTTCTATGCCCGCTCCCGCGGACCGATTTCAATTCAATTGAACAACAGTTTACGATTGAATCTGCACAAAAATGGTATTGGTTATTCCTTTCAAATAACGTTCGGCTGAATACAAGAAAACTGACCGAAGCGAGACCAGAACCCGCCAAACTCTGATGCAAATATGGCTTTGATAAACCCCAAAGTGCATTTAAACCCCATTAGATTTTGTGAAGATTTTTCAGTCACGAAAAACGTCTCATAGAAAATGACACAGGCAAAATGTACTCCGCGTTAACCGAACAAAATAAGCACAGCTAAGAACTTGGCGTTTCGGAATTATAATCAGCACCTTTCGCCTGAAATCTCAAACCTGTGAGGAAGCAAATATATTCTCCTATCTCTTTTAAACCATCTTCTTCGATCGCGAAACCTGACTCTCTTTGTCTGAGACATCGACCCGTACGAAGCCTCAAGAAGCTGCACCGGCGCAGCCGTGGCAGCCTGGCCGGCACCGGGAAAAACTCGGTCAGTCGACCCCCTCGGCACTCTCTCGCGACTCGCTATTGTTGGTCGAGCGCCCCGCGGTCTGACAGCAACACCCACTCTCTCGCCCATAAATCATATAAAATATCGGCCGATATTAAAATGCGGACGCGTTGTATGAAGAGGTGCAGTCCTCCGCTCTCGCCCGTCATTCGTAAAGGATTAACTCGACCACTTATTTTTAATTTTCGGAAACGTTAAAGATGTAAAGCTTATCTGCTCTGAGCGCAACAAAAGAGGGCGTATTTTGGGTACTCTCGCCTAAGCGTGCGTTTATAATGGAGCTCAATGGCGCGTTTGACGCCGAGCACGCCGAGTACGCGCAAAGAATGTATGGTCTCTGCGTACACGCAGAACGCGTGCAAGAACCCGCTTGGAAAATTTACCACCATCTGTCTTTCTTTTGCCGCTCGTAGGTGCACTTCGACTCGGTGCGGTTAATAATTATGTTATGACAGAAAAGGCAATTAATAATGTATTATACAACTTCTAAGAACGCATTTCTGAAAAATCAGCGTATCCCTAGGTTACTTATTACAGTATTCACTTTTAAAAATATACGCCGATCAAATTCGTGATGACAAGGACTTTTTACTGGTTGAAATGTTGCTGGTGATTTTACGAACGGTTTGTGGGTGATGATTTCGAAATACTGAGGTAAATCAACTTGACAAAAAAAAGGAAGAAAATCCTACAAGGACGGTAAAACAACGTCCTACGAAAGCTTTCCCGCAATGGCAATTTGATGCTGTTGGTTGCACCCATGACGAACTGGATTGTCGAAAGAAACAGCATCCGTGCACGCGAAGTACATGTCATTGGGAATTATGATCAGGGAATGAAAAACACAACGAGGGTGTCTCTTTAAGTTAGCAAAAAGGGGGGGTGGTGGGAGGGTCGCGGGCTGACCGACCGCCTTCTGAATTCGGGGGAAAAAGTATGAGACCCTGATGACTAGGGCACTTTCTGGATTTAGGAATTCAACCTGCAACTGATCCAAAGCGCCACGATCAATCTCTCGTGGATTGAAGGAATCTCTCCAGGGATGGGGAATCTCATTTCTTTCTGACAAACGTGATATATCCGGGCAGAAAATGCGGGTCTGGGAGACTCGGGGAAGCTTGCAGAAAGAATGAAATTCACTCCTTTTCTCGACTGAAGATAGTTTGGAGTGAAGGCTTCCTCGGTGAACGAAAAAAGAAATTCTATCTCAGCAAAATGTGAATTTTCCCTGGAACTGACTTGACTCCGGCAAATAGGATCATGATTCAAACACCGATATTGCCTCCCGGAAAATAAATAACCCCACAGGGTACGTGAAATACATATTATTGAAAATGGAGATTTCAGGACTATTAAGATTTTAGAAAATGGTTTGGCTATGAGTAAGGCTTCGAGGGAAGGCCACCTTGTATTTACCAATTAAAAATATATACATTTTGAAATCTTCTTAAGACGTCAGAAAAGGTTTAATCAAAGTGCCCCACACAAAAATTCGGTGGATGCACTGTCAGAGCAAATGGGATACACGCACGCTGGCACTGGACACTGTAATAAAAACGCCATGATCCACATAACCGTGCTCTTCGGAAGTACAGATCAATTCTGCGGATGTCGTGCACGGTTGTAAATAAAAGGGGAGAAATAAGATTCGATTTACGATGGATGCTTCACTCGACTGAGCTCCTCTTTGTCAGGCAAATATTACTCATGAAAAAGCCACTTCTAATTTGTTACCAACACGTAGGAATAACAGGAAAGACGGGTACAATATCCTCGACTTCGAATTATCATTCCATCTCGTCTAGGCCGAGTGCAAATCTAACGCCAAATTGCAAACGCTCCCGCGAATGTCGTCTCGTATTCCACGGCGTCGTGCTTCTTTCTCTTTGGTGTATCGTATTGGACGAGGCGACACGACCGTATATCAAACAAAAGGGGCAATCGTTACCGGACACGCGTGGACCGGGTTCACGGGAAGGTTAATGCTATCCACCGGGGCTGAACCGAGAGACAGTCGGCCCCGGTCAACGGAGCGATCAGCTCGCTGTCGCCTGGGACTCCATATAGCCTACCCGGGTCGGCTAACCTAAATAGACAACCTAAGAAAATCCACTCACACTTGATGAATCGTCCTGCTATTAAATTCGGACAAAAACCTCGCATTTATTTCCCAAAAATGCAGATTTCAAATAACGACCAAAGAGGTCCATCAACAATCAACGACAAAACAATTTCAGTGGCCATTGGGGTTAATTGGTTTAAATTGATGATTAATACCAATAGTTTAAAAATCATTGATAATGATGTGAGAAATAACTCCCAGTGTAGTGAAAAATTGAAGCTGTTGGATGATATTTTAGTCTAAACACGGCCGATTCAAGATCCAGTACATTAGTGGTCTACGATAACATCTCAACTGTATCTTTGATACATGTATATCAGAGAGGGGGGGGGTTGAGACGGGAGAGAGAAACTGCTGTAGCAGAGTGGTTATCGACTGGAGTTGTGCAAAGCTTAAATGAAGACCCTTATCAACGTTTCGGTCCCTGAAGGGTCCCTCTCACATTGGCAAAAAAAGGGTCATGTTGGGAAAGATCATGTTTGAGTTCGAAACTCGGGGCTTCTCTAGCATTGTGCGTGAATGTATACACATACCTTACCATGGCAACAAGCCGGAGAGATCGAAATGCAAGCTGATGATGTTAATCGTGCGCCAGATGGCCCCTGAACATGACCATTTTACTTTTGTCTTTTGTTTTTTTCCCCGCCAACAGCGTGAGTTACGAGCCCGTTGCGGCTTCAGGGCTCTGCCAAAGCAACTTAATGTACACGTACCGTGCATAATTACGCAAAGCCGCGTATTTGACCGAGGCGAGGTGGGCACATTACAGGGAGCCATTCATCATCCAAACGAGGCATGGGGGCCATTTCGTCACACCTTGCCGCGGTCAATTATAAAGCTCCAGCTTGTAAATGATGCGAAGACACAGATGCGAGAGAGGAAAGAGCAGAACTTGGAAACTCTGACCGGGAAACGCCGCACGAACATCACTGTATCCAGCGCAAAAAAACAATCTACTTCTCATGTGCGGGGGTGCTGCATCACATCACGATGTGCTAATAGACTGCAATTCTTGTGTCGGCCATCTTGAATTCAAAGCGAGGTTAACTCTTCATTTTGGAACCTCAGAGTAAAAAAAGCCGCAAGGACATATACGCTCTTTAAATATTCATGCCAATTTTCGTGATGAATTATATCTGAAATATTTAAAGCCACATCAAATTAAAAAAAAAATTGAAAGTGAGGCTTGGAACCCATACTAATTTGGCACAACCCCATTTAACAAATTATTTTAAACGCGACAGATTCAGGAAACACGATTCAAAATTGCTTCCCTGTTGAATGTTTACTATGTGTATACACAGCAGGCTGGTGTTCATTTAACACACTCGGTGTCCACACGACAATAGAGGACTGGTGCTGCTCTGCATTGACACCCGCGAGTTTTGGATTTACACCAATAGAGCACCCCTTTTATTACAGAGCACAGAATATGATGACTGAACTGATAATTTCCATAGATGTCATCATACATCATCTTCTTCCTGATCAAACACCAAACTCGACATTCACTCGCCTGGTCACATTTCCGCTTCTCTTTAACATTAAAAATACACACAAAAAACCCCCAAAACTGGCTCCTCTTCACCCTTTTCAACAGACACAAACAGGAGAAGTCAAGATTTAGTCTCAAGGTCTTTATTCACAAACTCCCCACAAATTTATTCTTCTCTGAAATCAGTACCAGACTACAATTGTGTTCTGCTTCATAACGGAGACATATTTTTCCTTTCATTGTCGTTCCAATTTCAGATAAAATATATAAAACTGAAATCGTAAAGTGTACTTTTAATTAAATTCAAATTTTGGACAGGAAGTTTTCTTCATTAAGTCGCAGTTGAGATTTCAGGTAAAGACAATTTTACTGGTACAGTTTGGGAATGAAAAGACGACCTATTTGAAATATTCTAGCCCCTATTTCATCAATAATGAATCAATGTCGAGTGACTTTTGAAATTATCCTTTTTTTTTCATTCATTCGACAGGAGATTTGCGAAATTAATTTTGGAGTGTAAAAAGTAAGACACATTTCCAGCTAAAACTGCAATGCTTAGGCCTAAGTGACTTTGAGACCTTTTGTTAAAAAAACAGAAGAAATCCAACGGTGATACGATGCAGGTTTTTAAATGATCTTCGCGTAGCGAGAGCATGTCACACATGAAAAAAATCTCCGCAAGAAGAGACTTACGGTGGTTGAACAGTCCCACGATGGTTGGCGAGTTAAAAAGCCCGTATCTTTGAGGTTGAAGAACCTGCACGGCAACACACGTCATTATGATCTTACCGCAATTTTCTTGAGCCTGAAGGCCCAGAGTGCGTTACCTTTTTTTCTGACGGTATGATAAACCCGGGATAGGACAACATTCCGCGCCAAAGTGCTTTCGAAGTCTCCGGGGCTATCGCATGGCCTCCGCAATGCGACCTAAAAAGAAGCGCCGGCCTGCTTCAACCTTGAATCCGAGAGGCCTGTTCGGGACTTTAAAAAATGCCGAGATCTTCGATTCCCTCGGCCGGCGACATGATGAAACCGCTCAGGTTTGTTCGGATTAATAAAAGACAATTTAAATGAACGGCATCAGCATCGGATGATATCAAATAATTTTTTTTGCTCTTTTATATATAGTGTCGGTAATCGAAGAAGTTCCTTGTTCTTATTAAAACAATCTTGCCAAAGTTGGACAGGTGGGAAAAATATAATCAGGGGCCAATTTCACAGAACTGCTTAAGCACAAAATTTGCTTAAGCAGGAAAAAACTTTGCTTAATAAACAAATATTGCCAGCTCAAACTCTATCTGATTGTTATGCAAACCAAAAACAAAACAAAAAAAAAAAGAAAAAAAGAAAAAAAAAACCCAAAACAGCTAAATACAATTCCAAAGCAATATACTTCACATGGAGTTTTGGCTGGTTACCGGATTTATCAAGTAAGGTTTTCTCGCGCTTAAGCAAACTTTGTGCTTAAGCAGCTCTATGAAATTGGCCCCTTTAAAATCGACAACAAAAATGATTTAAGGCCAAACAACTATGATCCGACTGGACCAATCTGCGGCTATATTCGAGCCCATTACAGTTCCAGTCACAGGCACTGCCTGTGGGAAAAGGAAGCCGGGGTGGCAGCAAAAAACGACGGAGGATAAAGCGGAGTTAAGGGAGCGGGTGCCCTCCAAAAAGCAAGATGGACACTGAGGCAACGAAGACACTCCCTGCCAGGATGAATCCATCCGAAGGAGCGGGGGGTTCCTCCGCACTTAGGGGGTGGTGCTCACCCTGAGAAGCGGGCTGCATGGTCCGACTCGATTGAGTCTTCCCGGTGGCACCCGACCTGAACAGAGTCTAGTGCCTCCCAAACGAGGTTAGTGATGGGAAGAGGAGCGGCGCCGCGGTAAGGCCGCCCCCCCAAAAAAATATGGTGCGAGTTCTGTCGTTGAGGGAAGACAGAGCCACGCTTGTGAAGTCTTCGGGAAAAAATGCACGGCCTACCGCCCCTGTAACCTAGACAAAAGTGTCTGAGACTCGGAGTCCTTTGTCGGCGTGAGGAAGAACTTGCAGTGTCCAGGAGAACTAGTTCAGTCGGTAGACGCAACACGTTTGTCTTTAGCCACAGCTCAATTTAAATAACTTATGGCGTGGCTTTAGACGACACGACGAACTCGTGAGAGCGTGGAAAAGACTTGTAATGGTCTCGATTACTGAACGAATGCTGAACGGGTTCTATTTCAGTACACGTAGAGTTACACGATGAAGAGGCACTGGGCCCGTTTTGTCACACGCTGAGAATAAAGACACTGGCAAAACTCGAGCTTTGGTGATTATTCATGCTTTGCAAATCACATTTTTCTCCTGACTTCGAGTTCGTACCTGTGGTTCATATCAGATCCGCACTTTTCCTATCCCGGTTATCACAAGGGTGTTGGAGAAATCATCTCTCTTTCAAGGATAACTTGGACAGCATTTGATTTGGTTTGCTGTGATTAAAGATGTCAGAAAGAAGAGGCAGTGAACCGAAGCTTTGAGGTTTTGAGTCGAACTAACTTGGAGTCTAATACACTTAAGATGGCACCTGTCACGTAGGCCCAAAAAACAAACCAAAAAAAAAAAACCTGATTCCACATCTTGCTAAAGGATAGAAACTAACACCCGACATTTTAGACCCGAGCCCCCTGGGCGTGTTCCAAGTTTCTTTTTTTGGGGGGGGGAGTACGGGTAAGACTACCTGTCCACCCGTCTCTGGTGTCTAGCGCGCCTTCAGCAGGCGACAATTAAGTAAGATGCACTCTGGGCGCTCTCCTCCCCGCCTCAAATCCCGAGGATTTGAGATGCTCTGTTTAAAGTGCCATTCCTTCAACCGCCCCCCCCAAAAGCCCACCAAGCGTGGTGCGCCGGCGTCATTCAAGCAGTTCAACACCCTTCTTATCATAAATAAAGAAAAGAGGCATGCGTTGTGCTCCCTCGCGCCAACCTTGAACCAGATATCAAGTGATGGAGTTCCACTCTCGGTTTTCGTCTGGGTTATTGCTACCCTTTCCCCGGTTTTTTTCTTTTTTTTTAACTCCCTTTTCGTTTCCCAAACAAGCTCTTCCCAGGTTTTCCGAGGAGGCCTGAGATCGATTACGAGTATTTCCTTTAAAAAAAAATTGAAAAACTTGGTTCAAGAGGATTTGGCTGCGATGGCATTTGGACTTCTCTGTGCCCGGAATTAAGGGTGGATAAAGAAAGGTGTTTGCGAAGCAGTTGGGAGGTATCTATGGCACAGATTGTGTATCTTCCAACCATGGGGGAAGTTGAGAAATTCACTCTCAAATGTTTGAGAGCGACACCAACACAGTTCTAGCGTGGCAGACTGACGTCAGTCGACGCCAGCTATTTTTTTCTTCAATGGGACCTGACATTTAACCATTTCAATGGTACAATTTACGGAGGATTCAACGGACAAATAACACCAGCGACAACAATCATTGCTTGAGTTCCAACGAGAAATTAGTCGGAACAAAGATAACTTACACTGGAAAGCAAATGTGAAACTATATTTTGTGATGTCTTGCCAGATGGTTTAATGTTGTTTTCTCTCCATACAGCAGTGTCAAATGTTTTACAGTTGGTTCACTTGGAGTGACGGGCTCATGTTTGGTGAAAGTGAAATAAACTGACTCTCCCGGTATCAATAACTGGTTTTTGTTTTGCTGTCGCCCTGATAAAACCCAAGTCACTCCGAAGTCTTTGACACTGTGCGTGCATCGTGGATGGGCCTCAATATTTTGGGCCTAAAGTCTAATTTCAAGAATGAACAAGACGGTGTGTAAAACACAGCGAAAATGAGGTTTGATATGAGCGTGGACATACAGGTTATAATTCACAGGTTAATCACTTTTTTGGGGGGGTACACCCTCCAGCTAAATGCAAATTACACCGTTCTCTGATATCCTCTACAACAAACCAATTAATAACAGACTAATCCTCTCAAAGATCCTATTCACGTATTCAGATAACCGTACTCTTTAGAGCATCCGCTCCTAACGGCTTGAAATGAGTCTACTGCATCATATATCCCATCATGCCCTGGGTCACCTGACTCATGAGCAGTGAAGGGGTGTATGTAATGCCCCGATTGCTTGACGACCACACTGGCTGATGACCTTTTACCTTTGCCGTGCTCCTTTTTTTCCCCCTCTCCATCAGCTCTTGACTCATATCATGTCCCGACGTTTGGCTTTCGAAGAAGAAAGAATCGGGCAAATCACATGATCTGCAGGAACCAAACAAACCAAATCAATCCTAATTAAATGCAAGATAAAATAATAAAGTTTTGGGAGCAATATGTACAAAAAAATTCCCCTCAAACTCTTGAAAACATAGCTTGTTTTGATATGCCGGTTATCTACTGGATATCAACAGGATGTATCTCAGGGTTATATTCCTTGCCAACAGTGATCTGATGCCAGTGTGTTCCTGGTTCGCGTCAAGGGCATCGGGTAAAGAATACACTCACAGACAAATGGTAATTACAAATAAACATGACAAAAAGGAAATTTTATGGGGACGGTTTTCTGGATGGCCTTGGTGGACCACGATTGAAGAGGCAAGTGTGTCATTGGCTCTACTGATTTTCTTTTGATGAAAGATGTAGGATACTGATAAGACTCTCAAGTACAGAGTCTCCATCTCGGTCTAGTACCGAGAAGGGTGTGTGTGTGAGTTTGTTTCTGCATTCAATTGAGGACCCTGAACACTAGAGGACAGTAAGGTCCCCGATTGACAACTGTGTACAAAACATATGGGTGATCTTCTAAAAAAGTTGAAGTACAAACAAAAGAGGAACAATAGGGGGTCCCCAGTTGCAGGCAAATACACACTTGGGTGGGTGTGGGGGGGTAGCCAGGGTGACAAAGCAATGATTTAGACCTGACAATACAGTGAACAAGTTTTCCATGCACACTAGGACATGGGCCCTGCTTGTGGGTTTGTCAGAGGGTAAAAGAAGAACAACAAAACTGTGACTACTGAGGGTTTGCTTTGGAAAAAAGAAACTAGTGCCGCGTCTGGGATCACTGGCAAAACCACTGATGAAATGGACTCCTGGTTTAGGGTCATGGGTCATTCTACAGATCTGGGTCAATTTTTTCCGCTCCCATTACACAATTATGGCATATGATGTCGTAAGCTTAGAACGCATTCTTGAATTTCCAAGAGTGATTAAGTAACGCAAATTATCTACCAGAGAAATTTTAAAAAAAAGTTGAAGTCAATTACAATGATCATCCCTTGTCAAATTACACAGGTCCAGTGTAACAGGGACAGATATGTCACACTTTGGACCCCACTTTATAGAATGACCTAACTGAAGTGGCTCTCAGGTTTAACGGCCTGCTAATCTTGGGTGTCTGTTCACAAGCAGGATACTTTACTGCAACTGACTGCCAACCCTTTTTTGCTACTGAATGAATTTGCGACCAAACGTGATGACAGTGAAGGTAGTGAACAATTTTCTAATGGAATAACCACTTTCTACAAGTCAGGTTCTAATGTCACTAATAACAGGAATCTTCATTACCAAAAATGCTTTTGTCACATGTCACGGGAACATCAGCACACAAGGACACTTCTAATTAAAATGAAAGTTGAGGCCTGACCTGACAAAACAACTTTATATTTGGAAGGTCAAGTCAACACGGATGTACATATCTGTTACGAGAGTCTGTCTGGTTTCAAGTAACTTTGTCCTCGCTCCAGACCAACCCAAAACAGTGTCACTGTACACACCCTTTCAGTTTCAAATGCTGAATCATTAGAAAGGAGATGAAGAACGATCATGAGACACTACTTTAGAAAGTTCCTCGCTTGCTGTATTTGACTAGACTTAACAGGTGCTCATTATTGGTGCTGTGATTGGCTTGTGACTGGTTTGTGGTTGACTTGTGATTGGCTAGTGACTGACTTGTGATTAGCTTGCGATTGACTTGTGGTTGGCTGGTGAGTGTCTTGTGATTGGCTGATGGTTGGTTAGTGAGTGGTTTGTGATTGGTTTGCGATTAACTTGTGACTAGCTTGTGATTGGTCTGTGACTTGCTTGCGATTGGCTTGCGATTGACTTGTGATTAGCTTTCGATTGACCTGTGATTGACTTCTGATTGCCTTGCCATTGACCTGTGATTGGCTAGTGATTGGCTTTTGATTAACCTGCTACAGGCCTTTGATTTACTTGTGATTTGACTTCTTATAAGCTTGCAATGGACTTCAACTACAACTCTAGCTGAGAAAACAAGAAAATTTTCTTTCATGGGACCTACAACTGTGGGTATAGGACTCAGGAGACAATTTTTCCCAATGGAGGGTGATGTCTCATTCAAAGCAGTTTCAGTGTTCGGTTTCCTTCCACTATGAAGAGCCAAAAATGCCTCTCTCATCTCACACTTTTCCCCACCCACAACCCTGTTTAGTAGGAAGTGGGTCTAGCACAGTTCCAATTTTTATGATTCAAGGCTAGGAACTGTCTGTGTAAAGACTGCGGGAAAAACACAACCTTTTTTGCTGACTAACTTTTTCTAATGGAGCCCAACCAATCAGGGTAATTCCCGCCAGCAGTTTTGACCGCAAGGTTTCTCCACCAGAAAAAAAGGCAAACAAACAACTCCAAATGTGGGCAAACGGCACTGGGACAGTGACCAGACCGACAAGAAATCCACGCCAAATCATGGAAAGGAAATCACACGCTCAGGAAACATTAGCAATGCAGGAAACAATATAAAAACAGAAAGCCACACGTGGGCCGGGGTGTTGCGGGGGCTGGCCCAGTCTGTCGACCAGGCCCCGGTGAGGACTGCGAAACCAGGGTGAACTGCTGATCATAACATGAAAGGGACGACCACGCGTTGGTTTGGCCAGGAAAGAGGTATATACAGTACTCAGAAAGAGAGGGTAAAAATAGAATTTGAATCTGGGAGTGGAGCAATGATCAGACAATGGTTTGGTATCGCTTCAAACTCTTAGAGCAGATGGGCAAACTCATCAGCCTGGCGGTGGTGAAAAGGAACGCAAATTCACTTCAATGACGTACAGGATGTAAATGTTTGTATTTTTGTCCGCACCTCCTGCAAATGCATTGGTTCTGTAAAAGAGTGATGAAAGAAAGAGACAAAAAACAAAACAGAACACAAACTAAAAAAACAACCCTGCACTGAAAATATGATCACAAATGAAACTAAAGCACTGACTGAAATTGCTCTTGTGGGGAATTTTTTTTTCAAAGACTGGATTCTGAAACTTCTTCATCTGCTTTGGAAAAGACGGCAATCTGCTCAATAGACAAACATGACGACTGACAGACAGACAGGAAACTGAGAAACAAGAAGAAAAAATGTGAACCCTATGGAGGTAGCTTCAGTCTGGCACCATTGAAGGCACACTCCGTCTCCCTTTCTATTTATTGATGTCAAACAAGACAACGCCAGATAATTCAGTTTATTAACACTGATACTTTGTCAGAGACGGGATGATGTGAAGGTCGGACCATAATCCTTCTGAGCCACAGATTACCTGAAAAGGATTCTACAAGCCCCCCTCCTTACCGGCAGTAGGCCTAGAAGCTGTCTCCTTCTGACCATGTTTTGCCTGGTCAAAAACAAACCAACGCTTATGTGTAAATGGCTCTGATCACATTGGCAAGGTTCATGTAGTGTAGGGTGCATGTGTTCCCCGACACCATCAAGGGCTGGGCTTGTGGGGAGAAGTTACCAGGTTTTGTCAAGGACGGGTGGGGCAAAATTAAAAGCAGGCTTGATGGGAAAGGTCTGTCGGTGGTGGGGATATTTTGGGGTTGGGGATTGATTGACCAGGAGAGAGGAGGTCAGGTGAGGGAGGAAATGGGATAGCTTGGGACATGAAGGAAAAATCAAGAGACAATGAGGCCATCTTTTGAGACAGAATTCATGGTGCGATGAATGTTATCCACTTCAGGCTTCAATATATGGTCAGGGACCAGCAACAACAAGGTAAGGGAAAGGAGACTGTGGTTTGGTGTGAGGTGCATACGACAACAGGAGGGTGGGGCTAGGGTGCAAGGGAGCAGTCACATAGGGAGAAAAGACTGTTAGACTTCTGATCA
This sequence comes from Acanthaster planci, assembly GCF_054643075.1. Taxonomy (NCBI): domain Eukaryota; kingdom Metazoa; phylum Echinodermata; class Asteroidea; order Valvatida; family Acanthasteridae; genus Acanthaster; species Acanthaster planci. The sequence goes on from NC_141791.1 coordinate 13,282,815, forward strand.
TTCATGGCAAATCTTTTACTTTGTTGAAAATATGGGAGCATATCAGAAAAGCAGCCTGTGGGACACTCATGCGCACTTACAAGATGACAATGGGTTTAATAAGCATTTCCCTAAGAGAAGTCCAAACGTGTCTCTTTGTCATGAGGTTCTCTTTTCCCTAACATCAAACTCTTAAAGTGAGCCATCCTGTCCATCTTCCAGTTGAACAAAAAGATTAATAAGTTATTGATGGAAGGTTTTGACTCCATCAGGATCCAGAGAAACTGTGCTGCATGTGATCTGGAATGTTTTGAGAGGGATGAAAAACTTCACAAAATATCAACCACAAGCTTTAGCACATCGGTCATCGGGAGTATGAGCAGCCAGACACCAGGAACTCATTATGGACAAGCAGGATTAAGTCAATATCAAAGGCAGCTATAAAATTCTCTTCCAATCAACACTGAAATTGTCCCCTCCCCCCCCCGTTAATAAAACTCGGGTAATAAAAGCAAGCCGTATACATAAGCAGGGTACTCATTCCCGAGTGGCAAGTATGTTATCTAGCTATCCCAGCTTACCCTGGCGCCAAGCTACTCCATCAGATTATGGGCAGTTTAATATACCAATCCATTCCAATTAACACCAAAACTTGAGCCAAAATGTGGGCATTTTGGGGGGGAGCGGCAGACACCATTGTGCATCTTTATGATGGAATGGCAAACCTTGTTCCCAGCAGTTGATTTCGACCACAGTCTCAATGCTGGCTGCGGCAGCGTTATATATATTTATAAACACTGTATCTAACTTGACATCTCATTTAACTTTGCATCATGTGTCTCATCCAACTTTACATTCCTCTGGACACGAAAGAGCAACCTACCCCAGGCCAAGTTGACCATCAATAACAAGCCAAGACCGTGAGGCTGACTGAGTGGCCTTGCAATGCCTCCAGTTTACCTCCAAGTACCCAAGACTCATCCCACCCTGACCAACGACAACGATGCCGACCACAAGACCAGCTGCTGTAACAAGTTATCAACTGCATGGAATGGCAACATTCAGCTGATCAAAAACACTATTATTCACCCTGACAGAGAGCTGGGAGCCAGGCTAGAGAGGTGTGTCTCCGTCAGTCTACACAGTACAAGCAGGTCAGGGTTGCTTGAGTGAACCCCACCCCCCCTCCTTTCAACTCATAGGCCGCCGAGGGTTCATGACAATATGTTTTACGCCAGGCGCCGAGGTCTTCAAATTCAACGACAGGAGCAAGGTCACTGAGATTCACGGGAGGATGTCGATGACGGCGGCAAACATACTTGGGGGGGATTAACTGTTTTATGCGGTGGCTCGGGCAACTTCAGATAGCCAGGCTTTGGGATGCCAGCAGCCAGTAATTATTTGAGGATGTCAGAATTCAGGGACACGCAGAGTGCGTTGAGCCTCGTGCTTGAGGCAATTGGGTGTGTATTCCTCGGTGACGCTCATTCAACGGTGAATCCAGAACCCTTTTGTTTTGTAGGGGAAAGGGCAAAATTGGTTGGGAAAATTCAAAGTTTATTTCAGCTTTTATGGCCTTTCTCATGGATGGGGCTAAATTTGGGTGCTTTTAAAATGCTTTTGGAAGGAAAGAAAGTAAAAATTCCACCATTCACTTATTTCCCTATTACTTTTTTTAATCAAAAATCAAAATTTGCTCAGGTGGTAGGGGTGTGGGGGCTTGCCCCCCACTGGTCCCCCTGGATCCCCCAGTGTGCTAACTACTTGGAGACGGGAGGGACAAGCCTAATTTCCGTCCCTTCGCTTGGCAAACTGGTGACGAGACAAGGGACAACAAAATGGCGTAACACTGTAAGTTGGATTACATCTTCAACTGCAAAGCTTCGCAACTTGATATTGGCTGTAGGGGCTCTTCATACGCCGGGGGGAGGGGAAAAGCAGCTTGTACTCTTTGTTGAAAACAGTCAGGAAAGCGGGGGGGAGCTAAATGGAAGAAAAAAGGCAGCACAATGACAAAGTCTGCTTCCAGTCTCGTGGCTCTACAAAGAAATGCACTGTCTGCATCAAATCAGAAAGGTTATATATCACTGGACAAACCACCACCCACCTTGCTTTGCCCGAGCCACACCCACCCCACGCCCCGAGAGTGACTGACAAGCGTGTCTCAACTTTGGAAGGGAAGAAAACTAGCATTTCTTTGTATGTTAATACCATCCGAAGGTTAACCTGGTGGAAATATCATTAACATCAACATGCAAAACAGATTGAATTTTCTGTGATGGGACGGTGCTCTTGCAAGCAATTCACGTAGTAATCAATGAATACATCATCTGCATTTTCAGCATTATGTCTCCATCACATTTATTCAATATAGCAGTGGTTCGCTGAACTTTTTTGGCTCCATCTGTGAGAGAGACAAACCACGGGCATATGTGTGGCTGGATTAAAATATAACACGACTGCTGAAACTCAAGGTCTGGTCATGCACACTTGGTTGTATCCAAGGTTGTGTTGGGGAAAAAAAAAAAAAAGACCGTCCTTTGTAATTGATGGCATAAAAAAGTTGGCCTTGAGAGGGCTATCGTTTAAACGGCACCCAACCAGAACATAGACTAACAACTTCATTTCGTTTGTGTCCTCTTCTGGCTTTGGGTATTTTGATTTGGCGATTGTTGTCGTGATGCCCGGCAGGGAATCAAACATGAAATAGCTACCTGGCATGCCCAAAACAGTCAAGGGCACGCAGTTCATTAGCAAACACTTCGCGTGCAAACTGCAAAGGTTCTTTTGATTAATCAATTAGCTGTGAAACAGCCACAAGATGGATAGTCATTCTGGTAGCAGATGACGCTCCACAGAGACACAATTTTTTGGGTCACATTTTCAATTGTTACTCAGATATACATGACAATGGACATTCGGCAGCATTAATATCCCCCAAAATAAGACTTGTGCGGTGATGTGGTATTCAGACAGGCAACAATTCCTATTTCTCTTTGTTTTCTTGCTATAGCCTAAGCCACTTTCCATCCCATGTTCTTTTATTTTGCATAGTTTGCGACTGTTCTTTCTCTTTCGTTTTTTTTTTAAAGTTGACAAAAATTCCATCTCCAATGGCATGAATTAATAAACCCCAGCAAACTTAAGAGGAGAAGCCTGCACTTGTGAGTGCAGAGTTGTGGGTTCGAGTCCCACTCGAGCGAGCTTGTGTTTATAAGCATACGTCATCGGTGAAGGGGGGAAACATGCACTGTGTTATTAAAATCTCTCCTGTGTAATTGTTGATCTGGACGCGTCCAACCGCCAAAATTGCCGCAGGGTTAAATGAGTCAATAATCAGGGCTAACTTTCTTTGACGTTAATGATTTCTGGGGATACAATCCAGTTCCCTTCTCCAAAATAAAAAAAAGAGCCCAGCTGCATTTGGGCAAAGTTTGTTTCCAAACCTCATCAGAATGACATAACCAGAGGGTTAGTTGGCCCAGCCTTACCGTGCTCTTCACTGCTAACTTTCTCTTCCCTCAAGAAAGTTTCGAGTCCCCTCAAAAAATGAGAGCAATTCACTGAAAAAAAAACAGCCCTCAGAAAGGACCCAGGCATTTTACACATTTGCATGCACCTCACGTACTTGCTGAATACATGTACAAGGCTGAATCCAACTCCTATTATGCGCCCCATGATAAAATATGCACGTCATTGGGATTGTATTGCAGCTCTGTTGTCCTTGCATTTTATTTGCCACATGTTGATGAAAAAGTTCTGATCCTCAGTCTTTATGAATGATATGTGCAGGTGAACTACACGTAGAAAAAAAAAGGATGCTTGAAATAATCCTAATATGGGGTGCCCCAAACAGGTTGGGTCACACATGAAACACAGGCCCGCCAAACTTCGGATTGCAGCCTGTTTTTAGGGGTTGGTGGCTGGATGAAAACTTCCGTTCAACGCTTTCTCTCTTTTCATCTGAACTGTCCCACAACACAACAAATTGTCATGAACAATTCCACTCCAAGCACAGAACAGTGGCCGGGGGGGGGAGAAGTATTGACAACATCAAGGTCAGCGGCTAAGAAAAATACAAAAACTGTCTGCAGAGCAGCAGACAGGGGAGATCGCATGCAGGGGCGGCCATCAGCAGTCTGTAAAAAAAAAGAGAATACTGCTTCATCTGGGGGGTGGGGAGGTCAACGACCGCAAGCACAGCATCCGAGGCATTACCCAGCATTGTGTGGTTGGCACAACCATCTCAGATGAACGGACGGCTAATTGCAGGCGACGTGGCAGTGCACTGTTATCCGCAGGTGGCAGACCGATTGCGAAGGATTTGTTAACAACGACAAGCAAGAAAAAAAAAAATCCTTGATTTAGCTCTTCAAGAGGCTCTGAAATAGTGCAAATTCATTACCGGAGGAGTTTTTGATCACGGTGATAAAAGCTCACATTGAAGTTAAAAAAAAAAAAATTAGGAAAACAATAGAGTATACATGTAGCAAGCTAGCTGAGTTTCTGGCGGTTACTGTCGGACAAAGACTTCATAGCCATGTACGATGAGGGGGAGAAGGCATCACCACATTACTTAGGGGCAAAATTACTGTCCAGAAATAATTCCTAGTCGAGCAGGCGCTGCGGGTCACTTAAGTGCACGCGTCCTCATGTGAACTCCTCGGATGACGTAAAGGCAATGTTGCATCGGTGTACATCAACTGAGACAACCAAAGTTTCAACATATGACTGAACTTTTACAGCTCGAAAAACAGAAAAAAAAAGTATTTGCGTGACTCATGTCACGATTGCAAGTCCATGTACCAGTGACAATAGTGAAGAGTATACGAAGTTCACTTCTCTGATCACGAGAGTGCGATGGTAGTGAATTTGGCACGCCGATAGATGACAGGGAATGCATGAGTGATGCATGAGACGTGAAGTTTATAGCCAAAAGTTGGGGCTATGTTACCGCAACAGGCAATGCTGGAAGCAAGCAAAGTGTATCGTCAACAAGAGCTTTGGGAGAATAGTTCTTTCTTCTGTAAACAGTTATGGGGGTCTGCTCGGGTATTGTACCGTCGGCAGGCCTTCAAGCTCTATGAATAGGTGGGGTCTTCAAACTGTGGGTAAAACGTACAAAGGATCAATGAAACCCAGGTGAGCACTTTAACTACATGTATTATGTCACAGTGCAATGGCCTCAAGCGGCTACGACAAATGTCACTATGAGCCTCCAGCCAGCCGTATCCATGGAAATGCTTCGGTTGCTCACGGTGGCGTATGAAAGTTGCCTCCCTACTGATGTGTTGGCGATTTTTTTTTGAGAATTGGAAAGTACCAAATCTAGAGACAGTACCACCGCCTTTGAGATGGAAGGGGGGGTTCTTGAGTAGTTAAAACTGCATTCGTTTGTAGAAGAAAATCTCTGTGCTGCCCCCACGAATTCAATACAGGTTCCTCCATCCTGCAACACCGTTTTTAGAAATTAAATGTCTCACTTCATTCATTTCAACAAAGAAGGACTGCCAAGATCAAAATACACACTGAGAACACTTGAAAACAAGTCATGGGTCAAAACTGATGTGGAGGTGGGGACAGTGGTAGTAATGAGCAACAGTGAGACAGAGAGAGAAAGAGGTCTTTCTGGGTCGCGTAAATGTCATCGGGAAGGTCACGTAGGCCATGCCAATTAACTGTGCAGGGGAAATTGTTTAACAAGCAATCAGTTGTCGTTACACGAGCCGGTTGCTTGATACGCGTACCGTCAGAGGCGTGGACAGTCTGATCGGAGCAGCATTCAGGCTTGCTTGATATTTTGTCAGAGACAAAAAAAAGAATTTATTTCGGGAGAATACACTACAAATAGAACACTTTAAATTGATGGTACCTCTTTGAGATTCAAAGTGAGTAAATCCTTCAAGAAACTTATACCTCACAATTTCGACCACTTCTAACATAGAGTTACCAGTATCTTGCATACAGGGGCCAATTTCACAGAGCTGCTTAAGCACAAAATTTGCTTTAGCGGTAAAAAATCTTTGCTGAATAAACAAAGATTACCAGCTCAAATTCTATCTGATTGTCATGCTAACCAAACAACAGCTAAATACCATCCCCAAACACTACACATCACATGGAGTTTTTGCTGGTAACCTGATTTATCAAGTAAGGTTTTTTTTCGCACTTAAGCAAATTTTGTGCTTAAGCAGCTCTATGAAATTGGCCCCAGGTTTGATTATTTATAAGCTATCGCAGGTATCACCATATAACAAGTCTCAAATAAGCATACGTACAAGTATATTAAGTGACATTTTGACTTTTTTTTTTGCAGGCACATTGGGAGGGTATGAGGCAATCTGGTTTCTCTGAAGGGTTGGGGGAGAACGGGCTCGCTGGGCACGCATCACTCACCTATATCTGGTACTTGCGAATAATTCCATCCCGGCAAGCGGTGTAGAGTGTGTTTCCGTGGCAGCAGAGGGCGTAGATGGGGTCACAGTCAGAGCCGGTCAACTCTAGCCAGTCGTCGGTCTCTAGGTCCAGGAGGAAGCAGGAGCCATCGGCTGGGAGAGGATAGACGGAAAAAAGAGTCAAATCATGAGACGGCGGGGGAGGGAGGTATCCTCACATGCTCTATTCCAGGGAGGGGGGGGAAGACTGTGTGGAAGAACTTTAGATGGGAGGCGAGCTAGAGAGCTGCCTCAGTTCGTTTTTTGTGGGGTTTGGAGGGGAATCTGTCACAGGCTCTGCACCCAAATTAGATCAACTTGTCCACTAATGTCAATTACAACTTGTGAAATGAATTTTAAAAACTTCTTCTCAATGTGACGGTTAATGACAATGACAATTAAAACCCTAACCCACCTCAATCCTCCAAAATCCTCTGGTGGTTTTGGAGGATTCTGGAGGATTCAGGACGAATGCTGATTTAAAAGCTAGAGGATTTTGAAGGATTGAGGTTGAATGGTGAATGGAGCACTAAAACTCAGTCACATAGTGGTGCATACCGTCACACATTATGTACTGTCATTTACAATATACCTAAGGACAGTGTGTTCCATTGTTCATTACTGCTGGTCATAAATGACACAATCCTCAACTGCAGTGTTCAAACAAAGGCACATATCTGCTTTGCTTATTACAAAATTAAAGCAGTTAGCCAATTCTGCAATTCTGCTGTGTGTGTTGTGGACTATGTGCGTGCGGGGCGTGCATATGGTTTGTCGTGTAGTCTTTCTTCGTGCGTTGTTTTGGTGCTTAAACTAGTCTCCTCCAGCTCCTTGCTCTTGAGCAACTATCCATTTCGCCGTGGGCGCCTTGATCAAAGGCTACGCTAATTTTAACTTCCAAGTTTTACCAACATAGAGGCATTCCCCTCAGTCAAAAAAAAAAAAAAACAGGTACCAAAAATTCTGTCAATGTTTGGGACCCGTTCACACTTTTTTTTTCTTTTCACTGAGAACATTTTATTTATTTGATTAGCAAAATTATCCACTCAGCAGATTGAATAAAGCAAGGCACCGGAACCAAATTGGAGCCGGCGGTCCTGACATTTATTGTGTCACCGGCAACAGGGTCTTCTAAGCTAATTTCAAGAGGGTTCAAGTCAGAACTGTTGAGGCTGGGTTAGTCAGGAACTACAAGCCATGAACTGGAATTTGTTTGTTTTTTTAATGCAAACCCGCAGCACAAATTCTCCAGAGTAGAATCTGTGCTCGCTAGCTCGACATTTGGTTCAATTACAATAGCTCTGTTTTAGCAGCATGCCTGAAATTAGCAGTTTTCCCTTCCTGTATGCATGTAGATGTGACTGCACTATACCGGTAGGTCGTTTACAATTACGGCAAAAAACTCCTTACTTTGTCCTGTCTGACTAAAAGTTCAAAGCACACAGTTTGAATGAACCTAATGGGTAAAATTTCTCTGTGAACTGCCAAATTAAACATACCTCTTGGGGAGAAAATTCCTTGCAATAGGCTGGAGATTTAACAGGCGAGTGGTTCGACTTTTGACTTTTTTGTGGGAACAAAAAAATCATGTCACATCGGTGAATTGAAAATGGAAAAAAAAAAGTGATCTTCCAAATAGAATTGCCCAAAGTGCTTGCTTAAAAAGTTCCCTGCAATCTTTCGTAAAGAAAATATGTTGCGAACGTGACATGAAGTTTAGCCCATTATCACCAAAATCCCCAATAGCAAGACTGTTCCCGTTTTCGAAACCTTTCATCCTTGCAATGTCTAGGGGGCTATTTGCTTGCTTTCCAAAACAACGGAATTGTTGAACGATTTCCCCCAAACAGATCCAACTCTTAATACTCAACACCGCAATAATATCCTTTGTGCAGGGCACAAGGCACACAGGTAATTTGGGGCAGGAGTTCAAGGATAAACTGGATCCAGTTGATACATGAGACTGTTGTGTTAGCAGTAGGTAAAGACCATTTAAAAAAAAAAATGAGCGTCAAATGAACTGCCGCTAAAATTTGCGGGTGCTTGTAAAGGACAAAACAGGAAAAATTGCAGGCGTGTGGATCGGTTATCCAGGATAAGAGGACAATTGAGCTGGAGGGAGGGTAAAACTCATTTGGTTGAAGTGGGACCACCAAAATAGAAGGAAATTGACAACAAACACTTTGCTGGTATGTTTGTTAAATACAGAATAATATTCTCTGTTCTCTGACGGTAATATGAAAGGGGAGGGAGACGAAACACATGTTAAGTACATGTACACTACTTTTATGACCGAAAGCACATTTAAAAAAAAAAGGCTGGCTGTACAGCTGTACCAGTGAATTTTTATATCCTAATCAACTGTTGGGGTGGATAAGGGTGGTTGCTCTATTAAGCAGGGAGCATTTGCCCTTTTCAGCTTCATGTGACCTTCTGGAGTGATGACGCTCAAATTCATTGCTCTTTACCAGCAACCCACCTTACAAACATTTTCATTGGTCGGTGTCAGGACAAACAATAGAAGTGTTGGGAAAATTACTCATGATGTTGTCTTTTTTGGGGGTCAATTTTCGATTTTTTTGCATTTTATATAAAAAAGTTTTGCTTGTGATTGGCAAGGGCAAAAATTCTTGCCATAGAGGCTTTGCGTGGCGGCCATCTTTTAGGGCAGTTCTTCTATTCCATGGGGAAACCTCCTTTGTGCATATCCCGTGGAACAAAGCCCTGGCCTACCAAGATGGCAGCCATGTAAACCCTCTATTGGCAAAATCTAGTGACTACTACAAGAATAAACAGAAATTGCAAGTAGAGAGAAAGAAGGAACTGTCAATGAAACCTAATATCATTATAAGAGAGGAGGCAGGATGATGCTAATGGATTCCATAGAAAAGTCTCACATTTTTCAATAAAGTTATCAGTGCATATAAATGTAACCTTTCAACAACCATAGAAATGCTACGTACAGACTCCTCCAAAACAGAAAGCCAACTACGACAAAGGGCTACAAAAGATTTTGAGAAGTCAAGCCCTGCTCAGGGAGGCCAACCAGATCTGACTTCACCAGTATGGAGTCTAGACATAAAGGAAGTGCCTAATTCAACCGACTCAGGTTTCGGTAAACCCTCGACCTATTTCTGACGCAAACAGCAAATTCCTCCAACAACTTGAACATGCTCTGGATGAGAACGAGTGCGAGGAAAATTAGAGCTTCCATCTACAAGTTGGGGCTTGACCGCAATTATTTTTGCCCTTATAAACCTAAGCATATACAATGATACTAACATTGCATTCAAATAAGCCTTTTGCGAGTTAAATTTGAATAAAATCAAACACACCTGTGTTAGCTGATTGCACTTTGATATATAACAATAGACTAATGAGCACTGTTGCCACAACTTGTGATTCGGGGCAAGCTTTTGCATAGCGACCACGATCTCTGGAATGGACTGGTTCCTTTGTGCCCTTCTTATCCGTCGAAAACAGTGTATTGGTGCAAGGCGTCTCTTATATACCTAAGAAAAAAACTTGACCCCGAATCACGAGGTATAGCAACCGTGTCTTTAGTATGGAAAATGCAATTGTTATGTTCACGTGAATTTAAAGAACTCATTTTTCCAGATTCTATTCAACTTTAGCTCGCAAAAGGCTTATAAATTCCGGCCTACAACTTTGACTCTCTGTTCAAAACCTCTACGTCATGACAGCAGGACCTGCTTGTATTTTCTCAGCCATGGGCATCAATGTCAGGACTTAAAATGTCCATAGAAGCTCTCAGAATACATCTAATCTCGAGGTAGTTGAACTCTTTGGCCATGTTCTAATGGCGATGTTGACATTTGCTCAGAAAACAAACCATGATGATGCCATCCAATATGAAACTAGAAGTCATGGCACCGGCTGACGCGCTAGACTTTATTTTACCACGCAGCAAAATTGTGGGATACATTCGCCGAATTCAGACAGTAATTACACCAAACAAGCGACCTGCTTTTCCTTAGTGAAAATTCATGTACGACTGGCCAGACTATATACTACCTGTCCAGGATGAAATAACAGGTCATGAACCTCTCACCCTGAGCACACGCTTTGCATTAGTGTGCACAAATTGACGTTATTTTTCCCAGGTTTTGAGGTTACTCAGTAGGGTCACCTCGTGGGCAATAGCCCTTGCAAGCTGACAGCGACCGATGGGTTCACTGTTCACCACAGACTGTTGGCTTCTGAATTTTTATTTTTTTTTTTGCAGAGAGGGCTAAGGGGCAAAGTTTCTGTTCAGAAGTGAAATCCATTTTTGAGAAGGAGGAAGGGGACACTGTGACTTTGCTAACCGGTGGGGTTTACCCAGCACAGAAAATGTTTGCGTTAGCACTCAAATAAAAAAAGGATACTGAACAATGTCATGCAATGTTTATCGGAAGTGACTGGTTCTCCGCCAATTCGCTAAATGTACATGTACAGTTTCTGCTCGGCTTCGGCTCTACAAAAAGGCTTCTGTGTGATCTTCCTGATGTTTTCAAATAAGTTTAACAATTGGGGAAAAAAAGGTTGCAAAGTATTCTGCTCACTTATTTCTTTTTATTCTACTAAAAGTGGGTTGAGGGCCAGTGTTGTTGGTCTATCAGAAGATAAGTAAGAACAGCAGGAAGGTCAAAGGCAAACGGAAACTTCTGTCACAACAGTTCATTCAGACAGCTCGAGATTTCATTTAAGACGTGTGATACAGACCCACAGAGATTTATAAGAACTCACTCGGCTGTACTCGGTTGGGCACTCGACTAGTGAGCAGTGAGCTAGAGGACTCCTGTTGGAACCCTTTGACAGTGCTGTCACTCAACTGTGTCGGAGTTGAGTAGCTACTCAGTTTAACTCTAGCAACATGCTGAAAAATATGTACAGACAAGAAGGCCACAAAACTCTGTAAGGCCCTCCAGCCTGAGGGAATAATGGATGAATGCATGAGAGATTAAACAAGCAAGCTCGGGTGAAATGGTTTAAGATAATTCGATGAGTGATGTGCAGGGTCCGGCAGAATATGGATGTATCGATTCAGTCTGGAGAGCCAATGAAGTGAACACAAGCTCCTCCTGTCATCCAAAGTCCCTTCAGAGTATACAGGACCTCGAATGAGTTGAGGGGGGAAAAAAAACCGCACTGCCTCTGGCAATACTTGGAGCCGGCAGAAAGAGCAACATGTGACTTACAAAAAGGCGTCAAAGTATTGATTGAAAGGGGGGGGTCATGTTCCAGAGGTTTGGGCGAAATGGGGGGGGGAATGAGTGTGAAGATCTTTGCCACTGTTTCAAATGAGTTGCTGAATGAAAGGGGTATGGTTCTAAGTCCTCCAAACATTTTTTTAAGGGGGGGTTTGGAGGTAAGACGAGAATGTCAAACTCAAGAAAGAAGAGAAGATGCAGAATCTGCTGCACTGGGAAAAAGAGAAGGCTTGTTTTAAAAAAGTAATGACGATCCCTTGGTGGGAACTCACAGTGTACAGGCGTGGCATACATAATGTGGACCTCTGCACAAAGAAGTCCTCATAATGTAGGGTGTGATAGCATTGTGTGGACTCGCACACGTCCACACAATGTTTTCCCCTCTCTGAAAAACAGCTTCTGAGGCATTTTTGGGGCAAAGTTATCCCTGCCAATATGAAGAGGAGCAGTCCAGGAAATCATCATCAAAAATCCAGCTTGAAAGAGTTATCCTAGTTGGAGAAAAAGGAGCACTTTCCTCAAGTTTCCTTAACCACAGGAGAACAAAGGAATGTCCACACTCGGGTATGTGAAACAATGGCAGCTGTGTGTGAGTGCGCAGGTTCATGTTTTTTTCCTTCCATTTTCTGTTCGAAAGTATGGTCTTCACATGTGCGTCGTGGAGCCTGCATGAGCCCGGTCGAAACTTGTCACTGTCCAGGCTGTTCTTTGCCGGTGAGGGGGCATACTGTCACCATTCAAAGTGCCGTCATTCAGATAATTTTCCAAATACAGATCAAGCCGAGTATGGAGATTATCTGCCCCGAGCTGAAGTGCACTTTCAATTGGCGAAAGAAAGACAGATGGTTACAACTGGGTTCTTGCATGCGTTCTGCGTGTATGCAAAGACCCTACATTCTGGAATTAAATTCATTGCGCATACTCGGCATGCTCCGCGTCAAAAGCACACATACTTGTGCGCCTACATGGTGAGTTGGTACTAAAAGGACCGTCAATTTCATTCCCAAACATGCTCTCTTTTGTTCCATTCGGAGTGGATACGAGAAGACCTTGAACAAAATGTTGGTCTTAAGAGATGGTCAAATTCATACAAATGATAACCCCTTGAAAAGACACGGTTAGACTTAGGCCTAGTGAAGGCATAGTAAGGAGGGGCTGTGCAATGGGGGACAGAAGGTGTGAGGGGGGGTTGGATTAAGCATGGCAAAGGGGGTTATTGAGGGGTGCTGGGGTTGGGTAGGGAATAGGATATGGAAGGACCTTGGGTCAATGCCATGGACCTACTAGCCAAAATGTGTACTACTTACAACTGGTTCTTTGTTCATGTTCAGCATTAATGTCCGGGGTACCGGTACCAATGAGGACGCAGTTCTGCACTGACCTTCAGAACTTATGTATTTATAATGTGACGAGACTATCCGCTGGTAAAGAAACGCTGATAAATTTGGACCTGCCCTCTGCAGCAACTGCATCATAATTCTCTCATTTTTATGAGTCGGGGAAAAATGAATGCTTCTGTTCTCTGAGCAGACAAGTTTTGTTTGTAAACATGTGATCTTTGGTTATTCTCAAAGCACTTTTTTTTACCCATGCAGCGAGGCAAAACCATTTCACAACCCACACGCGGGTTGAATGTACTTGCAGACAATGAGAAAGACACTCTTCAAGGCTAGCAACAAAATGTAAGTTCAGACGAAAACGGATGTATTAAACATTCATATGCATCACATTTAGAAAATCAGCATACTGGCACAAAAAGAACTCCTCAAGCATGTCCCACTATCAACCTCCCATTTGAGTGTTTTTGGTTTTGTTTTGTCTGCAAAGTGGGCAAATGACTGTCTGGAGGTCCAGTTAATTAGTCTAATTAATAAACAACTCATCCCAGAATTATTGGAGTGACAAGACCTTGGAAATACAACGACCGCAGTTCATCAATTTTGAAAAGCTTACAGTGAAACAATGAGGTTCATTTTTTAAATTTTAATTTCAGCTACAGTTTCCAAAGGCAATGGATTTTTAAAAAGGTCAATGTAATAAACAACTTCATGATGAAAACAGCTAGAATGAAAGTGCTCGGTGGAAAATAAAACAGCCGAACAAGGGCTTCAATGTTTGATTCCGGTATTTCTCAGGTGAGTCTTTTTTTTTTTTTAATTGACTTGCAATGTAGCTCGAAGGCCAATTAAGACAGATTGTCACGTGGCCTTCGATTGGCTGTTCCCTTCTGTGATTTTGAGATTGTGATAATTGTGAAATTCTATCAATCCTCTCTGAAATTTCCATGTCATTAGCTGAATCTCCTTGTGTGCCTGGCCACGGTGAATGCGGGATCTTACCAGGAGAGAGAGGGAGAAAAATAAGAGATGGAACCATTCAGACTGGCCTTGGACAAACACTGCAAACACACGCTACAGCGAACTGAAATAAACTTGTACTTTTCTTTCTTAATGTTGCGGGTTGTTCTGAGCTGAGGGGGTTATGGCGACAAAAGACCAGGTTAAATTTGAGTTGGATGGGGTTGCTCGAGTTGAGGGGCAACTGGACAGACTGCCAAATCCGGCTTTCGGCAAGATGACAATGACAATGGGGGGGGGGAGAAACAGTGAACGACAACAGGAGTACGTGCAACCGCTCTCTGCACTTCAGCAGGGCAAGCTGGGTTGAGTGAACGCGTGAAGGTCGGCCATGCCAGGGCGCTGTGCACTATTTCCCAAGGCTACTGTCAGGTCGGCGTCTTGCTGGGGGGGGGGGAAAAGAAATCATATGGTTGGGGGGAAATCGGCTTGCACTGGCTGGCCTTGAGTCGGATATGTACAGACAGACGTGCCGCTCTCTCGCAGGCTACCACCAACCTCTGAAGGGATATAAGAGAACATAATCAGGTGTTCTGGGCATGGTATTCCCCCTACCCTACAAACAAGGTCCCTCCAACTGGTTGGGGGGGAGGGGGGTTGGCTTCGCAGACCGACCGACCAACCATAACAATGAAGGGGGAAAGAAGAGATTAACTATGCCTGTCCTTGCTTGGCCTAGATACCCGAGGCCAGTTAGTAATGGCTGCAGGCCGAAGGACTATTGTCATAGAGAGAAAAAAAATATTATAATGACAGAAAAAAAATTGCAGGCAGTGTCTGCTTTTTTTTTGGATAATGCTGGCAAAATGCCCAAGGACGCAACCTGGGTCTGGAACTGAATTAACCCAGACAGAATTCAGTCAGACAGGGCGGTAAACGGTAAAACGTAAGGGGTTATTGGTCTGATGACTATTTTCAGAAAGAAACCGGTGTCAGACCATGAACTTGTGACTGGTCTGTGCGATCCAAGAATGCCACTTGTGTTTGGCGTGCTACCGGTGGTCCTGCAACAAGCTATACCTGATCACGTTCTGGCGGAGGAACTCAAACAAAATCACGTACAATTTATTAAGTACATGTACATGTATTCTGAACAAAAGAAAAAAATTGGGTTTGATTGAAAAAGTGCTTCAGGAAGAAGGGAGCACAGTTCTATTTCCAAGCTGAACGAGTCTGTACTTTGTGAATGCATTTTGGCATCTGTACAGGATTACAAACAGTAGGAACAGAACTTGAAAAAGTCCAATGGAGGTAAATGCACATGTATGTTTGGAGTACAGAAGTGAACACGTGCACAATTAAGTGTGTAAAAGGCATAAGCGCGAGAACCAGCACTTGAACCAAATCCTACACCTACTCCATCCTTTTGCATTACACTTCCTGGTTCGAACGATGTCACGCTTCGCGGTGCTCTATGGGATATGTCGTTTTCGTGCCTGCCATTACCCCTTTGGTAACTATAGAGGGCGCCCTTGAGAACTCCCTTGCATGAGCACAAGACGAGTGTAGCGCTTACGTGCTGTGTACATTGTAATCCTCAACCTCACTGAGTGTTACTCAAAACTAATGTACAAAAAAGGAACCAAAAAACTTGGCCAAACGCCTAAACCCTGTCTAAAACAAATTAAGAAATACTTGGTACAGAATGATCAGACATGGCGACGGAGCCCGTGTCATACCCACTGACAAATGCTATTAGAAACCAGAAAGGGAGCATTTAGGGAGTAAAGTGCTCGCATCCTCAGTCCATGGAATTCAGTCGTTGATGTGTTCTCCCTCTCACTCTTTCTGCCTCCGAAGATAAACACCTTCCCCCCAAATGCCCCTGCTAATCCTCGACTCGATTTAACAGAGCCTAAAGCTCCTCACGCACCGACAGTTTTTTTTTTTTTTCAGGCGTGACCTCGGAGGCTTGCACTTTTGCGCTATCAACTGATGGAGTCACTGGCGGTCATTGGCTCAGTCTTCGGGTAGGGTGGGGCTAGGATGAGGGGGGGAGGCTGGGCAACGTAGGAGTTTTAGGGAAGGGGGAATGGGTGTAACTGTTAGGACAGGGCCAGGGTGGAGAAATCTGTTTTGCTTTCAGAAAAGCAATCAATCAGAAAAAAAGGCAATTTGTCAATGAAACTCATTTTCGATGACAACAGATCAAAAGCTGGGCTTTTCTGACGATCCTTAATTTTTTTCCCTCGGGGGGTGTTTTTTCCATAATCAGTTGGCATCAAGTTGATGCTTGCATTTTTCATCCAGAAAATTGAGACACATTTGATGGTGAGCTGAAATGGTGTGAATGTCGACTATTAGAGTCAAGTCATCCAAACCAAGTCTGATAATCACCAAAGCTAGTGTAAGTTCTAGCACTGGGTTTTGCTGCCGGGGCAAGGCTGCGCAATATCGTAGCATTTGGCGAGTACGTGTCAACGATGGATATCAACAGGACTTCCAGATGATATACTCTGGACAAAAAAAAAGTGACGGGAAAACATGAGCACTGCGAAAGGGCGATTCTGAAAACTTGGCAAAATGGCAAAGTTCACTTCCTTCTTCTGAAAACAAACAAGCTGGCCTCGTTCAGAGTTCCTCATGAAGTGAAGAATGGCTTGTCACGTTCTGCTTCACAATGCCAGAAATCTATGGTCCATTCTGACAGAACAATGACGTAATTTTTTTTTCTTCTGGAGCTACATCCTTTTTGCACGGAAAACAAACATTGAAAGTCACAGGGAAATAACAATGAAAATACTGAAATGCAATTGCACAAGGAGTTAGAAATAATCTGTCCACTTAATGAACAAATAACGGCATCCAATGTATGATCTCAATCAGTGACTTTATCAATAAACAAACATCTTGTCTCATTTCCATTCTTAGTGGAAAAAAAGACATTGAATTGACTGCTGAATGCAATCCAAGCAAAAGTGGATATAAGTCACAACAAATAAATAAATTATAAAATGTCATAAATAAATTAAAATAAATTTAGAAAGCATTGGTAATACTATTGTCCTTTTATCAAGTTTACCTTTTCTTCTGAAAAAAAGAAAGTTGTTTATAAATTATAAATCATGATGAAGCTGGTAACATATATATACACTTCTGCAATTAGCTGAAATTCAGGAAATTACCCCCAACAATCCTGGTGCTCTGAGAATTTTATAGGGGTTACTAAATTAAGAATTCACGGAACTGTCAGGCACGTACAGAGGACGTGACAGTTGAACGGAATCAGAAGGGGAAAAAGAAGGAGAGAAACAGAAAGAAATACCCTCAGTGTCTGCCCTTGAACAAAGCTACCAAAATGTGACGGGGGTCTACTGTATTTCAACATTCAACTGAGCAGGGCTATACGAGAGATACGTGACAGCTCAAATGGAACAGTTCGGGCGAGAGCGTGTAGTCAGACATAACAACCGAGAGACAGGGAGAATGAAGGAAAGCAGGGAGTAAAAGTGTAGTGGTGTGGGGAGCCTTCACCGACGAACAGTAATGATCCCCCTGTCCCCTGTGGGCTGAACAGAATTGGGTTAATACATTCAGCTGAGCAGAAGGGGGGGGAGTTGCAGTGCACGAGCTCCCCTCTCTCTCCTCCCTCTCTCTCTCTCTCTCTCTCCTCGCTCTGTGGACATTGAACCTGAGCGGTGAGTTATCCCTGCTGAGCCAAGAGGGGATCAAGTTACCCGGGCGCTGAGGCACCTTTATGATGTTACCTTGACCCTAGCGACTAGCAAGGGTTTGGCCCAACTGTGAGGGTAATTGGCCGGGGGTGTTTAAAGAGACTGCGCTAGTCACTAGTCACGTAGGCCAGAAGAAGTATCAATGGCAAATTGAGAAAAAAAAAAAAAGAGTGAGAAAACGAAATTACCTGCGACAGAAACTTGGCCTTTAAAAAGAAAAAGTCCAATCTACGTCCCCATGATGCCACCATTACGCATGAGTGATTAATTTGTTGTGGCTTGCAAGACCTGCAGCATTTACGAGCAACTTTGTATGGGGGGACTTTGAACTTGGGGTTAAATAATGAAAGTTTGGTGGGGACTGCATACTGCCTGGGAATGAATGGGAATTTATTGTGACAGAGAATAATGACGGGTATTTATGGAGCTGCACAATGAACAAAGTGACTCATATCTCTCAACCCTGACATTTTGTCCAGCATTTAACCTGATTTTTCCAAACTCTGTGGTTTTTAAGCTCACAGACACAAAAAAAACAACCTGAACTTCCAGCAAAAAATATAGGACCCCCCCAAACCCCAACCTTCAAATATAAAACTAGTTCAAAATCACCATGAATTTAAATCGCACTCGTTGAATTCACATTAAATACATTTATTTTAATTGTTGTTCTAGTCTATGCATTCGTTTGCCAGGATCAGAGACCACTCATAGACAAGCCACATATCACCAAAGCTGTCACGTTTTACTGAAACATCCTTACAAGTCAAGTCCCATAGGATACCCGACTTAAGCAACAGAAGTAACAAGTTGCCAGGGCCACTTTCGAGTTGATGGGACTTTTCCAGGAATCTTGTCTGATGGAAATCATGGAACCCTTGAAATTGTTTCACCAACTCAATGCTTAGCACGGTTCTTGCCAGAGCACAAAATGTGAGTGGATTTTACAAAATGAGTTGTTTGGTAAATTCTGGTTTAGTTGTAGCGAGACAGAGCCAATTGAGTTTTGCTGCATGACCCATTTGTGCATCCTGATCAAAATGGACAATATATCCTATTAATTAAAGGCCTTTCACTCAAGATTTGCTTCGACAACTTGTGACTGATATGGCTAGGTTAGGTCACAAAACAGCCAAGAACCGGTTACAAGTGATGCTCACAACAGGCAGGTTTTGGTACCCAGCCTTTGCACGGCAGAGCAATCTTTGCTTTGCAACTCTGTGATTTCCGACAAACTGATGGCAGAATGGTCTTACAATCCAGGAGTCTCTGATACCTGCTTGCACAGCACCAGACTAAACCTCTGACCTTTATGAAAGTTGTGCATGGCACAGACTGACAGCATTGTGGTAAACCCCCAATTTGTTTTCAACATCTGACTGCCTTTTTCTCCAAACGCCCATTGAAAGCGAAATAACAGAACTTCCTTGTACAGAAGGTCATTTTTTCCCCTAAAAATGTTTATGTCAATCTTTCTAGTGGTCCAGCCCTGCTCATCATGTATGCTATCACAATGCATTTAAAAATGCCTTTCCCCGGAACTTTGCCAGTTTAATGAAGGTTTTTGAAATTCCATGTGTGATTAGGGTGACCCGTGGGGGGGCATGATTGTAGGGCCAGACACAGGATGGGGCCAGGAAGAGAAGCAGACCAAACAAACAATTACAACTAAAAATGGCCAAATGAACAAAACCATCTGGCCAATGAAGGCATCAGCTTGACTGTCAAGTAAGCAATCAATCTGTCAGTCAGTCAACCAATCAACTAAACAGCCAACTAACCACCAAAATTGATTGAGAGAACTATCGACCAACCGATCATTGGACTGACCAATGAACCCACTGACTGACAAACAGACCAATTACCACCCAACAAACCAACATGTACACAAACCAACCAACTGTCCGACCAACTGTATATCTGAGTGACCTATCAAGTAACCAACTGACTGATCAGGGCTGGACCACTAGTCCAACTAACCAAGTAACTGGTTCTGATACACCATACCCACAACAAAAAATGACAGACAGACCCACCAACCAACACAGGTTCATCAACATGATCAAGCTGATGTAACACAGAAACATTTTAATCCAAAACTGCTGGGAAGAAAAAGCTGTAAATTGCTCTTTAAGGGCATGAAAGTTACCAGATGCCACAAACCTTTTGTTTTTCAATTCCTGACATAGAATTTTATCCAAATGCCAAGCAGTGAGTCATAAATACTGAGGCCGAGAGATTTACAGATGTTCCATTAAAGAAAGGCTCTTGAATATCAAATGTTGGCTTTTCTGTAATTTATAACTTGCCTGGCCGACTGGTGGTGTGTCCCATTTCACAACTTTGAAATTCAAGAGGCGGGGAAGGCTGACCCTTGACCCCTGGGCGTCCAGGGGCCCCTCGGGTGGAGGTCAAGGAATGCTGGAAGGGTCTTGAGAGGATAAAATGGGAAAGAGTCTGACATTTGTAGGTCAGGATTAGCAGTGAGGAAGTCACGATCGCTTCCTGAGATGATGGGGAGAGATGGGAGGGGGAAGAAAGGAATCTCAAGAGGGGAGAGGGCGGATGAAAAGAGACAAGTGGGGAATGAGAAATTTGGGAAGAGGGTTCAAGATGGGACAATGTCGGGTCTAATGAGGAAGGGAAGGTTCCCGGATGCAAGGGGGAAAAGTGTGAGGGTATGCCTACAACAGTGCAGTGTACAGAGTTGTGACATAAGATCTTGTGTATAGGGTGTATGATGCCATTTTGTTTCCAAAATGGTGGGTTGATAACTTGCTATGTGTGGGATTGCACTAGTTGATCAGGAAAAGAGCTGTGAAGTTTAGCACTTTGAGGAGCAATGATAATTTGTAGATCAAAGTTGGATGACTGATGATTCCAGGCATAAGCATGCCTAAGGACCTTGGAACCAAAATGGCTTCTAATCTACAGTTGTCACAATAGACAACTATGGCTTGGAAGCAGGGTAAGCATGGCAGGTAGGTGTCCAGTCAAAATGGAAGTATGATCTGATCCTCTGAGATATATTCTGTCCTGGGGCCAATTTCAAAGAGCTGCTCAGTTAAGCACAAAATTTGCTT
Organism: Acanthaster planci; assembly: GCF_054643075.1. Taxonomy (NCBI): domain Eukaryota; kingdom Metazoa; phylum Echinodermata; class Asteroidea; order Valvatida; family Acanthasteridae; genus Acanthaster; species Acanthaster planci. Next base: position 13,303,555 of record NC_141791.1, read on the forward strand.
AAGTGCAAAAAAAACTTGCTTAAAAAACAAAGGTTACCAGTCATGCTAACCAAAGGATAGGTTAATACCATTCCAAGACAATATACATCACATGGAGTTTTGGCTGGTAACCTGATTTATTTAGCAAGGTTTTTTCATGCTTAAGCAAATTTTGTGCTTTAGCAGCTCTATGAAATTGGCCAGTTGTGTCGACTCTCTCTAAAATCTGCTTACTTGGGAAGTTCATATGTCTTCAGGTTAGCCCACTCCCCCCTTTCTGCCTCATAAAGGTCTGGGTCATTCACAACCCTGTTCACTGCAGAGAGAGAGAGAAAAAATAGGTCAGCCTCTTCCCCTGGATTGAACTGTGATTATTCAGTCATCTTCAAGAATCCCCATCTTGTGGGGGGGGCAGCTAATTGACTGGAATGATGGAAGGCCAGGGAAGGGGGTGTGGCAAACAGGAAGAGAGAAGAAGAGGGCATAGATCAAGGAGAAAAAAAAAACACCCTGGGCAAAATTGGGGCGATCCACATTTGCTAATGCTGGGGGAGGGTTGCTTCTGAGATGCAGATCCCCAACAAGATCTCAAACTCACGACTATATTATAGAGGCTTCCTGAGGTACTGGGAGAGTTCCCAGATGGAATAGTCTCAACAAGATCACAAACTGAGATTCCACAATCACAACTGTCTTGAATCTACCCAGAAACTCTGCCTTGGGCACTTTTGCTTTTGATTCCAAGACAGGCTTAACATTCTAAATTTGTTTCTAGGGCAAAAGTCCAGGCCTTTTTTTGGTTACAGCTGGTGTTGAACTGTATTAGATGTCAGCAAGAATAAAAAAAATACAAATGATTCGGACCAGAACAAGTAAAACTGCTAGTGAACAAATCTACCAAAACAAAACTTCAAAACGATTCAAGAAGTACATTTTCATTGGAATTTCAGGCTATTCATGGTGAAAGACAGCGATAGGTGTCTCCTGACGATGGACTGAGCACGCAGTCCGAAACGTCGAGTATACTCCCGGTCCTTTTCAGAACCACACATACTTATAAGAGATATATTCCTTCACATGGTGCTACTGCAAGCCTTCCCACGTATTACATTTTCATTCAAAAAATGTTAAAGAAATATGAATTTTCAACAGGACAAGAAGCATTGTTCGTCTCTTAAATCTTGCTAATATACTCCTACATGCGAGAAGCTATTTTAGTTATTGTAATGTACAATTGTGTGCGTTATTGCAACTGATCTTGTATATGGTTTGCACATCAACAATCTGCCAGTCGGTACACCTGAATATTCGGATATTCGATCGAATTGAAGGTTGAATATTCGAATAGTGAAGTATTCAAATTGACTCAGGCCTACTGTCTGGGTGGAAATTCCACATCTGCAGTCATCTTATTCTACAGTAATATTCCTTGTTAAAAATTTACCATCTTTATCTGCATTACACTGTCCAGTGCTAACAGGCTAGAATTCTACCAGCACTTTGTAATCTGTTCATGCCTAACAGAAAACCAACATCAACCACAAAAATCCCATCTTGATTAAAGCTGGCAGTGGTGAGGCAGGTATGCCTGGAAGCTGGACAACTCTCTTTTTCTTCGACCTCCCAGCCTGTGATGCAAATCCATTAAAATCTGCCACATGATCCCGCCCCCCCAAAAAACAATACCTTGGTCCTAGGGGCTGACTTTTGATGCATGTCCAATCCAGTCTCTTTGAGGGCCAAGGCTGAGGTCGTCTGTCACAGAGACAAGCCCTGCTCTGTCTCAGTTCTCCTGTTAGGAATTGGCTCTCCTTGTCACCTTGCAGCTTGTCAAGCTTCAGGGAGCCCATAAAATGTTGTTGGAAATTTATGCTGAGATGACAGGTTTGTAGGGGATTCTAGTGCTGGGCCTTTTGGCCCTAGCTGTTTCACCAGCTCATCTGCTAATTGTTATTTCATGAAAGCGTGAATCGCTCTTGGCAGGTACTCCAAAAACAGACAAAGACAAAAGTGTCAAGGGACTCCTGCTTTACAAAAACAAAACCCTTCCTCAAGTGTATTTTTGTAGGAGACTGGGGTTCACTAAATCATTTCAGAGTTCACTGGGGATAAAGGCATATGGTTAGTATCTGGCAGAGATAACGCTGTATAGGTTTTGATTTACGATCTCATGCAGGAGGCAACTTTTGGGCATGGATGGCAAAGATTATGATCTGGATGACTGTGTATCTGCCAGTAGGTCCTTTCATGCCAAGATGGGGGGGGGAACCAGTGACAAAGAATGTATGCCCCCCAACTGTTTGGCTGGTAACTTGTTCCTGCAAAGTACATGCTGAAACAATATTGAAACTGGAAAGGCTGATCCTATGTTGTGAGTAAAAAGTCAGAGAAGGTTTTCTTGGGTTTCGCTGGCTTCACCGATATTTATCCATCAGTATGGATATTTTTTTTAGCTCAATAAAAAGTCATGTCTCCCTATCTACCCAAGGCCAGAAAAATTTCCTTTTTTAACAGCTTTAAAGGGCGCTTTGGTCTGAGGCAAAGTCTGTGATGAAGACAATGAGGGATGGAAATGAGATTTTCACAACCCTCTCAGCAACACTAGATGTGCATCTGGTTCCAAGAAGTTGTACTGTTCTCACAGCACGTGACCTTCTATTGCACACCAGACTATTATAATATTTCCTTCTCTGCATTATGGCCAACGCACTGGAAATTACACAGAACTGCTAACCATAGATATGATATATACACTTTGTAAGCAAAATATAGGACCTGAATTTGTTGTTCCTTCAATCAAATGAAGCTACACAAAAGACAGGAGGCTGCTCTATGTCTTTCTTCATTCCAGGGATATATTTCATGAGTCTTGTATACATAGCATGTAAACCAAGGAACAAAGGATAGACGTGGTGAGCGCAAAAGCACTTGCACTTTTCTGTTTCACAACTTTTCTCCGACCTGTGGGAACTGTATGTTTATTTGATCAGAATTCTGTTTATTTCCTCAAGTGGAGTTTATGCTTGCATCCTTCCCTTTTTCTTGCTGATAAAGGGGCATTTATTTTGACAAGGGGTGGTTTTTTTATGTAATGGTCATGAATTAGCTAGCTTCTGGAGGCTACGAGGGAGCAGGTTGACAGTGAGGGCAACCGTGAGAGTTTTCTTCCCTCTCTGTTCTGACAGCGAGGTGGGACTGCTTTCGCATTATAGGTCCGACCCTGAGCATGAACCATACATGTACATGTACGGGCGTGCCTGAATAATGCTGTCCATGATTTTAGAAATTTGGCATTTTGAGACAAACAAGTTGATGGGTCTACCAGAACCTTCTTTGACTCGGCCTCTAAGCATTCTACGAGGGATGTGCACTTTTGCAAAAGTTTTCTTCCTCGGGCGTTTGGAGAGTAATTTCTACTAACTCTGCTTACTGACAGTTGGGGATCACTGCTCACCGCAGCAGAAAATTCAGTGCCAACAGTAAGCAAATTTCACTGCTAAGCAAGTACCGGTAAATATGCCCATGAGTATGATACAGATGCCACATCTGAGTGGTTTACAGCACAGAATTTCCGCACTGGAGCTTTCCGGATGGACGGATAGTTTTTTGCTACAGAATATCCGCGGTAAAGTTTGCCTGCAAGATTAGTTTGTACCGGTACACGTACATTTTGTAAATAAAAACCTTGCTCCATAACATGGGGGAAAAAAAACGTACAAATTACCAACAATCCTGCTCTACATGAAATACAGTCAAGTTCCTTTTCACTTCCAGCAAAACAATTCTAAAAGGGAGGCATATTCTCTTCACAAAGCTATTTGTTTCAGTGCAATTAGAGATTCACTAGGACAAACAGTCTGAATTGCAATTTTTGTCTGTTGCGGCTTATTACCCTGATTGGTGTGGTTTCGCAAGAACATCTCATGCAGACAAAACCACCAACAAGAAGTTCACTGAAACAATCTTCATATACCTTGCATTTGTACGTGCTATGGAAGAAATAACACCAACTGTGCTGGGACTAGAACCCCAGTCCCCCAGTGCAACTACCCAAGTGTTCAACCCACGATCGGTCTGCAGCCCCGGTATTTTTCCCCAGGCACTTTAGGATCTAGTCTGGAGCCAACCTAGAGCTACCATCCAATTAGATGTAGTAAAGTCAGGGCGGGCGCTCCGATACTCACGTGACAATTATCTAAAATCCAGGAACTCAATCCTCTACCCTCCCTCTAAATTCATTTTCATGTTTACCTTGAGAACGAGACAGAGGCTACATTGATCGCTTCAACAAAAGGTCATATCATTCTGCATCCTCCCATCTCATTACTCAGGAATGGTATATGGGGATGTCAAAGGATGTATAAACCATCACGGCAAGTTCATGGAGAGGTTAACGTAAGCAATACTGCCCTGCTTTTCCTGGTTTCAACTTACGGAATGGCTCAGTGGCATGATGGGTTACGTGACCAGCAAGCAATAAACAGAATCGCAGGTAACAATGCATTGTTCATGTGTTTGCCCCACTTCCAACAGCCATGTAGACAACGACAGTTAGGCACTGCATCTGAAAGTGCAGCTTTTAATGTCCTTCTACATGTTATGACTAAAAGCTCTGTTTTTTTTTAAATCGACTCATCTCTGACCCCCAGTGGGGGAGAGGGGGGTCGTGCCCGTGGCCGAAATGAGTTCTCCTGACTTCTTTGGCTAAGTTACAAAAAAAAAAGATTGCCATCTGGTTTGGGGAAAATAGGGAATAGGTGGGGCATTTTATTTATTTTTATATTTTCAAGATGGCCGCCACTTCCATAACCGTGTGTGCAAGTTGACCTGGAGATCGCACGGTCACCAACAGAGTCTAATGTTAGTTTAGCAGTTCCAGCTTGTAAGTTTTTCCTTTTCCGATCAATCAGTGGACTTTTGCTGTGTTCAATAACTAAAAAAAAATACATAAATAAATAAAAACTAAGGCGGCCCACAAAAGAAGTGGGCAGATCGCTAAACATGTTTGTTTTTTTACTTGGCCTTATTATAAACCAACTTAAAAATAAACGACCATTTTTTTCAGGGTCCTCAAAATAATCATCAAGCACAGAGAAACGAGATTGATAAATATGGAACATTTCAAGTAATTTGAAATTCACTAAAAACAGGTGAGGGGATTCAGCCATGGAAACGAGGCTCAGACTTGTACTTGGGGGAACATCTCATCGATATTCATTTCCCTGTAACAACATAGTTTCAGGCATTTTCTCAGCACCAAAAGACAAGAGAACCAACGTGTGTGTTTGCAGAACTTGCTAGTATTTGCAACATGTTATAACATTCCAGATTCTGGGTGTTTGAGCAACAGATTTGGTGATGGAAACACTTACTAGAAATCCAGCAATGTGAATAAAAAGGGAAAAGACTATCAGATCAGTTAAAAAAAATAAATAAATAAATAGATAAATGGACCAACAAGCTTCATGATCGGAAGCAACTTTCAGTTATGTTTGATAAGAGTATGCAAGTTTGTTTTTATAGTTGGTTGACTTGCTGGTTTATATTTATCCACAAAAAACAATAGGAGTAAAACACTTGTATGCCAGCAACTCTTACTTCATGATCATTATCCTTTGTTCAAAACTCCAGATCCAACTACTATAGCAAACTCACTCCAATACTTTACCAGAGACTTAATACTTGTATTAAAGGTTCACGTGCCCTTTGCTTTGGAAAATGTTGATGCTCAAAATCACAAATGAAAATGCGATGAGTGCTGGTCAGATCCAATCTTGTTTCCAGATCCAATCTCATTTTTTGTTTTACGGGCGTCTTCATAAAAACCATCTGTCCCAGTGGAATGGGCCCCCCCTGCTGGGTGCACACCTGAAAATGCCAACTACATGTACTGGCCCAGGTTGGCTTGAAAAGCCATCGCGGTGGAGATTTGCATTTTAATTCGCAGTCCCAATCTGCCCGGTTATGATCACCCACCTTGGAGACACGCAACGTTCCGATACAGGACAGTGGCCATGTGGTGTTGCACAGGCATATGAAAAAAGATTTGCAACTTGAGTGATTGAAACACCATGTTAAGGAGCTTAATAAATGCAGTGCAGTAGACTGCAAATGAAACCAATTCTCAGACGGGAATCTTTCTGTGACCTGGGTTTTTGAACCAAACAAAAACGTGGGGTTTTGGAGGAAGGAGGGGGCAATTTGGAATTTGAAACATTAACACCAGAAGTTTTGTGACAAAATGGAATTACCAAAATTAAATAAATCCAGCCTCAAAGTTGTAATCTTCCATTTTGTAAAACAGTATTAGTTGAATAATTGCCCATCATGGACTTTTTTTTTGGCTTAAGTTTTAAACATTTGTTTATATCCATTTCAAAAATATGACAGCTTTAACCAGTCTCCTGAAATTGTACCCTGTCAGAAAATAACTGGGTCGGCAAAAGGCACACGTGGGTTTCTCACATTGCGGACTCCACCCAAAAAGGGTCAAATGAGTGGAGGAAACCAAGGGATGCAGCCTATTCATAGACACAACTTCCAGGCCCACTTCAGCAACATTACACAACCGTTCACAGCCGGACTAAAACAAAAAGGGCAGTTCACCGAAAACATGCCCTGCCGCTCAGCTGTAGCTGGTTAGGACCTTCACAGGCAACTGCATGAACTCTGGTGCGCTATTCCATGAAAATGTACCTTGGTATGTATCGACCATATTTACAAGTACATTGTGGAAGCCAGCTTGGGTTGGGGTTAGGGTTGGAGAGTTGGATTACAGTTTTGGTTTAGGGTCAAGGTTAGGGTTTAGGGTCAATGGCTTGTCCATCCCGGCACGATCAGGGGTCAAGTGGTTGAGAAATCCGCAGAAGGAAACAGGAGGTCGTTAATTGGTTTATATCTAGCAACTCTGACTAATTTTATTGTTCCTGACTTTGCTTTCTGAAGAGTTTGAATCTCAGTTACACACACAAGTGTGAACGCCGTCAATCGTGGACTCCCTATTGTTCCTCCTTTGTTCATACTTTAACTTTTTCGGAAGACCTCCCACATGTTTTGTACACGTTTTCCAAACCGCGGACTCTTCGGCAACCGTGGACCCTATTGTCCCCTATTGTTATAGATCCACGATTTGAATGTGTATACAAACTCACTTTACCATCTGCCTTACAGTCCAACATTGGCAGCTGGCAAAGCATTGGCAACATTGGTCCATATTTAGGACTGACAAGATTATTTTTGAAAAGCACGCTTGGTTTTAGGATAATTATGGGACAAATTCTTCTTTCTGGCAAGTTGTCATTGTGAAGAAATGCAATGAAAGAAGGCTGTTCCAATGATGCGACACAGTTTTGGAAATTGCTGTGAGTAGGTCATTTTTAATTTGGCATACATGTAGGGCGCGCAAGCATTGACATGATGCATGTGTATTTGTTGGGCATGTAACACCGCACAGCTGCAATTGATGGAAGGAGAGCGTGTCCCTGACGCTGAATTTTTGGATGCAATTCAAAACGTGACTATGCAACTTCTCTTTTGAAATGGAGATCCTAGAATATTGCTTCCCTAAAAATATACAGCACTTGCCGAATTCAAACTTCTTAAGGTTATTTTCATAGCACCTCCTTTAGTTTCTGGGGCTTTTGTTGCCTTATACAAACCTAATGCACAAATGACAAATGATGGACTGTACCTTCAATGTTTGTACCAAGAAAAGAAAAACAAGACTTCACACAATTGAGATCACACACGAGTGTGTGAAAGTTGCCCTCAAGGATCATTTTGTTTTGGGGGGGGGGAATCTGTGTAGATGGATTGGATCAAAGGCAACAAAATATTGTGACTTTTCCTTTTCCGCTAACAGAACATACAATTCTGGAGGTGAGAATCCCGAAATCTGGAGAAATCCTCAGAAAGTATATCTCTGATCTCCACATGATTCAAATCTTTCTCCCGAGTCAACAAAAAAAATAAAAGAGGACGATAAAGGGGAAGGCCAATATCGGGTCAATTGCTGTTGCACCCCCTCCTTTTGAGCCAACCTGGGATCCGCCCCTTGGTAGCACTGCCACAAGCAGCCTTGGCTAGGGCAAGATCACCAACAGAGGGCAGCACACAGCCTCAGCACTGACTACTCTCTGCCACAAAGTGGTTGAATGTTAACAAGCAGTGTACACAGTAATAAACTATACTGTATTAACTCGTTGTCTTTGGAGGAGCCTCCATCTGTTTCACTGAGGTGACAGCAAGGAAGGGTTACTTGCTAAGCACAAATTCGCTGAGAAATGTCAAGGAAATGTTACCCACTCCACCCACAACAGGATCTACTTTTATTCTTCAAAATGTTCCCAAAAGCCGCACGTCATGCCTTTGAGTATTTTCCCCTTTTGGAAAACATTTACAATTTAGAAGAATGCTTCATTGTGGACAAAATTTCAAAACACTGTTTTCATTATGAGACAGTTCTAATGTAATGTTTACGGTATATTTCTTGGAAAGCAAAGTTTTTAAAAGTAGAGTAATGAGGTTGTAGACCAGACACTCATTCACGAGTACAACGTGAGACATTTGATGGATACCTTGCATGCCTTTACTGGAAGGAATAACAAGAAATGTCTGAGTGCATTCCAGGAATAAATTAAAATTCCAGGATGGAATTTTTCCACTCTGCTTTGAGAATTTCTGACAAAGTGGGTCCAGGGTTCATGGGTGAGCCATCTACACTGATCTCCAATGAGGACGAAATGCAGCTGAGAGGGAAACAGGTTTTCCTAATCCCGTCTGATTGTTCTATGGATGAGGTCCGTAGGGGGCCCCTAGTGAGGAAGGAAGTGGAAGCTGGCCACTGGAGAGGGAGGGGGAGGGGACAGGGAGGCCAACATGGGGTGCAGAAGGGGAAGAAGTTTAATTGGAAGGGGAAAAACATGTAACCTTTGGCGGTGATCGTTGAAAAGTCTGACAGGTTTGGCAGCCCATCAAAAGTCAGGCATGGTCTGATCCGCTTATGACAGGGAATGCAGCAAAGCAAATTTGTTTGGATGGCGAATGACACATGTTGTACTTTCATACCCTCTGGCAACAGAATGCTTGTGGGATGACTGGCAAGAAGTGCTAGAACTTGAAACATTTTGAGATTCTTTTATTCTGGGTTTGGCTCATAGGGAACGAGTTACACCATCAGCATTCACTTTCGCGGGTGCCTTTCAAAAAATCCGGGATGATTCATTCCATGCAGTTGTCACCTTGGTGTCTTTAACTGGTTTTCAGGGATATGTTGGCAATTCTGTCAAAACTCCCTAAGGACTGACTGGCTGATAGACACCGGGATGGGAGAGTTGAGATGGGAGAGTTGAACTAAAGGTTAGAGGGTCCTTGAACGAGGGGAAAAATGGGATGGGGTCAAGTAAAGTGGGTCCAAGGGACACAGATGGATTAGGAGGAAGTCACAAAACATTGTGTGGTATCTTTTTTTTTTTCTTTGGGCAATTTCTAAAGTGTTTAGGAGTGGAGGTCCCAATTGGTAATTGGGCAGGTTTGCCCTCTGCTACTGTGGAGTAAAGGTCAAGTTGTTCTCTGTCTGGTGCACAGTGCCAGGTTAGAAATCCAAGGACACAGCACATAAAATTAATTGTAATTACCGAGAAAACCCGTAAGTATCAAACTTGTGAGGAAACAGCCACTTTGAAAATAAAGTCATGGATGGGCTGGATGGTACACACAAGACCCCTATACAGACCAGATGTCCATCTGATGAATTCTGATTTTTCAGGAAATCAACCACTGAAGGTTGATGTGAAAAAAAAAAACAAGAGTCATTTCATGCATTTTCATAGGCTGAATTCTGTGAACCCGATATGCCTGCCATACTTGGAGAAGATGTGACCATTTCAAGGGAGAATGATGAAGTGGATTTCCAACAACAACTAAAAACTTCCTGCCGAGAAACTGCGGGAAGTATAGAGTTTCGTGGTTTTCACGAAAAAGTACAGTATTATCTGGACTTCAAGTTCGAAGAGATTATCATCCCACAGCTGACCGCTATTCCTGGAATCTTTTTTTTTTTCAGAACAAAAACAGGAAGCACTAATGATCAACTCGTAGGTACAGATTACAATTTTGTTACAAGATTCACAGAAACTAGTGGAAATTGACTGTATACGCATGCAAAAAAGTGTGATACCCAGATCTAAAAAAGGAATGGATAATCAACTCACTTTGAATCCTTCCAAAATATTTGAATGGTGTCCGACATGGCACTGAATGAATTTCATCATGAGAAGCATGTTGTACTCCATAGTGATCACTGACACTGTTGTCACAAACACTACATAAACACATCATGTGGGCAACCGTTGGTATGCACAAAAAGCAAGACAGGTTCTATTCAAGTCCCATAAAAACAACTGAGGTGCATCATACTCTGTTGGGGGCGGGGGAATGTTGGTGTTGGGAGAGGGGGAATGTTGGTGTTGGGAGAGGGGGAATGTTGGTGTTGGGGGAGGGGGAATGTTGGTGTTGGGGGAGGGGGAACGTTGGTGTTGAAAATATTGCACTGAATTTTGCAAGTGCTAAAAAGCCTGTGCCTATATGATTAATTGTCAGTGATAAGAAAGATATCTGAAATTGTTTAGGGAGCCGAGTGGCTACAGAGGCCTGTGAGCCACTTCCGTTCGTAAAGACAACAAAGGCATGCGAAATCATAAAGAGAGGAAAAATCATATGCAACATTGCCATCTCCATGTAAGAAGCCAACAAACCTGAAATACCATAAAGCCATAGATCACGCCCCAAATACAGACCTGCCAACATGCTGTACTCCTTCATGAGGTCAGACATTACCACAAAATAGCTTAAAAATTTGAATGAACTGAGGGCTCGTTTAAATACCTTTAAATCTATTTTGTGGTAATGCCCGACCACAGGAAGGAGTACGGCAAGGTTGGCAGGTCTGTGAACACACAATGCAACTTGGTAAATCAGGAAGAAAGATAACTCAAGAAAGGTACAGCTTTTATGAATACAAATCTTCAAATAAACTATATACAGAAACTGACTACAGGTTAAATCATCATTAGAAAGATGAACAAAGAAATTGACTGAGGTTGGATTTGAACCTGGAACCTGAAGATTAGATATTAATATTCCATGTCTCCATCCATAACCAACCAAGATTCATCTGGGCAACGTGCCCAGCTTGAACTCGCATTTCCAAAATTCAAGTCAGAGAAGCCGGAGGGGGGAAGGTAAATTATTGGAATTAAGTCAGGCTTACCAATGATTTAAAGATGTCATTGGGAGAAGATGGGAGTGAAAGGAAGACCGGAAAATGGAGATTAATGAGAGGAGAGGTGGGTCTTGAAGGGTAAAACTTAAAGGTTTGGGTTGGGCAGTAAGGAAGGATGGGAACTACATTGGAAACATCTACTAGGGAGGAACAAACAGGTCAAAGATGGGCACGGGCGTGGTCGAGGGGAAGTTGGACATTTTATCCAAAATTGGAAGCTCATCTCTGTGATTAACATTAATTGAGAATAGGTTAGGTATGGCAGCCGTGCCTACCGGGAAATTGCTGCACAAATATTGAGACTGACATGGACAACATGTATGTGAGCGAACTCTGGGAGCTGAGACACAGGTTGAGAGAGGTTCTCCAAAACAGGGTCAACACTGGAGCGGGTCAATAAGTCCCCTGGGCCGGGCACTGTGAAATATTCAACCTGACAGGCTAATGGTCCACAACCCTCTTCCCTGGCTGGAAAGGAGGGGGTGGGGGTAGGAGGTTTGGGAGAGGAAACCTCCTAAAGTGGTTGGACAGTAGATTGATGAGGGACTGATTCAGAAGATGGTAATCATTACCGTGGGGGTTGGTTTATGGGAAATGCTCAACTGGAGAGCTTCAGGGTAATGAAGTGCAGTTCCTACCAAAGGAGCCTCCGTTGCTAGAAAAATTGTGCCCTCTCTTGGTCCTGCTCAGGGAGGGTAGAAGCATCAACCAAAAGGCATTCACAATGCAGTCTCATGTTTTGGTCATATTTCATGTTTTGGTCATATTTCATGTTTTGGTCATGTTTTATATGATATATGATATGATATGATATGACATGATAGATATGGCATGACATGATATGTGACATGATATGACATGATATATGATATGATATATGATATATGATATGATATGATACCTCACCTCACTTCACTTCATTTTGTTTCATTTCAAAGTAAATCTAGGCAATATGAAAAGAATTAACCCGAAGGTAGATCTTACATGCCCCGTTTCAGATGACCTGAACTGATAATATCAATAGTCATAAACCATCATTTCATCCTACTGGATTATGGCCAAAGATGCATCATATCAATTCACAATTCCATTTTATCTGATCAAATAAACCCAACCACATGGGCAATATGAGTCCGAGCTGGACCAAGATGGGGCACTATATTCTTAGCAATGAAGGCACCTTTGGTGGGAACTGCACTTCGCTGGTTCACAAATGACTATAAACTGCACAGGTTAACGGTTGTATTGCTACCAACAAAATGAACGCTCCGGAGGCCGCACCAACATGGGTTTTTTTTAATTGATGCAGAAGGGGTACATCTGCTCAAGGTGGAAAAGGCTGAGAAAAAAACGTATATGTATTGCTTAATACAGCGTATTGTTCAAAGATGGTGGTTAGATTTTCTGTACTCTTCTGCTGAATACTTTGGCTCAAGTCTGAAGTACAGGAGCTTTCGCCCACTGACTGCTTTCACTGCACTTACAGCTACGTACTTTGTTAGTGCTGATAAATAAAAAGTGACATAGGCAAAGAACAATGAAAATGTAACCAAACAAACAAAACCAAACAAAAGCAAGAAAAAGGGAAACGAACAGACACCAAAACCCCTTTTTTTTCTTCTTACGTGGCCTACAAGCAGTTTAGCGTGATTTATATTATTTGTTGGGTACATACGTGTATATTGTAAGCTTCAGCTTTTAAGATGATGTTTCTATAGAGTGGAAATGTTACTGAAACAAAAAATAATAAACAAGCGGAAGGAAAACACGGCAAATGTGCTGTTAACCTTCTCAGCTCTCCCTATAAAATGACTCCATCCTCTCCTCATTAACGTCCGGCAAGCGACCACTTTGATTGGATTTCTCATCAGTCCACTGTGTTAATATCTACTCATTTCCTGGTTCTTCAAGGCCACCAAATACCTGATGGCAATTTTTATCTGAACTTTGGGGAGGTAAGGGCTGAACCAAAAATTGTTTTCCTGTGATGAGGAAGTGGCTGCTCAAAGTTGGGGTAAAAATTTGCCATTTCTAGGGGTAAGTGTTTAGGACTTAAGGGGTACAAATTAATTTTATTTGGGCATTAAGGCCACTTTTCAGACAAATTTTAACATTCTCTGGGAATGTGTGCAACTTGATTGCAGAATATTTGATGATTTTTGTTTAAGAAATACTTGAGGTCCTTCAAACTTAAGTGAGAGATAGGACAGAAAGAAGTGGATTGTTTCCATCTCCCATCACGTGCCCTTGGAGCCATCATAGTAGGAAATTGAGTTTTCATAGGCTGTGATGGGCATGTGTTGATATTGAGCAAACAGCCGTCTGAAAGAGAGACACTTGGTAACGATACAGAGTTTCTATACTACATTAATTCATAAGACCATTTGCAATCCATTTGCAGTCAAAGACCACTGCCAATCATCCAAGTGAAAATATGAATGTCCTTGCTCCATAAGCTTACTGCATTGTTTGCTTTCTTAGGGAATCACTTGTGTAGAGTCAAACCACATACCATTGACAATCATCCATGGGCAAATAGGAATTACCTTGCTCCATAAGCTTGGTGTATTGCTTGCTTTCTTAGGGAATCACTCGTGTAGAGTCGAACCACAGACCATTGACAATCATCCATGGGCAAATAGGAATTACCTTGCTCCATAAGCTTGGTGTATTGCTTGCTTTCTTAGGGAATCACTCATGTGGAGTCGAAACACAGACCGATGAACTGTAAGAACCAAAGTCTATTCCCAAATGCGTGTGACAAAATATGTATTTGTATCACACTTCTCAGTTGATGTTCAGTTTTTGGGAGGAGGGAGGGAACTAAATCAAGGTCCTTACTTTTTTGGCTAGAATCACTTGGAACTATTAACCCTAACCTTCCCCAACCACACAGAATTAAACAGTAGTAAAGTTTTTAATTCTATGGGGATAGGTCTGGTAGGCCCATAACAGCTGGCTTTTGCATTGGGTTTGGCATACCTCAGAAAAACAAAGTCCAACAGCCTCTGTGCACAAAGTCCCATACGGGTGTTTAACTTTGTGTGAACCGGGAAGGTTAGGGCCAGCAACCCTTGGGGGTTAGGGTTAAAAAATGACATGAGCACTCTGTTCCATTACGTGGGACTGTTGACCTTCCCTGTGGAAACTACGGCAGTGAATTTGTGTAAATTTTATTCTAAACCAAATGCTTGGGCAAGACGTGGAAATTATTCTCAACCAGTATAATTTATCTCTCTCCAATTTGCTTTTCAAAATGTCTTCTGTCGTTTTATGATGATACTGAGCGATGAATTATTGAAAGGCATTTTTCGATATCCTTGACTTCATGTGGCCTTGCTTTTATGCGCTGTACATTTTTTCTCTCTCAAGCGACACACACGCTCTTTTTGACATTACCGGATAATTGAGAGTGGAGGAAATGAATGTACATTTCAATCAAGGAGCAAGAACAATCGACCGTAGAGTGAATTTGGAATTGCAAGATCTGGCCCCAAACATTAACAGGGTTTGCTGCGGCTAACCTTGAACGGAAGTCTGAATAGAGCGAGAAATTCGATCCTGGCTGCTGCTTTTACGGACGCTCCTTCCCTTTCACGTTTTGCGCATTTTGTCTGTGTTTTGTCCCCTGAGCCCCCCCCCCAAAAAAATCAGATTGTTTCCTTCAATTTATTTTTTGCCGAATGAGATTCTAAACTGTCCTTGCAGGGTCCAACAATGAGAGATTCAATTGTGTACAGACTTCCAAAGGTCTCCCCTTTCTTTGGCATAAACAGCCTTGGTCGTTGAAATGGCAGAAATTGTACCGGATGTTTTCGTTCAAGGTTATTTGACATATGGGACTGCATTAACCAGTAGAAAAAGACTGCGACTGTAATTGGGCGATCATAACAGCAAGTCTGGAAACCCTTGTGGAATCAGAGCTGATGACTGGCCACAAGGGGGAGGGCAGGGGGAGAGTTTCACAAAATGAGAAGATTAAATGTTTCTACACGGCAGAGAGACTCGCTTTCTTTCCGATCAGAACTGGGGCCTTGGAAACGGCGCGACACACAGCTGCTCCAAAAAGCTAATACCCTGAAGACAAAATGAGCCTCAAAAAGATGAAGCTTTTCAGGTTTTTCTCAAATGAATCACATACTAAGGCATACTGCTCTCAGGTAATCTGGACTAATGTATGGACATTACATGGGTGAAAGCACAGTTTCTGAGCAGGTGGAATTCAGCGTTCCCTTGTGACCCTACAGTACTGAGGGGATGGAGGACTGTTAGGGTTGCCACTAAATAAGAGCTGGTGATTTCAAAGTGAAAAAATTTTTTATATGGTTGGGTCGTGTCTCTGCAAGTAAAACAGTCTATTAGTGTAATGAGTCGCCTGCACCTGCTCAAGTGGATGGATTTTTTCAGGGATGTGAGGGTCGAAATCGAGGGTGGGTTTGTTTCGATCTGAACAACACACATGAGCTTTACCTCCACAATTTGACGGAGGGAAAATACCGGTACACTGGCCAGAAAAAAAAAATTAAAATCATAGGAGCTGACAGTTGCGAAGGCCGACTATCATTTGTGATTACTCCCCTGGCCCTTTTTTTCTGAGGGAGGAAGATTGATCGGGAGGAAAATGGGCCAGAGAATCAAACTAAATCATGAAACATGATCGCCGATGCGCTGGTGTTCTATTCAGCGATGACAGTCAAGGCTAAATGGTGGATAAGACTGTACGAAATGGGGGGGGGGTGAGTGGTGCTTCCGAATAGAGGATTCTCTTCTCGTTTTGCAGTTAATTGGTTTTGATCGACGAGGTGAACGGTTATTAGTGTGGAGGGGGGGAGTGCAAGGGAGAGAAGATAAACTGTCAAAAGAGCTAACAGCGAAAATGGAGGGAAATGTACCAAAATGAAGATGACAGCTTGGCGGGCCGTGAAAACCTTGGGCAAGGACAGGGTAAACAGTGACCGACTTTTTTGAGGGGGAAGGGAAGTTGCTTTTTCGCTGTCAAAAATGATACTCGGATGTTTTTTTAGAAGGATGTTGGTTTTTAAGAGAACGCTTTCAATCTGATGACTGCATGCAAATGTGTTGTTCTTGAGACGGGAGACGGGGCTTCAAATGAAACAGGTTTTGACACTTGGTTATTTTAAGCAACTTGTCAATGGACAGATTTAATTTTATCTAAGTAAAATGTGACTGAATTTGACAAGTACTAGAAAACGTATCAACCGTGTCAGATGAGGGGCTCTCAGAAAGTGGGTTAGCGGGCCTAGATTTCAAGGTCTGAGTAACGATCAACGTCTACGTATGCACTCAAAGCAACGTACACATCCCTGCCATTTTAAAAAGCATGTTTCTGACTGGATCCAACAAACTGAGTCCATTTTTTTCTCCACTAATTTGGCTTGAATTTACACTTATAGAGTGGACAGACTGAGCTCTGTTTTGATGTATCTCTCAGCTGGGCATTCTCACAACGAAATGGCTATCGAGTGGGTGATAGATGAGGGTTTCTAATGACCTACACTGTTCAAGATTCTTTTAAAAGGCCTGAAACCCAAAGTGGTTTAATGACGCATTACTCATTTGGTTAGGTTGAGTCTCATGTGTTCAATCCAGTTTTACAGATCCAATGCTACATGTGAACAGTACAAAGTACCCCTTCTGTAAAAAAAGATGATTTCTGGTTGTTACGTTGACACTAAAAGAGCCAGGTTATTTAGGCCCATCTCACAGCCAGCCCGTCTGCCAGCCCTTGTGCAATGAGAACCACACTAGAAAAGTACATATTGTTGGCTGCCCTGTATCGGAAAAATGGGCGCTGCCCCACAATGGTATACATGATCAATTTCAACTGAGGAGGGGGGTGTTTCTGAGACGGACCAACAATGTTTTCCAATATCATTTCACCTTGTCACAGCGACTGAGCGAATCATCGGCAGCAATGCACGACCTTGCAAGCTTTGCTTTAGCAAGTTATTAGCGAGACAAAACATGTTAGAAACCGTCGAAGTCTCGGACAGTCAAGTGGTAACTACGAGTACATGAACATACTTAGAGATCACTGAGCACAGTAACAAGCATTTCTTAGATACTGGGGCTCAAAAGCCCTGTCCAATACATTCAACAGAGGGCGCTCTCTCAAATCGAAGACACCTTTCATTTGAGTTGAACCAAAATTTGGTCAATCAAAGAGACATGATTTAAAGATCGGGTCAGTATTACGTGGTATGAAGAATGCTACAGAACTCCATCTGGACCAGCTGTAAAAAACATGGAAACATGGATTTTGATATCCATGTCACTATTAAGTAGGTACAAAAAAGAGTTTATATAAAAGGCGGCCTTGTCATAATTGGTCATTTCAGTCTGTGGCTCTGATGAGTGACTGTGACTTATCAATACCGACAGACAAAGCCAAAGCAAAATAGGACAGATGTGGCTACTGCCAGAGTTTGGGTCCTGACAAATGAAATATTTTGATAGGGAGTTGCTTACCTGTCCCAGCGATGAAGCCGTTCTTGTGGGCTTGAATGCAGAGAATGGGAGAGGATGTCTTTCGCAGAATTTTGGCGGGTTGACTGTTAGGGGAAAATTAACAGGTAAACAATTTTTTAGGTATTAACCCAGTTCAATGTTACAAAGAAAACAGCCACAGAAAGTCACAAGCTAGTGACAACTAGAATGTAAGAAACTTTATATTTTTATCAGTTTTCTGTTTGAAGAAAGAAAATTTTGTTTAAAAAAATACCACCTTTCCAAACTGTTCAAGAAAATTTTCGATTGAAGTAACGAAAGTGGTGACCTTTGACCCAGGCTTCCAACAAGTTTTTCAGGTCTTTATTGCTGTTAAGCAGGTCAAATAAGCATTTTGCAAGTTAACTTTGACCCAAATCTGGTACACTTAGTTCTTTAAATTCACGTGAACGTAACAACTTTCATTCTCCTTACTAAAACCACTGTTGCTATACCTCGTGATTCGGGGCAAGCTTTTGCTTCGTTACATAAGAGACGCTTGCAACAATACACAGTTCTCGATGGATAAGAAGGGCACAAAGGAACCAGTCCATTCCAGAGATTGAGTCCAGACAGCTCACCTGTGATTTCTGATGTCTACTATGTGAACGGTTCCATCCTGGCATCCGCCGATCACCCTGTCATTGGGCAGGAACGCGCAACAGTTGAAGGCCGCAGGGCCTTTCACTTGGAAAATCTAAAAAAGAAAATAACGATCCCACACTGACTGTTTGATTATTTGCCTGCAAGTATTCCTGCAAGCGTAACTGCTTTCGATTTGACACTCGCGTGACATCTCATGCTTTTATACTTGGGCCTCGCCCAAGTAATTGACCCACTGAGCCGGTTACTAGGGGAAGTATCCCACAATGCAGTGCACAAATGTTGCAGCCTGGCCACACGTTACAAAAGGGTGATGTCACTTTTGTAAACAGTTCAGATGAAAAAAAATTGCTGAATTTAGTTGCAATTTGGGTCAAGTCAAGAAAGTTCTTTGAAAGAAAGCCCAGAAATGTGAGTATGGATGTTCATGGCTTTCAACATTTGGAATGCATGTTACAAATTTAATCCCGCATGAACTCATTGCTTGGCGCAGTGGGAGGCTTTGAGTAACCAAAGAGGGTTCGTTTATGGCTGCACAGAGCTGTTTATAGAGAGAGCTGCGACATGTGTGTCTCGATTGTTGGAACCAAAATGGTGGATTATGCATTAGGGCACATGGACAATAAGCACACAATTGCTGCATGCTGTACTGCATGCATAATGAACAGCCATTTTGGTTCCAACGTCTGAAGCTGGCACTACTCCACAGCTCTGCTACTACATATTCTGGTTTATTAACATCAAATATTTGAATAAAATGGTGCTAGGACCAAAACCATTCAAATTTACAAAAATTACACATTTCATTTAAAACACTAAAAATAATAACAAAACCAATAAAATTTTGGACAGAAAAACGAACTACAAATTTTAGTCAATGTGGGTATTGTTGAGTGCCTGTAACGTGGGGCTATAAAATTAGACATACATACCAGTCTAAATCTGCAAGGATAACACTGGTAAGCATTGGGGATGTAATCAAATGTGCTAACAGTTGTGGCCAACATTTTTTCACTCTCAATAGTGGAGATAATCCAGCATTTTTTGGAAACAGTATACCACTGTTTGGGGCATTCAGTGTGAGCGGATTACCACTTGGGACAAAAGCGCTCCACTACTGCAGCAATGAGCCACACAGTACTGCTGCACACTAATCTGGCCCCTATTGAAAAGAGGTCAGCAGCACACTGAGCCAGTTTTGGGAACAAAGGAAAATTACGTAACACTGCACAATCTGGGCTCTTTTTACAAGGCGGCAGGCCTGGCTGAAATACTCCAGCGTCAATAGATGTTGTCTGTCAGATTAGAGTAGAAATAAGACAGTCCTTCGTGTGGGTGTAAGTGTCCAGTGAATGAAGATACAAATTTTTAAAGAATTTTGAAACCAGAAAAAAATGAAAAATACTCCGGCCCAGCAGTATCAACATTTATAAATGCCCCCCCCCCCGGCAGGATGTGGTTAAGACTCATTTTGTGGGATCTGGTCACGACTGTTTTGTGAAATCCATCAGTTAGCTTTTGTTCATGTTCAATGCGGCATGCTCATTCCGAAGGTTTTGTGTAGCTACTCTATAATATCACTTAAATTCCCACTTAGTATCGATTTCGCACCGGATTTGGTGGATTTAGTCTCTCAACCCACCCAGGGCATTGTCCTCATAAACATTGCAACCTGCTGCCAACGAATGACTTCCGTTCTTGGCCCTAAAGCCAAAAAGCTATCTCAGGAAAAAAAGTGGGAAGGAGGTTGACAGGCAACATGCGAGTATGACGGATTAACACTGTAACATCTGCGACCTTTCCCAGAGGGGGGACTGGTAAATGACAGCAACAAGTGTGTGGAGGCAGGCACACCTGCTGGCTTTGACACATGCGCTGAGCGCTACCTGTCGGTATTGTGAAATCTGTTACCAAGTGGAGGGGTGGGGCAAAGGAGGGCTTGAGGGAGGGGGTCAAAGGACTAAAACACACATCCGTTGGAGTCTGCGACAGCATGACTAACCAGGTGTCCCAAGGTGGCTCTTCGGCCAACCTGTCCAAATGTCAAATTCCCCGCAATCATCCACTGCCAAAAAAAGGGGGGGGGAAGCCTTACCCTCCCCCCTACAAGAAGAGGACTTTTTCTTATAATTTGTGACCCACCATCCCCAAATCAGGCTGAAGTAGGTAACTTCATAACCCTCAAATAGTGGAACTTCCTCTGGTCAGATTTTCATGGGAGTGATAGCTATCACTACCCATAAGAAGCTCACTGCAGACAGAATTTCGATTTAACATGGATCACTTTAACCACTTCATGCCGGGGCATTTTTCAATGTTGAATGTGCCGGCATGACCATCATTTTTTCCGTTTTTCGAAATCCTTCAAAAATTCATCATTTCATTCAATGGTCGTTTATAGCCGCACGAAGTAATCTTTAGGCACTACTCCAAGTTGACAGGTGACCTTCATTGACGCCCAAGTATTTCAGACAGGCCTGCAGCCTTGTAAAAAGAGCCCAGATTGTGCGGTGTTATGTAACTTTCTTTTGTTCACGAACCTGGCTCAGTGCACTGCTGACCTCTTTTTAATAGGGGCCAGATTAGTATGCAGTGGTGCTGTGTGGCTCATCGCTGCGGTGGTGGAGTGCTTTTGTCCCCGGTGGTAATCCGCTCGCTCTCAATGCCCCAAACCCTGGTATAGGGTTTCAAAACAAGGCTGGATTATCACCACTTTTGAGAGTGAAAAATGTCAATAATTCCCAGCAGCCTGGTCTTTTGTTCGGAGTACGGTCTTTTGTAACAAGGCCCTGTTTCCTTTGTCCGATTCCAGAGTCCCCGGCAGGAATTGGTTAAAGTGTAAAAAAAAGCTGAAGGCGAGGAATTGTCCAGCATCACAAATACCGACTCCAGCCTAGTTTGGGGATGGTGGGTCACATTTCAGACAGAAAGGCATGTTTTGATACAATTTCATATCTTATGATTCAAAACATTGATAAAGAGGGGCAAGCACTTTTTCACTGGAAGGGGCTTTGGCAGGTCCAATGACGATGGATTGTCTCACAACTACCATCCCCCTCCACTTTGAAAAACCACTCTGCCGCCACCGTTGATAAGGATTACACAAAGAAGTTGCTCATTGCTACACCCCCACAACAAAACATCATTCGCACCCCTTTGATAGCAGATCTGACTGATCTGACTCAATCACCTGACTGATACAATCAAAGGGGGTCTATGTATGTATCAAGTATATCCCCCCCCCCGGCTAACTGCAAGAGAACGCTAATCCTTGGACCTTAAAGTGCTGGCCAGCTGGCTGACACTGCTATATTTGTGTTCCAAAAACATGGATCACAAGTGGATCGCACCATCTGGGTATGTCAGAGAGGGCCTTACAGTGACAGGTACACGGGCATTTTGCTACTGGTGGATTTAAGTTTCTCCGTATTTCACTCTTCTGCACGAGGGGCTGACTCTACGGATCACTGCCATTTAATCTGAGGCGCTGAACAAATTTGAGTCTCTAACAGTGAGCGACACGTGGGATTGAGTTGGCCGGTTCCTCCGACTAGCTGACGACTAGATTTCAAAAAAAGCCCAGAAAATCTCAAAATGCAAACCTAAGGCAGTAGCCTGCCTCAATATAGAAACTAACAAGAAGCCGTTTTCAAGAATTACGACTTCCAACACTGAACCAAAATCTGAACTCCTGTGATGATAACAACAGATAGTGCAGTTCAGTGTCTCTGTCATTTGTGCATCCTTTGAATATCTGGCTAGTTTTTCTGTACCCAAGTCTGCCTAAATATAAAGTACCCACCTTCTTCCTGCTGTGGAGTCCTACACCAATCAGATCCCCACTCTCGGTTGCTAATAGCAACAACTTCCCCGCTGTTCCAACCTCCTCCTCCGCTGCAGTAATAAGACAAAATGTTTCGCCAATTACAATTTCAATCCAGGTTTGAAATCTTGATTGATTTTGTCCAAAATTCCTAATCCTGAGAGATTGCAGAAAGTTTAGTTTTCTACCTCACCTGGCGGTTTTACTGGCTTGCCCAGGTCGATGGAGTCGCTGACTCCACTGACGGCGCAGGCGTTGATGAAGCCCTTAACGGTGTGAACCGTCGCCAGGCACTTGGAGTTGCCGCAGTTCCACAGCCGGGCAGTGCCGTCACGGGAACCTGTGATGATGTTGCGGCCCCTGTCCACGATGGCCGTGCAGGAAACGCCGCCTGAGTGGCCCCGGATGGTGACTGGGCAGCTGCCGTCCTCGGCTGACCATATCTTGATCTGTCTGTCCAGGCCGCCGGTCAGCACCACGATGCCGGATGGGAAGAATCGGCAGGTGATGACCTCACCAAAATGACCCTTAAGCTCTCTCTGAAACACAGAGGGTCACAAACAATTTAACTGATAATACTTTAATTACCTTTGTACAGTGGAGATTGACTAAAGAGAGGGCTCGCTTTAACACCATGTGGTGAGATCTCTTTTGGAGGAGGTATGGTTCTGATATACCAGTGCTCAACTGAAGTCTGACACGCCACTCCTGAGGACCACCAGAACACACTGGTCAAAATGTCGAGTTCACACTCAACGGTTCTTAACAGAACCAGATCTCTTTCAAAAGAGATCTATCCAAATGGTGTTACCGAGAGCCTTCTCTTTAGTTGAACAATTCAAACTGTTGCACAAAATAGACAAATTGCTGCATCTTCAGATTCTGCACTGAGCATCTCCAAGTTGAATAAAATGAGTGGTCAAAAAGTACCTGGGGTATGCAAGCATCAATCACTGCATTCAAAAATGACGCTGGAAAAGCAGGTACATTTGTTGACTTGACTATTAGACCTATGTTCAACCCTGACCCCAACCCCGGCCAGCATGTGGATTGAATTTTCAAGTAGTAAGTGAGTCGACTAGTGTCCTTAACATATTGATATGGGGATTTCTTACTCTCTTTCAACCACCCCTCTAGCCACGTTATGGTATGTTCCTCTTGCCAGTTGTTAACAATCTCATATGGAGAGTGGTGTGTACTCAGCCAGACAGTGCTTTATCAACTGTTTAAGACTGGCCATGTGACAGGTTTTCAACCAATAGGAATGGCTGAACTGTATCAGGTGTTTACAAATACCATAAAAATAAATGAATGGGTCGCTACTCACCCGCACCGTTCCATCCGATGTCTGCCACACCCTCAAGGCGTCGTTTGAATCGGACGACACGCCCAGTGCACCACCAGAGGAGATGTCAAGACTGACAATCTATAAACAATTTACAGAAGAAATGTATAATTACTGAACATGTGATGACGCACAAATCTGCTCATTTGGCAATTTTTCTTTTTATGTGATAATGGGGGGGTTCCATTTGTAATTCGCTTGATTTTAAATTCATTCATACTTACTCCCCTGTCGTGGATATTCCTAAATGCACCACTTTTAGCCTGAAATTTTGCTTTCACATCTTTCTCCGGGTAAGAAATGGTTATCGTTCTCTGAAAAGAAAGAAAAAAATTCCTCTGAAGAGCATGTTTTATGGTTTTTTCTTAGTCTGAACGTCGCAATACTACAACAAATATGTTCTCTAGCAGATGTGGGTAGTCATGGTGACAGAAAATTTGTATGAATTCAGAGAGGTCGTACTCGCGTGATATCCAGAACTCTGAAGCCCTCGGACGCAACCACTTGTGGGATGCCTTTGTTGTCCAATCCCTGCGACTTCAACTCGCCTTGAATGCTGGTGCTGCCCTCACCTGTTTCGGGAAAAAAATCATGACACCCCGTTGCATCAACAGAGTAATGGCTTCTAATTCTGGTTATTAAATTACACTTGTTTATAAAATTATTGTGCTCGATATTTCCAGATAAGCTAGGCCTACATGGTCTACGTCTACAATAATGAAACCAACATGAGACCACTTCATGGCAAACAATAAAGATTTCCATATACTGACATCACTTATTGTCCCTTGCAGTTGTTGATAAGCCATCAGAAAGTGATACCATGGCCCTAAAAAGTCAAATTTGCCGGTGAAAATATTGAATCAATTAGGCTAATAAACACTCGTCAAATTAGGCTCATGATAAAGTCAAAGGGTTTGCGCACAGGGCGTCGGCATGGAACTCTTTAACCTTCCCAAATAAATTACCCATATCAGTAAATTATACAATATTACTAAAGTATACAAGTTTTATCATGTCTAGCGTTGCAACTAAATTCAGATACATATACTAAATGGGAAATAAATGATTTAGTTTCAAAATTAATCACGAAAGAAAAGCATGGATGGATGAATGATTCATCATAATTTTGGCCTGGCCTACCGAGAGTCTTGCAAAGTACCCACGCTTGGCCTTCGTTTTGCCTGAAAAAGAATACATCATAATGGAATTTATGTCAGTCGTAGGCATGAGTGTGGTTATTTTTTAAAAACTGCAAAGAAAACATAGACTGTAGAGGTTTATTTCACAAGAAATCTGGCATTACCAAAGCGATTCGTTCCAGTCACTTTGTAAAATCAAGCGGGCAGCCATGTTTACAATTTGTAGACCGCGCGGTACCCAGCATCACTTGAACGGAGTACGATAACCTGGAAAGATCGTCACCATGCTCAAGCATGAGGGCGCTACAGCCACTTAACAGTCTTCATGGTGTCGTCTGCAACCAAAATTTGAAAAAAGCACGATCGCGTCACTATCAAATAAATCTTGAGAATTTTTTCATTGGTTCCTTCTGTAATTGCTCAAAGAAGTTCCCTTTTTTAAAATCCTTCCCGCAAGCTCATAAAAGAAAAGCACAAGCTAATATACATTGTGTCGAATTTTATATTTTGTCATCTTCACCAGAAGTGTTGAATCCTTCATTAAATTTCAGTATTTTCCCGAAACCCTGACAAATAGGAGTTGAACTTTATACTTGCCTTGATGGGTGACACACTAATTCCCTATAATTAACCAACAGGTAAGTTTAATTGTGTCATTTTTTAATTCATTTTGCAAGCCTTACAGCTGTTCAAGACACAATTTCCATCTCCAATGAGGCAATGACTTTAAACTGCATTTTTCTTTCATAAATACTGCATTATTGAACTAGTATAAAAATGAAATTTACTAGTTTTGTGAAGATTACCCACCCCTACCACACCCCAACCAATGCCTGTTAATGTATAATAAGCATTTACAAGTTAAATTTGAATGAAATCAGGTACACTGAGTTCTTTAAAATCAAGTCAACATAATTTGAATTCTCCACATTAAGGACACTATTGCAATATCTCGTGATTCTGGGCAAGCTTTTGCTTAGTTACATAAGAGACTCCTTGCAACAATACACTGTTCTCAGTGGATAAGAAGGACACAAAGGAACCAGTCTATTCCAGAGATGGTGGTCGCTATGCAAAAGCTTGCCCCGAATCACGAAGTACAGCAACAGTGTCTTATAGTCTGGAGAATTCAAACTGTTATGTTTATGTGCAATCAGATACTGAGTGTACCAGATTTTAACTCGCAAAAGGCTTATTAATTCAAAACAGATCGACCTCTCTTCTCACTATTTTGCACAAAATAGTCAACTTTAACAGCAACTCACTTATCACTCATTTCATAATTGTACTGAAATTAATGTCATTTTGATTTAGAAAAAAAATGGCATGGAACAAATAAAGTACATATTAAAACTTTAAAAGAACTAAAAGCAAGGATGGAAAGTGTACAATAAGGGCTTTATAATGTCCCAGATTTGATACCAATTTTCCCCTAAAATGGGTTAATGGGTTACTGCTTTTGCCCTACGCAGTTGGAAGATGTTGACTTACAAATTCATAATTAATGTCAGAAACTTACATCAGTTCTGTGGCATGTTGATATTAAACTCAGTTGAAAATAAATTTTTTTAGGCGGCTTTTAAACAGATGACTTTTGGGGGGAAAATCTGAATTTTTTTTTAACACTTGGACCACACAGGACTCCTTCCATTTGCAGCCGAATTTACAAATACTTAATGTAATGCAAAGGCTGTGATTATTTCAAACAGGCCGCAAACAAAAGATGGATTTGTAATTCAAATAAATATCGGTTTACGACATTTGATGAACACATAATGAAACTTACTTCAAAGATTTTAAACTAAGTCTCCCTGAACTACAATTACCACCAAGCGAAAAATAAACGACACTAAACACAAGAATTCTTTTAAAAATAAAAAAAAAATGAAACGAGAAAGAATGAAAGAAAAAAAGATTTTGTTTCTCGGTGTGGGAACTGGTTTCGTGCCCTGCACAGAAAATATATGCCAAGCAAAAATGGATCACAGGCCCCCAAAAAGTCATGCAATACATACTGCACGGGACTGGCACTCCGCTCATTTCTGTCTTACACACTGCCTGGTTGTCATGCTCCCAACACTGAGCCAGGCATGGGGAATCTTTTGGGACACCTTTTGTAGCCCAAACCATCCATTTGGGCTACTTTCAAAGAGCACTCAGTGCTCCGATTTAAAAGAAAAAAAACATATGCAGCATAAAATCTATCATTTCAATTGCTATAACTGAAGCAAATCTGTTAAGGTTAATAGTAACTCACTAGGACAATTATAAATCTTCAATGTTGAACTTTGGTTCAACGAGGTGATTTTTTCATTTTGTAGTCTAAAAATCACCCTCAAATGCCCGGTGAAACAAACCTGTTTTTGCTTAACGTTAACTCGTACCTCTGAACTTCCACTTTTGTTTGTTTGCTGGTGTATTTGTTGGTTGGTTGGTTGGTTTGGGGATACAAATTGTCACTGGCTGATTTCACATTTTCAAAAAAGCAAAGGAACGTGACAAATTTAAAAATGTGAAAAGACGCCACAACACTTGGTAATTGTATACAAAAGTTTTTTTGTTGATTTTTTTCTTTGTACACAAAATTCTCGTCTGGAATAGTCAAATCCTAGCACAGATTTTACATGTGCTTCTAATTTATACAACTGTTCAGGAAGCCATGGTAATCCAGGAGTTTTTCTCCCAAATTTAGCAAATGAGATTTTCTAGGGATTTTTTTTGTTACATAGTTACGTTCCGGGAAACAGTTCAGTTCAACTTCAGAAACTTTCAAATTTTCTTACTCAAGAGCAGTCTGTTGTGGCAAAAGAACCCCAAACCATTGAATAAAGTCAAATATAGTAACTGTCCAAATTGCGCACCCTATGGCTAAGTCTTGGCTTTTTTGCCCATAAACGCAGTGCAGAGAAAAGCCTCAGCCACTGAAAACAACACCAATTTCAGTATTAAAGCCCCACAAGACTGAAAGCAGGGGCTTTTAACACAAAGCTGTACACCTTTGTGCGCTGTCACTCTCTTGAAGTCTGGGAACAAGACCCCCATTTTAAAGACTAAACTCTACACTGAGACATATCAAGACGAGCCAGTACATAGGGCTACTGATGTGTATTCTTGCTCGCTGACACAAAACTGTTTGCCTAGAAAAACTAGTGATTACCCCTGCTGTTTTGTTTTTGTTTGCTAAGCAATTAAACTTGCTAAGCACATTTTCTTCGGTTGAATGTCTCTGTGATTTCAGTACCAGGAGACAGAGTGCAAGTGGTAAGAATCTAAGGCTGGTGGTTAGTATCGGTGTTCGAGAAATCACAACGCCCAGGTTATGTTGGCTCCTGGACATAAAACTAAGATGGCCACGATGGACAGCAGGGATCGTCCAATATGCAATCATGTAGATCAGGAATGTTTTGGTCGGGTCTCCATTGACACAATCCAGCATCATGTCTCTTGTCTTTGAGTATCGTACAAGTTCTTTGGCCACGTCCGATGTACTTAGCTCCGGCAGGAAAGGTTCAAGACACCTGCCAATGAAAGTTACAGGCTCGTGATTCCAAGCCGTGGTCGCTCGATTCGGACACGGCCCTCTCCGTCCCCCTCAGCTGGTGTTGCACTGGACGGGCCCGTCTCCTCCTTCGTCGTCCGATCCATCCGACATCCCCGTGATGCGGTAGCCCATGTTCATCAGCATGACCTCCAAGGGGTCGGCGTTCATGCGCCGCTGGTTGGCCGTGGCCGCCGTGTCGGGCTCCCTGATACAGCGCTCTTCAGCTTTCCCGTCCTGCGACAGGTGAAAAAAAACCACAAAGACTCAACATTACAAAAGTTGACGCTCCTTGGACCATTTGCAGAGGGTATTTTCGGCTAAAAATACCCACTCTTTATATGATACCACAACCACAAAGTTGGACTCTAAAAATGCCGAGCCTTGGATGTCATTTGCTCAAGATCTGTGCGACACTTCTTCCGTCATCACTCCTTTTTTTCTTTTTACACCCAGACGATGTCACAGAGTGGCATTCGCTACAGAACCCATCCGTGGCCCGAGGTAGCTTGAGGGCTCATGACATGCTCAACCTTGATGGGCTAGCCTGAGCCCGTGTACCTGTGTACAAACCCAGCCAGAATTACTCAAACACAGGGAAGAGTGCAGACATTATACGGCAATGCATAGGGAATTCCCTAGAAGGTACTTAACCCCTTAGCTATGGAGGACTGCTACTACCGCACCATTATGTGAGGATTAGTGCATACCACACATAAAGTCTATTCACCATGCAGCTGCTGGTTCAATGGGGCCTGCTGCTGGACAAAGCCCTCCATTCAGGGCATGCCACAGCCCAGCAGTCACGGTCAAAATAATCCCACAGGTCAAAATAATCCCACCGTGAAGGGGTTAAATGTCCTTCGTGTTGCAGCTCCAGAAACTCCCTGCATATTTACACATCATCTTGCTTAACCCTCCTATGCAGAAGTCACTCTTTGGTCACTTGGTAAACACCTCAAAGAAGCTCAACTGTGTCCTGTTGTGCACTGTACCAACAGTCCCTCACAGGAATATCAGATTGCACTTTTAAGCTGCCCACCAACTGTGCTTCACTGTGTCATGTGGTAACTGTTAAGTAAACCAAATGCAGTGAAGAGGACTGCACAAAAGACCCTGGGTCATTTTGTGCAGGGAACCTACTGTGTACACACTGAACCTGTGCATGTTTGTGGTCCATGTAGAAAACACATGCAAGAGAGTGACTGTGGGCACTTGTGCATATTTGTGCAGTAAAAACCAAAGGAGGGTTAAATATGTTAATAATGAGTTTTTCCTACTTCAAGAAAACAGGATTGTTTTAACCTTTTTTTGCCAGTGCAACAATTTGTCTACTGATACCAAACTGCCTAAGTAAAGAAATGATTTGATATGCCCTAAAACCTATTTCAAGGAAAGAGCCAATACGTCAACCTCACGGATGGAATGTTCCCTGGTGGACGGGGGTATTTCCATACCTGTGCCTTCGGCCCCCATAACCTAACGACCGGGTCGATGCCGCTGGTGGCCAGCAGACAGAAGCTGGGATGTGGCTGCAGACAGTTGACGATGGACTCGTCCCCACGTAGTACTCGGACGATGTTGGTGGTCTTGCGGTCCCAGACGAAAAACGAGCCGTCGTCTGACCCGGCTATGATAAACTGGCCATTGCTACATCAAACAGTCCAAAAATGTGTCCAAGTGACTTGGCTGTGGCTACTAAACAACATACACATCTAAGGGAAATGGTAGTAGCCGTAGCCCCAGCTGAATTGAGAGATAAAAATGACTCCTATACTAGAACTCACAATAAAGTCTAGGAATAGTTGAAACCTGTGAAGGAATTCTTGAACAAACTGCTTCTGAGGTATTTTGCTAGAAACTCCCAAGAGTATGCCAACTTTAATTCATACGCTCTCTCTATTTCGACAACTCAGTCACTATTAAAAGCAACAGAAGATGGTTTCTGCAGGAACGAATCTTGGAACACAAATCTCGGTGTATAGCAACAGAGGTTGGATTTAATAAACAGGGTTTAATCCACTGCTTGACTCTGCAAACTTTCGGGTAGGTATTTGGAACGGATTTAGGGGGTGGGCTGGGTGAACTACCTTCCAAAGAAGTTGGCCTCCTTGATGTCCGTGGTGGTGTTACAGTGACCGCAGAACCGCTCGGCATAGTCGTAGGCCTGGCTCCGTAATATTCGCTCCTCATCCGAGATGCGGTCCGGGTTGTTCCATCGCCGCCTCGGGGAGGTCTCAGCTTTCTCCTTGTCGCTCGTGCTGCTGTCTGTTAATTGGAAAAAATAAAGACTGAATCGTTCTTTTAAAAATTGTCTCCATGGCGGAGTAAACATGTACCTGCGAGGGTAGAAACTTTGTAACATTGAGAGCAATTTCAAAATAGTTGCCAATGAGGAGCAGTTTGACAAAGCTACGTGTGACTTATTCTGAGGAACACTAACAAATCACTACTCTCTGAAAATCCAACCATCCAACCGCAAAGAGTCACATGGCATACAAAATCCATGGCAAATTTTTGAGCTGCTACCACAAACTGAGCATCGAGTCTATTTTTTTTTTCAGTACTTTGATTTTGGCAACGAGCGACTGTTAACTGTACTGATGCATCACTCAGTCTGGCACCCTGAAGAAAAATGGACATTATGTGAATGAAAAAACGTTGAGGGCTCCTACTCATTTACATCTTCATAAACCTAATCCCCTTATGGGTCTATGAAAACAATATCCACTGAAATTGAAGAATTGTGCTTCGTTAGGATGAAACGAAAAGAGGTCCTGGGCCCTCATGACTCATTTTGTTAAACTGGGCCACTTATGATTTTCGTGAAACTTTGCATAATCGCCAAGCGATCTTTTTCGGAGTCTCTCAGGTCTCGGAAGATGAGATGCTGACAGTTTTTCATCAGTTAAGCCTTACCGCTATCGCACATGGAGAAGACGGCCGTCGTGATGTCTCGGTCCAGGGCCTCAAACTCCCGGTGCTTGCTGAACTCCGGGTAGTTGCGCTTATACTGCTTGAGGCAGTCCTGCGCCTCCCGGGCCCAGGTCAGCTCCAGCAGGCAGCGGGCCAGCCGGAAGTGGGCCTTGCGGTGGCTGGGGTCCAGGGCCAGGGCGCGGTGGCAGTCGCGCAGCGCTGCGTACAGGTCGCCGTCCCTGGCGAGAGGAAGGACAAAGATCAGCAAATCGAGCTCTGCAATAACTGCTTAGAGTAAGTGACAGGGTGAACAATGCCAAAGGAATGTTTTAATCACAGCTCACTTGCATAGCTTGTGAATTGGCCTTAGACTGGATGACATGTGATGGACTTACAGGGACTTGTGATGGACTCAAACACAACACTGTCAAGCAGTGCAGCCACAGGCCCACTCACACACATCCTTTTTTCTGAAAGGACTTTGCCTCTCAGAAATACCGAGCAGGCTCATTCATACCGAGCCATCAATTGGTTTTTTTTCATCATTTCTGTGAGTGTACAAATTTCACTTTAAGAGAAAGGGGTTAGGGCCAAGTGGGCTTTTTAAAATGGTTCAAAATTATTAAACCCAGCTGAGATTTATCATTTTTTCCTCCTTCAACGTTTGCCCTCAGAAGGCGGCACCTTAAACTGTATCCCTAGCTCTGCCAAATGCAGCGAAGTACAAGAAGTGTTTAACTCTGTGGGGGCTATCAGACTGGACGCAATGGCAGTGGAATAAACTGCCGATGCTGAGGCACTGGGTCCTAGTCTTGTTGATCGATGCCACAGTTGGAGCCTGTGGTGGCTGGCAGGCTGGTACTCTGCAGCTGTTTGGTCGTACGGTAAAGCGGACCTGTTGGAT
Organism: Acanthaster planci; assembly: GCF_054643075.1. Classification (NCBI taxonomy): domain Eukaryota; kingdom Metazoa; phylum Echinodermata; class Asteroidea; order Valvatida; family Acanthasteridae; genus Acanthaster; species Acanthaster planci. The sequence goes on from NC_141791.1 coordinate 13,335,593, forward strand.
CTTGCTGTAGCAAGCAAGCAAGCAAGACCTTACTTTGACAACTGTTCCAAGACAGGCATGGCTTCAGCGACTAGTAATGTGCAAGTGGACTTCGTTGGTCATGGAATGTTGACGTCGAAACAAAGTGACACTGGTTTAATGCGTAAGTTTGAAAACGGTAAATAACTGAAGAGTTTAGGTCTCGGTAACTTCGACCCCTTCTTACCATTTCCGTCTCATGAATGCCGCCGCCCTGTTCCCGTAGAGTATGGCACTGTTGGGGGCTATGCCCAGTGCTTGGTTGAACAGCCTAATTGCCGAGGTGTAGTCTTTCATGTCGCAGTAGAAACGGTTGCCCTCCTGCTTCAAGGCTTCCGCCCTGGGTGGGAGCTCTCGACTGTTTGACAAAAGGTACAGGAATTTTACAACATGGAATGCAGGAGAAAAATCTTGAAAAGTTTACGACATGTTTTTTTGCTCTTTCAGGCTGCCGACTGGTGCAAGACGTTGGGCCCTGAAATGAGAGGATATTTGTTTATTTCAATTGCTGTGCTCTCTACAATGTTGTCATCAAGACCAAGCGCAAGTCCAGTCAAAAACCAGTCACACTGACCACAGCGAACAGTGACAAAGGAACGCTTTTTTTGCAGTTCATTCCAATAGCTTGTGATTGGAATTCAGACTGGACGTCTCGTAATGGTCTTCTACGGTCATCTGAGGACTTATGATGGTCTTAAAAGGGTATTGACTATGACACTGCCTCTGTCCTGGCACCAACTTTATGGTTTTGCTTAAAACTTGGCTGAAAGACTGTATTGCTTAAAACAAAAAACCATACACAGCTCTTGCGGCAACTACAAAATATGCTTGGATAGGCAATGGAGATTTCTTCTCCTACGTCACTATTTAACCCTAACTGCCCAAAACCTGCCATACTCCAACAGCAGGTTTTGTGAGGTTTTGGCAGGTTTGGTGCCGTACCTGAGGAACTTCTTGTCGTATTTTGTGAGACCTGGGATGAAAAGCCCAGGGAGACGGTGTTGGATTCTGTGTGAGTTGGGACACACACAGGTCACTGTGTGCAGTGTCTGGCTTGCTGTACCAATTGTTGGACTATGCTTGATTTTGTCAGGTTTGGTACTGTTCAGTGCAAGTCATCCTATACTGCATAGACCCATCCATACCATATCACTCAAACTCCAACGGGCTCATTCTGTTGGAGTTTATCAGGTTTGGTACAGTAACCTGCATGTACAAGTACATAGACAAGTACATGAACCTGTTGGATTTTGTGAGGTTCAGTATGCTTTCTAGTGCAGGAGCCTAGGGGGTTAGGGTTAAAGCAATTTTTGTCCCTTAAGTTGCTGATAGCCGTGTTTGTCGGTTAAGATCCTGACAGACGGAGCAAAGCTGAAGTTGCGCGTTAACTTCCAGTTCCATGGTTCCATGTAAACGGCGATCAATGCATGTAACCCTGTGTGCAGTGCACGTATGCAGTGGGCGTGGTTTAAACTGAAGTGACGTCACACTTACGAACCGGATAGGCATTATTGTTAATCAAATACCAATGCTGGATATCAACAGCCCAAACCAGTTGCATAAGAAGTACAAGTTCACCACAGTGTTGAGGTCTAGTGGATATCAGATCCCTAATTGGTGGTGATGATGGGTCGTTGAGTATGGTGATCCTTTGATTGTTATTTACCTTGTGCCCGGGCCGGTGCTGGGGGAGCCTTCTTGTAGCCTGTAGCTGCTGGCGTGTGACAGGTGCTTGGTGACTCCGTTGGTGGACCCGATGGACGTGCCATTGGCAGACAGCGCCTCGGCAACTTGGCTTGACACTTCTGCAGGGAACCAAACGTGAGAAGTGATTTCGGGAGGGGCGTCAGGCTGGCTTAGAAGCTTTTTTCTCGTCTTCCACCTCTGCGGCTTGGGGTTTGAATCCCAGCTAGGTCAGCACGTGGATTGGGTTTTCAGTCCCTGCCTGATTCCATGGGTTTTCCCCTGGATAAATTCATCCAGGTTTTTCCTCCCACCTCTAAAACTGAACATTTCCTTATTGTCTCCTTCATTGTAAAGGCCCCGAATGATCAGTTTTTGCTGGATGGGTTACAATGTTAAAGATGGTAATGTGTCACGGATGTGAAACCAGCGACTAAAGAATTTCTCCTTTGAAGAAGACATCACAGGGGTGATAAGTTTATACCTCTCTGGAACAAAACTGTTATAGTGCACAGTGATGTTTGCACCGGTGCAATTAAGGAGAACATATGTTGTTGCATGACACTAAATTGCCCTTATTATAAAATACAAAGAAAAACTACGCAGAAATTTCCTTAAAGAACAAAACAAAGACTTGAATTTTTTTATTTTCTTTTCGTCATATTTTTTTTACACAGATTTGCAAACAAACATACCTTCTGTTAGGTTCAGCTGCCCAAATGATTTTAAAAATGCCATAAAAGTTGTCTCCACTTTCATGAGCACAGGAGTTGAAGTCCAATTTCTTTGACAAGGAAAGTTTATCCCTTTAAAGCCGGCATCACAACTCCAAAGGGTCATCCTGTCATCTCTACAGTTGCCTATTACTCTATACAGTAAGCAATCTCTAAGCTTCGAACATGCACACCTGTAGGGATCAGATTACGGTCATTAAAGGGGACCGTCGGTCCTACCTTTGCAAACGCCATTGCTGCCCTCCGGTAGCACGTAGTCGCCGACATTAAACGCCTTGGGATGTCGGAGGTTGTAGAGATCAAATAAATAAACCTGCTCTCCTCCCAAGTTAACGAGGAGCTCCCTGCCAGAGGGGCTGAAGGTGACATAGGTCGAAACTAGCGATCGATACTTTCTTTTTCTGTCGTTCTCTTTGAGCGGCAGGTGTCCTGTCGGAAGCGGAAATCAATCATTTGACGAAGCTTAAATAATAAATACATGGACCTGTAGGTAGCTTCTGTTGGTTATGTCGATGGACCAATGTTGTCTTAATTTTTTCTACGCAAACCTGGTAACCGTACCTCTGTGTCCTTTCTACTATGAAGCCTTATTTTTCATTTTTTGCTTGGTCACTTTAAGGGCACTGTGCTGCCTTTATTTCATTTTTATGCTAACAATTTGCATATGAGAACAAATGTGGAGTCATTTCTAGAAGGAATCTCAAAGTTGCAACTTCTTCGGCACCAAAATTTGCCAGAGTTTTGGAAATGCTGCTATCTCAATTTTCTTTCTGTGGCATACTGCCGAGTAGGACTCATCTCCTGGGGGTTTCAAGTCAGTTCCTCCATATAAATGTAGTATGCCTCCACTCTATCCCTCCCCAATTCTTTTAAAGAAGTCAATGGGAGGTTCAGTGGATCCTGCAGGACGAAGGGAGTTATGTAAGGCTGGGTGCCCCATGAATGTTAACAGTTCAAAGACTACACATGCAGTTTCCTGCAACGGTGGTTTTTGAAAGATTCAGGAAGGTCAATGGCCAAGGGTTTCCATGGAGATGGGTCAAAGATTAATGCCTTTACCATATAGTGTATGCTGTTTCGTTTCCAAAAATGAAAAAAAAAAAACAGGCCAGGAAATGGTTTATGGTTGCCGTGCGTTTTGTCACTATCCTGCCGATTGAAAACACAAATCTGGACATGTTTGTTTCCATGGATTTGGATCTCAATTAGTGATCTCAATGCTGGTTTGCTCTATCCATTGGGCGGGTTCTGGTGTCAGTGAACCGACGACAGATTACTGAACGTGATTTGGATTCGTGTGAAGTAAACAGGCCCCGAGTCTCAGGGCATGGACGCTCACTTTGAAGAGAGTGGTGGATACATTTCTGTGTGCGGGCTCACAAAACAATTGCACTCCAATGGCCAGCGGTTAGACCAAACTTACCCGCCACGAGATATTGCACGCACCCTCTGGGCAGCAAGCCACTGTCATCCGGTTCGGGGGCCGGGGTCCTCCACGACGCCCCCAACCGCTCCTCCCGGGAGAAATGCACAGCGTGGGGAGACAGCATCCGCACGTCGTAGAGACGCACATAAGCGTCACTAGCACCAACTACAAGGAAAAAAGGCATCTCAGTTCAACCCTCAAATATGAAGGTTTAGAGGCTGACATGAAACAGCCGCTGGGGTAACTAGCAGCAACTAATGAGGAAGTGTAAGCTCTAATTATAAACACATAGTGGCTACCAGCATGAAACAGCAGTTGAGATACACAGTTTAAACCACAGACATACAAACACATAGACCGCCAAGGCTTGCGGGTGAAACCATGATTTTGACAAGTACGGGCGAACAGTGAGCGAAGCGATGGATGGCAGCGTGTCCAGTACGTATTATGTCCAACGCACTTACATCGCCTATATTTGTTTACATGTACTTCCAAATACGTTCACCTTTTTTGCTCTTCAGTACTGCTATCTCTTCTTTTCAACTGCTACAACTGCATTGTTTTTAATCAGTATGGGCCAGATTAAGTAAATAGACGGGGTCTTTTACAATCGAAAAATGACTTCATAGAATTTTATGGCTGGAATTCTTCAACTATGCGTAAATTCCCTATACCGAGGGGTGAATCTATCCATAGTTTTGATTTTAGTTGGGCGCCGCGTAGATCACGAAAACCCCCATAGTTTTGAGTAGGACCTGGCAGTCTATGTGTTTATATGTCTGTGGTTTAAACTATGAATGTTTTACTTAATGACATGAAACAGCAGCAGGGACCACTGGCACCAACGGTGGAGTATGTCTTAGAATATGTTAAGCATTTATTCTCAATGTACACAGCATCGTGGCCATGAAAAATGAATGAAAGAAATATGTCACACTTCCTTGCAAAGAAACTTTTAGGGGTTGATTTAAAGAGATGCTATGCATGATGCGAGTTTTGCTTGTGAAAACAAGAACCTTAAAGGCTGATTCATAATTGGGATGAAAGCAAGCAACAACATGACATCAGGTGAAACATTCATGCTGCAAATTCACAAAAGCTAAACCCATTTCAAGTCCAGCTAATTTCGCTGCAAAAGTTTCGTTGTGCCAAGTTCGCTTTGCTTTCGCAATCGCCTAAAGTTTGAATAGGCCTCAGAAGGCTGTATGGTGGATAATGGAACTTGGACAGGGAACTTCCCAGTTCCTCTTGGAAGAAGGAAGACTCACCAGCCATAAGCTCAGGCCTGTTGGGGTTGATGGCAAGGCACTTGCATTCAGCGTGTTTGCCGATGTAGCAGTTCAGGTTTATCAGGACGTTGGCGCAGCTGTCGTTACAGGTGTGCGGCGCCCGCAGGTCAAATTGTCTGACAAAGAGAACGGACTCACTCAAACCTTTGAAATATACCTTCCAACGGGAAAATACTAGCCATTTATTTCCGGGATTATTATGATGGGTAGTTGCATGTTCTCATGGACAGTTTATGCCTTGTGGAAAGGAGCTATTTTGTGCATTTGCAATCGGTGAGGTTTTGCACAACATGTATTTAGAGTTTGATTTCTCGCTAACAAGTTTTCTGCAAATATCATGTTTTGGATCATGTTTCAACTTGACAGCGTCACAAGGCATGCACTTTGATGTAGCAAGCACGTTTCCTTAACTTCTCGGGTCAAGAGGTCAGGAACTCTGACCTTGGTAAAGCTGTTAAAAGTTACCTTGCTGTATTTGATCCTTCACTGACAAAAGTCCAAACCAGAGACGGGACGAGGTATTTGTTACACCCAAACTGTAACGCTAGTCCCACCTGAAATTGGGCTGTCCCAACTGTAGACATTGTCCCAACTTTGTCACAACTGTCGGGGGCACTCTTGCAACTGTAGTTGGAGTATAACGCTTCTATTCACCTTTTTTTGAGCTTGGGACAAAATCGATCTCACCTGACCGTTCCGTCCTCTCCGGCACTCCAGAACATGTAGGGCATGCTGGGGGCCACAGCCAACCGCTTGACGCGGCCCGCGTGGCAACTGAAGGCATGGGTGGTCTCCTGACTGGGCAAGCTGTGGATGCGGACCTTGCAGTCGGCCGCGCCAGTTACCAGCGTCTCGTCGTTTGCATTGGGTAGGAACTGTAATGGATTACATGTGACGGGTGTTATCATAGACGACAACTGAGCAAGACGGCAGAATTTCAAGTACTAACAGTTGGCTCTGCACAAAGATGTATCCAGTGACGTTTCATTGGGAATTTCTGATTTCCAAATTTCCAATTCCAATTGGGCTTGCTTGAGGAGCGTCACCGAACAGTGGCTCCATACATTTTTAATCACAATGCTTACCGTCAGGGGGGACAATGGAAATGATGACCAGTAATCACATTACGATAGTCACTGGACTTGTCTGCAAAGAGCATACATATCTCTAAAAAACTGTACAAAGAGAAAATGTCTGAACTCCCAAGTCTTTTGAATTCGCTTTTTCTTTGTTTGCCCTGTCATTTTATAAAATTGTAATAAAATTAAAGATGCCAGAAAGCTCTTGGCAAAAATACAGAAAAAAATACATTAACTAGGACCTGTTTGAAATTATTCAGTAACCAAATTAACCAAATTACAAGTGTTATGATATTCACCTGAAAACAATGTTCATTACCTTAACGGAGAATATGTTGCCATGGTGGCCAGTTCTCAGTACACACAGTCGTCGTCTCCGGTGGGGATCCCACACGATTGCATTAAAGTCATCGGAGCCGCTGCCCAGCAACCTGGATAATCAAGTGGGATTTGAGAATACGACATTAGACTTGACTTCAAGGCTGAATATCAGCCAACAACGTGGGCACACAGCGCTACTTGGTCTGCTCATGAAATAAGTTATAACTGAAATTCAGTCGAGACTTTCTTGCCATTTCTTGTTTGTGTGTGCCGTGAACACCAACAGGATGGTAATGCAACAATGATTTCTGAACTGAGATTTGACTCCCACAATGCCAATATTGCAATTATTTCTGAGACAAACCTGGGACTTTTTTACATCATCTTCTCTGGATATTAATGGAAAACATTACGACACCTGATCTATTTCAAAGCAATGAAGGCGAGGCTTGCATCACCAAATTCCGATATTTTCAATTTTTGAAACACACAACTAGTTGTTCAGCTGACTCTAATCGATGACAGATTTCCAAAATGGCTGAGAAATTGGCCAACTGTTCAAAATGGTACTTCCATGCACTTAACGAGAACATGCCCTCTGGCAGAAAAGACTTATGATGCATATCAAACTTGAAAACGACTAACCGGCCTGAGTAATTCCATTCAAGGCAGTTCACACACCCACTGTGACCCTGAAAAAAAAAATTTGAAAAAGACTGTGAAGCCCCAACATGTGACCCCCATCTTGGAATTTGAAAAATGCAGAAATATCTCTGAAACTCTCTTTCACAACAATACGAAGGGGACCTCTGTTTATATTCACCGACCACACTGGACTAAGTTTAATTGGATTTTTGACGCTGTCAAGGTTGGAGCAACTTTCGACAAACCTGGGACACAAGGGAACACAACATATTGAAATAATCTCACCTCTAATTCGTGCAGTAGCCCGAGTCTGTTAATCAAGGCTTCGTCCACATGGTGTGAACGCTGGAAACTTAAGCAGAATGTGTCCTGTTGACAGCAACGGAAACCCGCACAGCAAACTATTTACACAAATCGAATCACACCACCCTTGGACAACAATTCATAGATCTCAAAATATTACAGAGAGATGCATAGTGTGAGCAAACGTGCACAAAGTGTTTCACAGACCTTTTTTAAGCGGTCTTTGTTTAGATTTTTTTGTGCCAACACTGCTGGACCTGTCTAAAGTGGGCACTGGTCAAAGTTGGGGCAATGGACAAAGTTAGGACACAACAGCAGTTGTGGCCTACTTTAACGAGTCAACCCAACGAGTCGACTTACTTTTATCTGACGATGAAATATATGCTTGACCGTGCTGACTGCATCCTTTGGTTCCATAACTCAGAACATCATACTAACCTATAGCAAAACCAAAACATTTCCCAACATTCTTCATTACAACTGAAATTCGACACATTGGTTAGGCCATGAGAATGAACATCCCAGATTTCCGTCCGGACAATTTTGAAAACCCATGACACTTTTTTTTACTATTCATGATTAGGTGTACATATTGCACATCGACAGCGAGTACGCGTCTATGCAAAGGGAACCAACCGTGAAAGTAGACTAGCTCTCAGTCCGTCTTACATCACGCAAGGGCACACTATAAACTCCTGATTTACTTTGCAACCATTTTCCAACCAATCCCGACAGGAAAAAAGATTATTCTGAAATAATAACTTTTTGAAAATAATATTTTTTGGCACATGTGTCAGGCTATACGGGGAGTGGATAGAAATCCTGGATATTCATTTTCATGGCCTTTAGCAGAAACTCGCTATTTTAACAAACAGCTTCCCAGATCTTCAGTTTCATGAACTCAGCTTTCACGAATTCCATGAAATGTGAAATTCCTGATAACATATGCATTAGAGTTGAAGCTACTCATGCTACATGCTAATGGATTGGGTAGAGGGAGAAAGTTTCCCAGAGCATGCAAAAGCAACGGCTGATTTTGCACAAATGGAAAGGGAAAAAAAGGGCCATGTTTGCCCCCTTTTCCTTCCCATGATGCCTTTATACTATTGTGCAAAATCACTCTTGCAGTAACAGCAATGTGGCTTATACAAGTTCAAGGGCCCCAAACAAGGGGATTGTAAATTTGGGGACCCTGTTCCCATGATAGAAGGGAGCGGTACATTTTAACTATTGAATTGACCTTGGTAGATGACTAGTGTGACACCATGCTCCAAAACGGTAGGGTTGATGTGAAAAAAGGGCAGGGTTTTGAGTTTGGAGGGAAATTATGAGGGGGAACTGAGTATTTTAACACGACACGTGGTGGATTCCAATTTTCATGGTTAGTTTGTCGGTAAAAAGGTCACATTTTCTCACAATTTACAATTTGAAATTTCCAAAAAATAGGATCAGTGCAATGGAGGGGGGTGGACTTACCAGTTTTGCAAGATTAAAATGTAAAAAAATGGGAGTCCCAAAGTATACAATTCCCCCCAAAGAAGTAACTTGTCATTGTGCCAGATGTACAACCGGAATGCATGAGATAAGGAGCAAGTCGCAAAGTGCACTAGATTTTTCTACACCTAGGCCTACATTTTACCTCGAACACGAACGTGCAGGCAATCAGCTGATTTTGAAAAACAATGCACGGGCCACTGGTATTAGGCGTAATAAATAAACCACTTTCAATCAAAAGAGTGGACACACTTTTCATATTCATACTTCCGATCGGCCTACAAAGACAACCAATTTTTGTATGCACACGAGGGAATATTTAGAAGGCACGAATTGATAGAAATCGCAGGGCAAAAACAATCAAACCGCACATACTTTTTTTCACAACCAGCGCGGACCACACTCTCGATCTCAGGACAGTGCAGGCAATTCACGTCGTCGGCTCTAGCTCTCCTACCTACCTTCAACAAATGTTATAACACTCAATTGGTGCTTATTACTGCAGGAACAATTTCGGAGCCTGGCTACGAAACTTGCTCCAAAACTTCAACAAGTCCACCAGCTCCTGTCAAACCCACTTACCCACTCGTCAACAGTCTCTTGGGTAGATTGTCAAAATTAAATGCCACTTCGGTGCGCCGAAACGTAGATCGACATGATCGATGTAATCGCACCACATACACAGTACACATCCAACATACGGACTTGTAGTTATTATTGTTCCCAGGATGGCTGTGCACTGAACAATGGTGTCTCACCTCACATCGAGAACGAAGTTGACACGATGGCGAGCATGCGTGGACTTTGCATTTGAACTAATGCTGCCCGGCGGCTGTTTCATGCGAATTTTCATTGGACTCAATCCGTCGAATTATGTACTAGGTCTTAAAATTCCTACCGTCGAATTATGTACGAGGTCTTAAAATTCCTACCTCCATGGTCGAATCGACACGTCTAGTTTCCTTACCTGAGTGGAAAATCCGTCTACAAACATACTACGATTAAATCAGGAAGCCAAAATGATCCAACCGGTCTATCCCGTCTCCCACGGTGTATTTAAAGGAAATATTGTATGGTTTAGTTCAGCAAGGTTGTATCTGCCTTTGATCACAATCGAAGTTTTTCCTCCATACGCTCTGCAGTACAACTATAGAATACAGGGCCACTCGGCTTGGACTCGGATTTTTTTTCGACCAGCTCCATTCATTTTGTGTTACTTCGTTCTCAAAAAGAACTCTTTCGACATCATAGCCACGTAACCGTGTACCAACTGGGTACTCGATTTGGACTTGTTCCCGGACGAGTCACTCCCATCCAATGCGACACCGTACCCAGTGATTGTAGGGGTTGGCCTTGTATTCTATAGTTACTCCCATTTAAGCACCGTGTGGAAGCAATAATTAGTTAAAAACTTCCAAACCGCTTAGCATGTAGGAGGTAATCAGGTTGTCAGTGACTTTGTTATACATGCGCACGCACCACTGATTACAAACTCCCATTGGCTGAACGCTGAAGTTCCGCCCAACTCTCGGCTCCACGGTCCCATGTAACTCTTTATGTCCAGTGGGCGTGGTTTAAACTGAAGTGCCATCAATTTTAAGGAGCACCTCTAAAGAAAACACGTTTCTCTGATTTTATCTTGACTTAAATAAAGGCTACAGTCGTTTCTCTAGACGATTTTTTTCAAGTAGCTTAATTTGACAAATCAACGGGGAAGCTTCCATGAGGCATGAAGAGCCATTCTCCCTCCCCAACACGATTCCCCACACGTACGTACGTACGTACGCCAGGCCAGCTGCAGTGGCCTCAAACTACGTCGTTAGCCCGCACCATGCAGGATCAGTCATAGGGCGCTAGCGTCTTGTGGTCGAGAATATCTAGTGTCCAGCTTTTCTTGCCTGGCGGTCTCTGTCGAATCACAGTTGTAATCGTAGGAAGCAAAGATACTTCATGATTTGGAAAAACCGCGATACAAACTTCATCTGGATGTTATGTTTTATTCGGACTTTTTTTCAAAATCAGCGTGCCTTCGGATAAATATGGGCCAATTTTGAGGTTCCAAGCTAACAATATATACCTATTTCGAATTGTGCCAACCTCAAATCATGATTCTATATTTGTCACCAAATGATCAAATCGTGCACAAAGTACATACAATAACCATTAAATAAAATCACAAACGACATCCTCTGCTTTTGTTCAATAAATATTTCCAAAACCAACAGAGGACGTGGACTCAAAATTATGAAATAAGTTATACAATTTTTGTGTTATAACTTATCGATTTTCTTTTATTTAAATTGCACAGGAATGTTTATATATTCATGCATTTGAGTCCCGTGATATAACACTTATATCATTGCCAATATTCAATGGCAAAAAGGAAACTTTTTCTTATAATGCAGAAAATTAAATACACGTACGACCTTATATTGATTTGGCTATGGTTCAAATTTCAGTGACAACTATTTACAGGTTGGAGGTGACGGGGTAGCCACTAGGGCTGCATGTTCCAGTGAATGGCTAGGTAGCCCAGATGGCTAGGTGAACTAATGGCTTGGAAGCCCAATGGGTAGGTGAGGCAATGGCTAAGTAGCCTGAATGGTTGGGCGAACCAATGGCTTGGTAGCCCCAACGGCTAGGTGAGGCAACAACTAGGTAGCCTGGATGGTTAGGTGAACCAACTGAACGGCTTGGTAGCCCCAATGGCTAGGTGAAGTGATAGCTTGATAGCCCGGGTGGCTATGTGAAGCAATGGCTTGGTAGGCCAAATGGCTAGGTGAGACAACAACTAGGTAGCCTGGATGGCTAGGTAAACCAACTGAATGGCTAGGAAGCCCAAATGGCTAGGTAAGGTAATGGCTGGGTAGCCTGAAAGGCTGGGTGAACCAATAGCTTGGTAGCCCGAATGGCTAGGTGAAGCAATAACTAGGTACCCTGGATGGCTAGGTGAAAAAATACATTGGCTTGGTAACCCTGTGGCTAAGGAGTGACAATGGCTAACTGATCTTATGGCTTGGTAACCATGGAGGCTGAGAAGCCAAAATGGCTTGGTAATCAAATGGCTAGATAGCCACAGTGGCTCGATGATGCTTTTACTAGATTTCAGTGCCTACATGTAGGTAGCCAAAATAGTTTGGTAAACAAGTGATGAGGGAGTGACAATGGCTATGTAATCAAATTGTCAAGTTTGCTAAAACAGTCAGGTAGCCAAATGGTTCAGTGATCCAATGGCTAGGATTATCACGGTAACCAAACTGGCCAGGTGATTGAACAGCAAGGAACAGTTACAACAATGTTAAGCGAAAAAAAAACAAGGTTCAAGATTGCCACAGTAACGAGGGAAACTCAAAGTGATTTCTGAAGCATCTAACCCTCAATTAATTACAAAAAACAAGATTCCTATAAAAATGACGAAAAGTAGAGACCACTCATCTAGAGTAAGCGATACCTTTTGCAAAATAAAACTGAACAAATTATAAAGACTCTGTTGATCTCATCTAAACAAAAAACAAAACCTGAACATAGTAGACAAAAATGATAATTCTTCCTACCTTTATGTGAAGAAATACACTTTACACAAACCCTGGAAATAGCGAGGAGCAGTGAATTAGCAATGCAAAATGAATCTCTTGATTGTAAAGGAGGGAGTCCTGAAATTACGACCCTTAAACACGCCCATTTCGATTATTACTACAGCATTGATGAAATAAGATGTTTCTAAGCATATGATAGGTTGTTGGTTGTCAGGTGACTCTGCCAGGTGGCTATTGCCGACTTACAATGCAATGATCTATGTAGTTAATATTGTACATTAGGGAAAAAGAACATGCATCAATCTCATATTTGTAGTAATTGTGTGCTAGAACTAAAATTACTTTGTCTTTTTCTTAGGAGCAAAATAAAAATGTGTCCAAGAAATATGCATGCATGTAATGTATCTGCTAAAATCAAGTGTTAAGTGCTCATGAAATTTGGCAAATATAATCACTACAAACCTAAGCTCACTAAATCATTCAGAATTTCTAGATGTGCAAGCCCTTTAAAAATCCAGACCATGTTGAACATGATTTGATGTGATTCCATGATTACTGGACAGTGATGTCAGGGGAAAATCTTTAAGTGGCAATGTCCATTTCAGAGGATCTGATACAGGTGAGCTACCCTGTCCATAAATTCCATAACCGCTTGGCGAACCCTGTCATCCGCGACGTGCCTGACCAGCTGATTGATGCCAGGGAAGACGGCTGGCAGGAGGGCCTGGAAGTGGGAGTCGGACAGGAGCTGCAGGAGCTGGAGCATGGTGTGCACCATGTCGCTCCAGGTGCTAATCTCTGCCTCGCCGTCCCGCACGATGGACGTCTTCTGCTCATCCTTGATCTGCTGCTGCCGCACCCGCTCCTCTGGTGTGGCTGGGGCAGTCCCGACCCCTTGCCGCTGCTCCAGCATGCGGGTGTATTTCAGCTCCTTGTAGGTGGGCTTCTTGACAAAGACAGAGCGAGAGTGCTGCGTCTTCCGCTTCTTGTACTCCTGCATCAGGCTCTTGATGGTCTTGCGAGAGGCCACCGTGTAGACGCTCTCCGCCTTCTTCTTGGAGGTGGCCGGTTTCTTCGGATATTCCTCCATCACGTCCACCACACTCTCCTCCTCAGGGTCGAGACCCTTAATCTTTGGGGTCCAGTGGGCGGCAAACTTGGGACTCTTTTCTTTCGGGCTCACAGAGTTTTCCATCTCCCTGTCGTCGTTTTCATCTTCATTGAGGCAGTTTTCGCCTTCGTCGAAGCCAAAGAACTCGCTGGGTTTGGAGGCCACCTCGGGCGATTTTGGGGCTACGAGGAAGAACAGCGGTTGGTCATTGATGCGGCTGGCGTCCATCTTGCCCCCGTTGAGATCCAGATACATCTGGATGTACGAGGCGCAGACGTCATTGCAGATGCCGTGGAGGCGTCTGACAATCCAGTCAGGATTAGAGGCATTGCTAGTCGGGTAGAATGTCAGGTCGCACTGCAGCTGGATGCTGCTGTCCTTGCTGGCGTTGCTGCCATGGCTGTTCTCGGTGTCGGATCGCTCCCTGTTCAGGCCCTGGCCGACCTGGCTGTTCTCCGCGGAGCACTCAAAGTTGACCCTCTTGACCGCAGGCTTGGGAGAGCTGAGGTTCGGCGAGAGCGGCCTGCCGTCTGCGGTGACGTGCTGCCTCACCAGATCCTTGACACGGTCCTGGGTCAGTCTCTCCCCGCTGGCGTGGTGGCAAAGTTCCAGCAAAGTGTGCAGATAGAATGTGAAGCTGACCCCAGCCTGCCAGTACAGGTTGACGGCCACCTCAAACTTGGCCACCTTCTGAAGGAGGAACTTCAGGCCCGGCCGGGTGTTGAAGTCGCAGGCCATCTGGTAGGACTGGACAAAGCACTCCAGCAGAAGCCCCAGGTTCTTCGGAGAGAGATAGGCCAGAAGTCCAGGCAGAGAGGTGTCAGTCAACTCAGAATCCTGATCGCGACCCCCTTGGCTCAGCCGCTGGGGTGGGACACTGCTCGGCACGGCAATCATGTTCTGTTCCTTTGTAGTCTGGTTCTCAACTCCATACAGGAAGATGGTCCCCAGGGTCTGGATTAGTAGTTGATGGGCGAGCAGACCCAGGACAAGACCCCTGAATGATACCCTGGACAAAAAGCACAATAAAGTATCAGAAAGTGATTCACAATAACAAACAGCGTTGAATGCTTTGACACAGCATAGATACATATAGAATCTGAAGTATCTGTGTACTAAATCTTGGGACTAACATAAGGTCTAAATTATCCATCAAGGACAGTAGGTTTCCAAGTTTGCCCTACTATCTGTATGAGTGGTGTACCTGCTCCTAATTTGGTCTATGCTTGTGTTCAGGTCCATCTCAGGCGGGTAGATGATGAAAATGAAGGAGCGATTGGAGTCGCTGTCCACATCAACCATTCCAGTTCGTTGCGACTCCAAAAGGAATACCTATGCACAGCAAAAACACTGACTAAATCTAAATCATGTGAACGTCCAATGCACCTGACACTATTCAGTATAGGAACCTCATTGATACAAACCAGGAATATCAGGTCCTAAAGTAAAGTACTAGAGGCTGGGGTACTAACCTGCTGTGCCAGCTGCTGCAGTCTGAGGTACTCCAGCTCACTGACGTCCTTCCGGGCGGCCACCTTGACCTGGCAGACGTCGCCCATGAAGTCGTCTGAGCCCGGATGGAAACAGGACATCAGGAGCTTGAGGTTGCGCAGGCTCATGGCGATGGCCCGCTGCATGGCCAGGCAGGCCACGGTCCACATGTCGTGGGTGAAGGAGGGGCCGGCGCTCAGCAAGAGATGCCTATGAAAAAAAAAAATACTCAGCAATGGTGCTTTTCCTTGTATCTTTGCACTTCTATCTTTTTCCAGTCATGAAATCAATGATTTCTCAAAAAGCAAAACTTGGGTTAGGATCCAACTGATTGTGGGTACTGCTTGCATCCATAAGCAAGACATTGACAAGAAGTACTCTGTCGCAGTTGAAAGCTAGACTTATTAAAGATAAACCGTTTAAACATTCTTGTTGAACTGAGCCCATAAATATGTGAGCATACTGAAAATTTTGCTCTAAAGACTGCAAAATATGACACAAAAATGGATAAAGAACAATTACATTGTCTTTGAATAGGTGTACTTACCGGATGCAAGAGCAGCCTAGTCTGGAGACGGACTCGTTGGGTTGCCCAATGCACTCAATCAGCACGTCTAGCATCTGCCTCAACGTCAGGTACAGCCCCGTCAAAGGCATGCCCGTCCGGACGAAGTGCACCACGTATTCTACCACCAAGTCCGTGGACAGGCCGCAGGCGTGCTTGAAGTTGGCCACGGTGGCCTCCCACAGGAAGGCAAACTGACGGCTGCGATGGACCCAGGAGTGCAGCATGGGGAGGAGGAGCTCAGACACGGCAAACAGGGCAAACTGAGGACCTTCAGTGTCAAAATGACAAAATATGCAAACGGAGGACCTTCAGTGTCAAAATGACCAATATTCAGGTTACAGCAATGGACAGAAAATGGACTCAGAGGCAACTTCACAAAATAAACATAGCAAACTGAGGACCTTCAGTGTCAAAATGACAGACATACAAGTTACAGGCACTACAAAAAACACCGACTCACAGTAAGTCAATTAAACAGCAAACTGGGGACCTACGGTGTCAAAATGAAATGTTAACAAGTCACAGCTACTATACACAAAATCTGACTTTCAAACACTTTCACACAAGAGATTTAATGCTTCATATCATATAAGATTTTCAAAATTTCCTGCCTTACCTGGGACTGAGAGTACAGATCGCAGCAGTTCAAACAATAGCTCCAGAGTCTGAGGCTGGTACCCTCTAGGGCACGTGGACACTGCGCCTGTCAGCCCTTCCAGCAGCAGGTACCAGACCCGGCCCAGACCTGTCGCATCATCCACCTGCTCGGCCGTGACCGGCTCAAACAGGTATTCGTCCTCCTTGCTGCCGCTGGCCCACCGAAAGCGTTGCTGGCCGGATCCACCCCCAGCTCCACCCACTCCAGGCAAGGTCGGGGTCGCGGGGTTATCGGGAGGCCCCTCGGGGGATCCCAATTTGATGGACTGGGCCCCGCGGAAGATCGGGCAAGCCGGCATGGTATAGATGGAGGCCAGGATCTTGTGGCAGCGATGGAGATAGTTGAGAGCTGGGAAGCACAGGTCTAGCGTCTTAGGCTGCCGCTCTGGAGAAGCAGCCAGGGAGGAGCTTGGGGTCGAGGTCTGTGAAGAGCTGGAATAACCTGCAATAATAAAAATTATTAGTCAAATTGCTGAATAAACCGTAAGGAGGGCTAGCTTTTGAGTTCCAGAGAGAAATGTGACCAAATCAGGAATCAAACAATCACATAACCAATTGGTACAGTCTTTTACTCTAACTTTAGAGGGACAAAAAGGCCAAGGTGAAAGTAAAAAGGTTTTCGGGGGAAATTAATCCATCCTGCAGAAACTTCCAACCCTCCTGTTTGTTTTTAAAGTATATGGAAGGAATAGGGTAGCATCGTGACGGGGAGCAACTTCACAGACTACTTCGTGTCTTGAAATAGTCATATCAGTTTTCTTTCAGGTTTTTGAGAGAAGTGAGGTTAGGGGTGTCAGCTCATCAAGAGGCGGTAAGCGTATCTTGACCCTCCACAGAGCAAAGTAAAAGTCCAGCGAGGAAAACTAACCAGAGCCCCTGAGGAATTTGAGCAGGCACAGTATGCAGTCCACGGCGGCATTGGCGAACACGGTCACATTGTCCGTGTTCAGGAAGGCCTCAAAGACATTGAAGAGTGGCGCCAGGGGATGCTCCGTCCGGTCGGCCATCTCCTCTTCCGGGCTGGCTGGTGGGGGCTGCTTGAGGGTAATGCGGACAGCCCGTAGGGCGCCGAACAATGGTCGCCAGCCAGACTTGATGTTGGCAAAGGATGCTTCCACGACCTCACAAATAGAAGTCACGACCTGTATTGATATGTGTTAGTACTTACTAGTCAAACATGTTTGTAATGTCTACAAAACTCTACTTAACTTGAATGTTCACTTTGACTTCTTCATTTATTTGCTATGTTTTTATCCATTTCTGTATTTTAAATCACTTCAATATAAAACTTTTATTCTCTTGGTACAAAAGAACCGTTCCTGGAATATCTAAATTGGCCAAATGCGTAAGATTCCCTCAAGCTTGAATCAACAGTTAAGTGTGACTGATGAAAACACTGAAAAATCACATGGTTGACAGTAAATCATGTCGACAGCCCAGGACATTTTGTCTTCCTCACGAAACGTTCTCACTTTCCTATTCCAAATCTCTCTCTGAATCTCTCCAAACTTTGCCTGTACCTGATCCTGAACATCTTCGTCGCACAGCTCCAGGCATAGGAGACTCTCGAAGGGCTTCAGGAGTGCCTCATGGAAGTTGAAGTGCGGGTGTTCTGTCTTGGCATAGAGGAGCTCTGTCAAGACATCATGGATGGCTGTGATGGCCTGCTTGGAGACGTGACGGTCCCGGTGGCAGGCAGCCTGAGGTGCCAAAACAGAAGAGAGATTACAAAACGGCGGTACCAGTCTGTGAACATTTTGGCCGCTATTTGTTGCAATAAAACACACCACAAACTAAAAGTAACATTTTATCAAACCATGGCAAGTTCTGCTCACTGCAAATCATGTGGATAAAGTTTGGACAATAATGAAATTCCATCATGCAAAAGTCATATGTCCATTGCTTTCAGCCCTGTTAGTCAGATGCCTTAGTGACAAAATGTAAGTTTCATTGTCAGTTTATATGTGCACCATTAATGACTCAAAGCTTGCGTGCAATGATGGATTTCAGTTCAGAGTAACCCCCTTGTTTAAGTTTGCATTCCTCTCTTAACTACCTCGACTAGGTGAGGTGCCACCACGCTCCAGGCCTGCATCAGGTGCAGAAGGGGCCTGGTACGGTGACGGGTGCACCTCAAGATGACGTCGCACATTCGGAAGAGGAGGAGCGAGGTGCTGGCCTGGCCTGAGATGTTGAGGGATTTGCTCGGCGACGTCGGCGCAATGAGTCTCTGTAAAGACAGTGCCAAACAGGGGAGGAAATCGTTTAAAAGCACTTCAAATGTGACCAAGGCTGTACTTGGGCTTGTCAAAATGAACCAAGATGCAGAATTTGAGGCATTAGTTACCTTTTCTGTCTGCTGAGGAGTGCTCTGGTAGAGCTGGTGTCGAGACGAGGTTCGTAGTTCCCGCAGGAAAGCCAGCAAGGCACCAAGATTTAAGTTATTGGCCGCCTCATCGAAGAACCTGTAGGAAGAGAATGTATAAGTGTCAATTAATATTTCTAAAGTTGAGTGATAGCAAAGGCTTTGTTCTCTTGAAATGAATCTTCACAGAAAAAGACTAGAATAAGATCGTCAAAAAGGTGACCAGAAAGAGGAGGGGCTACTTGATGAAATAATTTCTTGGGGGGGATGATCATTGGTAGAGATAACAATTAACAAACAGCCCAATCATTGATACAAATCTTTGCATCAAAAGGAAAAGTCAAGTAGAGAGAAAATGTAATGCTGCCTGCAAGTCTGTAACAAGCATCAAGTTGGGAGTCGAATCATAGGCTATTCAAATGAATTCCGACGAAAGCATTCCTATGTAATCATTCTCTATACAACTTGGGAATGGTTTCATGAAAGGACTTCTGATAGACTCAACTACACTACTGACCACTGCCGACCAATGTAGCTTAACACTAAAAATTGACGACTCACCTGTCCACTTCCGATGACAGCCCGCACACCACCTTCGCTGCAGTCGTCGCGCTCAGCATCCCGCCCCGCGCCGACCCGACCTCAAAGCCTACATCCTTGGCCATCTCCTTGCCGATGACCTCTGACACATCAAAGGTCGGGGCGGCCGCGGACTGGACTGGTACGTAGGACGGCAGGGAGAGGTCCAGGTTGTCGGGGGCGGAGCCTGGGAGGGTCTGGGGGGAATCAGTGACTTTGGGGAGGGCGATGGTGGGCTGGTTGCTGCTGCTGAAGTGACAGTGTTCCAGCTGGGACACATAAGCACAACACCTGTGGCCCCCCAAAATGACAGCTATCAACACTCATCAGAAGACAGCACTCAGTTGGTTATTAGAACGAACGTATAAATATTATCTTGGTATTTGTTGGAATATGGTATCTCCCACGTGTTATATTGTGGCACATATCGAACAAACGTGGGGCATTTTTGGAGTGACTTGGAAACTCTGATCCAGGGTAGATCTGCCGAGTAATTCAGATTTCAAGCAAAGCCAAGATATTCAAAACAAGATTTGCAAAAGCCAACTAAGCTCTTGAGTCTAAGTGGTGAGCACCCTCTATAGTTTGGCCACACAGCTGATAGCACAGTTCCTCCCCAACTGAATGCCAACTCAACAAATTGCAAACTGGAGAGTCAACTCAAAATTCTGATGTCTCGCTTACCTGAAAATGTGCTTCCAGCACTCGCCGGCGTGGCTGCCCATCTCCAGCCCCATGGACAGTATGGCGTCAAGGCTCAGTACATGGGCGGCGTGAAGCCGGATGCCCTGCCCCTTGGATGACCACCCTCGAAGGGACATCTTCCCACCAACAATGGAGGAAGAAGAAGAGGAGGAGGTTGCATCGCCTGCCCCGCCTCCCCCGGGCTGCTGTGGCTGCTGCTGCTGCTGCTGTTGCTGGGCGCGGAGGGAGGGGTCGTCGCTCATGCAGGAGGTGTTGGCAATCTGGGAGAAGAGGTGGGCGCAGCGAGCTGGCAATCCTGCACAAAAAAAGTTGAGGAAACAAAATTGACTCCAAAGACAAGTTCATACTTGGCATTGGTTCATAGAAACGAGCATTTGTGCCGAGAACTTGCAAAAGTTCAACAAGGAGATTTTGCGAGGAATTTCTTGATGAACTTTAAGCCCTAGCATTGACAAACGGGCCTTAACATTTCACCCATGAAAATTTAGCACAGGAGGTTAAGAAAGTCTGGTGAGTCTGGTCGGCATGCTGGTGCTTCCATTGCTTTCCACCTCTGTGGCCCAGGTTCGAATCCCACTTTAGGCCGACATGTGGATAGGGGTTTCCAGTCCCAACCTGATTCTTGAAACTTTTCCTTGAATAGCTGTGTGAGGCTTTCCTCCCACCCCCCAAACTGGAAAGTTCTTCCTCATCTTCTCTAAGGTTTCCTCCGGTCTTCAGCCAACAGTGCCCATGCACTTTTAATGGAACATCGAGTTTCGTACCAGGAAGGATTGACATATTAACGAGAGACTCATAAAACTGGTCTAAGCATGAAGCACAGCTGTATATAGAGTGAGTAGCACCAACTTCAGACTTTGGAACCAAAATGGCTCTCAATTATGTGTACAATTAAGCATGCAGATATTCTATGCTAACTGTCCATGTGCAGTGTGCTGAAGCGTAAACCACCATTTTGGGTCCAACAATTGAGACACTCATGTCGCAACTTTCTATTCTACAAACAGCTTCTGATGAGTTGGTACCCACCGAGCGTGCAGCTGAGGGCAGCCGCCCGGCGCAGGGCCTCCAGGCTGAGGCAGATGGCGTCGCGGTCCCGGATGTTCTGCTCCTTGGCCCCCTCGGTGCCCAGCATGAGCGCGATGCTGCCGACACCTGACACACTGCGCATGGTCAGGGGCACGGCCAGGACCGACAAAAGCTGTTGCCAGAGCGTCAAGAGAATGTCCTGGGTGAATGCCATGCCTGCAAACAGACGGAAAATAGTTCCAGTCAACTATTTCGGATATTTTGTTTTCTTTCAGAATCTGATTTTGCTTGCATTACGAACACTCTTTCAAAACAAATTTTTGGAGGTGACTTCCTTGACTCTTTCTTTTCAT
The DNA here is from genome assembly GCF_054643075.1 of Acanthaster planci. NCBI lineage: Eukaryota > Metazoa > Echinodermata > Asteroidea > Valvatida > Acanthasteridae > Acanthaster > Acanthaster planci. The sequence goes on from NC_141791.1 coordinate 13,356,979, forward strand.
TTCAACGTTAGGTAACACTGACCTCGACAATTTTTAGACCAGGCAAACTTTGCATGGGCCCGGCTTCATCCACTCAAAGTCTGCACCACTTGCAATGGGGTGATTCTCTTTTGTTTCCAGGTCCGAGCAAAGCATAGTTAAGGCCAGGGCCTTAAATTTTGCAGGGACAGCAAATTCCCCTACCATAAAATTTCTCCTGTACCATGGAAAGCCCAACAGAACTCATTTTGAACCACATAAACTGTAACAATGTCAAACTGAAGAGAAGTACTTCACTTCTAATACATTTTTGATAAACAAAGCTGTTTGTCGGTCAAGAAGACCTTCCTGAAGTGTGTACCTGCTTCGCTGGCTTGCGTTGTGCTCTTGGTGATGAGGGAAAGTAGCTTCTGGTTGTGGGAAGGCGCGTCATGCAGCATGTGACCTCCTAAATCCTGGCTGCCCAGACCATCAATATCTGTAACGGCACATCCAGCATGATTTGGCTAGAGAGTACGGCCTGAAAAGTCTACAGTCTAATGAGCTGGTTTAACAGGTGGATAAAGAGGAGAGCTGTTGCCTCTCAGGCAAGTACGAAGCTTGCAGCTTGAGGCTCTCCTACGTTAGGGGGCACGATGATGCGCGATAAAAAAAATTGACCTTTTCTGGCTCGATTAATTTTTGGATATTTCATGGTTCTGGGCCCAATTTCAAGGTGCTCTTACCGCAAGTGAAAAATCCGCTTACTGAGGCAGAAAATTCTGTGCTTATGGCGAACGTATTTCACGGGTTAGCGAGGAATTTTGGCTTGTGTACATGCATACATCCCGTAACTAAGGATTCTGTGCTGAAAGGGTTAGCGCAGAGTTTTTCTGCTTGCAAGGTTAGCGCAGAATGAAGATCGTAAGCGTGGAATTCTACGGTAAGTAGAAATTAGGCCCTGCTCGTTTCAAATTCAAGACACACATACATACATGGCTTAGGTGGTCTAAAGTCCATTTAAGAGCAGAGGGAGTGAGTTAAAACTGATCAAAATATCTGGTAGTTCCGGAGAAGTTTAATGCAAAGGCCAACCTTCAAATTACACGGTTATGATCTATCTCATCATAGGTCTCCTTGGTCTTAATGGGACCTCACCAGATCTACTGTGAAGTGGACTTAGCCAACCGGAAGACCTTTATCGCTAATAATGGAAGCATGACGACAACTATGAGTTCCGTCTCCAATTGAGCAAAAGCAATAGCATGTGGAACGCTTAAGATTACTGTGAAAAAAAAAAAAAAGGAATGTATAGCGAGAAGGGAGAGGAAGGTTACGGGATGCAGGGAGAAGGGGGGGTAGGAGCACTGACCAGTGAGCATTGAGATGAGTGCCTTGTTGCAGTGGAAGGACTGGGCCTTGTACCCTGCCTCCCCCAACAGGTCCCTGGCGATGAGTGTCTGGTACAGCTCCCCTAGCCAGGCGGACGACAGGTAGACCAGCACGCCGCAGTCCAGGATGCTCTCGATGAACTGATTCTGCTCAGGAAAATGACAATTGAGGCTGAATAACTAGCACGTTTTGATTTATGCGTCATTCCGAGTCCGTCAACTCAAACATTTTTCGGGCCCAAAAAAAGGGCAAGGTTTACTTGGTTATTTGGGAAAATTCGCTGAATGCTGGGTGAGAAATTTGTTGTGGCTTACTTTGGTCTGGGGTAGTTGGCCGGGGTTCTGGTAGTGGCCGCACCGTATCAGCTTCAGGTTAAGCAGAAGGCCTAAGTACGTGGCCACATAGATGCCGTCAGCGTTGATGACCGGGGTCATGTCTAGCGTCATGCCGTCTTCCGAGCTTTTGTCTGGGTTGTGCTTGCGAAAAGAATGCCCTGAATGATACAACGAAACCTGATCAAAGTGGCACACTGTACAAACCAGTAGTTCTAACCACAAAAGGGGTTTTAATGCACTGAACCTTTTAAGGAAGGCTTGGTAAGTACAAACTCTGGAGTTGTATTAGCATAGCAGATAGTTGCTGTGAGATCCAAACTAATTTATTTTGATTAAATACGACGGCTACAAAAGAAAATGAAACTTTCCAATTCCTGCAGCAGCAAAAGTCAAGATGATGGCCATTGTGAAGGCGAGACTTTGTCTCGATTCTGGGATCCTGTGCAAGCAATATCGGATTTTAAACTAAGAAGCTTATTCAAGGGATAATTACTTTATGCGGTATTAAAGGTTTCAGAAACTTGAAAGCTTGGACGGTAATGACTCGAAAAGAATTGGGTTGCAATTAATGGACCGGAATTCTTCACACCTGCAACGAATGTGGATGCGAATTTCTGCAGCTCCACATCGACTTCCACCTCGTCAATCATCGGTATGACAGAGGGCAACAGTGCCACCAAGGCCTTGGCGAAGTCACGCGCCCCTTGTCTCTCCCGCTCCAGGTTTTGCTGTGCGTGGCGCTCCAGCTCTGCCCGCTTCTGTTCCTGCCGCTCTGCCAGGAGGCGCTCGGCCAGAATCCTCTCTGGCAACAGCAGCGGGGAGGAGGAGGAGCTGGAGGAGGGTGGGGAGGCCGAGGACTGGTCTTCTGCGTCCTCGCTCCCTGTCTGGTCCTGGGAGTAAGTCAGCACGTGGCTCTCGTTCGCTGCTGCGGTGGCCATCTTGGATACCAAATCTCCATCCGCATCCCTGTTAGGCTTCCAGTTTGTTTGTTTGGCACTTTCCTCCACTGTGGCTGCATCCTTTATGTCTTGGCTCCTGTCTCCCGAGATGCCTTCCTCCATTGCTCTTCCATCAACGTCATTACTTCCAACTTTGTCTGTGTCCAACCCTCTCTCCTCGACTGCTGCCTGTGAATCGTCCTTGGCATTGATCCTGTCCAAGTTGGTATGGTAACCCAAATCGGCAATATGCACCTCCTCCTCGATCGGTTCTTCGGAGACAGAAATCCCCACCTCCTCTTCTCCTTCTGTTGCTGCCTTGCCCTCCTCAGGCCTTGCCTCCTCTCCTGTCTCACTGTCGTCTCCCCTAAAATCCTGAATGTCAGTATCTCTTTCTTCATCCTCCATGCTTCCTACTTCTCCGTCCCCTGATTTCGATTTCTCTTTCCTGCCTAAAATAATCAGTTCAGGTTTTGGTAAATCCTCTTTGCTTTCCAATTTTTGCGCCTGTAACACAAAGGGATCTTTTGTCTCTATGTTGCCTGGTGATAGAATAAAAAAAGAAACTTGAGATAAAAGAAGCGTATTTGTAATAATTACTAGCTGAGGGTTTCTGTTCACCGAATGCTCAATTTTCTGACTTGTAAAAACTATTTCAGTCATTTTTTTTCTTCTAGTTCCAGTTAACTCTAAACTACCAAGGGTATGTTTATGGTGTATACATTCTGGAGGTTCTTCCAAAAATTAAAAACAAAACAGACTACTTCAGCGTCTCAAAAATCTGATCAAAGTAACAACTTAGTATCTAATGCTGGATCTCCAAAAAAAACACAAAAAAGGCATGTTACACATAGGCGCAACAGAAGTTTTCATTTCTGACTGCGGCTAAGGCTTACTACAGTAGTATGCCAATTCTGAATAGCCAAAGCCACCACGTTCTGACTGACAGTGATTCCTACACTCACCATTTTGCCCCTGTTCCTCCTTGGCTCTCCTCAAGATCAGCTCGACCTGCTGCTCGCTCAGGCCTTTCCCCTTGCTGATCTCGTCCAACGAGGACAACAGCGCCCCCACACAGGCCACACTGGACAGGCAAACCGCACTGTCGCGAGACTGGGTTGCGCCCGATATGCCATCCATTAACCTTTGCATGTGAAAAAAAACCACAACAATGCATTCTAAATTGTTAGATTTTTAGAGTTACAATGACTGCCGTAATGGTCAGTGATTGCAGTGATAAGTAATTGTGGTAAAGCATCTTGCTCAGGGAAACAAGATCATAAAATCTCACTTGGAAGACTTTGCAGTACCACAAACACATGTCCATTGCAAACAATGTATAAGCAAGGACACTATTGCATTCAATTTATTTCTGACAAGTTTTCCACAATATCATAAACGTTAGAATCGTTACGATTCTTACAGTTTGAGCAGGTCCATGTCAGTGCTCCTGGTCTTGTTCCCTGCCTTCCCAATGGTACTTTTCTCAGATTCTCGGTCAATGGTGGCAGGACCAGCCAAGTCCACTATACGCTCAGGTGTGGCCAACATCTGCATAAAATTGTTTGCGAAAAACCTTTAAGCCCAATTAATCATTTTGGTTTAATTGTTAACAGCATGTTAATACAATTTCATCCAGATGTCAATCTGTTTACTTTAACGAACATTTTTATACCTCCTTCAAAACTTTTAAGGCTTCATTGCGGTGCACCGGGGGAGGATACAGCAGCATCCTGTGAAACAGCGAGCCGAGTACCGGCCGCATGGACTCCAGGCTCCCAACTAGCCGCACCAGCTCCGTGGCGATACTGTAGACAATTCTGGCTGATGAGTTCCCTGTGGCGGGACCGGTGGCCGACCCGCCTGAGCCACGCCCTTGATCCTGGAGGCCCGCGTGAGGGGTGTGGCCGCTCTCGGGATGTTGGGAGGAGGATGAAGGAGCAGAAGGGGTGGGGTGATGAGAGGAGACGATGGACTTCTCGTCCCGCGGGATGCCCAGGATGGCGATGAGGCAGGGGCAAAGCTGTTGCCTGGTAAACGAAAGAAAAAACAATCATGCCTTTCACAACCAAACTTTACAAAACTGGTACAATTCCTTCCACTGTGCCATTTTAGGAGTGACGGCTGGTCCTTGTTATTCAAACATTCTTCCCAGCAAAGGAATTTCTTTGCCACAAGACCTTGACCTGATCATAAAGCAGGGATGTTACAACTCGCTCACCAGATTGCTCTGACCAGGATATCGCTCTGCCTGAGTTCAGGCCCGGCATTACTCAGCATCGCTAAAACGGCCTCTAGTTGAAGAGTCAGGAGGGGCTGATTCTGGTTGCCATGGTGACCTTGTGATGCTCTGTGGGACAGACACATTTCTTAACATATTGGAATTGAAGAAAAATCATTTTACAATGTCTTTCTGAGCCTAAACATAGAGATGAAAAGCATTCAACTCTTATCTAAAATCTTAAAAGGGACCCAACATTTCTTGCCTAATAGTTCTCTTTTATCTGCAAGGACAAGGTCACATATAAGTCACTCTGGGCCTGTGCAACATAAGAAAATCTCTAAACATACAAAGCCGTGGATTCTTATTAAATCTGCAGCATTATTTTCAAAATATACGCATCTACTTGACCAGGATTCTTCCAAAGGCACTATTTTTTTAGACTTTTGTAAGATTGTGGAAGGATAGACCTAAGCCGCTGTTGTTTTACATGGGGCATGACCCCCCTTGTGCCACTGGTTTCCAGCACAGTGGAGGATTCTGCAGCATCTCAAAGAGTGTCCTTCTGTTACCTCTGGGATTCGTTGAGCTTCGAGCAGAAATACTGAAGCACTTGGACAAAGGCTTCGTGGGGGTCTAACGTTGAGCCGGGGATGATGTTGTTGTCTGTTTTCAAAGCAAAATAAACATTACAGTGAAAAACAAATTTTGACTGCAGCTGTGCAGAATGAGCCCTGCTCTCATGTTTAAAGCGATTTCTATGGAACGGGGGGAAGAATCACTGTCTTCCTCCCCTAAAGCATAATTCCCCGTTGAAGACGCGTTTTAAACCCTCTACAGGCAGAATGTACAACACATGAAATTGGACACAAAGTTGAAAAAACACACTTGGAAACACATGCGTAATTATATGACTATGTAGGGCAGAAAAGTTCAGGCGCAAACTATCGTTTGACCAGTAGTCAGATACTTTTTAACAATGCGCACGCGCAATTCTTTTACACTCGAACGACCCTAGTTGGCCTTTTTAAAAAATCTCACTGTTAGTCACACTGCATCATTGGCTGCAAATCTTGTAGCGTACATGGTTTTTGAAATCTCGTACAATTATTTTCATGTGAATGGTTCCCTCCATGATGATAAAAGAAATCTGTTATTGATAACCAGCAGTGCGACCATACCCCTGGGGCCTGGTACCAAAAATCGTCTAAATAGTCCAAACCATCCATCGTTTCGGGCAGTGTTGGTGGAACTGTAGTTAAGTATAAAAAAAGCATCGCTTGAACTTGTCCTTAAATTTCAGCTTTAGAAAAGAAACTCAAATATACAAAACTGGTTCGGGAGAAATGATGAAGAGCTTAAAACCCCTCCGGGGAAGTGAACAGTCGTGAGACCTGTCTACTACAAACGATCCATTTTTTTTTTATGTGCAGGCGAACAAGCAGTGTGAATGAAGCAACAAATGCAACTTACTGAAACAATTCCAGTGAAGCGCCATGCAGTAACAAAAAACAAAGTTGCAAGATTAATTGATGTTTAGTATGCACAAAATAAACGATGCTTGAAATCTCAACAGCTGATGACAGAAGTTAATAAGTAAATCAAGTTGAATTGTTGATATTATTTATAGATGTGCCTGAAACCTGAAACCAAAGTTGAGTTTTGCTGTTACAGAAACAAAATACACGTGTATTTACTAAACAATAAAACACAATGTGTTAAAGTGAGAAACTGCTTCTAGGAATGTGCAAACAGTTCACAAGGTACATATGATTTGTTACTCCTTTTATAACGAAGAAAAAAACACCACAAAGTTTGCAAAACAATTTTAGGAAATTTGCTATAAACTAAATTTTCAACCAAGATAAACAATTATTGGTTACAAATTAACATCATCCGTGTTCACAGTCTTTGCCTGAAATTATTCACAATCAATGCTGATGGCAAAATGGGTTTGTTTGTCCACTTCTAGTTACAAAATGACATCTGTGCTGTTTGGAGACCCAACACGAACTGAGTAGTTCCAGGAGTAATACTGACTGATTGATTACCTGAACTACCGGTTTGTCTGGTGATTTTTTTATACAACTTCCATAAGACATAAAATTTGCCACATGGAATTTCATATGCGAGAGAACAGTGGACCAAAGCTACCGGGAGAAAATATAGAAAACCAAATGACCCAACATTTCTCAAAGTGACATCTTTTTAACATTTGAACTTTATTTTTTAATGTATAAACAATAACAGCAACAAGATCTGTCACTTACGAGTTCTTGAAGTAACCAAACAAATAGGATTCTATTAGCAAACAACCCAACATAAAACAAAAGTTAGTGCACACATGAAACAGACGCAGAACAAAACACAGTACAAACCTGCAGTTTCTGTTCTTGTATCCTGCTGCTGTTTCATGAACGTTAGCATAAACAAATCAAAACAAAAGAGGACAGAGAGTTAATAAGCAGCAAGGCTACACAGCATTTTAGGACACATGCAATAGTTAGTAGAACGTCTAATACGTCGTGAAAAATATCCCGATATGTTACCTTCAATAATCCTCTTGCGAGTTTATTTGAATAGAATCTGGTACACTGAGTTAATGATTGCACTTGAACAGAACTATTTGAATTCCTCAGAGGAAAGAGACTGTTGCTATACAGTACCTCATGATTTGGGGCAAGCTTTCGCATAGCAACCACCATCTCTGGAATGGACTGGTTCCCTTGTGCCCTTCTTATCCATTGAAAACAGTGTACTGGTACAAGGCGTTTCTGTAACTAAGTAAGAGCACTCCCTGATTCACGAGGTAGAGCAACAGTGTCTTTAGCGTGGAGAATTCAAATTATGTTCATGTGAATTTCAAGAACTCGGTGTACCAGATTTTATTCAAATTTAACTCACAAAAGGCTTACTGCTATTCTCCTAAAAAATACTAATAAAACAAAAATGCTACAATGTTTACAGTTCAACTACATGGAAAGTAGTTCTAATGGTGGTCAAATTTTTGAAATGAATTCTTCAATGAGGGTCTCAATCAAATCCATCGCAAAATATTCAACAAATAACCATTTTGAGTCCAGTAGAAAAACCTACTAATAATGTGATTCGCTTCCTTCTTCTTTTTTTTAATTATTGACAAATAGTGACAACACAAAATTTACAAACTTGTTTTCAAGCAAAGTCATAACATATTGTTGCTAAAGTCATAACATATTGTTGCCAAAGTCATAACATATTGTTGCCAAAGTCATAACATATTGTTGCCAGCTTGTTAGGATGATAAACTCAGAGAGAACCCTTGTTTAAAAAACACGAATTCGTAACAACACTCGGTGTAGCCAAGAATTCAAAATGGACTAAACTACAGACAAATCCAGCGATGCTTCACTGCACATTCCAGGTGGCCCCCTTCAATGGCGGCAATCACTGAGTTGGGTTTGTGTTTGGAGTGACTGTCACAGAACAGTGGCTCTGTGCAATAGTTATCTCGATGTGTGCCACCATTGACGGGGGCCACCGCATTCTTTCAAAGGCATGCAAGTGACACTGTTACCGTGGTTTCTTGCTCGCTTTCTGATTGGTCGACGTCCCAGTGAGTGTGACTGAATGACCCTAGGGCCTGCTTCATGGTGAGGGTCGATATGGCGCGGACCCCGGCATGCGGACTGTGCTGAAAACACTCCATGCATAGCTACCACATGCAAACATAAAACAGAAGGAAATAAAACAAAACGCGACAAGAAACAAACTAAAAACAAAGCCAATGAAAGAGCAGTCAACTAAAAAAAAGGATTTTCTGGCGGGAGAAATGCACATTATTCATTGATTCAATTGTTTTTCAGGTCATATTCCAGTAAGTAATACAAAAAGCTGGTTGCATGTCACGATGTACTCTGCGCCGGGGAGAAATTAATTTTTGAATTACAGGTTTTGCTCTTAATACACTGATGTATGTGGGTAATTCCACAAATTTGGGGTCCTTTTTTTTCGTGTCCCTGCCACATCTGACACATGATTTTGTAAGTTCAGAACACATTTTCTAATTTCAAAGAGTGATGACTTAATGCAAATTACCTGCCAAACAAATAGTTATAGTTGGAAATCATTTTCCGGTGATATTTCCATGTCAAATAACAAAAAGTCAGATGTAACAGGGACACAAAAATGTCACACTTTTGGACCCCTAATTTCTGGAATTACCCATATTCATGATAATGTATACCCAGTGCTTGAGTACTGGTTGGTTATAAAAAGCATAAGGTGAATGGAAACATTAACTTTTGCAAAACAATATTTTAAACCAGAAGGAACAGTTTGGGTGATTTTGCCTTTACTGTGCCAATTCAGAAATGTGCCCTGCTCTTCCAAAAAGCAGTCAATTACAAAGAGGCAAACAGGATGAGTCACAAATGAAATCAACAACAAACTAGTTCACGATCAGAAATTTACAACAAAAATTCCAAACTTGCTGTATGAGACTAAAGCTTTTGTAGAAAACACACAACAGCGATTCCAAGTATAAATGTCAAGAAAAGCGCCCTTCAACTGTGCACATGTATGAGTGATTTCAGTAAAAAACAAACAGTCATTTCTTCCACAACAGTTGCCCAAATTAACGTGTCGATGGAACAATGAACATAAGTTGGGTACTAAGTGCAAGTGCAAATCGAGGTTCTATCAAATGAAGATTTTCCACTAGCCGTTTTCCTGACCAGACTATTGCACAGTTAAGCCAAAATGGCTGCCCTAGTTTACTCGAGGCAAGCTTGTACATCAGTTGACCACTTGAGTGCATGCTAGAGCTACGTTGCGTAAAACAGCGTGAAGGAGATAAAAAGTAACTAATACTAAAATTTTGTTCACATATTTGTGCCAAAGTTTACGCATAGATATTCAGTTATAGTCCATCCACATTTGATCACATGTGAGTGGCAAGTACTGTAAGTTATTACAGATCGGAGAATGTCATGAAAACTTCTGTCAGTGATTCAAAGGAAAATCTGACATTTTCTGAGCAAAACCACTTAATTTGAAACAATAATGAGATTCGCTTATTTTTAATGTGTTAAAAGAGCACTCAAAATAAAGTAAAAGCATATTATATTTGAGAAACACCACCAAATGCTTAATATATTAAGCCAACCAATACAAAGAAGCCTGCATCAAATCAACATTCATGGTTATTGTCACTATTCCACTCGGTATGAAGTACATGTACTCCATGAAAAAGCAGTAGGATAACACGACACCTGTTTTTCTAAGGAGTGGCTACGAGTCAATTTTCTCCTAGTCTACCAATGGGCCCTTGAAAGCTTCACAGTCAAAACAGTATAAGTGTTCAGAATTGAGCAACATTTTAAAAGGCTCTGGATAGTGACGAGCAGAAGTATCTCTCAACAATGAGTGACAGAGACGTGAAAGATGCTAACACATGCTCAGACACCCCTGTCTTGAGATGAGAAATGTTGTGCTCATTCTGACGAAAATTTTGTTCTGAGGTTTTCTGCACCGTGCACACATAACATCATCAGTTTCCACGCTGGGTCCAGATTTTGAGAACGAATACAATTTCCCGGCTAGACAACAGTTGCATACTCTGGCCCTGAAGATTATTTTCGCAGGGCAATATTTGGGTAGCGTGACCATTTGGGGCTGCAGCTCAAAGAACAGCTGCAAGTTCCATCTGCAAAGATTATTTCATGGAGCAATGTCCGGGTTGCAAAAACACATCTTTGTGGTATTGAAAAAAAAAAGAGGGCCTTCGTGATTCCATTTTTTGTTTTTGTTATAAAAGAACTTGAGACAGGGAGCCCAAGTGTGTGTCAAGTACTGAAAAGGTTTAATAACTGTATCCATCTTTGTATACTGATCAAAGAAAAGGGGAAACCACAAAAGGCAAAACTAATGCAAGGCGTGCTTATGAAAGTCACAAAAGCACAGCAAAGAAAGATTCTCATGTTAGTGCCGGTGCGCAGTCAGTAGGGCTGGGTCAACAAGATTTGGGTATTTCTAAGTGATAAAATTTCCTTGAATGTTCAAAGATTTTGCGAGAGTCTGGAAGTCAGTCAAAGTGTTTACACTGTGAAATAAGAAACAGTTGAGTGCCATGTGTAAATTATTCGTCACAACATGCCTTTCGGAGGTGCAAAATGTGGTTTACGAGAGCGTTACCTGTCGCAAAGGTTTTGGGCCGGTCTGCGTAAATCATGCAGAATGGTTAAATAAGCAAAGAAAAAGTTCACAAATTGACAACAAAACAACAGTTGACACAAGTGCAAGATGTCCCATTTAACAGAATTATACATCTCCACATTCAGGTCAGTAAAAACTAAAATGAGTGTGACGTTATGAACAAGTACCGGCAAGCTGATGTTATGCAGCACCATTGCAACCATGCATGACACGAACCACAGGGTTACCAGCTTTCAGTGAACCGGTGATCCCCTTCGACCAACCAGTAACCTGTTTACCTGTTTCAACTGTAGCGTTGCATTCTGGGCCAGGATACTGACTATCTGGAGAAGCGTGATTTGGCAGGCCCTGAGAATGTCTTGCTTACCAAGGTTATGCGACGTTAGGCAAAACTGTTGGGAGGGAAGTCACGTTTTTTTTTTTCCGGTTTATGACATTTCATTAACCACTGCATGGCTACATGTTTTAAAAAACAAAATGTTTGAAGAATTTCACTTTCATCATATGTGCCTTGAAAAATTTAACCAAGTTTTTTAAGAGGATGGTAATAGCACTCTTTGATTTCAAGTTTCTAAGTCGGTTACATGAGGCAACAAGAAAATGTATACATGGTAATGTAACATGAATATTTGGTATTTAGGTTACAAGACGGTACAACTCCATTATGTTGAATCCATGTTTATGCTCCAGTCACCAATTCAATAGCCACATATTTGGAGTTGTAGGGTTTCTGAAACTTAACGACGTGATATAGAACAATCAAGAATATGTGTTTGGCACCCAATGAGCTGTCTAGATAGTGATTGCCTTTTTTAATATAAAGAGCCATGACCTGTTGAAATGGATTTCAACTAATTAGCAATCAGGGAAAAATTTCTTGTCTGAAAAGGCCTTGACATTTTAACACTGTGGAAGAAAATATCATAAAGTGCAATGGACATGAAAATGTCATCAAAGAAATTTACAAATTAAGCAGAATAAATTTAAAATATTTGGACTAGATGGTAGATTTTGACAATTGATTGGGTTGCATGCGGTTTTCTTTACATACAAAACAACTGCAAAAGTAATATCTTCTAAAATTAAACTGACCTCTGACACCTTGATGATTGACAGGGAACTGACTGAGCAGGAGGAGGAGCATGTCACTGTCAAAAGAATCTATTGGACACAACATACAGCTTGAATATGCAAATTAATTATGCAAGTATGACAGTTACACCTTAATGACTGACAAGGAATTGACTGAGCAGGAGGCGGAGCAATCACTGTCTGAAGAATCTATTGGATACAAGATGCAACATTAATATTCACTAATGAATTATGCATGTGTTACCCAATGGATAGCAAAATGACTGATCATTCCTTTTACAGTCATAAACTGACACTTGAACTACATGTGCATGTATGATTTGAGCAAACTATGCTATTCTGTTCAACACACAATGAGCCCCGAGCTGGACCAAGAGAGGGCGCAATTCTCCAAGCAGCACAGGCTCCTTTGGTAGGAACTGCACTTCACTGGTTCTCAAACAACTACATGTATTAAATGCACGCATTATGGTTGCATCGCTACCAACAAACTGAGCACTCCCGACCAATAAGCCCCTTTTCAATCGATGAGGGGGTGCTTCTGTTCACGGCGGATGAACGCCACATCTCAGAGTTATCTCAAAAAATTAACAAATTGAAAAAGATTTTCTCGGCTACGATTTTCCTTAAAGCTATCACATACCTTCATGACCTCCACTTGCATCTCTTCATTCAGCTGGGGGGATGCTGCCACCGTCTGCAGCACTTGTAGGGGTAGTCGGTGCTCCTCGTCATCCTTGGAAGGGTCTGACTGGAAGCGGGCATCCGAGATCAGCTTCTGTGACATCATCCATCAAGCAAACAATTAATCAATCAATCAATCTCTAATGCCTTCACCAATATGTTGATAATCAGCCAATGTCACTGTAACACAGCTGATGTAACAAGGAAGTTCACAGTTCTGTAGTTTAATCCATCGCAAGTCCAGTCTCAAGTCCGTTTGCGAGACCAGTCGTAAGTAACGGGGTGAATGCATTCTCTCGTCAGAATTCATTTGAATAGCTTGTGACTCGGCTGAAGACTGGCCAACTTGTGATGGCCTTGCAGGGACTCGTGATGGACTCAACTGTACAACACAGCACTCAGCGCGACACAGTAATTCCTGACAAGTTCGTGTAATCCAGAAAAAGAAAAGGTTGAAAACTCTACTCTGGATGTACACATCCTACTCTCGGCTGTTTCAAATATTCCAAATCGATACAACAGAAGAAAGGTAAATGCATGTTTGATTAATAATCAATACTCATTAGCATATTGATCAGCTCGCCACGTACCTGTAAGCCAGTGACAGCATGAGCAGCAAGCTTATTGCTCTTGGATTCCAGGGCTAGCCGGAGAGGAAGGAGGCAGGTCTCTCGCAGCTCACAGGGGGCCAAAGATGGGGTCAATGTCTCAGCCTCTAAGGCATCTTGGGGAAGGGAAAGATGATAGAACCACTCCATCAACATTGGTAACAATTCAAGAAATGTGACTAGATCCCACAACATGGGTCCTGAGGCCCAATTTTTCAGTAATTTTGTTTCAATGGAGGCTTTGCGCATGACAGCCATCTTGCGGGGCAGTTCTCTTCTGTGCATACCCTGTGGAACGAAAAAAGGTGCCCTGCAAGATGGCCACCACACAAAGCCTCTATAGAAAACAAACATCAGCTCTTTGTTTTGATGTATCACTCAGTTTGGCATTGGGAAAATTTTGTTGATCGCGATGGTGAAAAAATGTTTAAGGTTCCCACTGATTTTCACTGTGGAAGAACCTCATGAAGACCTTCCATCTCAAACCGATCTCAAATAGTTTTGCAAAAAAAGATCCTGCCCAATCCCCGTACCAAGGCATTGTTTCCCCTTTCTAGGCTTGAAAACGATGGTAGGAATTTGGAAACAGTAAAAGCATCACTACCATTAGAACTACAGCACACCATTTCAAAACTAGCCTAATTCCTTACTATATGGACCTTTGAAGTGTGGTTGGTACATCATCCTCCCTGATTTGTCCTTGAGTGGGTTTGTGTTTTTTGGTGCTCATTGTAAACGTCATACAGAGTGTTGCTTTGGTACTCTACCAGTAAATGTATTTTCTCCCATGTTTATGCCTTCTTTTTGTAATTGTACAATTGAATGAAATGATATTGTAATTAATGTAATAAAATATTGGATGTAATTTGTAGAAATGTTGTAATAATATACTTATTTGATGTTAGTTTCTATTTAACCCTAACTCCCTAGGGTGTATGTAAAATCATATTAAAATTGGAGGATTTGGGAGTGTTCGGGTTAATGTTTATTTTGTAAATCCAATTCAATTCAATTCAATTCAAATGTAATTCATCCTCTGGGCTGCTAAGTTTGAATGTTTGTAAATAAACAATAAAATTACTAATAATAGAGACCATCACATGACCAACACAAGGCCTCCAGTCTGAATTCAAGTCACAAGTTTCTTCAAATGAACAGCGACACAAGCATTCCTTCGTCACTTTTCACTCAGTTAACTTGTGACTGGTCTTGCACATGGCCTTGTGATCCTCCAGAATAAAGACTACAACATTCAGGCCAATTGAGTTTTGAAGAATGTGCTTTTAACAGGGTCAAAGATCAAAGCTTTGAGCAGGCATTTCCGTTTGGAACAATGTGTTCACTGCAGCTGCTGAAATCAAGCAGCTGGCTCTTACAGCAAATGATGAATTCAGTGAAATTCAAAACCATTCACATATTGGTTTAAGGTTCCAATGTTTTTATGCACAACGAATATGCCATCGGCTCACTGGACAGTATTGGATGTTGGAGGATGCCCAGAAATTTCCCAGCAGACATGCTCACAATGCCAAAGTCACACAGATTCAAGACAGGGAACAATACTGAAAGCAGTTTCAGCGTGCCTGGTCGATCAACGACACGTATTTGCTCAAGGGTTATTCTGCTTCTCACTTACAGTCTTGTTACCACATCATAAACAGACGTGTAGTATACATGTACATGTACGTACATGTGCATGGTGCATAGAAGCCCCTTGGGACTTTTGGTTTCCACAACACGCCATCTATGATAATACAATAGCACCCATTCAAGCATGAACGCAAATAAGAACCACAGTGTATGCCATAAATAGTAGTTCATGTAAATATATGCATTTCACGCAGTCAGCACCAATAATTACGATAAACCTTTCCCACGGCCATCTGTTTCTTTCATCATCTGCTCCCCCCAAGTCTGACTGAAGTTCAGAGGTCACAGGCACTACAACCAGACTCTGCCCCTTGAATATGGATTATTGCATTTTTCAATGATGTCCTTGGAAGGTTGTGTTGAGTGAATGAAAAATCAACAGACCAAATTCAGGTGGCAATGGGCCAGTGTTAAAACCAGCAGTCTGTGGTGTGGATTTCTGATTTAAATGGATGAAAATGATGATTTGAAGGAGAGGGGACGGTTGTTAAAATTCTGGTGAAGAAGTTGAAACTCCTTTTCTTCTCAGTAATAACAAACAGGAGAATCTCTTGGTAACACACATGGCAATATGGGTACATGACATCGCATTTGTTTCAAAGGTTTTCCTTTATTTCAAAATCATTTTTCAAGGGTGCTACCGAAAGATCATGAAATGATTTGTGTGTTGACACTTAAGCACTTTTTTCTAATTCACTTGATTTTGTAGGTACAAGTACAACACAGTCCAGTTTTATCAGTTGGTAACCTTAACAAGAAATCTTCTATGCCCATTTCATAACTTGGAAGATTCCACAATTTAAAAATTTCCTGAGTGAGGTACATGTACAATTATAAGAAATTCAACAAATTTATGACAAAATGAGAATGATGTCCTCGCTTCACCTATAATAATTATATTCAAACATATAATTCCTGAAGTTGCACAGCGACGCGGTCAGTTTTTTTCAATTATCTCGGGAAGAGCCATGTCATTTCTGCTGGTACATTTACGAGGTGGCCAACTTCAATCAACTACACGCAGGTTGGGCACCCACAGTAAAGGTTGCCCATTACGACAAGAATTATATGCTTTCCTGTTGAGCGCAAAAAAAATTGTGAGGGGAAAATCTAACAGCTGTCGTTCACGGAATTTGTTCCACCGGTGAATCCTGCCTAGCAGTTAAAAATCTCATTAGAATTTGGACCAGAAAGTGAACAAATGGTACATGCCGAGCCATCTGAGAGATTATTTGAAATGCTAATTGCAGATGAGGCAGACTTCAGGCATAAATTTTCCTCCATTGGTCGAAAGCTGTGGAAATGCAAAGAAATGGGTTTTTCTTTTTTTTTTTCAAGTCAGGTGTGCATTCAATCTATTTCCATCAAATATTACTAAAGAATCACTGTAGTTCTAAGCTACAGTAGAAATGTGATTAACACATCTTCCATGGTTATAATTGAAGATTTTACAACTTATTACGTTATCAGTAAGGTCAGTTTGAAACATCGATGGACAACTTATTTTGGTATGGCCTGGTATTGTCCCGTGTTCAATGATAACTTGAGGTATACCCAACTGCATTACCTCATGAATGGGCGGAAATGAGACAAGTAACATGGGCAAGCAATAAAATATCAAAAAATGATTTTGAAAATTAAAAAAGATAACCTACAATGGTAAATATTATTTTTCATTCCAAAATTTTGATTTCTTGGAAATCGGTGGGAGGAGACTTAAAATTTCATCACAATCTATTGATAACAGATTACATGTGTTCTCTACATGCATACATTGTATTTGTACATTGGTAGCTTTGCCATTTACAAGGGATGAGGGGTAAATTTGGACACTAGAGCCAGTCTAATTGACTGGGGAGAAACAAAACGATACTTGTACAAAAATGACAACAAAAAGGACATTTAGGAGATCATCTGCCACATCGATGGGGTCTGATCCGGAGACTGTACAAATGATTTGGAAAACTGGCACACCTACATTGGAAAACTGGCACATCTACATTGGAAAGCTGGCACATCTACATTGGAAAACTGGCACATCTACATTGGAAAGCTGGCACATCTACATTGGAAAACTGGCACATCTACATTGGAAAACTGGCACATCTACATTGGAAAGCTGGCACATCTACATTGGAAAACTGGCACATCTACATTGGAAAACTGGCACATCTACATTGGAAAGCTGGCACATCTACATTGGAAAACTGGCACATCTACATTGGAAAACTGGCACATCTACATTGGAAAACTGGCACATCTACATTGGAAAGCTGGCACATCTACATTGGAAAGCTGGCACATCTACATTGGAAAACTGGCACATCTACATTGGAAAGCTGGCACATCTACATTGGAAAACTGGCACATCTACATTGGAAAACTGGCACATCTACATTGGAAAACTGGCACATCTACATTGGAAAACTGGCACATCTACATTGGAAAACTGGCACATCTACATTGGAAAACTGGCACATCCTACATTGGAAAACTGGCACATCTACATTGGAAAACTGGCACATCTACATTGGAAAACTGGCACATCTACATTGGAAAACTGGCACATCTACATTGGAAAGCTGGCACATCTACATTGGAAAACTGGCACATCTACATTGGAAAACTGGCACATCTACATTGGAAAACTGGCACATCTACATTGGAAAACTGGCACATCTACATTGGAAAACTGGCACATCTACATTGGAAAGCTGGCACATCTATATGTACATGTATAACAGCCGAAACCATTTTGAGAAATAAACGCAGTCTCTAGTCCAGGATCTTTGGAGAAAAGAAACGGGAGGAGGCCCTTTTTCTTTTCTTTTTTTCCAAGCTGGAGGATTTTTCCGAGATGGCAGATGGATTTTTATATCTGAAGAAATTTCCGGCCTAACAGATTTGTACAAGTTTTGTACCCATTTAGAAATAAATATTCATATTATCAAATTATGGAATGCTACAAATCGTTTTAAAATGAACATACATGTAAACGAAAATAAGTGGGGAATAATTCATGCATTGACCCTTAACAGAGGCTATGCACGGCTGCCATCTTTAGGGTTTTTGTTACGAAGGGATAAACATCATGGGTAGACCTTTTGTGCATATCCCCTACAACAAAAGCACGGACTGGGAAGATGGCTGCCGTGCATAGGTTTCTATTAAGAACATGTCCAGATCCAACAAAATCTAGCACTATGCATGCATTCAACAGCACAATCTTTATTAAATAATAACAAAATGGCTATAGTATAGGAACCAAAAATCCTATTGGATTTTGAGATTTTTGTTAGAGGAGAGGGGGTAGAATTAACCTCAGCATACAGCTTGATGCTGCTATTTCTGGTGCAAAGTAGCCTAATCAACCTCAATAACCATCTCTGCCCTCACAGGTACCCAATTACTCCTGGGTCGAGAGAGGCAATGAGTGACAAAGTGCCTTGCCTCAGGGCACACACACCGTGTCCTCAGGCTGGATTCTAACCTACAACCTGCGGCTTTACCTGCCGACTACGAATTCGATGGTCTTAACCACATGGCCACGGCAGTCCACTTTAATAAAGAAGCACAAAGCACTATAAAAGCACATATATAAAACCTTGGTAACTCGAACGTCCAGTCTGAGGGTAATGTGGACATCCTTATTTCAAAGGCTGGCCAAAACCTAGGCTGAAGAGCACTTTACCTTTAGCTTGGGTGCAAGCCTCACGTATGGCCTTGTGTTTGCCAGCACTGGCCTCCTTGTGGAGATTGTTCAAGACGTCTTCCATCTCGGCAGGTTGCTTGTGTTTTCTATCTATGAGTGTTCTGACGACAACGTGGCCATGCAACCGTTGGGCATACTGCTATGTCTCATTCTAAATTCCTATCAAACAGGATTGAGACCAAGACTAAGTTTTCCAAGCACCCAAAACATTGTGAAGAATACGGATTACCGATCCAGGTGGACTAGAACTGGAAAATTGCAAATACATGTACTGAGAGTCCTGTAACTCATGATATGGATATGTTAGGTACAATTGGTTATGTAATCTACCTTTCTGCCCAACTTGTTAATCCCATGATGCTCCAGTTCAAGTGTTGAAAACATTTAATGGAGTTTCAGTAAGCTGCATGCAACAGATGTAAAAGCTTTCTGAACACATTTTGAAATTTTAATCACCAAATATCAAAACTGAGAAATTAACTTCTAAACTGACAAGCTAAAATTTAAAAATTTTTTAGAAACATATTTGTAAAAGATGGCATACTGCATGTATTGTCCATGGGTCCCCGTCATTTCAATCCACAAGACGCAAGATTGCATCTAATTCCTTTCGTTCATACTTCAACCTTTTTGCTGTCTTTTGTCCTTTTGGAATTTCTCGTCACACAGTTATTATAAGGCTAGAGTGTAGCAGTAACAAGTGTTCCAGTAACACCTACATGTTGTCCCTGTTAATGTCCCAACTACAGCGTCAGTCCCAACTATTACAGTTATGTTGGACAACTGCATCACCGAGGTCCAATGTTGTCAATTGCAGGCAGTATATGTGCCACAGCACTTACCAAAGTCATTTTGTTTTCATCAACAACTTGCGCTTGGAAAAGCAAGCTTTATTACAGTACAAAGTAGTGCTATGCACGCAGCTCAGCGGTACCCCCAGAACTGTGGGGTCCGACATCGGCTCCTCTCCGTTCATGGGAGAGGAGTGGGCGTTGGACCCCACAATTCACAACTGGGGGTAGAGCGCAGAGGAACTGCATGAACTTGAAAGAGCTTGAGAAATTTCATATCAAAGTTGGTAACAACAGTTGAGCCAGCCCAACTGCAGAACTATGCCGGTAATTGGAACAAATGCTACCGTTGCGTTGGGCATAATGTCAACATGGCATACCCTGGGCTGGCCATAGGGCCTAGGCCACAATTGAATGAATGTCATTTTATTTACAGTGCAGTCTATGGCAGTAGGCCTATCAAATAAGAAACGAACGACGCGACCAGACACCATATTATTCCCAAAATCACCAACTTGGGAAACTCACCCAATAACACAGACTATTAAAGAATATTTTTTGTATAATATATATCGAAATTTACTTACCTAGGGTAAAATCGAAAGCGAAATGTGACTGGTGGGTGCATCGAATATCGTGGCACTTTTTGGGAAACAGATGTCACACATTGCCAACATGAGACGCTTGAGGGCGCTCGGTATTTATGGAATAGTGGGCGGAGTTTAACCACAGACATCGACTAAAAATATTCACGTACGTGGCTCAACGCTGCCAGTTTGAAAATATATTTCACGGATGATCTTACACCCCCCCCTCTATTTCATCTAGCTACATGTACTTCTTCTGAGACTGAATTTTGCACATCGTCACTCATGGTTTTCAGGAAATAACAGTGATTACAGCTTTCTTTTACAACATTACGGCAGCGAATGACCGCGGGTCAGTTCCGCCAACCGAACACCCCGGCGCATCCGTCATGGACGGCACGGTCACGCTAGGGGAAGGAGGGGTGCTTGTGTCCCCGCCCCCCCCCCAAGAAAATTGAAAATTAAAAATAACTGAACTACTAACAAAATGAGTGGAGGGCGAAAGAAATCAAAAATAGAGAAAAAAGGGGGTGAAAATCATCAATATGCTTGTAGACAAACCTCCAAAATTCGCACCCGGCCGATCGCTGTTAATCTAATTTAATTAGCTGATCTGGTTTGTCCTTCTGGTAATCGCCCATTCGTTTGAAAAGCCCCCCCCCCAAAAAAAATGACTGTTGCAACGCCCATGATCGTACATTAATTTTTTTTTAAATATATCTCCTTAAACCAAACTTGCAACGAATATGTCTCGTAAAACCACAGATCGTAAAAACGAACTCACTCAGTCACGGTGAGGGCTGCACGTCTTATTACTCGAGATAACAGTAGGACCAGCGCTGTCTCAACCATCATGGAGGTAGGAATGTCTCAACTAGTATGCACCTCGGGTAACTTTTTACAACCGTTTACTCCTTGCGCAGAAGACAGCACCGCGGCCTTCTAAGCATAAAATCATGTAAATTACCTTGGTCTACGAGAACCCCCCATCACGCACACAAAAGACCGCCCCCGGCGGAGTTGCAAAAGGCTAAACTAACAAGTCATACCACAATCAATCCCATCTTCATTCGTTTTTCCATCAGAGGTAAGACTGAGAATGGAAGGACTTGCCAGAAGTGACATCACCTTGATACGTACGGAGGCAATATACAGCTAGAGATTTCCGTCCCCGCGTTGCAAAGTTATTTTTGCAGTTAGAATGAGCATCCCCCCAGTTCCGTTCTTGGCGATGCTCGAGTTGAACTATTCAGAGTATTCATCCAGATCCAAAGAAAAATACTTGTAAAAACCCCGACTTCGGGAAAAATACACGGCAACATGAAAACAAACTCGAACTGGGGGGGGGGGCTTGAGTAAAAACAAACTCCGACGGGAAAACAAACTACTATGCCTACTATACTTCGGAAAATGTATACTCGACGACTCATGTGGACGTTTGTTTTATCATATGGTTTCATAAGGGGCTTCGTTTTAATTAGATATGTTTTAACACTCAACCACTTTTTTTTAGTATACCCATGGAAGAATGTTTCCAAGAGATGGTGTCATGTTGAAATTTGACTCTGGATTTTTTGTCCTGAGTTAAAGATTTCATCATTTCATGATATTCTTCTTCGTTTGGTGAATTCAATTTGTTCTACAGAAGCTGTTTCCAGAAGACTCGAAACACAGCTGGGTTTTGTTGCACGTGACTTCTCAATCACGCTTTGTTGTCACATGACGATTGTGAAGCCACCTGCCAGTAACTGTTTCATGCCAAAACAATATATTAAAAAAACAGCCGCCGGAAAACTTCACCGATAAAATTAAAGACTCATGCGTGGTAACCTTTCGACCTCGAAATTTAACAACATGGAGAATTTGGGGCGAGAAGGACTGATGAAAGTAAATTCTCAGTTTTGTTTTAAGTTTTATTCTTCCATGATGAAGTTATTATTATTTTTCATTCTTGGCTGCGGAAAGGTTGTTGCAGATACGTGCATGGCAGGGGACTTCAATTTAACACCAATACAGGAATGGTAAGGATTTATGTGAGTGAGACTGTTCGTTTTTCTAGGTCTGTCGACGGTGACTATCATGGACTATACTATAGTGTAGGCAGTGAGACCGTCTTCAAAAATCATCATTGTTTTGTCGTGTCTGTTAAGTCTGTTTGTTTCACACACTGTTCAGCTGTTGTCTGTCTTTTTAGGACAGTAGAGGTTGTACATTGCTGGTACTTTGGCGTCAGTTCTTTGTTACTTTAAATAAGAGACATGACACTGACAGGTACATGACAGAGGGAACAAATTCATGACAACGTTGCGTAACGTCAGGCGAATGGATGCTCACCAAGTTGTTGTTCCCCTCTAGCTTTGTTCACTTAGGCCTACTCTTGCAGGGAAGCTAAAATCAATAGCCATGGTGGCGACAGAACGGACTGTGGGAAATAAACTTTTCAATGTTTGCAATGCAGTATGGGTTCGGATGACAAACAAGAAATGTATTTTATGCACAACCCTGTGGGAGAAGTGTATCTGCAAAATGTTAATCTGTGTCCATTTTATTTCATACTCCAATTCAAGCCACCCCCTTCTGACAAAGTGTTGCATTATTGATTTGGGACAAAGATATTCACAAACTTCAAAGTTTAAAAGCTTGGCAGAAAAGCAAAATTCAGAGAATCCCCTCCAACAACACCAGTTTTTGTCATACCCTATGCTTTGACTAAGATCATGAATATTAATACTCTAGACTCTAGTACTGTCCAATCAAAATCATGACTTGTAGCTCATTTATCCTGCATTGACCAGTCATGTTCATTTTCAGTCTGTAGAGTGATTGGTGCTCTTAAAAAAGACATTTAAGGGTGATTTCTTCTTCTTACAAACATTTGAAAACTGATTTGAAATATTTCCTGTACAATCTGATAATACGCTTGCATCTGTGAGCTGGTGAGCTGATACATAAAAAATGGAGTAGAAAACTAAATTGATTTCTGACAGGTTCACTTCTCCCATAGGGTTGTGCAGAAAATGCATTGCTTGTTTGCCATTTAAACCCATAATGCATTACGAACGTCAAAAGGTTTTATTGAAGTCATGACTTTGTTCAGGTTCTTGTGCCACATATCGTGCTGGGTATAAAGTCAATTAAGTAACTGGGACCCTACAAATCACCTTTTTTAACATTGTCAGGTGAAAGTAGAAAAACCTGACCATGTCCAAATGTTGAAAAATGCTATTTGCTGGGTCGAAGTTACTCAGACCATGCTGGGTGTACTATTACCATGTACTGTATCTTAAAATGATTTTTGATACTGCCTTTTCAGGGAAACATGGAACCTCAGAACCGACAAGTTAGCTTCCACGTCCTCGGCGTTCTACATGAACTTGTGCGGCACAGTCGCACCGACGGGGAGTGGCAATTCATGCCCCGCCGGCAGCTCTGTTTGCCTTAAAATGGGCCAGACGTACCGGAATGTGGGGAACCACAATCAAACAGTGAGTGCCACGGCCAACGCCAATGGGGGAGGTTTTCGCTTGGATTACCGAGGGGAGGAATGTGCCAACAGCACAGCAAATCCCAAGGAGAAGTGGCAAACGACTATCGATTTCAAGTGCGATAAAACATTAGTGAGTATCGTTTCAGTTATGTTATTGTTATTACAAAAACTGTCCCATACTGTTTAAATGTTTAGCCAACGCTTA
Source organism: Acanthaster planci (assembly GCF_054643075.1). NCBI lineage: Eukaryota > Metazoa > Echinodermata > Asteroidea > Valvatida > Acanthasteridae > Acanthaster > Acanthaster planci. Next base: position 13,380,834 of record NC_141791.1, read on the forward strand.
AAAGAGGCCGCCGCCGCCTACCTTGTTGTTTTCATATGCATAATTACATTCAACAATGCACATGGTTCAACCAATGTAAAAATGTAGATTGATGTTGGGGCATTTAAAACAAGCAATGTTTATGGTTTTGGGATCTCCTTTTCTTTTTTTCAAAAAGTACCTGGATGCCGAAAGAAAAAACAAAACAGAATGTAACAAGCATCGTTTACAATAAAAAAAAGAACGCCAGATTGCGTTGATCAGATTGTTCAATCTCTAAAATGGGCAGTTCCGTTTAAACGTTTGGGAAAATCTGAACTGTATCTGCATTTGGAACTTGTTTTCATTTAAAAGTGTGAAAGTCCCACCCTCAGTTTGGGATATTGTCACTGTTTATGTTGAACAGGTTCTGAAAGCTGCCGTACATTGTTGAGTTTTATAAATGTAGCTTAATAACTTGTCTTCCTGGTGTAATTGTGGTGCTTAACAAATAGTGAAACCATTTCTGTTGACTGACTGAAACAAACCATTAGCTCCATAGGAGAAGGTGCGTAGGGAGAGATTTAATTTGTAATATTTATAAAAACATTTAAAATGAAAGTGGATTTTGTAACAAGGGTTTTCCAGGTTTTCGAAAAAATATGTTCATCTAATCTAAAACCAGATTCCTAGAGTATCATTTAATAGAGACATAATCTTGTACATGTTGTTACGTCCATTTTTTTTTGTTTGAAATAAACCAATCACTGTAGTGGAGAAGAATTTCCTATTGGACCACTCAGTTCTTTGGAAGTTGCAAATGAGAAGCTTTCGAGGGGCGCTTGTTGATTTTAGCAGGCACACAGCTTTTCCTCAGATCAGCTGGTTTCCTCATTTTTCACTTTACGCTCATGCCGTTGAAAGTTGAAAAACACTCTGTAAAGTCAGGTGCAGATTGGAGTTTCCTTGTTGTTTGGTCAAAGTCCAAGTTGCATGTCTATTTTAGGGAGATTTTAGCAGGGAGAAGAGGTTTAGCACATGGGTGAAAAGTTGAAAAAAAAAAAGGGAAAACTTGTTGGTCGCGACTCTCATAAATTGTGATGTTGTGACTGAACTCTTTCTCAATAGTTTACATTTTTCCGCTGAAAGTCCAGAGGTTTTTCACATTTTTAGGGTTCACCTGTTTTCATTGAGCGTTCCGGCTGCACATATTTCTTTGAGTGGCACAGCACTGTAGCCTGTAAGAACCTTGTCACAGCGCCCATCCACGAAGTGCCCTGCTCTGTCTACGACAACGGCAACAAAAAGCGGGACCTGACCCCACTCATCAAGCAACTTGGCGGGTACAAAGTCGACTCTGAAACGGCAGACCAAGACCTGTACATCAACGTGTGCAGGGATCTGACACCAGGTGTGTGTGCATGCAAGGTTGTTTCCTAGCCCACTTGCAAAAACTTCCTAGCAAAAACTTGAATTACTTTAGTGTAAACAAAATTCTGAAAAATTTTAACAGAAAGAACAAACAGTATGTGCATACGAAGTCTGCTCCGTGACCACAGAATACTCATACTTTTGTGGCCGAAATGTTGGAATTCAAAAACTTATTTACCAGCAATTCACACGCTGTCCTTTGACCAAATCCATTTTTGTAGTTGGTGCAGTAAAAAATAATAAAATTTGTGGACATTGCAGGGACAGCTACCTACCAAAAAAATATTGTCATGGTTGTTTGACTGGGCTATGCTGGATCAAATTGGATCAAAGTGAATGCCAGACGCATTATCAGTTAATGAGATTTTGGCCAAGAGCCAAGAGATTTTTGCTGTAGTAACTGGATTTCTGATAATGCTAGTGATTGTAATGCTTGGATGATATTCCAGTCTGTCGGATTTAAAGTGCAAATTTTAAACAAATTTTAAAAAGGGTTAGAATTAGGATAGTTATTCTCCATATTTACCGGTTTACATAGACGGGCCAACAGCCAATTGCCCAACGGGCAGTGCCGCGTGTTGGATCACCCGCTCCACAGGCACCGATGGCGCAGTCACTACCAGCGTGGTCAGCGTCGGCGAAGCATCCAGCCGTTTGCAGACCATCGGCCATGAGCAATTGGAGCTGCGTTACACCACCGAGACCACCCCCGCCGATTGCCTCAGCTCACCGCAAGTGACCATCGAGTTTGTCTGTCCCCGCGAGGGAGGCAGAAACGAAGGGGTAAAAAGTGGGAGGGGAGAAAACAGATGGTGGTTTGCAATGTTTTGATAGACTTAAGAGCTCAGTCACTGCTAGCTTACAGAGTATTGCCTCCAAAGCCTACATATCTTTTATATCAACCAGGAGATTCGGAAAGATTTTGTGGGATGCAGGAAGGTAGAACCCAGCCAAACTTAATCCAGAATGTCACTTTCACCTCAAATACCCAAAATGCCAGCTACATTATTTGCATTCCAAAAGCGAAATCTGATTCTAGCAGTTTATCGAGTTCCACGTAGCCTGGAGATTTTTATTTTCCCATCAAAACCCTCCAAAAGCTGTCCTTTTCATCTGTTAAGCGATTTGTGAAGTACAAAGTTCAATGTGACGGTTGAAAAAAAAAGGTTTTTTTTTTCACTGGCTTTTTCTGTTCAGAGTCAGAATCCTAAACTCCTGTCCAGCACCAACTGCCACTACGAGGTGCAGTGGGTGACGGAGTTTGCCTGCAAGGCCGAGATGCTGACCACAGACACCTGCGCCTTCACCAACGATCAGCACGGCATCGACCTAGATCTGAGTCCACTCACAGACACATCCAGTGAGATCTTTGTATTTTTGTCATGTGCTCCCATACCACTGTGTTTGTACTTACAGCACTAAAATTGATACTGCTTTTTGGCCAGTTCAGGAGTTATGAATAATGTTTTATATGTCAGTTGATAAGGTGTGTTTTTGAGCAGACATTACAACATTTTAGTATCGTCAATCTTGGCTAGGCTCTAATGATGCCAAGGCGCTTTATTTTGCTTCAAAGCCATCAAAACTTCTAAGTGCAGATAAGAGTTTGGCAGGCTTTTTTTTTCTGAAATCATACTGTTATTCTTTTGCAGTCTGTAGACTGATTTCAAAGAAAGAAATATATGTTTTCAAGTCCTCTGCTGTACGTGGTTCTTCCATTTGAATTGATATTTCTTGATCCCAACTTGGGGAGTCGGCTTTCTCCTTTGAGATGCACCTGTGGACGCTTTCTATCTACCGCAGGGAAAGCCCCTAAACTTGCCGCTGGAGGAGGATACAATTATTGGTTGGACGTTTGTCAGGACACGACAATTGACTGCCCAGATGGGGACCGCCACGGGGCTGTGTGCCAGAAATTGTCGTCTGGAGGGAATGGGGTTGTTGCCGGCGTCAACGACAAGCATGTTCTGAGGTGAGAAAATAGACAGGCAACCTGTCATATCACGAGAGAGGCATTGGCTCGAGGATTCTGTCATAGTATTGGTTGCTGTGGGCGTTGCCAGTTCTCCTTCCCTAAAATCTCATTGTGCGACGAACTGGGGGAAATGTGCATACGTGTGCAAACAGCGCCTGCCCTCACATGCGGTAACCTTACATATCTAATGTGGACTTGTGAACAAAAGAAGTCCATCCGATGCAGGAAAGAGAGACGTTCTGTGCACTTTGCCATGTCTACAGGAAGTTTCCTCTTCTCTGAAAAGAAGTTCAGAGGTATTTAGGGGTTAGGGTCATTGCTTGTAAATGGAAGAGGAACATTCAAGGAAAAACTTTACAAAAATTCAGCTGAAAATCATGTTCCCAGTCAAGAAAAATGACTATGTTGGCTGAGTTTTCTTAACTGCCCCAAAACAAAGGAATGTCCACAGCAGTTATTTGACATACGTGTTTGATGTGCATGGATGTGTGAATGTTTAAATGAGTTGACCCCACATCAAAGAATCAAAGTTGCGGTGGCTGTTATCAGACAGTGCGAAATCCACTTTAGCTCCCTTCAAAGTGCACATTCAGAACCCATTACATTGACAGCATTCTAGTTGAAGATTTCACCGGAAACTTGTTCCAGAGTACAACCAAATTAAACCAAGAACCATCCACATCGCAGTCTGACAACCAGTTGCTATGTCTGACTGTCTTTCAGTGCCTAGCAACATCGTGGTCTTGGTTGCTTTAAACGACTTTTTTTTGAATCATTGTTTTTTATTTCTTCAGCTATGCTGATGGAGAGTTGACTCTGACATACAGGGGCGGAGCTGTTTGCAGCAATGGCTTTCCGCGCACATCTGTCATCTCGTTTGAATGCAGCAAGACCGCAGGTAATGTGCGACTACTGAAAATTTAACAGCATATGTAGGTTTGATTTCGTCCGTAGATAGAAATTGAGTGTGTGAGCGCACTCCGTAGGACAGCATTTGAAAATGGTGCTTTATCGGCTGTGGTATAAGCTATGCTGCCTTGTTGACATTGCTGTGCTAGGCAGATACACTGTGAAAACTTAGCCGCATCAAGACGGGGCTTCTGGAAGGAGGGCTGCTTCTGTTGTGAGCGTGCACCCGCATATTTGCAACAGGCGAAAACCTGGATCTTTGCCATTTCCAAAACAGGCGTCAAGATTTCTGGCTTCCTCTGTTGCCACCTTATGTCCACAAGTGTGCAGTCAGGGAAGACCTAGCCCTAGCTGCCATTCGGACTCAGATGCAGTTTGATTTGTTGTCCCCCGCCAGGTGTCGGGAACCCTACCTTTGTGACGGAGACCGAGTGTACGTATTTCTTCGAGTGGCAGACCCAGTATGCTTGCCTGGACCACCCGCTGGGCAAGTCCTGCCGCGTGGACGTGGGCGGCCAGCGCTACGACCTCTCACCCCTGGTCCGGGAGGCCGGGTCCAACTGGCAGGCACTGGACGGTCAGCATCAGCACAGTGCTCCGTCCGAGGGCGAGTACCTCATCAATGTCTGTGCCGAAATCATCCCTGAGGGGCTGCACTACCACGCGGCCTGCCCCGAGAAGTCGGCAGCTTGCCTGATCGGTAAGAGAAAGCCAAGGCACGGCTACGGCAAACATTGACACACGTGTCTATGAGAGCCATTGGTTTGTGGCTTTAACCTGTTCTAATAGATTTGCACATGTTTCCAGTAGTCATAGCCGAGTGATTCAAGCAAAGCTGATAATCTGAACTGATCTTCCAAGATGCTCACTATGTGAACATTTTACTCTCTATCTCATTCGTAAATGCCTAGGACAGTTTGATCATTCCTATTGGTTGAGAGCACGCCATGTGGCCAGTCTTCAGTGGTTGACAAATGACAAAGTACCAGCTGGCTCTATGCCATCTCACCTAGTATGCACTACATGTTTGCCAGTCTCCATATATGGAGCTTTTTACGACTGCTTGTAGCAGGAACATACCATAACATGGCTGAAGGGGTGTTTGAAATAAATTAAGTAAAATTGTAGAACAAACATATCATTTTTACATTTGACATCTTGACTCGAGAGGTATTTTTGAATGGGAATAACTGCCTAAAAGGGTTGTGTTCAGGATCATCTCCGGATAGTGGATACCGATAATGTCCCCTGCCTTTGGCTCGGGCATCATTGGCATTCCTTCTCCTGACCTGGTCATAAACAAACATTGAAGACTGGATCAGTTCATATCTAATCCCTGAAAACTAATCTCGACTTCCTCCTCTCCTCAACTATTGAAATTTTACACTTTCAATTTTGAGCTCGTTATCCGTCCATTTTCGGACCTTGTCAGGTTCAAGATTTGGGACGAATGACAAAAAAGATTTTGTCCTTTTTTTCTTAATTTGTTGCATGAGTAGATCACGATAATAACCCGTATAGTCTCGGCCAGTACAAGGAATCACCTGTTTTCAGAAACGGCCACATCACACTGACGTACTACAATGGCACAAAGTGCAGCGGCCAAGCCAAGACAGTCATCACGTTCATATGTGCTTACGGTAGGAGCATGCCAAAGTTACCAAGGGTCCTATTTTGAACTGTTGTATTTACACCCTCTATCTCATGTGTTCCATGTGTTCTAGAACCCAATGATAGAAATCTTCCACGAAATCAAATTTTTTGTACTTTCCGTGGAGTTCTTACTATTCTGGACAATGGCTGGCTATGTGAAAACCTATATGCCTAGCCATAGTGGAAAGACACATTTATTGAACAGCACCTTAAGATGGATGTGTTCTAGTTTGTAAAAGACTGAAAGATACTGACAGATGGTTAATGATGAATAGTTAAGTCCCAAACATTAAGTAATGGAAAATGACCTAAACCTCAAGAAGTGTGTTTTCTCTCATATCAGGTGACTTGGAGAGTGCGCCCTCATTTGTCCGCAAATCCTCAGACGAATGTCTGTACGAGTTTGAGTGGCGAACAGCGGCTGCCTGTCCCCTGGGCCACAAGTGGGGGACGGACTGCCGGGTGTTTGATGACGATGCTGGTGAGTTCTTCCCAACTTAGGTGACCCTCCAGCAGAGAAGTGTGAACGAAACTGATGGTCCTTTGGTGAGAATTCATCACACGGGATACATTCAGCACGCAAAACCAATTTCTATTAAATGTATGGTCTTCTCTCGGGCACTGGGCATAGTTGGAAAACTCCCCCAAAGTCTGTCTCTGTTTTGTCGCTGAGTGTGCACTTCAAGTTGGTGTGAATTGTCCGCATTTTTTAAACACTACTGGGCCAGTTTTGGATCTGTGAATTTGTAATCGCTCTGTCTCGCTTCTCTTCACCATAATTTGCAAAGACAGTTACAACAGGTAAGGTGTTAACATGCCTTTACTCAGTGTGGATTCGAACCCTGAACATAAAGCTCAAAGAACTGGATCCAGTTTTTACTGCTGTTTGAAGCAGAAATTGTCGCTTGGGAGTTGTTGAGTTGAAGTCAGCTTGGAACTGGTCATGAACAGTAGCCATCATGGAAAGTTTGGGTTGTGATCGTGCTTTTGCCAAGCACAATTTTTCAAAATTTTGTACTTAGATCGTTGAAATTGGACACTAACCGAAGACGGTCATATTCGCCTTGTATTTTGAAAAATGAATCTAGAAATTGTCAGTTTTATTCAAGGTTTTAGTGCCGTCCTAATCTGTGTTTTTGATTGTCTTCCTTGCTAGGGTTCTCCTTTGATCTGAGCCGTCTCACATCAGCTAACAAGTTCTACAACATGACGGACAGTGACTACGACTATTACATCAATGTCTGCGCTTCAATCGCGGACACCCCTTGCAACGACGGGTCGATCCCCAACCCTGCCGCTTGCCAGGTCAAACGGGACTCCAGTAGTGGGTGAGTCTGGCTTGGCCTCCTGAGCTGCAATTTTCCAGGAAACTACAAATTTTAACATGTTACAAAATCCTGGTTTTGGTTTTGTTTTATTTCAGTGAAAAGTGGGTTCTTGGACGCATCAACAAGACCCTGGAGTATTTTGATGGAGTCGTCAAGCTGACATACCTCAACGGTACTCCCTACCACGTTCAAGATGGTGCAGAGCAAGTGAAGCGCAGGGTGGGAAAAGAGATAATGGAGCAATGATTTGATTATGTCCCTGAGCAGGATACTTTATGCACTTGCCCCCTTCACAAGTACCTGGTTATAGTGTTACGTTGTGCTGGATTTGCTAGAAGTGGTTGGATGCATGTTGTGAATAAACTTCACCAGCGACAAGAAAATTTGGGTGGAACTTTATACCACCTTCTTTCCCTCCGTGCAAAGCTCTGTTTAGGTGCTGCTTATCGTAATCAAGATCTCAGTGAACACAATTTGTAATTGTCAGTGTTGCGTTTTGTTTGGAACCGCGCCATTCTGTTTAACCAGCTCAACAACTGAAGATTGACCAATTCTAGTCATCCTTAATCAAATTGTTGACTTTTCGCGTACTTGTAACCTTCCTGCTCATCTTATCCACTGTAAACGTTTCACCCCTGAGTCATTTCCATATTCGACCCTTCAGGCAGAGATAGCATTCCTGTGCGCCCCCGACCAGGATCCGGGATATCCCACTTTCAAGTACGAGGCAGACAACGCGTACGTCTTCAACTGGTACACCAGATACGCTTGCCCGGAAGAACCAATCGAGTGTGTGGTTACTGATGACACAGCGCACAAGCAGTACGACTTGTCAAGGTATTTTGCGCATCTCCTTCGCCCGTTTTTAATTTTTTTATACAAAGTGATTTGATTTGGGTAATGACTCATCTCATATCCAGCACTAATTTCCCTTCATTACACAGTGAAGCACAAATTACCTTCACCAATAGTTGTAAGGCCTTGTGGGTAGGTTCACCCAATAATCCACTTGTGAGTTAAATTTGTTATTTGATTGCACATAAACATAACAATTTGAATTCCTCAGATTAAAGACACTGTTGCTATACCTCTTGATTCGGAGCAAGCTTTTGCTTAGCGACCACCATCTCTGGAATGGACTGGTTCCTTTGTGCCCTTCTTATCCATTGAGAATGGTGTATTGTTGCAAGGCATCTCCTATGTAACTAAGCAAAAGCTTGCCCCAAATCATGAGGTATAGCAACAGTGCGTTTAGTATGGAGAATTCAAGTTGTTGTGTTCACATGAATTTAAAGAACTCAGTGTACCAGATTTTATTCAAATTTAACTCGCAAATGGCTTATTCTAACAAGGTTTACCAAATTTTGGTTTGATCTTATTTTTTTTCTGCTTCTCAGCTTGTCGAAGTCATTGGAGGAAGACAACTGGTCATTTGTGGATGATTCAGATCTCTATGGCAACCGCAAGAAGTACTACATCAACGTGTGCCGGCCGGTAAACCCAGTCAAGGGTTGCGGCGCTTTTGCCGGAGCTTGTCAGACAGAATTCAACAACAGTCAGGTTTGTTCCCAGGGCCAAAGTGAGCTCTGACAAGAGCTTTGTAAATGAATGAACATAAAGAAATTACGTCGTAACCTTTTCAGTCATTCCAAACTTCTTCAGTCCCATGTCCCTACTGAGTTAAAGGGCGCCCTCACGGGCAAAGAAGAAACATGCTGGTGGCAAATTTTCTACTCGGCTCGTGTCTCTACTCTGGCCTGTGCTCCTGCAAAGACTGCACCTTTGGACCTGTAGATATTGGGTTGCACACCTCAGCAGGTTCTCCCCCCCCATATGGGCAAAAGCCTCTGCGAGTATGCCACGAGTTCCTACCAAAGGACCGTCATTGCTATGCAAAAAACACCTGCTCAGTCTTGTTACCACTCGTAGCAGATGTTGCACTCCAGCTGACCCGAACAAAAAATCGCACGCTTTTAGAAACGCCGGAGATCGGCGGGGTAGTTTCTCCAGTTTGTTTCCAAACTTTTCCTGTCTTTTTTTTTTTTTCTGACAGGAGGTCCCCAGCGTCAGCTCCTTGGGAGTCCCCAAGTCTAAGCCGGTCATTGAGAGCGAAGGCCACCTGCTCCTGGTCTACACTAATGGCAGCGCCTGCAACGGTGGGGCCGGGCAGGTGGAGAGCCGCATCCATTTCAGCTGCAGGAAGGGTGTGCTGGTAAGAGCACAGTGGTGAATGGGTCTGTGCGTAGACAATAGAGGGTAGTATGTTGGAGTGGTTGATAGACCAACACTTAGGCTTAGTTGGGCCCGAGTACAAAATACAAGGAATGAGTCACAAATTGTTTTGAAAATTTCATGTAAATACTAAATCACTAATTGACGACGAAAAAATAAAGTAAGACTTAAGCTAAACAGGGGTGTGAGGGCAGTTTTTAGGTTAAGCCAAAATTAAAGTCATAATGCAGAAGGTGAAACTATTTCGGAAAGCCCATCTTGGAGCACTCGCCCAATTATTAGAATATACACTCGACTTCATATCACTGTCGATCAAGTCTTGAGCCCTGCTTTCTCAATCAGTTTCTCTCTGTTTTTCTTGTCCGGTTCTCTTGTTCTCAACAACTGTTCCCTTGTGATTTGCCCACCAGGGAAGCAGCCCAAGACTCCTGGAGAAGGTCAACGACTGTCACTACTCCTTCATCTGGGAGACGGAAGCCGCCTGCCCCATCGACATGACCAGCGGAGAAGACTGCACTGTCAAGGACCCCAACTCGGAGTACGTCTTCAACATGCAGACGCTGATCAAACCTGATGGCTTTTATAATGTCTCTGGGCCCTCGGGCAGCCGTTTCCAGGTACTCTGAGAAGATATTGGAATCAACAGTGTTCCTTTGACAATAACAATTCTTATTTTATAGTATTTATCAATAGAGTGCCAAAGTGCCATTAAAGCTGTCCTATTCAACATTGACAGAAAAAAGTAGATGACAGATTAAAATTTTGGTGAAGCATTTGTGTTAAATCTCACTGCTCTCTCTCACTCTTCCAAACAGCTCAACATCTGCGGCAACGTGACTGGCGGCAACAGCCACTGTGTGTCTGGGAACGGGAAGCCACTCAGCTCCTGTAAGATCAGTCCAGACGGCAGCTCAGCCGAAAACATCGGCATGCTCTCACAGAAGTTGAAATTTTCTGACGACGGGCTCCTGACACTTACGTACGAGGGGGGAAATGCAGGCCACGGTAAGATTTGGGGCTGATTCTGTCCAACTGAAAAGTCAGACAGAATATAATATAATATACGTTGGGTAGGGCAAAAAAAACCCAAATTAATACATCTTCCCGACGCAAATTCATCTTTAGAAATAATTGTTAGCGGTACCCGCTGCTACATCTGACTCGCACCAGCCAGCCGACCCCGGCAAGTTCGGTGGGCGAATAGTTCAGATGTCTGCACTAGCAAGCAGGAGGTTGTGGGTTGGAGTCCCACCCGAATCAAGCTTGCCTTTTTTTTCACAGGCTCTCAGGTGTCCACACTGACCTTTCAGTGTTTATAATATACATCGGGTAGGGCAAAAAAACCCAAATAAATACAGCTCACGGATAGAAATTCATCTTTAGAACTGACTGAAAGTCGCCTGTATGTCTTACCGTTTGATTTTTTTATATTGTTATACTGTACAGCAAGAGACGGTCGTACTTTTTGCAATTTTCACTTGTAAGTTGTTTTTAAAACAAAACCAACAAATGGTCACCGTTTTTCAGATTGTTTACATAAAATTGGGGGGGGGAGGTTGTTTTAAATCCAAACTGACCTACTCTAATCTTATTAATCGGTGGCTTTTCTGGCCTCTCAAATCTGTGGCTTTGCAAACCAGTACCATTTTATCTTTTACATGTGAGTCGAAACTCAATTTTTTTCTTAAAAATCAAGTTTGTTGAAGATATGCTGTAACTTTGATTGACTGTGATGTTGTAGGTTAAGCACTGCTTAGTGTAGGTCATTCCTAAGAAGTCATTTGACCAAACCTGTGTGGCTCTCCATAGCACTCTCTTGCAGACAAGTCCAAGGGACCATTACTGTGTTGGCATTACATTCACGCTCGTCTTAATTTTGCACCCGTCAAGTCCCAAATCACGTTTAACATGCACTTACCTCCGCCTGGGAGCACGTTGCTGCAAAAGTGAATGGTTTCTAATTCTACAACGCTTGTGTGCATCGCTTAGGTTTCAACTTCAAGACGGATATCACATTCCTGTGTCGTCGCAACGCCTCACTCAACAACCAGAAGCCCACCTTCGTCCGCCAGGAGGGCTATGCCTACATCTTCAACTTCGAGACCCCGCTGGCCTGCCTGCCGGAGTCGGTGGACTGCCTGGTGTCGGATGGGCAGGGCAACCAGTACGACCTGTCATCGTTGGCCAAGGACAGCGGGAACTGGGAGGCAGTGGACACGCGACCAGGAACACAGATGAGTTACTACATCAATGTGTGCCGCCCGGTCAATTCGCTCGGCACCGACACTCAGTTCTGCCCAGGTATTGAAAGTCATGTTTTGAAGAAATTTTGCCCTCTCCAAATAGAATAGGCCATGACTTGTTTTGGCATTGCGTGACTTACTACCCTTTTTTGCAGAGCGGGTCACACATACACATTTGTTAAATGTCAAACTTATCTCCTTGTGTATTTCATTTTGTGTACATTTTGGGTTTAAAAACTATTCTTTTATTCCTCTGAATGTTTTTTTTTTTTTTTCATCTTTTCAGCACTTGTTTGGCATTGAATATTATTGTTCGTGGTCCCCAAAACAAATAGGAAATTCCTCTTTCAAAATTATCTTCCATACTTTGAGACCTCAGTTAGTAGAAAAAAATTGCTGTTCTGTTTCCAGGGGGGCCAATTGGTGCCTGTCAGACCACTGATGACAACAGGGCATTCAACATGGGTTACGTGCAGGCCATGCCCGAGGCAGCAGTGGATGGTTCCCTGAGCATACGCTACGTCAACGGCGATCTCTGTCATAACAAATACCACCGCAGCACGCGCATCAACTTTGAGTGCTCCACAACGCCTGTACGCCAAAAACAAATCTGTTTTTACATTTGTCTTTCTGGCCAGATGACAATCTCCTTGATTCTAAAAGTATCGGATATCAGATTTAATAGATCTTCCGTTTTGTCGCCAACTTGCTTGAAACTTGCTGTGAATTTCTTCGGAAGTCAGTCTGTTGATACAGTGCCTTAGAAGTGATACTTTTAGGAAATAACAAATGTTGGTTGTTGAAATTTTTCCATTATCCCAAGGTTGTGAAAATGATTTCCTCGACTCAGTATTGATTTCAAAATGTAATGTTGACCAAAACCCCAAACCAAAATGTTCAATATTCAGGGTTTTCAAACAATATAATATTAACAAAATTTCCAAAATTTGGATTTTAAAGAAAAACATCTGAGGAACTTTCTCAGATTTGGCAAGAGTTGACTGGTACTACGTCTATCCTTGTGTGCATCTTTTTTAGGGGTCACCGGTATTTGAGTTGGAAACGGCAAGTTGTGAGTACATATTCACATGGGAGACGCCAGCGGCATGTCCGTTAAAGGTGAGGCCAAGTATATTTATAACCCACGTTTCTCAAGTTTATTCAAAATTTGCTTGGAATTTTTGGAGGATTTTGTAGGATCGAGGAAGGTAGAGCCTGTGCTAGCCTCTTTTACTCCATATTGGCTTGAAATCTTGAGAATCCTGACGCATTTAGGAATATTCATAAGGAAATGCGCTATTTATCCCATAGGATGCCTGCTCTGTCGGTAGATTCTCCTGAGGGTGAGACTAGCCTGTGAGTTAGACAGCCCTGTGGGTGGGGCAACCCTGTAAGGGGAGGGGTGTCAGCTGAACTTCAAAGTATGAGTGCGTTGTTAGGGAGTTCTGTGGGTGGGGCAACTTCAGTGAAGGGGCAGTTCTGTGGGTGGGGCATCCCTGTGGGTGGGGCAACCCTGTAAGGGGAGGGGTGTCAGCTGAACTTCAAACTATGAGTGCGTTGTTAGGGAGTTCTGTGGGTGGGGCAACTTCAGTGAAGGGGCAATTCTGTGGGCGTGGCAACCCCAGTGGATGGGCATCCTCTTTGGTTTGCCCACCTCGAATGGGGACACACTTTTTGTGAATGCATCTCTCTAGGCTGACCAATCCCTAAATCATATCATTTCCCTCTTGGAACTTTTCAGAGAGTTATAGGAGCAGACTGCGTTGTTCAGGCCCCAAATTACGGATTCCAATTCGACTTATCAGCTCTCCACAACACCCAGCATGATTACGTGGTGAGCGCCCCACCTTACGAATACCACATCAACGTGTGCGGTCCGCTCGTCAGCAGAGATGGAGATTGCAGTGGGGAAAACGTCGGAGCCTGTCAGTTGAAGCCCGGAGAAGACAGCTTCATTAAGAATGCTGGTGCGCTAACATTCACACAGTATTTGATGCCCTAAATGGTGCTCATGTTTGTGGAATATGTCATCAGGTTTTATTTGTTGTTGCCATTTTGGCAGATTTCGGATTATTCTTGGGAAAGCACATATCAAATGATGGCTTACATCTCAGTTTTATATAACTTGTTCATCATTTTGAAAGAGCTAGTGACTGTTCGAATTGCATCAAATGCACTGCCCAAAATCCATTCAGTGCTCAATCAAAACAAGGATTTAGGCTCTCATGAAGTCAGTTATTTTTAAACCTAAGTTTGCCACTTGACGCCAACAGGCCTCTTTAACCAGAATCTCCAGTACAACGACGGTGCACTGAAGCTTAACTACACCACGGGAACCAAGAACTGTCACTCCAACACCTACGAGCGCTCCACCGCCATCAACTTCTTCTGCGATGAAGGAGTGCAAGGTAGGCGGTGTTCAAAATTATTTTGCCTGTGGCTGTATACAGCACATGAGTCTATGGGAGCCTCTGGCAAGCGGCTGTGGCTGATCCCCATAGACCTGTGTGTCTTGTTAGCTGCAGTCGTCTGATTAAGTGTGAAGTTTTGCCACGCATGAGTCTATGGGAACCTCTGGCAAGCGGCTAAGGCTAGTCCCCATAGACCTGTGTGTCTTATTAGCTGCAGCCGTCTGATTCAGTGTGAAGTTTTGCCTCCTGGCTACTTAGTAATGTACAGTCCATGATGCCGCTCCACGTTTGCAACTTGAACATTTGCCACAGTACAACGTCATGCTGTCCTACATCATTTTCATATGACACTTTTATTGTCATAAAATTCAAGTTCTTTTCAGCAACACTTGAGGTTTCTGATCATTGAGGGAATTTACGGTTTTACTCACCAAACAACTTGGAACACAGTCTTGAAGGTATATTTCAGGCCCATTCAAACACACACACATACTAACAGAATTCTACGTTTCAAAAATTAACGAACCCATGGTTTTCTGTCAGGTTGATTACCTCCAAAGTGGACAAACATGCCGTCACTCGATAAAATGCAGCGTTTAAAAAACACAGTGATTTTTCCAAAGATACTGTGCTGAGACGGTGCACCCTGGCCAGTCAGTGTTCTTATTGGGTGTGAAGTCATAGTCTGGCTGCTTGATCATTGTAATATGAAAAAAATATTCTGAATGGTTGCCCACCCTTGTGTAAATGTAAAATATTGCACGCCATCAGCGCTTTCTGATACCGCTTTCCAGCTTGTTTAATGTTTGTGACGTTTCAATGCAGGTGTTGGCCAGCCGTCATTCATCCAAGAGGATTCCGACTGCACTTACATCTTTGAGTGGGCCACACCACAAGCCTGCCCCCCGTTCAAGGTACGCAGTGACTTCTTGAATCCACAAGCTAAAAATGCCACCTGACTTTCTGTACTGGTAGCCCGTTAGTTTTTACTATGTAAATATTCCCTGTGCTTCCTGATCATTGAATCTGGTCCCCTGACTCGTGTGCTTTGCAGGTTGTGGAATGCAGTTACAGCGATGACAAGCAGCAGTTTGATCTGGCGTCGCTGGCTCGGGTGGATGACAACTACCGCGTTGACCCCATGGCAACCGTTGGAAACGATGCGTACTTCATCAATGTCTGTCGTTCGCTGTTGCATAAGTCCTCAGCACAGGGTAGGCAGCAGAGTTATATGTGGAAAGTTTCTCCTCATTCATCAGTACAAAATGATCTGTGAGCTGATCCAATTAACTCACCGGTGGAGAAACTCAGATTTCTTGATGAGCAACTCAAATTTATGATCTAATTGGCACACACCTAGGTTTTCTTTAGTGAGTGACCCATATGAGTGAATGATTCAAAACCAATTCAGCTGGATTATGCAGTTTGCGTTTCAAGGTAGTAGTCACCCTAAAGTGATTGGCAGAGTGAGTGATTCACATCGACTGAGTAAGCTAGTTTGATTCACTGAGTGACTCACTTTCATCCTCAGATTGAACAACTGTAATTGATTAAAAGAGTAGTTCAAGTTGACCCTGTGAGTGACTCAGTGTGAATTGCTGAGTCACTAAACTTCTGAGCGACTCAATCTCTCCCTCTTCCGATATTTGGATTGGCTAAGTTCTCGTGGCAGTTCTTAGCACGCCCCTTTCTTCATTTTCTCCCAGGTTCTACTTGTCCGCACAATGCAGCTGCGTGCTTGAAGCAAGGCGACAAGTAAGTTCCGAGCTAAGGCATGGCTAAGGCTATGCCTATTGTCGGCCAATGTGACATATGCAAAGACTTAGATCTGGGCCGTGTTGAAAACAGGCTTCTCAGAGTCATGGCTAGCCGTGTTGTCAGCGCTCACCCACATATTCACAATCAGCACATACTGTGACTGCTCGGACATGGTCTCACTCGGAATTCAACCGTGGTTGAGTTTGGGAATGCTAGATGCACTTGGGGGATAGAAGTTGATATCGCAGCTGGGGTTAGGACAACTGGTCTGATACAAGCAAAAATCTGTCTCGACGGCATAGAGCTCAGTCGTTTTCACAGATAATAACACTAGGATTAGGTCAGTTTACTTACGTTGCTCACTTGCTCCAATTGCAAATATGTAAATACATGCGTATTTGTTCGCGTATTTTTCACCTGTTAACTGTCAGTTCCACCGTCATTTTCAAAATAAAAACTGTTGAGAAGAGTAGTTTTATATTTTTGTAGAATAAGTATTTTTGTGACTTTCAACTGTTTCAGGTATTTTAATTTGGGCGAGGTCAGCCAAGGGCCCACTATGGAAAACGGCCACCTGGTCCTGAGGTATGAGAACGGTGACCCTTGCCCCTCTGGAGGCGGAGCTAACCGCAGCACAGTCATCAGCCTGGAATGTGACAAGGAAGGGGTGGTAAGAAGTCAGTGGTGGTCCGGTCAGTGATCATTGGACTTAGCAGTCGCCAACTGGACGACACCATCATGAGTCTAGTTCCAGGGCACTTTGATGGAGAGTCTTTGTGAAAGTCCCAGAAAGTTGCTCATTGACCCACTTAAAGTGTCTCACCTTTGGAATTTGTTGTCCAATGAAAGTTTTCTTGGAATAGCTCCAAGACTTAACAGTCAGCATTGTGAGTTGTGTTTTGGACCACTTAGTTGGTGAAAAAAAATTTGACACCAAATTTATGAAAATGGTGTGGTGTAAAACCAGTTTTTCACAAAGACGTCACTCCCAACGAATATCATGCTCTGAAGCCTCAAAAACTGGAAGAGTTACACCAGTGGGATCATGTCTCTTGCAGAAAAATATCATCCTCGTGTCTGTTGTTTATTTGTCCAATGCTAGGGGAGCACTCCACAGTACACCTTCACCAGCGACAACTGTGAGTACCATTTCATCTGGCTGACCAACTTGGCTTGCACCATCAACCAGGAGAAAGAAGAAGTGACGGCAGACTGCACTGCGGTTAATCCAGCTACTGGTAAGGAAATGTCAGAGAGATGTCGTGGAAGTATTCAAGAATTATTTTAGGCATTACCTTTTAAATACTACAAAAATATCTGATACATTGTCTTTAAAGTATTATGGAAATTTACAGATGTTCTTGAAAGTGTCACTGAAATATTGTCAACATCACCTTAGAAGTATACCCGAAATATCGACGTGACCATGGAGATATTGCAGAAATATATCACAATAGTATTTCGCAAATATTGTAGAAATATCATTGACTATATCATGAATATATTACAAAAATATTGTAGACATTACTTGTGAAGTGTTATAGAAATATCACAGACTGTTAAGACTATGTGTGAGAAAACTGTTTTAGGAGTTCAGAGGGGACATACAGAAAGTGGCACAGAATCATCTCACGGTGGCAGCAGTGGGATGAATATCACTGTGGGACTGACCTGTCCTGCTCCGGCTTTTGCCCACAGGGTACAAGTTTGACTTGAACATCTTGCAGAGTTCGGCGGGTTACACCGTCCACAGCGACAAGGGTCACCAGTATGTCTTCTCACTCTGCAAGGGGCCGTTGGAGAACTCGGCATGCACCGGTGACAACATTGGTAAATAAGAACTGAGGGGGTGCTGTGCAGGAGTTGGAAGTTTCGTCTTGAAATCCCATTTTATTTTTGCTGACTTTTGTAGAATTGGAACGGATCAAATGTTATGTTTGTTAGCTTGTGTTTTTACTTGTCAATTTTAAACTCACTAAAACCGGAATGTTTGTGCGCCCGATGAGCATGGGTAATAACAATTATGTAATGCTTTTGACAGCAATATTGCTGGATGTGTGCACTTTATGGAAATGCATTATTATTTAACAAAATAACGGGAACTTCTGTCTCTGCAAGTGCTGATATTTCAAGGCAATCTGCCCCAACTGAAGTACACCCTCAGTGGCAACACAAAGACAGATGGTTGTGTGTTTTCCAACCGGGTTCTTGCGCGCGTTCAGCGTGCACACGAAGACCATTTATTCTAGACTGAATTCAAACTCAGTGTACTCTGCGTCCAATGTGCATAAACTTGGGCGCCTACGCAGTGAGTGCGTATCAAACGACTGTCAATTTCATTTCAAAACATGCCCTCTTTTGTTCTTGCTCTGAGCGGATAGAATAGGTTGAAAGTGATTTTATCTAGTTTGTTCCATCATGTCTAGCAGCTGTTCTTTGTGTTGTGTTAAGCAGTGCTGTGATAGCGCTGAGAGCGATTCTGTTCTGAAACAAGTGGGTTTCAAGGGGCACCGAAAGCAAATCCAGTTGTTGCTTACACCAAGGTTGCCCACATGTACATGTCAAAATTTCAAGGGTGGGGGGGCACAGATTTCTTCTGTGGCAGGGGGGCATCCCCTTTGTAGTCATGCTGCAGTCTGTAATGCCTTTTGTTCTTTCCTCACTGGAATCTTGGCCTCCTTAGGTTGTTGTCAGATGGAAACGGCCACCACGAACCCCCGCAATTTCAACAGTGGGCTCTTCAATCGCAGCCTGCATTTCCGCGACGGCACCTTGTTTTTGAACTATGAGCACGGCGCGCCCTGCCACAATGGCGCCTTCACCCGGAGCACCGTCATCAACTTCGTATGCTCGCTAGATCGCGGCGCCATCGGGGAGCCCGTGTTCGTGGACGAGTCAGAGGACTGTACCTACTACATCTCGTGGCACACCTCCATCGTTTGCGAGGAATTTGTACGTTTGGACACACTCCTGCTTTGACTAAATGGGGAAATGCAGATTAGAGATAAACACTAGTTTTAATGAAGTCAACAAAAATATTATTTTTAGCATTTTTTCATTTTCATCGAGTAGGCTTAGGGGAGGCAGAATTTGGGTGAAAAGTTAGAAAGTATGGATAGGCTAGCTTTTTCCCCGATGCAAAATGATGGTTTCCTTTTCTTTAAATAGTTTAAAATTTTCCCCCAAAGTCAAATTATCGTCGGAATTTAACTTCACTTAAAATGGAACCTTGAGATATGTAAGGCCCCCAAAAATGTCTGCGGTCTTTGGCCAGAGGCTGGCTCCAATGGTGGTGCGGTGACGCAGCTTCTTTGTTTGCTGCCCTCACTTTTCTTTTCCCCAGAAATGTGCTTGTACTTACGTGCCACTGTTACCAACACTGAAATAGACTGGCCCTCTCATTTGCTGTTTAAAAGTATTTCCAGCTCGTAGATGCATACAGAACATAAGACCACCTCCTTTGTCTGGTTCCCAGAAGTAAATGTACTATGCAGAAATGATGTCATCTGAATAAGAGTGTCTGACTAAATGTATGGGGGCTTAGAGGGACTCCTTTATTGTACATATTACTCGACCGTACCCATCAAAATGCGTTAAAATTACGCAATAGCAGGATTCCAGTTGATCAAGCAAATTTGACAGCTTTTGGACATCATATCATACCAAATAAATAACTTTTATTTTGCTGACGCTCAGGTCCACAGTGACGCATGTATTGACCAGAAACCGGAGCCATTTTTGTCGCCTAACCTTTTTTTTTAATTTGCAGAACAGCTGGTTGAAGTTATTATAAGTCCAACCAATCAATTGTTTCTCTTCTTACACAGATTCAGTGCAATGTGATCAATGGGTCACAGGTCATTGACCTTTCACCCCTGGTCAGTGACCGTGGCTACTATCTGGCCAAGTCCCTGGCCGACGACAAACAGTACTATATCAACCTCTGTCGACCTTTGAATCCTATCCCTGGAGTCAGGTGTCCGCCGGGGTCAGCAGCTTGCTTGGATCAGACCAGCGGTCAAGTGGTATGCATCAACTGTTTACATTTGGAAAGTCTTGTTCCGGAATTCAAAACAAACTCAGGATATTTTAACCCAGCTGTATTGCTTGGCATGGGTTATCATTTAAGCTTTCATTTACTCCCATTTGGTTCAGTGTCAAGTCAATTTGACAGGTTTTTTCTTCTGATTTTGGGAGAATTCTCGCTACTTTGTTGAAAGTGACCAACCGTGTCACTTCTAGCTTCCACAGAGTGGTGTGAATTTGTAGTGACGTAATCAAATAAATTGGACTTAAAGAATTGTCTTTCACACTCCATGGCACACTGAAGTTAAAAGGAAATTCTCTGGCATGGCAAATCTGAGATCATCGGGAAAAAACGGTCATGACTTGGAAAACTGTAGAATGGGTGTTGTCCGCCTGATTTCCTATTTCTCCCTGTTTGATCTTTGGTTGTTTCTGTTCTGATATGTAGAATCTAGGAAGAGTGAATGATGGGCCGAAGATTGTCGACGGCCATGTCGTCATGAGCTACACCAAGGGAGATGTCTGCCCAGAGGACAATCAGAAGAACATCTCCACGCTGATCACACTGTTCTGTGAGCGGGGCACTTCCCAAGTATGCTCAAGTTCTTCTTCTTTCAGAAGGGAAGACCAAAATGTATTTCTTTTCAAACCTGACAATTTAATTCAATTCGCAATGATACCTGACAGCTGTCAAATAAAAAATGACAAATACTGAATATTCAGTTACCTAATGAATATTCACATGAGTTAATTAATATTCAGTCAAGACAGCCTGTTCAGTGGACCTTATGAATATTCAGTCCACCTAAAACAGCCAGAGACCTTTAAAACAAAAAGCTGAGATAAAAGTGAAGAACTACCATGCTGACCCAACTGTTTTACAAAACTGGTTTAAAATTGGCAGTGTTCAACATTGAAGCAAGTGTAACGTTCTGAGTTGACCAAAACTTCATCGTCTTGAGGTCACAGACTGTCAGCACTTTCAACCATATGTAATTTCCTAGCCCTTCCAATCAAAAGTTGAAGATTTTCCAAATTTGATGTAAAAGTTCTGGTAAAGTACTCTCAGAAAGCAATCATTGTGCTTACCGTCTCATGAGATATTTCCATTCCGGCAGAGCACAGAGATCGACTTGTGTGGTAAATTCTCTAAAATACTTATCTGCAGAAAGTGCTACCACCATGTATAAAAGGGGTGTAGTAAGATTACCTCTCTGCTTTGTCACCTCTGCGTAAATCACGCTCTTCTTCTCTGGACTCGTTTTGAAGGGCACCCCGACCATGGAGAGCTACAGTGAGTGCACCTATCACTTCTCCTGGTTGACCAACGCCGTCTGTCCGCCCGCCAAGCCTTCCAAAGGAAAGGACTGCAAATACTTTGACAACAGACTGCAGTATGAGTACGACCTCAGCTCGCTGGCCGAGAGCGAACAAGAGGTACAAAGTCACATTGGGGACTTTATGATGGCTAGGAACTCAACTGATTGGCTGAAACTGATTGGCTGAAACTGATTGGCTGAAACTGAACAACAGGAGCCAAGCCATTGTTAAAAACTGATTCTTAAATGTCTCAGACAGTCTCCCTATTCAACAACGCACAAGTTGACCGTGTATTAACATTGATAATGCCTGCTGGCACCTGGATACGAGACAGTGTAATTCATTCCTGTTGGTCAAGAGTCTGTGTGTGCCGTGGCACGCTGAACTTGTCATGCGCGCGCCAAGTCCATACAAGGAGATTCCTCTGGACTACTTGCACAAGGAATATACCATAAAATGGATGGGGGTGTTCAGTAAAATGAAAGCAAACATTTTTGAACAAAATCCTTGACAAGTTATTGTATAATGACTTCTTTTGACTCTCTGACTAAAGCAGTGTGGAGTGACTACGTGCTTGGTTGGTCTAGAACTAACATTTAAGACCGGCTCAGGCGAATGAATGCTGATACTGCCCCTGGTCAGGGCATTAGTCACGTCCATTCTCCGGTCTTCAGTGCACATTGAAGACTGGCCAAGCACATACTTATTCCCTTTATAACAACTTCCTGATAATGGAAGACAAGTATAGGGTCGTTTAGATTTCGCCTGCAATAACAAACATCGTCCAACTTTCCATCATGGTTGAACTATGTGCTCTTTTGTTTACAGCTGTTGAAATCAGATATCATATCTTGAGAAGCTTGATTTCTCAAAGCCTAAAACATAAAATATTTCGCAACATTATAAGCATTTTTCTACCTCCACTCCCTCCTACTCTTGCCCCGCCCCCTTCTGTCGTTTACACCTGTCAGGTCACCGGACCTGATAATGCCGTGTACAGAGTCCACCTGTGCAACGCAGTGTCCAGCGGGGACAGTCGGTGCCAGGACTCGGCGGTCTGCCTGCAGGACAATGGCGGGGTCTACTCGCTGGGGACCGTGGAGTCCCAGGAGTTCCTGACAGAGGGGCACGTTGTGAAGTTGCAGTACACCGGTGGCTCGCCCTGCGAAGGAAGTGAGGACTAAGGCCGCATCCA
This sequence comes from Acanthaster planci, assembly GCF_054643075.1. NCBI lineage: Eukaryota > Metazoa > Echinodermata > Asteroidea > Valvatida > Acanthasteridae > Acanthaster > Acanthaster planci. The sequence goes on from NC_141791.1 coordinate 13,403,273, forward strand.
AATCAGTTGTCCTGAGCTAGGTCTAGGTCTTCACTCCATTGGAAATATGCAGAGATGCTCTGACATTAGACGTGGCCATAGCTCTGGAAGCCTTTCTCAAACACAGCCTTAGTAACCATTTATTGTAAAATTATGTTTTTCTTTCATTCGTAAAGGTACCATTACTAAGCGTTTTGTGCACATTCAGTCAAAACTTCCCAGACAGTGTCAGCTGCCCAAATTGTGTTACATATCTTAATAGTGTACCCTCATTGGTAAAAAGACCATTCCTGTCTGCTTTTTGCATCGGCAGTTAAAGACTACCCAGATGGTGTCAACTGCCCATATTGTGTCAACTGTCAAAATTGTGTAATAATCAGTGAAATTTCGTGGACTTACCAATTTGCGCATGTCAAGATGTTGTCAATGAGGCTGCAACCTCTTCATAATAGAAACTCCCATCATGTCTGATGCTTGCTCCTCGGATGACTTAAGTTCCCTGTTTTACAACAACTGTTTTCTTCCAGGTGCTTCCAAGAAAAGGAAAACGATCATTTTCTTCAAGTGTTCAGAGACCGTCAAGCCCAACCAGCCGACCTTCTTTTCAGTGAGTCTCAGTGCACTACTATGTCCTATTCCCTGATTGCAGTAAACTGTCTTGCTCAGGAACATGATACTGAATACTTGGTTCTAAAGCCTATCAAAAAGACTTGGTTGCCATGCAACCCTATCAATATAATCACTTAACAATAAAGCTCCATATGAACAGGTTCTTCTTAGTGTGAGGTATTTTGTTCAAGCAATTTACTTTGAATCTTATCAAAATCTAACCGGACCCTTTTCTCCCTTGGCTCCTTTCACAGTCGGACAACGCCTGCAACTACATGTTCCAGTGGGAGACGCCTCTGGCCTGTCCGCCACTGAGCATGCCCTGTGACCTGGCCTACATGGAGAAGGCCTACGACCTCCAGCCTCTTTCGCTCATCACGGGCAGTTGGCCATTCCAAGACAGCGAGGGAAACAAGTAAGTCCCATCAAACGGATTTCATAAAATGCCCCGTTTGTTTAAAGTTCAACTGTGTCAGAGGCAATTTGACATTTACTCATAGCACTTTGTGTTGGCTGTAAGCACAATTGACATTGCCACAATGTCATTGTTGTCACTTCCAAGGCACAGGTGTCACATGTCACCAAAGGAATTTACATTAGTCACTGGATGAGTGTAGCAGAAAAGTAATTACTAAAATGTCACTGTTGTTAGTTTGTACGACCCCTTAAGACCATCGTAGGACCAATCACAAGACCTCCAGTCTGAATTCAAGACACTAAATACTCAAATGAACTGCAATAAAAGTGCTCCGTCGTCATTCTTCACTGTGGTACTTGACTGGTCGTGTGTCTTGTCTTTGATCTAGTTTCAAGTTGTGGCTGGTCTTAAAACTGGTCTTGCTCCTGGTCTTGTAGCTGGTCTTGTGTCTGATCTTGACTTGTGTCTAATCTCATGTCTGGTCTTGTGTCTGGTCTCATGTCTGGTCTTATGACTGATCTTGTGACTGGTCTTATGACTGGTCTTTTTACTGGTCTTATGATGGGTCTTGTGAATGATTCCCCATCTAGTCTCATGATGATCTCAACTACAGCAGCGACCGTTGTTTATAGTCTCACGTGTGATATTTACCTTGCATAACTCAGATACTTCCTAAACCTGTGCCAGCCAGCATTCAACACGCCGGATGAGTGCCCCAAAGAGGCCAGCATTTGCAGACAGCGACCCGACGGAACGGTGGACGTGCTGGGCATGGTCTACACGCAGCTACTCAACGCCGAAGGTAGGAGTTGGGTTCTTGTGCAATTCGCTGTTTGTCCAGAATAGCCTCAGGGGCAAAGAAGCTCAGTGTCCCTCGACCTGGCCTGGAAAAAGGTCTCAGTGGTTTGAAGTGTGTAACTCCTGATCCCATGTTTGCCACCTTGCCCAAGTCATTTCACCCCTATGTTCCCCTCGTAAGCAAGTGCCTGTGGAAGGCAGAGATAGTTGTTGTTGTTGAAGCTTTGTACCTGAAATGGTAGTTTTGGGCTTGGTATACTAGTAAACTCGCCTATTAAGGAGCTGAGACACCTTAAGAAATGTTGAGATATTTTGAGCCTGATGAGTAGGGAAAATGATGTTAAATCAGTGCTTGTGAATAACAAATATGTGACCAATAATTAAACAAAAAAAAGGCTGAAATGTTCGACAAGTCCTTTCCCCTGCTTTTTTCCTGTGCTTCAGAGTGATCCAAAGTCTAACTTTGCTCTGCTGATAGCTTTGGACAGGAATGGTTGTGAATCTTTCATGAGTATAAAAAAAGTAGAAGCTTCTCTGCTTGAGGAATATGAGGTTACCTACTTCAACCCAGTTTGGCGTGTTGGGTCACATGTTCTCAAATACTGCAAGTACTTATTGATAAGGAGACAACCACTGGCTTGAGGCGAGTGGGGAAAATGCATTGCTTGCCTGGTTGGCTGGCAAGCACTTGACGGGATGATTCTCTCCCCCACCACCACAGGAGATGCCAGCAACCCCAGTCTGCATGTCACCTTCCGAGAGGGGAAGCAGGGCGCCTGCGGCAAGGGGAACAATGCCATCGCCGAGAGCGAGATCATCCTCACCTGCTCCGATAGGGTGGGACGTCCCAGACTGAAAAGGTCCGCCATGTACATTTGGGACACTTAGTCAAATTCGTATGGAAATGATCACCCAAGTTTGTAGAGGATGGCTGCTGCTAGTCACATTTAGACCATGCTGTGACTGACAAAAGCTTTCCTGCACTGTCAATTTTTTTCTTCATCTTGAAATTCATAAGATCAACAACTGTTTCGACTGCAGTCAACCTCTTTCAGCACTGTAAATTTGCAAAGTATGACATCAATTTTCTTCCTTTTTTGGGGCCTGTTAGCACTTGATCCATCGTGTGGCACATTTAAGTGAGCTTGCTTACAATTATGCAACACTTCAATGGTTAAACTTGGCAGCATTCTTGAAATAATGACCACCCAGTTGTCTGCGCATGGATTCATTGAATTGCAGTTTCTTTTTTTTTTTTTCGGCAGTGTTTCCCCCCCTAACGATTCGGAATGCAGGTTCATCTTTGTCTGGGAGTCCAAGGTCGCTTGCAGCGAAGAGAGGTACGAAATGGAGGGTAAAACTTGACAAACAAATTATAGTTTGCTTTCTTGCTTTGTTACTGGACGCTGGTCGTTCTCCTGTCAAGGTTCTTTCTTCAGATTTTTCTGACATTGTAACATTAATGAAATGCCTTTTGAAACTGAAAGTGATCGCGTCTTGCAGGGTTGCCGTCGAGGTGACGAATGGAAAGGTGACTGATCCGGAGACTAAGGCGACCTTTGACCTTTCACCCCTCATTAAACACAGGTATGGCATTTTGTGATATCCTTTATCTCAGTCAAATAAGGCGTTATATAAAAAAGGAGGTGAAGGGATATATTTGCATGAAAGTGAAAAATCTTGAAATGGAAGTGTTTTGTTTCCTCAGCACCTGGGTAGCCGAGGGAGATGAACGAGATGAGAAAAGTGGAGAAAAGTCGGTCTACACTTACTACATTAGCCTTGGTTCAACCATTTCCCAAGTAGACGGGGACGCCAACGGAGTCTGTAGCACTGCCGCTGTATGCCAGAGCAAACAAGATGACCCATTCTTCAGGAACATTGGTGATGTGTCGCAGGAAAAATTCTTCATGAAGGGTGGGTCTGGCGTAATGATATCTTTAGCCTGCTACTGTGGTTAAGTTGTTAGTTGAGTGCATCTCATGTCATTGGTCCTTTCACAAGTTCAGATGCCAGACCAGCCGCAGGTAGCAGGATAGACATTAACCTAGGAATGCTTCAGCGATAGACTTGACTACAACCCATTAAAAAAAGAGAGTCGTAGCCAATGTTGTATTCAAGTCCTTTCAAGTCCCTGTAAGTCCATCACAAGTCCATCAAAGTTCATTAAGTCTTAAGCCAATTCACAAGCTATTCAAATGAGCTGTGACAAAAGCATTCCTTTGTCATTGTTCATCCTGTTACTCGTGACTTGCCTTGTGATGGGACTTGTGACTGGACTTGTGACGGGACTTGTGACAGGACTTGTGACGGAACTTGTGATGGGACTTGTGATGGGACATGTGACTGGACTTGTGACGGGACTTGTGACGGGACTTGTGACGGGACTTTTGACGGGACTTGTGACTGGACTTGTGACTGGACTTGTGACTGGACTTGTGACGGGACTTGTGACGGGACTTGTGACGGGACTTGTGAGTGGACATGTGACGGGACTTGTGACTGGACTTGTGACTGAACTTGTGACGGGACTTGTTAAAGGACATTTAAAGAGCAACTGTAAGGAAAACATGTTTTCTCTGATTTTATCTTTTCAAATAAATACAGACGCATCCAAATAGAATGCAGTGTCATTTGTCTTCAGAGCTCAACTATAACAAGCATAAAAGGTTTTTTTCTGTTCACGCCAAGATGTGAATTCTGAATGTAGATTGCATCATTCGGAGAAAACACAGAAAATGAGGGGAACCCTCACCCTGTGTTTGTAGTGGATAAACCCTTGTGCATGCCAAACAATGTATGTACCTTCGGGAATCACGTGTTTTGGTTCTTGACGTTTCCCTTCTTACCCAGATGAAATCTTGGAGATGGTGATCACCAACCCCAACACCTGCCGGAAGAAAGGTGTGGAAGACGTGGAGACGACCATCGTCTTCCAGTGTGATCCAAACATAGGATTGGTGGGTTATTCGCCATGCCCACTGCCAATTCAAACCAACCCAGCCGGTCCTGCCAGGTCACTTTTTGAGCAATAAGACATTGGCACTAAGAAAGAAGAAAGTAGTGGGTTCGAATCCCACCGAGCAAGTTAATTTGATATGAAATCACAGTATTGAGGGTTTGCATAGCTGCCATCTTGCAGGCCAGCACTTTTGTTCCACAAGGTATTGCACAAAGGAGGTTTTCCTGTGGAACGAAAGAACTGCCCTGCAATATGGCTACAATGCAAAGCCTCTATTCAGGATTCATTTTAGGGTGAGAGTGCATAGGAAGGAGCAAGATTTGGGGGGGGGACTAGTTGAGAAGTTATGCGTTCCCAAAGGTGTCAGTTTTCAGTGTCTGTGACTAGAGCTGCTCAGGGAGAGAGTTGCGACATGAGTGTCTCAATTGTTGGAACCAAAATGGTGGATTATGCTGCACTGCTTATGTTGTGAACAGCTATTTTATTTTCAAAATCTGAAGTTGGCGCCAGTCTTTCTGTGTACAGCTCTGTCTGTGTCAAGTGCTCAGACAGGAGTCAGGAATAGTGGGGAGGGGAGGAGCCTTTACCAAGATAAAGAGGGTGTCGGCTCTGCTTGCGTCCAAGTTTTAGCATTGATTTGAATTTTTTGTGTCTTTTTTTTTTTTCAGGGGAAGCCCACTTTTGATTTTGAGTCCATCAGTTGCCAGTACTACTTCCTGTGGCTGACGTCAACGATGTGCAACACAGCGTGAGCTCAAACCCCCCCTTAATTCCAAAACATTTTAGAGTCCCTTCATTCAAAGTTCAGTTGCTGTTACTCTTCAAGTATACCAAATTCATGACCCCGAGCTCTTGAATGTGTTTCTTTTTACACTGACAGGATTCCTACTCAGGCTCCCAAGCCCAACAGTGGGGGCGGAGGGGGTGGAGGGGGCAAAGGGGGGTCAGACAGCCCCGCCAGTGGGGCGACCTCCAAGGTCCCCGTGGTGATGGGCATACTCGTAGGCGTGGTTGTGCTCTGTCTGCTCATCATTGTATTCCACAAGTCAGAGAGAAGGTACTACTTCAGTCACCTAAAACAATGCCACGACGTCTTTTGCAGAAGGGCTGGGAATGGCATTGACTTAAAACTTAATAATACCTAACTTAAATAATACCTAACTTAAATAATACCTATGACAATAGATACAAGCACCAGAAGTGCTTCTGACTAGCACCTGTACTGTACATATATAATCTATGTCGTCAACATCTACAGTGCTAGAGGCAAGCACTTAGAGTGTTAGGAAATAACACCTGAAGTACTCAAGACTACACCTATGGTGCTGGAGATGGGCTCCTATGGTGATGAAGACTAGCCTCTATAATGCACAAGATCAGTGCCTGTAGTGCTTTACGCAATCACCCATAGTGGAGACAGGCACCTGTAGTGCTGGAGACTATAAATACCCATTACTCCACATGTCAGCACCTACAGTACTGTAGACTAGTGTCCACGGTGCTGTAGAATAGTGCCTATAATGCTTGAATCCAGTACCAATAGTTGCTTGACTAGCACCTGTAGTGTTACAGACTTGCAGTAATTGTGCTGGAGAGTAGTACCTATAATGCCTGGTTATCAATGACCTACTCTTTGAATTAATACCTTCATTTCTTTGAACTTTTCTCTTTTTTCTTGCGGCTTTTTCAGGTCAGCTGTTTACTATAAACTCAGAGGCCTGTTTCCTGGGGCATACAGTAATGTGCCCAGTTACTCATATTCACAGGTAAGTACTAAATTATGATTATAGCACCAATGAACACCTGTTGCTGATTTGTTGTCGTCTCTGTCAGTCTTTGTGTGAAAATCTCTGTGACAGTGCAGTGTGACCTTGTGCCTAAATCTTTCACAAAGCCAAAGCGCTGGTTTTCTCACACAAGCTGGGCCCAATTTCATGGAGGTGCTTAACAGTTAGTAGAAAAGTTGTGCTAACTTTGGCAGAAAAATTTGCTAACCTTAAGCACTATTTCACGGCGGCGCTTGCCGTTGTGCTAAAGGTTAAGCACACATGCAGATTTCTATTGTTACGTCACCAAATTAAAGCAAATATTTCTCCAAGGCTAGCATGCCTTTGGCTGTACTTACTGCTTACGGTCAGAGAGATTCCATCGTTACGATTGCTTTCCTTTTACAGTAAACTCCGGCTAAGTCAGCACTCTTGGGACTCAAATTATAACGACTTACGCGAATGCCGACTTGTGTTGTAAGTCGTCATTTTGCTGACTTACACGTACACATGTATTGCCTATGTACATGTACATAATGATTCCTTGCACTAATTCAATGGCTTTAATTTATCCTGGTTTATTCTACCTTCAGGGTCGATCCCTGTAAATTCCTTCTTGATAATTATCCTCATCACGGGCTGCAAATTTGATAATTGATCATGCCTGCCCCTAAGGACGAAGCAAGGATGGCAAGCCACTTGCATATCACATCACGACTCAACTGTGCAGTACGTACATGTATGTGATACAGTTACGGTACAGAAAACATACACTCATCATCCGTACACGCATTGGTTAAGTTCGTTCAACAAGGCCACCCGCAAAATGGACAGAGCGCATGCGTGTAGCACTAGAGGGGTTACTGGTATTGATGTACTCATGCTGGCCGATTATCAACCACGGCCTGTGCGGCTAATAAACGGACATCCGTCAAGCAGTGTGGGACTTGTCACTTGACACTTCCTGGCAATTGCGGCGAAGAAAACTGATACCGAAGCACAGGTTTTTTTTAATGCCGACTTACTCAAAGGAATCTTTGTGGTTTTGTGGAAAAGGGACCGAGAAAAACATGCCGACTTATACGAAATGACGACTTAGAAATGAAATTTTCAATGGAAATGCATTACAGACGATCGGGACTTTTGTCAAAAGGCCGACTTGATGATATGACGAGTTACGCGGTGCCGACTTAGTCAGAGTTTACTGTACATCTGTATTTGAGTGAATGGAAGCCGCGAGCAAAATTCTTGTTTATTTTGTTCATCCAACCGCGCATTTATCACTTATTACAGGATGAAGCAACAGTTAAGACAATGGAGAAATGTTCAGTTTTAGAGGAGGGAGGAAAAGCCTAGATAAATATTCCAGGGAAACCCACAGAATCAGGCAGGGACGGAAAACCCAATCCATGTGGATTGGGTTTTCCACTACACAAATATCCACTGTTATTATTATTATCATTATTAGGATTATCCCTTAACTACTGCTGACTCTTTGCTTAAATCTGCAAAAGCTTTCCAATGGCGATGTTGAGGAGTCTTTACTCGGCCAGAGCAATGCCCGGAGCATCTACAGTGACGATGAGGATGAAGAGCTGATACGTGATACCAGCAAGGGCAGTACCATGGAGTACAGAGACGATAGCGATGAAGACATCTTGCCCACTGTATAATGTAGGATCGTTTATCGAGGCTTCAAGGTGTGTGTCTGTGTGGACTGTAACTTCAAACAGTGCTTGCACCCCCTGAAAGTGGTGTTGCACTTTTGGGATTAAATTATAGGACAAGTTTGATTAAGGACCACGTTACTCTTAGTTCGACTAACAGTTTTGGTCGTTTGCTGATTATACCTCCCTTAATCTACAGAGTGCAGTGACCAGTAATTGTTGCTAATCTAAATGCTCCATTGCCATCTGTATTCTGAAACCCGTTATGATTCTGTTTATTTGTTTGCTTTGATAATATTTCAGAAGTAGCCAAGGTGCCGACGTGACCAAGCACTCACTACTCAACTTGAGTGACCAAGCACTCACTACTCAACTTGAGTGACCGAGCACTCAAGCGAGCATTTTGGGGTAAGGGTGCCTGTTGTCGGAGAGCGTTCCCTGTCCCTCCAGGCATTCCACTTCCCAGAATTGAACGGTCTAGCCTTAAATTAAGCCTCTTCAACCAATTTGTGGAGCCAGATCTTGTTGGTTCTGATGCTTGAAAATGCATTATGTGTGCTAAAACATATAAAGCCTTTGGAATTTTCTATTGGAAACTATAATCAAGTTCCTGCAAGTTTGTGTGATTAATAGTGACTTTGTGATTATGAAATGTCTCCAACCCTTGCCAAAAAAAGTGGACAAGTTTTTGTGTTGTGACTATATCGGCAGCTAGTATGATTTTCTTTTTCAGATAATCAGATTTTACATGTGCTTCTAAGAAGTATAAATAAGTTCCAGCGGAGCTGTTGCAGCATTTGTCACACTAGTCCATCTGGTTCCAAGTAGTACCATCCATTTCCAAGTTATTCCATGTTGTTTGCTTGGTTCTCATAGTTCTTTTCAAATCAGAATGAGCATTTGATGATTTTCGGTTCCTTTAGGCTCCGTTTTGTTCCAGCTGAATTGTTTTGGTTCTACTAATCAGTTCCGGTTAATTTTGGTTCTTTTATGACTAACAAGTTCCTGTTAGTTGACATTACTTCACCTCAGCTCCTGTTTGTTCAGGTCCTCCAGTCTGTGCGAGATCTATTCTAATGGCTACCAAGCAGTTCTAAAATGTAAATACTTGCTATTTGAGGTGGTCTATTATATTATTGGGCAATGTGTACCTGTTTTGTACTTTGCTAACTATAATTTTTCTATGTCTTTCCATTTATTCATCCCAGCCCAGCCCAATTTCTTCAAAATTCTACATCAAAGTACTTTGATGGATTTTAAAGGATTTGGGACCACACAGCCTATCATTGTTATACTTCTCATGGGCACTGGTTATGTTTTGATGAACTCTCAGAGGTTCTTTACAAAAACTCCAAAGACAGATGTAATTGCTCAAGTACCAGATGATGGTACTTGAGAATCGGTTCCTCTATTCCGTTCTGGCGTGTGCTTTAAAGTGGTTTCTTCTTGGTTCTAAGACAAGAACTTTGTGATGGGACTCAAGCATTGAAATATACTTTGTATTGTGTGTTTTGTGTATAGAGTGAAACTCGGTGTTCCAACCATGTTGTTGTTCCCTCTTGGTGTGTGTATAAAGCGCTGTTTAATTGTATTTATGAAAAGTGCATTTTAATCATGGGAAAAGTCAACAGAATTTTATATCTACTTGAAGGAGAACAATAGTTGTGCAAAGTGAATGTATTTTTTGCTTAAACAGAAAAGACCAAGAATCGAGCGGTGGTGACTTTTAAAAATACCCCCCCTTTAAAATCTGACAATGAAACTTTTTGATGGGTACTTAAACTGTGACACATCAGGTAACAGAAATAAATAGTGACAACCTGGAAACTTTTTTTCGTAGCTCATAGCAAGTTTATTAAACTCCAAGACGGAATCGAGGAATTTCAAACCAGACAATAGCCATCATTACAAGGAACAGAGTACAGTGGTACGGGGCTGGTGATTGACGTTATCTTGTAACATTGGTGATATATTTTTCTAACCAGTTTAGAAACATTGAAAAATAGAAGTTGCTTTCAGAGTTACTTAGTATTAATGGAATTAATACCAATTTTCATGAACGTATGCACATAATTTACAGAGATATGAGGTACCACAACTCTATCAAGCCATTGATTTGGTTTTCTGCTCAAAAATAAAGATGCTGTAAACCACTACCGAGGCCGAAAAAAGTTCTGAGATAATTTTGGTGATGTCTGCCGAAAGTCCCTATTTGTTTGAGATGAAGTGGCTTGATTTTTAAGACTTGAGTTGAATTTCTTCATATTTGGATTTGCAAAAGGAATTGTTTGATTTCTTCATATAGTGTCAACCTGAAAGGTGCTTATTGATTTGTCATCAAGACCATAAGTTTCTATTTTGTTTTGTTCCTTCAAATCATGATTTAAAACTAAAATTTCATTTTGCAGTTTGTAATATTACTTTTACTATTCTTAATTTTGAGATATTTGAAATGTCTGTCTGGAGTACATCTATCCTAGATATATAAAATAAAGTAAATATAAATGAAAGTGAATTAAAATTAAAAGAAAAAAGCTGGAAATTATCTGTTGTAATTGCTGCATTAAAATATAAGAAATGCCATCTAATAAGTTCTTTTGTGTTTACCCATTCTTAAGCGATTTCAATTTGATTAAATCCACCCCGTAACAGAAAGAAAATGAACTAAAAATGTAATAAAATACTTCAGAAAATAATTAGCCAAATAATAAATCAATTAAATAAAAATCTAACCGAAATTTAAAATTAAACGAAATGTAAAATAAAATTAAAAAGAAATCATTTTTTTAAATTTTGTTTTTAAATTTTTTTTGGTGGTTTTTAAAATTTTTTATTTTTTTTTTCCATTTTGTCATTTTTGAATTTTTTTTTTGCTTTTGAAGTTTTATTTTTTTTTTGTATTTTTATTTTTTTACAAAAAGGTCAACAGGCAAAGAGTTTCCCCAGAGCGTATACGTGACATGAAGAAGGTTACCAGTGAATTGATTGTTGACATATGAATGATTACCAGTGATAAGGTGCTGTGGACACCGAAATGTAAGGCTGTTGTCATTTTGAGGAGAGCCATTTCATTTTTTCATGTTCGTGAATGTTCAATGTGCGTTGAACTGAACCATCTAGGAGATGAAAACCATTGAAGAGTTTATTTTGAAGTTGAATTTCAGTTGTTTGCAAGATTGCATCCAGAGTTTTCAAGAGAACTGTTGATATTGTTGGATTTTAATTGTGTGATAAAAATGTGTATCTTTATTCGAGAGAGTTCAGTGAAATGTAAGGTTTTATCCCTTGTCCGCGACTTGCACCCACAAACGAAAATTTCGACACCAAAAAATGTGAAATATTGAGAAATGTATTACACAAATATGTGGAAAAAAAATAACGTTTGAGATGACGCTGAATGACCACAAAACAACATTTTCAACCAAGACAATGGACCTTCCATGAACCTGAATTAAAATGACTAACCGAACCGCGAAATTTTACGAATAAACAAAACTGACGATGGGGGATCTCGTGCAAACCATCTCGGTGCGGGTAAATTTGTACTAATATTGGAGGGATCCGGAACTCCTAAAAAAATTAAGACTTAAGAACGGAAAACGTCAGAAGGCTGTAAAGGCAAGACGAAAGCATAAAAGTACAGAAAAGAAGATAAAACAAGAAAGCATGGAGTATTAAAGAGATAGCTTGAGGGAAGACAGAAGACGAGAAAGGTAGAAGGAAAGCTGAAGAAACTAGAAAGACTTCTTCGAAAGCCCGCCAAGCAATTAAGTCATGCGATATAGAACCGATGATACTTCTTGCTGACGGTTGGGAAGAAGTGAAAAAAAAAGTGGCGCGAAGAACTCAAGGTGGAAGGTTTAAGGTAAAAAAGACAGGAAATATGAAGTGAAAGACGAATGGAAGAAGGAATAGAACTCATGCTAAAGAGTTGAAGATTGATAAGCTATTGATAGAGTATTCACTGATAAAGAACTGGACAGATCGACCGTTGACCGACCACAACTGCTGACTAGTAACTGATTACCAACTCTACCGATCAGTTCATAGCTAACCGACCTGATGAAATAAATTGTAGCAAGGTAACTGATATCGGATGAACTTCCTACAAGACAACCAAATTAATCAGAACTGAACCAAACCAAAACTTAAAACAACCAAATTAACCGTCCACAGTCAACCATAACCACACCCAACCACAATCAACTGCACCCATACACAATCAATCACACCCGACCCACACTCAACCACACCCAATCACAATCAACCACACCCAAGCAAATAGCAGCATCCGCAAACGACATCAATCAAACATGCCCAATCACAACCAGTTATCACACCCACTCACAATCAACCACGCTCAACCACAATCAACTACTACTGAGTAAAATAGCAGCATCGACAAACATCAAGCACACTCGACCATAATCAATTCCCACACCTTATTACAACCAACCTCAATCTACCAAAATACCACAATGAACCACACCCAACCACAGACACACCCATTCACAATCAACCACAGCCAACCACAACCACTGCAGTCAACCCCACTCAACCACAACCACCAGAACCAATCACATCTTACCACACCCAACCACAATAAACTTCAATCAACAAGAATACCACGATTAACCACACCCAACCATAAACACACCCATTTACAATCAACCACAGCCAACTACAACCACTGCAGTCAACCCCACTCGACCCCATTCAACCACAACCACCAGAACCAATCACACCTTACAACAATCAACCGCATCCAACCACAACTCGACAATCGATCACATCCAAATCAACTGTATCCACCCACACCACAACACCACAATCAGTCAACCACCCATGACCATCCGCGGTCAACCACACCTTGTCACAGTCAATCAAAACCAACCACAACTATGAACAAAAGAAATGAATGATGAAATTAAAATGACGCCAAAAGCCTAAGAACACTGTTACCACAATGGAAGTGATTCGAGACAGAATCCAGAATTCGTACTAACCCGGCGCGCAGATTTAAAGCCATGGAATGATTCCTGTGCGCTGATTTTTTCTGAGATTTTTTTTACCCATGCTGATAGAATCGCTTTCCATCTTTGAGAATAACTGTTGGTAAAAGAAAATCATGCAAGCCCTTCCTTACATTCCACTGACAAATAAAACATGAGGTCTCAAAGTCATTAAGATGTGAAGACGGTGGTAAGTATTTCTGAAGAAATCATTTGATGAATTAATATTTCTGGTTGAAGTGGTTTTCGGCTCTCCTCAAAATGACTTCCCTCAATACTGTTGAAAAGATCAAATTTTCCAGTATTAATCTAGACACCCCACCCAGCTGAGTTTGATTTATTTGCAATCCTGACACAATAAAATTTACTTTCTTTTTCAAATTTCCCCTCTCAATTTGCCTGTGACAGCAGTTATTTACATATATTGTGAAATTCCCCCCTCCGTTTTTCTCTCTCCTTTTAAAAAGTTTTTCCTTTGAACCCCCCTCTTGTAATGACCGTTTGTACACAGTACAAAATGATGTAATCATCCCCGATACTGACATGTACATAGTACAAGAATTAAATCCATTGGACAGGTATCGACATGTACATAGTACATAATTATTCCCCAACAGCTGATGGTCGTTTAGTTGGAGATTTGCTCGCCCGCCATTTCCTCCTACTGTCTGTGGTCTTGTCTCTCGCCTCTCATCGGTGATACTTCGATGACTTTCCTCGCCTCGCGCAGCTCCTCATCCTTCTCGGCAATCTTCTTCAGGGCAGCACGCAGGCGCACTTCGGTGTGGTGGTGTTTCTTTTGCATGTTGCGCAGGTCACGATTGACGATGGCACGACCCTGCATAACCTGTGCATATAATAATTATGAGGAAGAAATCTTCAGCGTCTACCTTCTCACTAACACCCAGATCCCTGGATGTGAGGTGATTGCATTTGGGGCTTGAGGCCTATGTGTGGGGCAGCTCTACTTACCTGAGACATGATCTCCTTCTGTTGGAGGCGTTCTGCTGTTGCTTGGATCTTGTCTTCCTCCAGAGCGGCCAAGTTGTTATGGGCTCTGCGGATGTCCAACACCAAGTGCTGTGTCTGCTGGATGCGAACCTTGTCAAGTACTTGCTGTGAATTTAATTTTAAAACATCACATCATTTATCTTTAATATTGAACAGTAATCCATTAACTCATTAAAGCTACAATATGTCAATTGCTGCATCTGTATTAATTCTATCAGGCCACATGTTCTCGGTCACCTTACCTTGCGACGTTCTTCAGCCATCTGCATGCGACTCTCGATCTCCTCTCTCAGCTTGGCATCACCTTGTGCCTCTCTCATCTTCTTCGCTTTCTTCAGCCTCTCCAGGCGGGCTGGCGGCTTCTTCAGCAGGCCAAATTTCTCCTTGACAAAATACTCATAGGCGACACCTCCCGCGCGTGTCTCTGGACGAGCCACGATGCCAGCATTGCGGAGCTCCCGAAGGATTTCCTGACTTTCCTGACGAGCATGGAGCTTCTTCTTGTTGCTGATCTTCTTGGCAAAAAGAGGAGTGCCCAAGACGTAGAGATCTGAAGCAAGAACCAACATGTAAACCAAGCAATTTCAGCTAAAAACAAAGTTAACTGGCAAATAATGATTTCTTTGTTCTTCCTTTTGAGGTGGTTTTGATGATGTCACCGATGACTTACCCGGTGTTTTTGGACGCTCGGCAGTTTCCAGCTCCAGCAACTCATCTCCATCAGCCGTGTCCTCAGTGATCATGTAGGGAGACAAGCTGACCTCGCTGAACGTCGGTGAAGGGCTGTCGTCATGACTGGCACGCGAGCGGGGGTGGATGGGAGAAGGTGGCTTGTTGATACCCACGATGGTACGGTCTGACACATTGGTGGTGTGCTGGTCCTCGGGCAGGGCAGGGGCTACCTGCATGTGTCATGTGACATCCAGGCCAAAATAATATTTATCAAACTTTGTTTCGTTTCGCATGCTTATTACCTCTATGTTTAAGGTTTGCATTTGAAAAAACAAACAAACAAACACACCAGCCAAGAAAGGTCGGTTAATAAAATGTTCGATCAATAGGTTACCACACCCAAAAATACCTTCACAATCGGGCACAAGCAGATTAACAGTACATTCATTCCAGGGAGAAATTTCAATTTCAGGAGCAACCTTGACAAAATAATATATCAATATTTATCGGCTTCATTTTTCAGTAAAGCAAATTTTGTACGTTATTGAGCCAACTTACCCGAATCATGTTGCGACGGTTCTTAAGGAATTTCCAGAAGGAGACGGACTTGTTCTTGATCATCCCCGTGGACAATTCTTCGGCTGGTGACGAAGCCGGCACAACTTTGGACTGATTGCAACCACCCATGGCAAAATTCTTGGTCAACTGATAATTTTCGAAGGATACTCACTAAAGAAAGTAGCTCAAAATTCTCCGAGATACAAAACGCTGCTACTCGCTAGTTTGCTATCGTTCCACTGCCTGGTTTGTTTACACACTTTTTCGCCTTTATTACTACTTTGTGTTTGGCTAAAAGTTTCTCCATAGAAACGTGTGCAAATTAATGACATAAATGTTTGTTTCGACATAAACGAAATCACGGCGTTAAGTCAACAAGTACTGAACGCGCGAGTTTCGGGTTAGCAATATGCATGATTAAACGCTGTCCACGTTGACTAAAATGCGTCACAAACGAAACGCACGCGTGTAGACTGTGCTGCATTGGTCAGTACATTGTAATGAGCGTTGATATGAATATTCATAACCTTTCCTATGAAATATGCAAATAGGATAAGGCGCATGCGCATTACTACCACTGTTTGGCAAAGTTGCGTATATCGATGACGTAACAATACAAATCTCAATGCATGCGTCACTATCGCCGTTTCTGTACTAGTATAGTTTGAATATCGACAAGAATATAATATCAAATCAGTGCTCTGAAATAAGTGATTGCAGAGCTTTCGGTAACTGAGTACCTTCTTCAGGGCAAGCAGATTCAGTTCATGAGTGCCAATTTCAAAGACAAGGAATTGTTTTTTCAACCTCAGGACACTGAAAGCTTCACTTAGTTTCGAGAAAAGCGTTCTCAAGTATCGGGCAAAGGCTGTGAAAATGGTTTTGATTGACCGTCAACGCTCCAGGTAATGGTTACTCTCAGCTCGCCTACACTGCGGACAGTGTTGACGGCCGCATTTGCCAACCTGTGTTAGTAGAGAGCATGCGTCCGTCCAATTTGCCTATTTGCATAAAGGAGAAAATGTTTTTGAGAATTTCGGTGTGGAATTGGTTAGAGTATCATTTAACTGGTAACAGTCTTTATGATTGTCATTTACATGGTTTGGGAGTACACTTTGTCTGTTGACCTTTTTGAAAAATATAGAAATCACCAAAAAAAAAAAAAAAAAAAAACACACACACACACACAAGTGTGTATTTGCCTGCAACTGGGGACCCCCTATTGTTCCTCTTTTGTTAGTACTTTAACTTTTTTACAAGACCACCCATATGTTTTGTACACAGTTGTCAATCGGGGACCCTCTGTCAATTGGGGACCTTATTGTCCTCTATTGTTCAAGGTCCCCAATTGAATGCAGAAACAAACTCAACCACACCCACCCACACACACACAATAAAAAAATCAAACTAACAAAATGAAAAAAGGACAAATTTTAACAAATAAAGAAAAATAATTGAAATAAAAAAATAAACATAAATTTCACAAAAATGTTTTTTTCTTATTGCAAGTTTTAAGCACTGGTTAGTCGTTTATTAGATTCGTCAGTTTAGGTAGTTGTCTTAATCTGTTGATTAGTTTTGAGTTTATTGTTCCATTCGTTAAACTACTTGATTTAAATTTCGATTTCTTTCTGTTCAAGGGATGGGCTCATTCGAAATTTTAAGGATGGATAAACAAAATAACAAATGCTGATAGATTATATTTCTTTCATTTTTATGCAACAATTACAACAGAACATTTCCGGAATTATGTTTATTTCTTACTTCATCTTCATTTGTATTCGGCTAATTCCATATACTTCTGATAGGTCACTCAAGAAGTTCCAGATGTCCCAAAATGAAGAACCGTAACATTAATTCAACAAACTAAGTTTCACAGCTGATTCCATTGAAAAAAACAAAATATAAAACCCATAATTGCCTTTCAGAAAAACAATCTTAACGATCACTTTTTCGTATTTAAGTACAAACTTCTTAGCAAATCAAAATATTAGGAAATTCATTTCAAGTCTTTATAAATCAAGTAGTAATTTGTCTTAACCGGACAAGGACTTTTTCGGAAAACGTCATCAAATGTTTCCGCGTAATATTTGTCGGCCTCTGTGTAATGGTGTACGCCATTTTTATTTTGATCAGCCTGAGAGAGTTGTGGTAAATCGTACGTCTTTGTAAATAATCCAGATAAGTTTATACAAATTGGTATTAGCCTTCATCCGTTTTATTTGCAAACATTCAGGACACTCCCTGATACGAGCGATTCACATTAGTGCGCCACCAAGAGTTTGCCACGCGCTAGCCAATCACAATGCGCAAAATTTGTTGACCCTTTCCAAACGCGCACTGGGTCGACAAATTTCGCGCATTGTGATTGGCCAACGCGTTGCAAACTCTTGGTGGCGCACTATTGTGAAACGGCCGTATTGAAACTACTTCTGCAATTACATCAGCGCAGTCGGGTTCGAAATGTATAGTATGAAAATACAAACGGGAACTAACAATAAGTGAACCTTAATGTTGGACCATGGAGGAAGGACCTCCATGGTTGGACTATCAAACAAATCAAGTCACTACTATATTTGGCAAATAACACCATCTACGAAGAATCTGTTTACATTAATTCCTTACAAGTATTTATAAGTCAATTAAACAGTACTGATCTATGTGTTTTCCGCAAGAAGAATCTTGATCACATAAGAAACCATGCAATAATAAGGAAGAAACATCACATTTCACTTACACCGTGTTTGTGTCTCTCTGAAAATCACAGGAAATCTCACTTTCTGATAAACTTATTTGGAAATTTAATAGGCTCAAATCGCGTGGATAACTCGACAAATCATAGAATAAATCATGAACTATCTCTTCCTTTTGTTCAAGATCACAGGGAAAAAATGACTGCAAAAAGTGCCCATATCGCAAACCTAGCGTCCGATCTATGCGTACTCTAAAGTAGCCTGAGTACTAGTGCACGTGCGCCTGGGATCTAACTACTGTACATGTATAAATAATTATTTATGCGAGGAACTGCTGTGGGAAAACTGTGTGGTTCAGGATCACAGAGCTGAATCGGCTGAATTATTGACAGATTTATGAAAGTCTATAAAGTTTAGCCCTGAACTTTACGGTTTCTACCCTTTAATTACCATTCGCACTTTACTGTCACCGCACAACTAACATTCTCGAAACCATGTTTTCTAGAATTTCTAACTAATGATTTTTGAAAGAACATACGCAGACGTAGGAACGAAATTGACTTCCTTGGTAAATAATACACACGTCAGGCCGAACAACATTCTCCTAGTAGAACAAACTCGATGCCCAAAACAATCGAGAAATTTAGATAAATGTACCACAGCACAGGGACTGACCACAGACATGTTGCGTTTTGTTCAAAGCCAAATTTAACAAATATCGGGGTCAATATATTCAATTTTTAGGCACATTGATTGCCCGTCTGTTAGCTTGGGCGACAGTTGCCCTGATAGATAGTTGTTCTGAAGCCCTCTGCCGTCCGAGGCAATGGTAATCTGGGTTGGTAAATTCACAATCGCGCTTTGGCTCGGTGCACCTTTAAAGAACTTGACCTTAATACAGCGGTACAGTACAGAGGTCAGAATGGAGCGTGTGCTTTGTGTACGTGTGTGAATGGTCCCCGTTCCGTAACCCTCGTAAAGCACATCAGTATGCATGTACAGCCACACTGTGCCCAGTGCATGCAGTGTCAATCCCCGCGAGTTTTGTGACCCGTGGATGTGACCCACTTCTCTCATTTCCGCATTGTGGGGGAGCATAGCCGCGCGTGCGCGATCAGGCCGAAGCCCAGGCTCCGAAGTGCGTCACACCGCCTAATTCCACAGGGGGAGCCCGACTACCGTGTGATTGTAGGCAAACTATAAGTTCTCATTGTGTCGTAAGGCAGGGCGCGAACCTGTTCCGTGGGGCCCCTAGATGAATAAATAGGGCTAATGCTAATGTAAAAGACCTTGACCGGAGGGGGACACGAATGTGATTTATTAAACTGTAAAGCTCAGCTAGCTGCGCCGTAGGTCTAATTTTATCTCAGTGTTGTTAAGTTCAACAAAGCCGTGTACACGTTGGTTTATATCCTGAAGTTCAGTTTACGTGCGCTTCCGATTTTCAACAAGCGATGTCGCCGTTGTATGCCAATATAACATGGGGCTTTCCCGCTTGAATTTTAAAGAAATACTTTCGTTCGATCAATTGCTGTATTCTGTTGTAAATTAAACGGCGTTGCACGAGACCAATTTGTTAATCTGTCCTTGTGCCCCCCCCATCGTGATTATTGTTTGGTTTCAGTCAAACATGCACCGACAGCCCCATCATAGTTACTGGGAAATGGGGCCCGTCGACTTACATGTATGCATATTCGTTAATGTTTCTCCCGCGTGAATCGGTTTGTGCAAAATGTACTCAATTAATAGGTTGTTCCATTCGAAAAAGAATTCTGTGAGAAACTTAACAGCTTTTCGTTGCCACTGTGTTGATCAACGCGCATGCGTGGGTTGACCTCGTTCCTCTTCGTTTACCAGACCAGCCGTTAATTTAACCCTGAATTGCCAGACAAATCTGCCCCCCCCCACTCCAAATGGGGCCTACTGCCCAGTGAAATCATGGAGCTGTGAAATGAACGTAATCATGGCGAATATGTTAGAAAAATGGCGGCACGTGTACGTCATGTGTATAGCAACGACAAAAAAGTGACCTCGCGCGCAGCGATTCTAAAGTTCACTTCATTGTCGCGCGCAACTTGAAGGGTTGGTTGCTTTTGTTACCAACGTGAATGACCAGAGCGACCTTTTGGCTCATTAAAAATAGATTGAGCAGCTGCCGTGGTCTGAGATAGTCCAGGTTTGTGCTGGAAATAATAATTGAGCCAAGGATACCCCACAGTTATAAAAGGAACAAATCATAAATATCATGGTGAGTTGCTTGTCCAACAAAAAGTAAGCAGGTGATGTCTGAACTGGGGCGTTGAATAGGTCTGAACACTTTTCTTGTCTCATTTTTTTTTCATGGGTGAATATTAAACTGGTTGTTTGAATTGAGCATATATGCCGATGGAAGTGTTTACTGGAGTGGTGTATCCAGCGGGAAAGTAGTGGAGGGTTCTTTCAAGGATGAAAGATGAAAATGAAAATGGACCTTTTTGGGGGGGGGTCCATTTTGCCTTCCCTTGCCCCCAAACCTGCAGGTTTGCTGACATACAGGAACTTACTGGACACGTGATGCCTTTCTTCTAAACATGTTACAAAGATATAATAAAGACTGTGTTTAATTGCTTGACACGGTGTTTGTGCATTGGGCATGCGTGGTATAAGTCACCTCGATAATGGGCTGACTGGAGATAAAACATTAGCCCACGGCTTTTATTTCGACGTCTGGTCGGAAATAGGGGTTTAGCAGTCAATTTTAACATTTATCTCCGCTACAAAAGATCCCCTTTAATTGCGATCAGTCTCAGCCCAAGACAACGATGAAAATTAAGTCCAAGTAAAATGCCTGCTTTCTTTGCATTCGGTTGATAAAAGTCTGATATGAGGAAGAGGGCAGGAAAACTTACTCCGCAAGAAAATATTGTTCTTTTGAAATTGCTGTCTTTCACCGTTGATAACTTTCCCAAAGAAACGGATGTAAAGTTCGTCTCTCTTTTTGTGACCGTCTCTTCTTGTGACGTAGATTTTGTATCTCTTCCTGAGTAAATCAGTTCTCACGACCTCAGTCTTCTCAGAAGACTTTTATTGTCTTTTTTTTTGGGGGGGGGGAACTCAGTCCATTGTGACGATGCGAACCACGTTCAAGACTTGAATGGCGGTGCTATGAGGTAAGGGAAAGAATAAAGAAAGTTTGTTGACCCGCGGAGCAGGCCATCTCGATCGAGCATACAGCTTCGATTGTCATTGAGTCCTATTGGAATGCCCATGTACTTCAGCCTCGTGTTCTTGTAGATGACGCACAGTCAAACAATTTTGGCAGAAAAGACCGTACCCTAGCACGACAAATCAAACAAAACCGGAGGCCAACACAGTGTCCAGTGGCCGGAGGGGCAAATACTAACAAAGGCGTATTTCTTTCTCGAATAACTTTCGATTTCCAAGTGGTCATTACGCAACAAAATCTTATCTCGCTGGGGAGATTTTTTTGTAGTTTACAATTTCCCGCCCACGTCCCAATGAATGCGTGCGCATTCCTCATACTTTACTCAACTTACCTGGTGAACGGCTGTTGCATGTATACGCGATACTCAGTATAATCTGAAATTCGGAGGAAAAAACTTCCTAGTTTCTCAACAAGTTCTAAGGAAGACTTTTGTAAGGCTGAGGAGTTTATCATTTACAGGAAAAATAAAACACAGTGCTCTCTTCAAACAATAACTCAGTCGGAAATGTGTAAAGCGACAACGAAGTTTTACACACGTTGAGGTTCTCGCTGTGACACATCTTAGACTCACAACAGTAACCGGTAACTTTGCATGTAGTGCGCGCGCAAAGTAAAAGTGAAAGCGCATTCGGTTCATGTTTTGAGCTGTTTCGCGAAGAGCTGAATATATTGTAAACACACAAGCAAATCTCAAATATGTCTTTGGAATTGGGGCTTGTAAAAATACGGGCAAAACGTAGGAAGAGAAATAAATACATGAACCGTATCCACAGGTTTTACGATTGCCAGATGGCAATTGTATGCAAATCGCTTTTTGATCCATCAAGTCAGAAACACATGATTTCAAATGTCATCAAAATACGCGACCGCACTTTGGAGGGACAAACAGTATCCTCATCGATGTATCGATCTGGCAACTTTCAAGTAATGTGCCAATTTTTCAGCATGCATGTTGATTCGAACCACGTGGATTCGAGGTAGTGACAAAACGGAATGAACACAGGTGGGCTAGCTGCAACATGACGATTTAAACAAAACTTCTCATCATTGGGCCCGTATGCCGAGGCCAGAGGTCAGGAGCGGGATCTTTGGTCAACTCATTGGTCCCCATCGCTGGGTAAACAGCCAGAAGTTCGGGTTGGCCGACCTCGGGGGGGTAAATAGCCTTAATCGGGGTTAATGGACCTCGGAAGTTGGAATGCCGTGGTACCTCATCTTATAGGGTTTCAACCCAATCCCAGGGTAGGGGGAAACTTTCCGTGGACTTTTCCCAGACCCAGATGCTAGACCCTTTGCCCATTGGCGATGAACATATATTATCCTGTGGGCCCGATTCCCGTGGGGAACACGTTGCGGTCTGGGCCCTCTGTTGCTATGCTGGCTCTGGAATGCGGTTGGTTTTTGCGTTTTGACCGGGGCACGGGTCAAGTTGTAAACTTAGCAACGTTGAGATACTAACTACTTGTACATGTACATATGTACATGTACTTCAACATTGTACTCAGTCTATGTACAATGTACGTAGATGTACATGTACACTGTACATGTAGGTCTGCCGAACATGTTACCTGCTTTCACATTGTATTACTTCAGTGCATGCTGTTTTTGTGTAAGGGGTCCTTCTAGACTCGATAATTACTGTAAATGCTACCCGTCCATACTATGCCAGCACTTCGAGGTAATCCGTTCACGGCCAGTTTCCCTCAACCCCAAATGCATGGATGCGGTCGAATCCCTGTTCTATGGTAGGCAATACCCTCGATAGGTTGAAATTTGCACTCGACGATGTGAAGATTGGAAAAAAATTGTGAACACGAAGTTAGGTAACCCTGGAAGTTGAGGTGAGGACGGAGACGCGGGCGTGTTTTGATGAAAATGTCGAAAATGTGATCGATTAGTATCACGATAAACTGTCATTTCCACAGCATGATTTCATGCTCTTTCGAAGATTGACTACGCATGATGGTTATGACAGTGAGATAAACTGCCAAACAGTAAGAAACACCCCTGTCGTCCAAGCAAATAACTGCACAAGTGTAACGTGAATGTTATTTGGCTCTCCCTCCAACAGTTTATCACAGTTCGAGTAAGTTCCATTTCAAAAGAATTGTGCATGCTATTTATCAAAATTCCGCCTCCACTTTTTGTAAACACGGACCTTATACCTACGTAATTTAAGATATCGATAAAAATTCGAGTATCCGATTTTGGCATTATCACATTCATCCACCATGTGACTTGGGTCGAGGCTACTAAGGTTGTGGTAAGATACCACGGCTGTCTATCCATGTAACCCCCTTGGCACGTTTTGTAAATTTTCATTGCCGTTACGAGCAGGGGTCATCTCTCCGCGCAAGTTCATGGGCGAATTATTCATGAGCCAACAACCCCGATCGATTATCGGTTTTTCCTTGGTCGCTTGGGTATTGTCCAACCGTCTTTTTTGGAGGGCGAGGGGACAACTGGCCACTAATTCGACCACTGGCTTGACCGGAACTGCGGTCCCATTATGTCGGAAGGGCCCAATTGGACCACTGCGGGGTTTTAAAGTGTACAGAGAGTGTGCGCCACGATAACAAAGTGGGGTGGAATGTACGCTCACTTGGATAGAGCGGTGTCACGTGTGGTGAGCCGAAGAGAATGCTCGGTGAATTTGCGTATGAACTTTATTATTATACACACAGTGTGACTACCGCGAGTACGGTCCGTGTCAGCTGTGGTAGTGCGTTCTCTATACCCCAGCGGTGATCTCCATAGTGCTCGGTATTACGAATAGGAAGTACAGTATTCTTTCACGGCTGGGAATTCGGCCCATCCGAACTCCGAGGGACATTTGGAGGCGAGTTGCCGTGGATGTAGCTGGGGGGTGGGGAATAGGACCGGGGAGGGAAATCCAGTAGCCCCCAGCCCGTTGTGTGAGGTTTGTGGAAGACAACGGGTGGACTTCAGCGGCGTCAGGGGGGAAAATAGCGTGCTGGAGGCATCGCGTCAGTGTCAGCCGCGCGGGATAATAATATTGTCGACATCCAAACGGCATGGCTTCAAGTGCAGGTACGTTCCCTCTCTTGTCCCTTCCCTCGCTCTTGGGCCTCGAAAAGCTGCGTGCCGATTCCACTGTTTTTGAGCAAATCTTGACTTGTTCGACCCTGTGTGATCCTGTGCGTCAAAATGTGGCTGTTCTGCGGTCATTTCGTCACGATTACCAGGAGCGGTTGCCCTGTACTTGAGTGACCGGGGAGGGTCGAATCGCTCCCCTAGAACCATGGGCAAACAGCTTGGCACTCTACCAGAAACCTTGTCTATGGAGCGAGAGAAAAAACCACAACCGCTACTCCATACACGTCATGCACATGTCGATTTGGGGATTATGACCACGGCAGGTTAATACTGTTGTGGTAACTTTTCGAGGCCTAAAAATAGTCCTACGTGGTCAATCCACATGGACTGGGGGAAAAACCCCGAACTTCTTTCTGCCATGTTGGATGGGTCTGGAGGAGTAACATTCATGCACCTGATTTTTTTCCGGTCGAAAATTTTGACAATCAGACCCAAATGATGCTAAGCCGTAAGTTTGTTACTTTTCTCGAATTTGACATTTCTTGCATCAGTCATGCGTTTTGCATTTATTAATACTAGTAAGGGCCCATTTCACTGTTTGATGAGATGTTTTTCAGGACTGGTGTGGTGTAGATTCTTTCATATCTGTATAAGCTTATGGAAGTTCATCGAAAAATAGGCCAATATTTGCTTCGGTATTTGGGTTTTGAGCCCAACCCTTTTCATGAATTGCAACAAACATTACAGATAAAGGGCCCTTCCCCAAATAGCGGTATTGGAGTTACAAGTAGCCCTTGACCGATTATTAATGTGGAAGAATGTTTGAAGCTGAAACCATGGACTTAGTGGAAGCAATGATGGAATTTTATGCTCACTTTTACACGAGGATCGTGTGGTCGACAGGCCCCCTGAATGTGACGAGTGTGGTTTGGCCGTTTTGCCCCGAGTGTCGCTGACTTGACAGAGCAACACCGAAGCAACAAGTGTACCAACACGATCAATTAAGGGACGCCACGGCGTATGTAGCTCCACGCCGTGTGCCTCACCCAACGGCGGCCAGGCCCGACCCGGTCCCGTCGTGGTGGGTGCGCATTCTGCGTGGCCCGGCGGGTTGCGTGCACACATTGCCCCCATCGCGGCCCAGTATCGAGTCGCAAGTCTTCTTGCCGAGTGCACGGTGCCGGTGATAGGGCCAGGTTTTTTTCCACGCCCTGGGCTTCCTCGCCACACATAAAGGGATCATCAACAATACACTCTGGCGAGTGCATCGTGTGATGAATTGAAAACGCTAATCTAAGACTTAACCAAGAAAACTGACCACCAGCACTGTCAAGAGTATCCATGAACATGTACATCCCACCGTGATTTTACTTGTTTTGCGGTCGGGATTATCTGTTAAAAACAGAACCATGCACGAAGGATTCTTTATCTCGCTGCAATTCGGGGCTGACTTCCGTTGGGCAGCTTATCTGGCCTGAGGAGATGGCCATGCCTCGATTTAAAACGTTTGACCGCGCTTTTGAAGCGCCCTGCTGGTAAAAAAAAACCCTGACCCTTTGTTGACCGTATCAAGTGACCGAAGCGCGGGTAAACGTTCTACCACCGGAGTGCCGCTTATTGGGCAGAGGGAGTGCCAGTAAAGTACCCACCATGTTAAGAATAGGAGTTTGGCTCCGTGTAAAGAGAGTTAATACTTGTGTCCTGGGAAAAGTGGACAAATGATGGCATGCCATAGGAGTTCTTTAGTCTCAGCTCTGTTATTCCTTCTCTTTCAACTTGTAATGATGAGCCTTGTAGCTGATTTTGTCACCAATTGCGTGTCAATCTATTCCTTCCGCCATGGTCAGAGGTACACTGTCCACAAGACGGGGTGTTTTCTCTTTCAAAATCCTCAGAATTTAGACATTTGTTGTCCTGTATTTTGACAAAGCGTGTCTTGTCCCTGAGTTGCATGCATGAAACCCTTGTCCCCGGTTATATTGATGTCATCTTATTGAAGCTCAGTTGAGGTTTGTTCACTGGACTCTCTGCATCAGCTGCATTCACGGCTTGAAAGGAAGACTAAAACGAGGTTGAGAGCATGGACACAACGGAGCATACCTTTTCGCGGCTTCAGTCTTTTGGGTGCGTTTTTGTTGCTATTTATTCTTTGTCAAGCAAATTCGTTTGCATTATGGGTCAAGGCCGGACGCTGGCATGATGTTAACGGAGCTTCAAATGGAATGGACACCAGCGTTGAAATTAAATTACATCTGAGAGTACCCGACCTCGGGATGGAAAGCGGCCATTGCCGATAAAACTCACTGTGGAACCAACATTTTTCCACCGAAATTGTTGTTGGTGAAAAGAACAGAGTTGCACTTGTAAACATGCATGTGGGTAAATGTTACTACATTTCAACCTGTTTGTGTGTCGATCGTACAGTTCTTTGGAAAACTAAAGCCTTCTGAAAGCGCCAGGGTACATCTCCAAACACGAGAAACTAGAAGGAAACATGCCACATGTCTTCAAAATGTTTGTGAAACTGCTCATGAATGTCCTCTGTTGACGCTGCGTTATCGGGTCGTGGAATCAGAAATCGCACCGTGCGTTGCCGTTCGTTTGTGGGGCCCCTGCGGGCGATCACCCGGGTGCATGGCCCGATCAAATTCTCGCTCAGGTCACGAAAAGGAATCTCCCCGCGAAACTTCCAGGGATGCAAATGATCATTTAATTGCCAGTAATTGGCATTGTCACCCGGCAATTGGCGATAGAACAGCCAAGCATACAGGAATGTCAATGCAGTTATGTTGCGTGTTATGTATATAATAGAGCGAAATCCTGTTTTTATTGATCTCAGAGTAACGAGGTACCTTGCGCGGTATGCCGAGAATTAGAAGACAATTCCAACTATTCAGATCGTCGTTTTGGCTTTAATTTCAGCAGAGTCGCTGTCCTTTGCAGCATTTTTGCTCTTTTACAACGACGGGAAAAGAGAGCCCGAATTCCCAACCGGGAGGTACGGTAATTGCTCAAAAATTCGGGTCGAATTCGAATGTGGTAACGTCAAGCATACTCTGTTCTTGTTAGGAGGTAAGCTATATACATGTAGTCGTTGCTGTTTTTGGTTTGGATTTCTTAACCCAGTGTCATGCTGTTCTTGCTGATTTGAAAAAGAAACTGACAAGTATTTATATAGTACAAACTTTGCATGCAAAATTAATGTACAGGTCAATAGTGTGCATACCTTCCCAACATCTGCAGTGTAGAGTTTACATGCAGAGCGTGCGTTAGCAATGCGCTTTCGATCTACGTGGTGAACCCTGGCCGGTGTATAACTAAAACCTTCGAACGGAGAGATACCGGTTAGTTGTGGTAAGCCTACACGTGAACACTTTTCTCACATTTGCCCAGACTGTGAGTTCTCAAGAAATCAAGGTCTTCGAGTTCAAGGTATGGCTTTCTTTATTGAAAAGAAGACTTTTTTTTAATATTACGGGGTTGGATGGATTGGACGGTGAGTTTTCTCATCCACCATGTTGATTGTGCAAAAGTGTGGAATCTGTAGCAAATCTGATTGAAACGAATTAGCTATAGATGTTAATTTGAAATGGTCGAGATGTTGATAATTTTCTTGTCAACGTTGCAAAGAAATGATCTGCCTGCTGGGGGCGAAAACTTGGCATCGGCCCCAAGCTTTGTTGCAAAATTTCTCTTGTCAGTGTGACAATGATTCTAGCCGAGTTCTTGGCCCGTATGTACAGAAGATTAAAATTTCCTAAGTACCAGGGATGTTGGCCAGGCCTGCATGTGTTTACGGCTGTAAAAAAGTGTAAGTCTGCAGATGTGATTCAAGTTGCCGTGTTAGTAATGACAGTAATTTACAAAGTCAACTTCCACGGTGACCTCGTTGAGGCATCCAGACATTTCCACTTCCCGACTAAAAAAGTGCTCGTTAATACAGGAAAAGTGTACAGCGCGTATTTTTTTTTTACTTTCTACCAACAGACTTAAACCAGTAAGTGTGAAAATCAGAGGAACCTCGGTACCTCGCATTTGCGATTTTTAACCTCTACTGTGATTGGAGCGTATTCTTGGAGAGGTGTTCTTTACTCAAAGGAAAAAAAAATCATGATTAACGTGGGAAAGGCACCAATGGTTGCCAGTATGTCCGCTCGCAGAAATGTCACTCTGCGTTGAGTTTTGTTATGCCGCTCCTTCCTGCCTATACCCGCCGCCATTGTGCGAATATCGTAGGCAGCGTGAACCCTTGAACGTTTAGCCCATATGAAGCTTAAAATCCAGGTTTATCGAAGGTGGATCTGACAGAGGTGGATCCTCGCGTGGTAATGCAGTCTCGAATCTTTCTCAACAACTGGCCTGCCGAAGACATGCAGAAATCCTGAAGTTACGACTTCCCCCCTCTCTCAAATCTCCACGCTGGTAAAGTCGGGCGTTCCACTTAACACAACTGCGTACCAATCGAAAAGAACCAAGCTTGAGCAGGTGCACCGTACGTAATGCTCACAACTAATACCATCCTCATTTAGACATATAAATAACGTGTTGTGCTTTTGAGCTACTAGATTTCAACAGAACCTGGTGCTTCTCCTGACGTTTTGTCATCTTTTAATCTGCGCAAATGGTCACATTTTCGCGGTTGCTGCAAAAATCCTCGGAATAGGCCTACAAGTAGTTACATTAGGGCCTGTCCATGCTTAGTGCACCCATATTGTTTACAACGTTACGTTGACGCAGTGAACGGTATTTTTTGTTGATGTACAAAGATGGTCATTGCATTGGCTACATGTAATTTTGCCCCACAGAGGTCGTGAACTTGTGGTCAAAGCTGACCTCATTATGCATGGAAAAATACCAGGGGCCGTCGGAAAAGTTCAAGCTTGGATCATTTTTTTTTCGTGTGTACGAGGGTCACCGTGGAACAAACATACTCAAATTGATCCTCTATTGCGAAAAAAAAAGCCAAAGAGCGTTTCACCCCAGCGTTTCCTTCCAACGGTTGTTGTCTTAACACACCCACAAGAAGCCCCAGAAGTTTCTAGCTGTGACACCCAGAGAGAAAACCTCGCATCTTGCACCCCAGAAAAAAACTGCTTTTCCACTTACCTCAGTTTGATTTTTACGCCAAGACAAAAAGAGCGATTTTTTTGCGCTGTGTTTCCAATGTCTGCATAGCCCATCAGCACAGATCCTAACACTGCACTTACAAAGCGCTCCTCTGTGTTCCAGGATCGATCCAGGATTTTTAATATGCGTATCGTGTTTCATTGATTACTAAGTTAATACAAAATTGACATTTGAACAGCAAAGCTCATAATTACGGTATTGTCTAACAAACAGTCCTTAATGCATTTGCCGTATCAATCGGTGGCACGGTGTCTTGTAAGTTTTAGCCAATTGTGTATCATGTCTAATGGTACCTGTACTCTAGGCAGTGGACAAGGCTTATCTTTTTAAAGGTTTTCATCACTCCGCTGGCAAGTTTTCTGAACCGAGGAAATTACTGTTTATTCTCAATTTCAAGTTGTTTATCAACGGACCACGGTTCTTGAAAGATGGATTTCCCTATAATTATAAGTAGTACAATGTAGTTTTTAGTGTGGTACATTTTTGGGTTGCTATTGCTGACATGTAGGAGAGGAACCCATGTTTCAAAGTCTTTTATTCTCTGTCTTTTTTTTTTCAATTTTTAAGCAATAAATGGGCACTTTTTGAAATCCAGAATCCATGACGTGTGCAAGTTTCAAGAAAAGAAGAATTTCATTTTGCCAAATTCATCGTTTTCCTTTATGATGCCATGGCGATGCTTATAATATCACCATGTTTTGACACGAGTCTTCACAAAAGTTGGTCCGTGTATAATATTGAAGAGTTTCCGTCGTCGATGGAGCAAGAAATGGTTGTGCCTTAGATGTTTTCAGAGAACAAATCTAACTACTGACGCCTTTTTGCAGCATTTCCGTCTTTTGCATCTAACCTGGAAAAAAGATCTGAATGTCACCCATGAAAGGAACTTTTCGTTTGGCAAAAAGTGGATGACATGAAGACGTTTGTTTTATCAAATGCTTGTGTAAAGTTTTTCCGGACGTTGACGTTCGATACAAAATCTTTGATTTAAGCAAAGTTTGTCATAATGAACATGCTTCAAAATGATTTCAGATTGATTGGTGTAGTTCAGTAAGTGAAACTGGACCAACTTGCTGCATCATTTTAGTTCTTGTTGCTTTGATAAACACGTGTTGTGATTTTTTCAGTGGGAAAATGGGGAAGGGCAAATATTCATGAATTACGGAATTTTTATATCTGACACTTTGTTTTTGGTGAAACCGTTTGAAAACACCATCGTATGAAGTGGATCAGAAATGTTTTCATAATACGTGTATCAGCAGAGTAGAGAATAGCGTTGTTAGCATGCGAGTTTCCAAACTCCTGCTTGTTTGTGTGAAGTGTTGCTTCGTAAAGGTTTAGATTTGCAAGTATAACATCATAAGTTCGATGGTTTTACCGTTTGCGTTGCGTTCGAAAAATGTTTTAAAAAGTTGAAAACTTGCACGAGAAGCATTGGAGCTTACTGATTACCAACGAGTGAAATTCCACTCTATCACCTATGAAATCGGGCCAAGAAAATGAAAGCAAAAATTACCTCAGCGCTATAGATTTCAGTAGTTTGAAAGATAAAATGTTTTGACCGTAAACTTGACCTATTTGATTGATCGAATTCCATTTTGAATTTCAATGAATTCTTTTAATTTCAAACAAAATGATACAGTGAATGTTTGTTGCTTTAGTTTGGTATCAAGAGCGCATGATCGTTGATAAGCATCAGACTGACTTGCTAGAAACTTACCCTAGACTTGGCACCGTTGGCGAACTAAATTTGTGGTTGCCGATGGGAATTTTGTTGGTTACACTGGCGTTGCTTGCATGAAAGTACCTTTTTACATTTCTTTATTCTGAGAGATTAATGTGGCAGGCCTTGAAGAAATGTGATGGTTTTATAGGAACAAAGCCAGTCGCATTAGGTCGATAGACATGCAAGAAATTGATGTGTGAAATGAAAATGCGCCAGTCTCATGTATAAGTTCGTTTTCATATTGCCGCCCTCCAAAGCATTGATACGTGCACTATTTGTGCAGATATTCCCGACTTTACTTTGATCAAATTTAATGAGGAATGCATTGATACCCAAACTTTTGGCAGGTTTCATCGGAACTTTCAAATAAAAAACAACAAGAATTCTTTGGACATTTTGGATATTTTACGTCCTTCTAAATAAAATAAAGTTCAGTAAAGAAAAACACACGGCAATTAACTGCATGGGGGTGTTATAACAATTTACCCGTTGTTCTGTAATCCTTGCAGTGTTTAGCCTGGCCTAATCAGTTATTTCCGGATCGTTCGTGGTCAGTTCCCACGGAGCAGTCTTTTGGAGCATGAGGCGAAGGGTTGTCTGTAGTAGGCTTCGCTCGGTCGGCATGTGTGTCGGATTTCTGTCATTCCGCGCGCCGGTCACCTATCAGCTTCTCCCGGCAGCCCAGTCCATGGCGTGGCGGTACGGACTTGTCGGGTTTTTGGCATCGGAAGTCGTTATGTAACAAACCAAATAC
This sequence comes from Acanthaster planci, assembly GCF_054643075.1. Taxonomy (NCBI): domain Eukaryota; kingdom Metazoa; phylum Echinodermata; class Asteroidea; order Valvatida; family Acanthasteridae; genus Acanthaster; species Acanthaster planci. The sequence goes on from NC_141791.1 coordinate 13,435,287, forward strand.
ACGTTTACGTCTGATCGATCCCTGGGATCCGATGGTAAACGCCCACGGCCGTACCAGGTCAAAGCTTCCCTCATACAACCCGTTTGGTCCTCGTTAGTCCTGGAATTTACAGTTGGGTTCCCATTTTTTACCATATTCGTGCAGTTACTGTCAGTGGTCTTTGGTTCTATTCATTTAACTTAGTTCAGGTAAATTAGTGTCCTTACAGGACTTGGCATGTGTAAATTTCCCATTTGCACAAGATGACGCCGTTGACGGCTCAAGTGTGCTTGTGATCCTGTGCTAAATATGGGGGTTCAAATGGTGCAGTTTCGAGACAGGCACCAACTCAAGACTGAGAAGCAGAAACTGCTGCTTAAGAAAAAAACAGTAACATCATCAGTAAAGAAAAGGAACAGCGAAAGCTGAGCAGCGCTGGATGGGGTACGCTAGCAATAGTAGCAGCGTGCCAACGGATCGACCGTGGGCTGTGGGCGATTGCGGCGCGTCAAGCGAACAGGTCGAGTTTTGGAGATCACCCAAATTGGAAGTCAGTCAAAACTGTTTGCCGTCGAACTCCGGCCAAAAGTCAAGATGGCGTGGGTCTCAACGGGGTTGAACTTTTGTGCCCAGAATAGCACATTGTGTCTTGGAATAGCGGCTTGCTTGGCTGGGTTTGGTGGATTCCAGTTCTTCTGAGCCTTCCAGATCAATTTTTACGGAGACCGTGCCAAGAAAAAGAGAAACGTGATTATGTGAATGTATTTCTGGCAGCATTTGGTAAATCTCTCATCCAGCCAGGCAGCTGAACGTCGTACCCGAGGTTGAGCAGCATAAAATGTTTAAATCTATTACAAGCAACGTGTGCCAAGTACACCGATGAGCTGTGGTTGAAAATCATCTTACTTCATCCTTACTGCTTGTTTTTATTACCGATGTGCCTTTTTCGTAATGAAATATTTGTGGTCGTATACCTGACCCACACATGACACAATTACTGAAATTGTTCTACGTCATCAGGTGCGCCGCCCACCTTGGCAAGTTGGCATTGTGCCCGTCATGGAGACGGCTATCATTCCCAAGCCCACTCCCAGCGCTAAAGCGTTGTCTGGTGCGTTGCTTGTGCTTTGGGGACGAGGCTGTATCCTTACGTATTCGTTGAGTCTGCTGTTAAGACAAAGGGTAATTACACTGCAGGAGGGATAAAAGCTGGCGAATGCGTCAGTAGATCGCCTTGACGTCACTACAACGTCAGGACTGGAGGCGCTGTATCTTACTATAAATGATTCTGCTCCAAGGTTCAGGGGATCGACTTTGTGAACAGTTGTAACCATGATCCCCCCAAAGAACGACAACTTGGATTGAGGTGCGATTTTGTACATCTTGTAACCTCACCTTCTCGCTGTCATTTGGAAGCCTATTCCCGAATGGTCTTTTTGTGTACATATTCAGCATCACACCTTTCCAAGAATATCCAGTTTTTTGTTTCAACGGGATGCAGGGAATAACCGACCATTCCGGTAAGTATGTTTCCTCGATGCCTCGACTCAACTGCAGGATATCCAGCACACCTGTACTTTTGATAAATTTATTCTTACTCATGTTCTACTTGTAGATGCTTTCTCAAAGAAGATGAGAAGTCCGACGATCTTTTGGCCTTGATATGATCTCCGTATGTCTTGACATAAACATGGCAAAACAGCCTTATACACAAATTGCGTTCCTGAGTAAAATGTCCATACCTTGAAGCACAAAGAATTTACGGCAGTTAAACAGTCCGCAAGGCACAACGGACTTGTCACAGCTTAACCCTATTATTTAACTTCTAATCCGAAGTTCAGGTCGCTACTGTCTTGTCTCTTCCATCGAACAGGACAAGAAAAACCAGGCGCGAATGAAAATTTAACTGGCAAGTACTTTTTCTAGCGTCGGTCATCTGTCGATAAATACACGTGTACTTTGTTTTCATTGTGTTGTAGGCTACTGTGGGAACTAGACTGGAAAGTTTGACCGCGTGGAATTGATTTGCATGCATCTTGGGACGACATGACCTCAACTAAAAATATGACCTAAGCCAATGGATTGGCTGTGATCCAAGGCCCAAAAGTCAAGCCTGAGAGGACGAGAAGAGAGGTCAAAACGCATGTAAAGGTCAAAGAGATTGTTTAGGTCAAAAAGCATACTACCAAAACAGCTTGTGTTGATTTTTTCTCTAAATTGTGCTTTTGTCAGAGGCCACGGGTACTTCGTCGACTGGATTTGTGAAAAGCTGGTGTAACTTTTCTTTTGTAGAGTTTTCTTTGGTTTAAGAATGACTTTGATTGTAGTAATGGTAGTAACTAGTCTTCATTTCAAGACCTTTGTGTCCTGTTGAGCCGCTGAGGTCGATGACTTCACATTCATGTGTTTTGTGGAACACCACGCGTTGCCAGTGACGAATCTCCTGGCGCGTCATTAGAACACGATAATTGCATTTCTGTGGTTTTAAAAACTGAATTTCCTGCAAAGTGATAGAAACCAGAAGAAACGAGACGCCAAAATGTAATTGAGCTAAGAGGAATGTCCAGCCCACGCCTCGTCAAGTTACGGTAGCTGTATAACGATGGAAAAACATGAACAACCACACTTTCGTAAGAATACGAAGGCCGTGTAGTGCCATTAAATATATACTTTCAAAAAATTAAGAATATTTTTTTCAAAGTTCGTTTCTATGAGGTGTATTTTTTTCCGACTTCATTTCTTCGAAGTAAATTTTTCCAAAGTTCGTTTGTACGAGGTATGTATTCTCCAGTTCGTTTTTATTAGAGCACCATGGGGCTTTCGGGCAGGAATAAAAGCAGCGTTTTTTTTTACTTCGGCACCTATTTCTTTTGTACCTCAGCGGAAAGCTTTGCAAGTCCCGGCACTAAAAATCTGAAATCTACGCACCAAACCTAAGCCGGAAGCGTTTAATTCTTAAAGGTAGCGAAGGTTGATCACTTTACACAGGCGCGAGGTCACGCACAACGTGCGTGTTATCTGAAACCTGCCAGGCCAATAACGTGGCCCTGGATCCGCGTTGCGTGACTGAAGGATTCTCGCGGGAAGATTTTTCGCTAGTTTCGGCTTCCATCAGAGGTGATGGAAACGCACACGTGATGATATAGCAGTATTTTTCTAGATGTGATTCTGAAGGATATTGTCCGTGCGCACATGCGCGGTAATCGGCGGCCCTGGTCGAAAATGACCAAATAGCACCCCCCATCGGCCATGGCTTAGCCAACCGGACACCTGCTGACCAGCGCATGAACTAATGCATGTAATGTATCACCTGTCACATGCCGAGGTCAGCTATAGGAATTGTAAAAATACTGGCGGGAGGCAAGAAATGAGACAGAGGGGTATCCCCCATATGTCCAATCGCTATACCTCGAGACTATTGTTACCTAACTCATCCCCTAAATGGGCCTATCTGAAAAGAATTCCTCAGATTCCACTGAAACAATGACCAACACAAAGCGGGGGGGGGGTTCTCTTCGTCTCATATCTTGCTTTATATGTGGAGCGGGATTGAGCGGTCGAAGGCCGGTGATTTTCGAATGGGTTAGATGCTTCACGATTTCACAAAATGGTGGGCAGCTGACCGTAACGTCCACACGAACTGAAAAAAAAATCGCTTTCGAGTAAAGGAGATTGGAGAATAACGTCAGAAATCTTCGATGAAGGTGTTCAGCTGGCCTTCAGGAAAAGTATTCAGAGAAAAAACTATGCTGTCTCATTTATCTTTTGGTTTACCTGGGACTTCGTTTGTTTGTTGTTTTTTCTGGTTTTTTAGCTTTCACCTTAAGTTTTTGTTATTTACCTCATCAGCTCTCTAAGTTTACTATTTTTCAGCTTTTTTTTCTTCTGATTTATTTTTTGGCTGCAATATGGACATTTATGTTTTAAACTAGTGGAGGATTTGCTTCAGCTAGCCAACTCTTTCCGCTTTGGAGAATCCCCCCCAAAACAGGAAAGCTAGAAACGACAGAGTAAAAAGCCACAACGGTTGTTTACTGATGACATGTAACAGTCGTCATGTCTTTCTTCCGATAGACTCGACTCCAGCCGCAAAGCTGTATTTTTTGTGGGGTGTTCAAGAAACCTGGGTCTACCTCAATACATGTATTTGCATCGCACATCCCACTCTTTTTGGCCTTTGTGACAATGCTATGAATAGGCCGACATTCGTTAACATTGTTGACTTAAGACTGATATTAAAGCAACCTTTTTTGGCAATAAATTGAAGTCCAAATTAACCCTTTTTAAACATAAACGGTAAACTTCGGTAAAAATCTGGCCTTTGCAGTGGTCTGTTCTCGGCTGGTATGAAATACAGCAAAGAAGCGAACATACAAGATGCAAAAACACCAAAAATACCCCCAAAACAAAAAAGAAACCACCCGAATCGAAACAAACAAAAAGTATCGCTGATATTTACTGATAGCGATATTACTTATATATCACATACCATTTCGCCACGTGACCTTTGGCAATGGAATTTTTGATAAAAAAGGAAGAAAACAATGCGATAACCTGACTTCTTTTTGTAAAAATGCCTGACGAGTACAACTGCTACCTTTTTGGAAGGAATTTATTCCCCAAAGAAGCCCCTACTTGGCCTACTGCGACAACATACCATAAATGTTTTAGGATGTGTCTCATTTTACTTCAAGAGAAAAATGTGGTTTGTTTTGAGATTTGAGTAGATTGTTAATTTGATGAACTGGCGTGTTTCTGTTTTGCCTTAAAGCAAGGCTGTCCATCTGACCTTCGACCAAGGTCCAAGTTTATAAACGGACGCTTCCATTTTATTCTGACCAAATATTGAAATTGTTCTATCTTCATACAACGAAAACTGAAGGTGTGGTTTCAAGGAGGTAGGTCTGTAAAGTAGATCAAGGCTTCAAGAAGCTTCAGTGAAACATTAGCCCAGAAGACTCGATGCACACAGACGTGTTTGCTCATAGCTGTTGATGGCAGCTACTTGGAATATTTATTTTCCTTTTTTCCTATCCATCTTGATTTATCCAAAGCAAGGTAGGTCATATTTCCGTTCGTCGGGCAGCGCACAGGGACTGCAATCGGATGTCCGGTGTTTGCAAAGATATATTGCGCTCCTTTTTTAGCCCACGGACTTGTTCTCGGCGATGTGCACGCGTTTGGATGCTTTTGAACATCTACATATTATACAGTCCAAAAGTATCACTCATTCTCTATGCAGAGACAATTTATTTGGGAAAAATATCGTGGGGGGGGAACACGATTTTAAGCCCGTCCCCGGAGAGAGGACTCCGTTTTCCTCGTCGGCTCTGATCTGCCCACGGACTTTTCTCGTCCTGCATTACAACTTCCCGTAAGCCAAATTTCATATTTTGTTGAATCCTTTCACGGTGCAGAAATGTCCGGAGATTTAAGGTATACATGTACGACGTGGGCAAACAATGCGACCTTTTATTTCTCGTCAGGTCTCAGCGGAAAATAAATCTGCAGTCTTAATGCCGGATTAATAAGCGCGATTTCCGAAGTATTTATTTTGTTCGTCGCGATTATACAAACAGCACTCTGGTGTACATCGTTTCGAGGCTGCTCACCACAGTCTCTAAAGGGCAAGCATCGACCTGTTTTCTGATTATAAGCACAAAGTTGTCTCATTGTCGGAATGTTGTTTGTCGTGGAGGGAGACTTAGACTGGCATTTACCCAAAAAAATAGCTCACGATGCTCAAGCCCCTCTCCCGCGGTTCCCCCTCCCCGTTGCCACAGGGGACTGGAATTCAAGGCTATATCAAAGAGTGTAATTTAAGATGTAGGTGTATATTGTATCTTCCTATTTCAGAAACAAATAAACACCTGGGGGAGGGATCCCCAGGCTTCCCCCTCTTGTCCCCTCAACTGAAGAGATTACATGAACAAAATAGATAAATAAAGAAGGCCTATTAGCTGGCTAGTCACCTCTCCAATCCGTCATCATCCACGACTGCTTGAAAAGGATACTACGTTTACAGGCACGGATCTAGGGTGGGGCGTGGGGTTGAACTCCCTGCTGGGGTGGCTACGTCTAAAGATTGTAAGATCCATAATCCATCAAGTATGGGGTCTTATTTTGCGTGTACGGTTAAGGACAAAACAAACAAATTAAGTGGCGTCACCAACGGCGACGACTCCCCCCATGAACAAAAATATACCCAGCAACGCCCCATGTCCAATCCCTATACACACCCTAGAGTATCGTTACCCAATTCCCCCCCCATGTCTGAACAGAATTCCTGAGATTCCAATAAAACAGTGATCTACATGAAGGTGGGGGGTGCTCTTCGTCCCATATCTTCTTGCTTCAAATATACAAAACTTTCCCACCTACCCTTCCAGTAACAAAATCCAGGACCCGCCCCTGGTTGAGACATTTGTGTATAGTATATCCTGTGATGTTTTTGAGTCGTTTTGAATTGAATCGATTAGTGAATTGTTAGTAAGAATGGCTATATATCTGTCCAACACAATGACATAAGGATACGTGGTTTGGGGGATGTCGCTTCGCGAATATCACTTGCTTCAATGCTGAAAGTCAAAATTGGATTTTGTTTGTAAGGTTTTGCAAAATGCAGGGCCAGTGACCTCGTTTGTAGTCGTTCAAACAGACTATCGTTATCAATTTGTCATTTGGAATGTTTCAACGATAAGGTCAATATCAGCGTGCGGAAAAAAAAGGTGGACACCTACTTTGCCAAATTGACTGGTGTTTCATGAACGCCGCAACCTCCTGTCCATTCTTCCCTTCTCAGGACTGGACAAGAGATGGCTTGACGCGCGTACAAGTGGAAATGAACATCGCGCACTTATTTCGTAGAGTTTGGCAAGCAAAGAATATCGCGTAGTATGCTTGGTAAGTATGGACAAACCGAAACTCGTTCAGAGTGAAGCACACAGTACGCAGATTTTTTTCCCTTCAGAGTTCCTGTCTGCGATCTGCTTGTTTGGTGTTCTTGGGAGCTGTGTGGAAATTATCACAGATGTTGGCATTTTGTGTTTGTCAGAATACTGTTGAACAAGTTTCATTCTCGGGAGATTGGAGATCTCAGTGGTGTGCTGAAACAACGAAAATTTCGGTTCAAGTTAAACTGTTCTTGATTATTCTTTCAGATGGTACGGGAGACGAGGTGGCAGCGGCAGCATCGGCGGGAACCCCGGGCTCCAGGGCGTCTCCAACGGCCGAGGAGGGCAAGCTGTGCTGCGGACGGTGCAAGTGGTTCGACGTCTCCAAAGGGTACGGATTTATCACGCCTGATGACAAGAGCGGAGATGTCTTCGTCTACCAGGTGAGGGGAGCGGTCACAAACCCATTATTGTAGGAAATCCTCCTTCAGAATATCCAAATGGTCACCGACTATTTTGTTAGGAATTGAAACACCCAATGGTGTTTGTATATTTGGAGGTGTCTCCATTCTCACAAACTTGAAGAGGATATCTTCTTGCCGCTGACAGGAAACCAGCTAGCAACCAATCCCACGTCGAGCAAGTTGGGAGATCAGTTAAGGATAAAATGAGTGGCAAATAGCTTTGTTGATTGTTACTGTAGACCTTCGTTTCGTTTCCAAAAATTGACTGCCTTTTTGGGGGGAGGCGCCAAAGTTCGCAGTTCGTCCTTGGTTTCCACCAACATTTGCCTCACAATGCAATGCACAGTTTGCTTCAAAAGTACATGTATTAAAAGTGAAACACATTTTCATGTCGTATTTTGTAGAACTATTTATTTGTGCAGTGTTTTACTGTTGTCAAAGATTTTTGAACACTTTTGTGAATAGAATTCTTTTCGTTCTCTAATTATGGCATGCAAACCAATAGTCAGCGGGGGTCATGCACCCCTCCAAAAAGGCCATTTTATATAAGTATATATTTTGTAATGAGAGAAAGGAAAAGGTGATTTGCAAAAGCGTGTGAAAAGCTTCAAAATGTAGTCTCATACCACAGAAAGGCGCAGACAGGTTGCATGAAAAAATGTCCAATATTTTTGACCCCTCCGAAAAAGTTTGGCCCTCCCCCCAAAAAATCTGGTTCTGGATTCGCCTTTGATGACTATCTACAGGGAGCCATGTATCTTTTGCTTCAGGTGCTTAATGCATATTTAAACCCTCGGCTGCTGGTAACCAGCCCCTGTACCTTGGCCTGGAATGGACGGATCCCGAACATTCTTGGCTGCTGACGGAAGTAATATAACCTGTGAAGGGCGCCAGCCAGTGGCTTTGCACTTTTCCCGGAGACGCCTGCATGCGTTATCTAAAGCCGTAGCCAAGTCATTCGTACGCAGCCGTTGTCTAGTGCTAGCTGCAAACCATCTTGGACTGCATCGATTGAACCACGGTTGGCAAACGTCTTCACTAAACCTAAAGAAATAACCGGTGAGAAGTCGTCGCGTGACCAGCTTGTTAACTGAAGATGAGTCATTCAAATTGCCCATTGATGTTGTCCCAGTACATGTATTGATGTATTCCGTTGCCATGGGTGTCGTGAACAAAATGATAAATGCATGTCTTAACGGGGACAACTTGAGCTTTCAAAACTGAACTTGTGTTGAACTTTACAGTTTTGACATTACTCGTGAGTCACAAGCTGTCTCACTTTGCATGTAAAGTTACAAGATTATTGGACTGAAAAACTTGTTGCGAAGTTCTTTTCATACAAGATGACTTACTTCATTGCTCGTACTTAATTGATGCATCCACGGATGATACCATCCAATGTTTTTTAATGAGAAATGCAACAATACTGAATTGTTGACACATATTAGCGATGGATGTGCCCATGTTTCAAGCATGAAGCATGCCAGCCTAATCCCCAAAGGGGTCCGGGAAAAATGCAAAATGCACAAAACAGAGGACCGCTGAGCTTTTAGTTCCAATTTTTTTTACTGCAGGGAATGTGATCGTTCATCAGAGAAACGTTGTTGTTTATCGCACATGCTGCTTCGTCATAATGCCAGCGGAATCCGACTTTAGACTTTATCTGTGTTCTGACATTTGGCGGGAGGTTGATACGTGTATGTGAATGTAGGGTTAAAATTCACATTTTTCGAAGCTAGAGTGACTTAATTCCATCTTTTATGCCAAGCTTTCTTATCTGTATTTCCTGGTATGTTTTCTTCGATACTGTCTCGTAACGAACACTGGAGATGGCGTGTGCTTCATGCATGGGATCGTAGAAGCACGCAATTACGGGACTACTCCTTTAAGTGTTGTGTCTTTTTCAGACTGCCCGTTTAATGCACCCCCTGTGTCGGGATGGATCGATAGTCCGATAGTTTCTGCCCACCTTTCTCGATAACAACAGCCGTCTTAACTAGACCCCGCCCCCTCCTTTATTCAAGTCGAGCCATAGTGGATGTTGCTATCCGCCTGCGCCACATAGTGAGAAAACATTCTCTTCTTGCCGTCAGATCTTTTGTGCTTGCTCGGGGATGTTTCTTTCGTGGGTGGTCGGGTAAGCGCGGGGATTGTACAAGTCCCTGACTTGCCTCTTTTCTTTTCCGAATTCCGAGCATTCCTCTGGACAAAGCCCTGGGGCCGTATGTGTTCCTTTTTTTCCTCCTCACGGTGTCATGACCCCTGTTTGACCCAAGGACACGGCACAGGCATTCGGGGCTGACCCCGTTGACCTTTCATCGCTGGCTGGCCAGTGCATGTTGCACCAATGTGGGCACATTTGGATTTGAATGCGATAATCACCAGTACCAATATTTAAAGGTCAAGGGAAGTTCCAAGTAGCAACAATGGGTCGTGTCACGCACTTGTAGTAGGTTTTCCCCCATAGCTATTGTAAATCCCCTTGTAGGTAATACTGCTCAATGTAAAAATTGTGGTGTTGAATTGGTGTTACACCCTATGGTAACACCCAGTCCTCTCATAACACAGAGAGTTCTAAATAAACACTGGAGTTTTTGCAGTTCTCCTGTTATTATTTCTTTGAGCAGGCACTTGACACTTTTTCTCGGCCTTCGCTCCGGAAAATTAATAAGCAGTCATACAGACCGACAATCACTGGACCGGTGTTTACTACACACGACTGCAAGCCCTGAACGAAATGAAAGACCCGAGCATCTTCGTAGCCGCTGCGCTTTGCCATACAAAGCACCGTGCAACAAAGTTCGCGCTGATGGCCCGCTGTCAGTGGATGCGGTCAAAGGTCATCACTCCGACCAGCTAGTCTGTCTCGTGTCGTCACACCTCCCCGTCGATCCGCGAGAAGGTAAAACCTGGGCTCACCCTGGGGAAAACAGTTGACGCGTAGCGCCATGAAAGAGCCGTCTGTTTAATGAGACAATTACCCTAGTTTTTGTAACCTTCGTGTTGAGGGGTATCTTTTCCTGTTAAGTCCTTGTTTCCAGATTTTTCTCAGCTAACTTTCTCCGCTAATTGTTCTACTTCTGTATGACAGACACGACAGCCAAATGCCCTGACGGGACTCAGTGTGTGACACATGGCACTCTCTCCAGCCACCCTACCCCTCCACAACTTTGTGGACCTGTCAGAAATCGCGAATCACGCAAGGGGAACGGTTCTCGGAACGAGGGGTGGCATTGCGGCGGAGGCGAAGGGTGGATCACGGGTTAGATCCCTTGGTGGGCTTCGGGGTTGGATCCCCGAGGAAGGAACGGCACGTAGATGTGGAGTGCGTGATGGATGAGTGTTACCTCCATGTCGCAAATCCACGATCGAGCCATTGCTGTTAAGATCTCCGCGAACCACGCTCTCGACGTTTAAAGTGTGAAAGAATCGTCGTTAAACTATTAAAGCCAGCGATCCTTCAAGTGAAATAATAACAAGCGAACCAGCAAGGCAGGAGCTGTCTGTCTTTATACCATGTCCAAAACAGGCTTCCAGCCCGACGGCTCTAGCGGCATGTCCCCGCGCATGGACAACAGAATCGACTAGGCTGAGACTGGTTTAGGTTTGCTTTCCCCACTTTACCCTTACGGGACGCTGGACATGACAAATGCATGCGCCATTTTGTCGAGCACTCTTCAGACAGAGTTCATAAACGATAACACGGGTCAACAGTTCTGCGTGCGCATGACACGTTCACACTGAAAATTCATGTGTTGATCAAGACGGCAAATAACCCACAATGCTTTGCGCGCCGGTAGCTGTGACGTATTTCCTTCACAAGAACTTGCAAAAGGTCTTCTGGGCGCACCCTGTAAGGCTGGCGGGGGGGGGAGGACTAAAGTCGTTAAGGCTGCCTGACATGCTGTATTTATGACGTGTTTTGGACTTCTTTTCTAAACCACTGTGCATCCAACAGTCGTCAACTTTGATTTGGCTTATCCTTTCAGCCACTATCAAGACTGCGTGCACGTTATCTTTACGTTCTTTTCAGTGACATTCGGTGGTTTAATCCGAATTATTCCTGGCTGCAACATAGGTTCATCGTCGGTCATTTACCATCGCGTGCCTTTGGGATTCTACGTTATTTGTTCCTTGCGTATTTTATGAGTTTGGTTGCTGTCTATAAAGCGTGTGTGTGACATTTTAGGAGCTGAGAACACAATATACATAGTTTCCGTTTGGTTTGTGAGCGATGAAAAAATAATGGAAGTATTTTCACAGACGGTTTAGAGTAGGAACAAATTTCTGCGTTATTGAATTCTGTGTTCCTTGCGTTCCACCAAAAGAAATTTTCCTTCAAAATTGCAGATCATCCCAATAGTGACCATGATATGGATTCAACAAATACATCAAATCCCGCCAAACAATATAGCAAAAATTGTGTCAGCTGAATTTTTTTTCTGCGCTGTAGGATCCCCTCCTTCGTTCCCAAACCCCCTCATCTTGAAATGTCGCTTCAGGCCACACCAGAGCATTCCAAAAAGGGCGCTTGAGTGAGCCGGTTCCACTGTGTCTTGTAGGGGGTTTCCCTTGGAGTAGTATCGAGGGTGACAACCGGTGGGGTTCATGCAGAGTTCGTGGCATTTCAGCGCGCTGAAGACATTGAACTTAGACGGGAGCATTCGGCAGTTCATGACACTGCCATAACCTCCACACCAGCCGCAGGCATTCCATGGCCTACCTTAAAGGGGAACTTGGGGAAACGAACAGAAAAGGCTGTTCTCTAATGAGTTTTGAGTAGCAGTAATTCATGACAGTATTGTCAAAACTGGCCGTCGCTTTTTCCCCGGTGCTTCCACGATTCATGATGGCGCGGGTAACGATACCCGATTTCGAATAAGAAACCTGCAGCAATCATTGATGTTTTTGGCGCATTTATTTTCGCTGTATTGACTTGTAAACTCGAGGGAAGGTATAATCATACGGCATGACATTTTGGTTTATGAACGATAAGTTTTGATTTACGTACTTTACCTCGCGAGATCCACGCAAGATATTCCTTTATATGGGACATCACAGGAATCTTCACAAACTTCTAAAACTAACAGCAAGAGTATTTTGTACGGGTACTTCGGTTTCCTGCTCCCAAAGTGTTGATACCAATTTTGTTACAGATCACTCTCACCAAGTACATGGAATACTTGTCTGTTTTCCTCATGAATGATAGTGGAAGGCCTTTGTTACGAGTGAAATAAAGCAATGGCCGTGATTCTCAACATTTCATGCTATGCACAAAAGCTGTTTTTATTTCAATATCGTCGCGGACCCGAGACGTGAACAAAATCAAAGTTCTTAACCCTTCGGCATTTCCAGTAATGCTCAAAAGTTGGTAACCATTCGAGCATGCTGGAGTTTTTTACATTGACCTGGTAAGCAAACGACCAACAATGGGGACCAACGGTCGTTCCGGTACGAAAGTCGAGTGGCATCATTCACCGAATGGCGTTATCTTGCCCAGGTTTCTTTCTCGTGTGAGGATGATTGTCTTTGGAATCCAAGGCATACTGTGCGGCTGTAGGCTTGAGTGCAGCTCTAAGTAGAGCGCCCTCTGCGGGTACTGTCTGACCAGTTTGAAAGCTCAGTTACGCATGTACACATCGATATGTAATATGCACTTAGCCATATACGACAGACACTTCACTCAAACTCACCTCCCCTTTAATGACATCTCCCTTTTCCCCTCTCGAGTGTCACTGGACCAGCGCCAATATTTGTGATGCAGCTCAAAACTGAACAATGCGAGGGCGATAGCAGACCATTATCGCCAAATACACCCACGCCACGCACCGGAAACCGATTTCAACAAAATGTCGATGACCGACCGACCGTTTCTTGTAATGAGGGTGTCAGTGTTGGTCAGTACGGGACTTGACTTTTTGTCTTTTCTATATTAAACTACTGATAAGAACGCAAACATTCTAATCGGTCGTCCAAAGCCTAGGTTGGCAAATTGTCATAGGACTTGAATTGGAATTTTAACTGGTCTTCACTGCCCTGTTTTTTTCTATAAGGAGAGAAAGGTGATATTTTGGTCTTCTTCAATTCGCTTCCTCGCAAAGCGTGTAAAAAGCCCCCTAAATTAATGTAGCCTCACCCATCATATAGAGACTATGCATAAAGGTTAAATGAAAACTTGTCCAAATCCCCCCACAAGCCTCCCCCCAAGTTTTGCTTAATGAAAAAGTTCGAAGGGAATTTATTTCAAAAGTTCTGCAGATGCGCCTGACAAATGCCCAGCTATACTTTCTGTTTGCAATCATAGCAATGATACAATGGAGTAAATTTAAGCTTGTTGACATAATGCGGTATTATGTAATAACATCATTGACGGTAACATCGATGGAACAGTCACGAGTATGCACCGACTACTTTCAGTTTTCAAGCCTTGGTGACCCCAGTTCGTTTGACAGGGAGATACTCTGCCAATGAGAGAAAGACGGATGGCGTTGGTCGAGAATTCTAAGTAACGGCTAAATGTTACTCATAACCGAAGTTGTTTACTGAAGGCTCCGGAAAGCGGGTAAAAACAAGACGCTAATGAGGCTGATGAAAAGATGTCATTGGATTATTTTGCTTGGCATTGGCAACTGGTGTAAGCTTTAATCTCGGTCGAGAATCGAGTTGGCAAGGGTTCTGTGAAAAGTTCGTCTTTTTTTTTTTAAATTGCTTCCTCTTTTTTTCCCCCCATGCAGTCAAGCATCCAGATGAGCGGTTTTCGGAGTCTGGATTTGAACGAAGAGGTCGAGTTCGTCTTTAAGATTTCGGATAAAGGCCGAGAGGCGGTGTCAGTGACCGGGCCGGGGTGCGTGGACTGTAAAGGGAGCAAGCGGAGAGGGAGGGGTAGTCGAAGAAGAGACGACAGGTATTGGTCTGATAATGGCGACATGAAGTTATTGACCACGCCCTCATTCGGTTACTTGTTGATTTTCCCTCCCACTTGTGTCTCTTGCTTGTCAACCAATCAAGGCATAATTATTGTAAGCTAGTTTCCGTGGAACTTTTGCATAGAAATTATCCAATCAGATGCTTTAATATCAGTGTTGATACCAGCACCCTTGGTTGTTTTGAAGATTAGTACGAAGAAACTTGCACGTCGAGGCTTCCGTATCAGAGGGATTTTTTTATATTGGATTGATCGATATTATACAATGTCAAATTATTCCCTCCCTCTGAAGCGTTCCCTTTTTGAAGCAAGAATTTGGATTATTGTAAGAATGTGGTTTAGGCATCTGGCGATCTGACTTGTTTTCTCTCCTGTACTGTTTAGATGCTACAATTGTAATGAGCGGGGTCACCACGCCAAGAACTGTCCAGAACCTCCTTTGCCCAAGCGTTGTCACCACTGTAAGTCCGAAGACCACCTAGTGGCCGACTGCCCCGACAAACCCGCCCCGAGTTCTCAGGGAAACGGCGCGAAACCCACCGACGTCAACGGAGACAGCACGGGTGAACCACGTACCTCAGCAACGACATCAGCAGCGGCGACATCTTCAGACAGCGGCGGCACGAGCTAGTAGAACAGCGCCCTCTGTTGGTAGGACTAAGAGATACGTTTTTGATGCCTAAAATAGAAAAAGGAAAAACTCAGGTTGACTTTCAAAAGGGTGCATTTTTTTATTTTTAAAAGAACCGATTTTCTTAAATATCCTTTTTTAAAGAGGGTAAATGGTGTTTGGACGAATTAATGTTGCGATGACCTAACTATGGGGGTTGACAAGACAGACATTTGACGGGAGGAATTCATTCTAGAAACGAAGGGGCTTAAACAAGTGAAATTTACAAATGATTGCTCAAGCTGCCGCACAGAACTTTCTGTTCTTTTATAAAATGTCCGTTTTTTAAGATACGGGTGTGTTATGCACTATCTTAGTCATATGTAGTAGCATTGAAAAACTTACTAACCTTTAATAAGAAAACTAGTGTAGATGTTACCCACATTTATCATTTCCTTCATTTCCCGACTGCCGCCTCAAAAGTAAAAGGTATATTTTCAGTCAAGGTATTTAGCCACGTGGACCGAAATTTTATTCATTTCATTCACTGGCTGTGATTGTACAAACTAATCTGCTAATTTGATTTAAATTTTGTAAGGCAAAAACAGTATTACGTTGGTTACTGTGGACCATTTGGTATAGGCCTATTTAAGTTTCGACCGTGGACAAAGAACACGTCTTTGTTGTGAAGGACAACAGTCCCTGCCAGTTCCTGGCCTTGTAATATCGCCCTCTATCGTCACGTATCTTTAAGTGGAATGAGTCACTTCTTCTGTTCTCACTGTACAGTACAACTATACGACAAACCACTTCTGCGACACCTCTGGGGGATGCTCACGTATAACTTTTGTGGGGACATTTCTCATTTTTCACAACAGTCCAGTCACTGGGTCCCCATTGGAAGATTGCTTTTAGAATTTCAATAAAGGAGGTGGTTAAGGGAAGTTGACCGAGTGAATTCAAAATGGATCTAGAACGTCGTTTGGCATTCAAACAACATCGTTCGTTTTCATCTTTTACTTTTTCCCCACCTTTTTCTTGAACTTCCAAATGTAAAAAATGGGCACGCAGAGTTTTCAGTGTACACCTGATTGCTGTAAATTTTGTAGTTGCATTCCGATGTGAAGGAATGATGTTTTTAATCTCATTTCTACAAATTCCATGCTAGTCTTATAATTTTTTAAAAACAGATCTTTAGTCGTTTTAATGTTATTTCAATTTTCCATGTAAACATCTTTTGTGGACAAATCTGCACGATGCTGTGGAGCTTTTCAGGAAGAAAAGTTTGCAGTTTGTAGTTAGAATTTAAAAATTTGTTTTTTCAACGTTTATTGAGCGTTTTATAAGTCCTTTTTTTGTTTTTTGGTTTGGCCAAATCACGGATCTGGTATATTGTTGGTTGTTTTTCATTGCATTACTCGGTGTACTTCATTCAGGAATACCTCTGAAGTTTGCATACAAGATAAAAGTCTGGAATACTATTTGCTGCCTTTTAGTTTCTTCAAACCAAAACTGATGCCAGTGAGAAATGATCGGTATTATATGTGCCGTACTGTAAAGACAGTTTTGCATGTTGAACGTGTAAACTGCAGGACTTTGAAAGTAATTTTTTTAGAGTTTAGCTTTTCTTCAGTTTTACGAAGAAACATTATTGGATTCACTTGTTGAAGTTTGAGCCAACGTTGAAATAGTTATGTCGCAGCTTTTGTATTCTTTTTTTTCTTCTTGTTAAAGCTGTTTTCAGGTCTGAAAATATAATGTATGCTTATTTGCTGCATAGACATAATGCCAAAGTGCCTGAACCTATGTCACTAGCCAATCGTTCTTCGTAAGTGACATAAGCTAAAATTGGCCGTTTGCCGTTTGCATTAATTTTCTTTGGACAGCAGAAAACTACGAAGTTCTGGTGACAATTTGAAAAGTAGCCATTCCCTTTTGAATACTGGTCTTTCGTATAGGTGTAAAGAAAATCGGAAAATCGTTAATAGTTTCCTGAAGATTAATTTCGTTGAAGTCACAGTTATTTGCTTAGCATTCTTGGGGACTTTTTTTTTGAAAATGAGAAATCTCTCGCGGAACGGAATGAGTGAGGTCATGTACCAGGAAAAAAATTAAAGCCGGATTTTTGTATTTTTTATACTTTTAAACACCAGAAGAATTTTTGTCTACAATGATCTCAGGGTTTTATATATATTTTAAGAAAAGAAACTAAATTCGAGGGATCGCTCAGGGAACGTGTACGTCTTTTTTGCATTGAAACTAGTTTGTAGTTGTATGGACGGCTGGAATTGCGGTTACCAATTCCAGCTCTATTTTAGCCCACCAGTCGTGACGTTGAAGGTTAGAATCTTTGTTTCCATTTAAGACGAGCTTGTGGCGGAAAGAAGTCCTAGGTATAGACGATTCAAGCCACGTTTCACTGGACATTCTTGACGGCGCCATTAATGGCAGTATGCATTGTGTTGGGTCCCCGAACAGTGGCTCCGTACAATAATATCACAGTGCGCACCGCCATTGGCGGGGGCCACCGCAGATGACCAGTGATTACGTCACCATGGTCAGTGGATTCGTCTATATGAATCAGAACAGTAACCCCCCCCCCTTTGCCGTTCATTGTTTTACAACCATCTATTTATGCAAATGCACAAACTGTATATCTGCATTGATCATGCTTTTTAAATTCGCTGCATCGCTTTCGCATTTCCACTTTTATAGTTTCCGGATATTGGCTGCTTTTAATGGAAGTTTCAAAAGCTAGGACCTGTTGGACATAATATAAAAGACACACCTTATGATTTCTGCACGTATTGGTGAGTGTTCCTCGAAAGTACTTTGATAATTCACAGATCAAAGTTAAAAGGAAGAACATTTTCCGTCGAGTAAGTTAAGTTCTGTTGAGTGTTATTAAGAATTCTTGTAACATGCATTCAATTAAAGGATTTAAAGAATATTTATTTCTGGGCGAACGAATACTTGTTGAACATGAATGTGCTAAAGTGAACATTGTGTGCCTTATCTGCTTCATGGTTGACCTCTCTATCGTGATTGGATTACTCTTTCAAGTCCTCATATCGTGGACCAATCAGAATGCGGCATTTCCTGTTGTGGCTTTAAAGAGTAACTGCTGTCTTTGGTTATGTGAACGGGTCAAGTCGTACTGGAGAATTTTTCTGCACGGTTTGATCGTTGTTTTCCACCTTAAAACCTGCCCGACCTCATTGTAAAGATACGTCCTTGCGTGGGAGAAATACTTGCAACCAAACGAACCTCCTTCAATTTGTACATTTAGAGAACATGGACAATCTGATTGCTTTAACACAAAAAGTTGTTGGGACATAAGAACTTAAAACCATGAAAGTATCTCGTCTTCAAACGGTAGAAGACTGTTGAGACATTTAGATGAAAACGTAAGTGCGCTGACGTGTAATCAGCCTTTTTTGTGATGTAACCATTACGTTTTTGTCCGTTCTTGAATGTAGCTTTAGTAATGTTAGTATTCAAGAAGGAAAACGATAGTTTGTGGGAAATAATGTAGGTTCAGCCAGAAACAATGATCTGTTTTTATAAATAATCGTGCCTGTTAATTTTTAACGTGTCCCTATTAAAAAAATATGTTGACGAAAATCACATACGTTTGTGAGTTGTGTTTTTATTATTTCCTCTCCAAATATGGCAATGGAAGACTTTGAGACGCTGGTGGCAGCAAACATACCGGTCCTTTTCAGGGCACTGTGCGTGCTCAGAACTATGCACACGCTCTCATAGTCTGGATACCGGACTCGATGAGTCTGACTACTCAACAAATCAAGGGTGCACCAAAATAAATAGAACGGTCTCATTATTAAAAGTTATACCCTCAAAATCTTCTATTGTAGAGAATCCTTAGAGCCATGGAACTGGTGAATGGAAGAAATATGGCACTGAACCTCTGGCCCGGACTCAAGGCTTCCAATTCTGAGCAATTTGGATGCAATCGGGTCCGAAAGTGGTACTATTTTAGCCGTTTTGCAGAGGGATGCATTTTCAATATGGCTGCTTTTCCTGGGCAGTGAAATTTCCTTCATTTTAGGGGTGGTCTGCTTTGGGTGAGAATTTCTCGAAAATTCATTGGTCAATCCACAAAAAATTAAAAGGAAAATGAAAAAGGACATGTCGAACATCGATTTTCTGCGCAGCCTAAACACTTGTGAGAGTTGTATTTTTTAAATATTTGTATGGGGATTTGTCACTGCTGTCTATGGGAACTGGTTTGCTGCGGTACACTCTCAAGGGTCTGGTATCACCCATTGTCCACGTGACCAAGACTGGAGGAATTCCTCCAATTCTCCGGAAATAGCCGAAATCTTCCGAAGTCGTCCCGTCTATATTCGGCATGTTCGGATGGTACTGTTGATGTTCGGTTATTCCCGGCTGGGTAGGTAGGCTAGCTGTTGAACGTAAACCTCCGAAACCTAATGACGACTGTTGACTCTACTACAATATTAAAATACCTTTACAGTATTACCCACCGGATATGGTAAATAAAAAGCCTCATTTTGGGGAGGTCGCCACTGATGAAATCGAAGACACCCTGGCTCTCAACTTGTAACTCCTGACCCTTGCGTCATATCTATTTATATCCGTGGGTGATGTCTGACATAAGATTTTTTATCAAGAGTCCATCAGCGAATCTTTGGGCAGGGAACCAGACTAAACACCCTAAGAACGACGTGCGCATGCTCAGAACTAGTAGAAAGGACATCGGTATGTTTTGCCGCCATCAAGCGTCCCAGAGTCTCCCGGTGATATATTTCAGAACAAAATTTTCTTGTTTTGGGAGGCAAACATTAAAAAAAAAAGTTTCCTTGTAAAGTTGGGTGACCCGTGATGTGGAGGGCGAAAATTGTATTGAAAACACAGAAAACCAAACCCAAATCAAACCAATTACAAGAGATTGCTACGCGCTCTGACACGGGGGCCCTTGTGGACTTATTACCTTTACCAGCAGTAAATACTGAAAGTATAGTTGCACGAGCTCAGTCGCGGAGCGAAGTTATACCTGGGAAAATGGTAGCCCACGAACACGGACTGCTAGTGGTGGGCTGTAGCAGGGGAAGGAGGCGAGAAAGAAAAGGCAAGATCAGAGACTAAGAAAGATCAGAGGTTGGATGGAGAAAGATTCGATAGCGGAGTACAAGGAGAGGGTTGGGGACAAAATGACTTTAGTACGCAGGCGAGGATCTAAGTCATAGAGGGCATGAAACACCGTGCGATAGAGGAGGAGTGGGTCCTGAATCGACTGAAGTGGAAGAAGGCTGCTCATTCGGCTAGCAAACGGGTGAAGTTTACGAAGAAGTGAAGTACGAGGGTGCTCTTCAAAGTGGCTCAGAAGAGGGCGCTGTTTCCAGAGCCTTGCTCACAGACGTGCTCGAGCTCTGATCAGGACATAGACATACGGTAAACGCAGAGCACAGAGGAACTGAACTAGATTAAAACCTGTGGAGGTAGTTGTGAATCATTTCGCTTACCCCCACTAGCTCTTAACACAGGGCGCTAAAAAGGGAACAGGTCTTAAGGAAATAAGTCATAAGTACCGTACCAACGTATAAAGCATTATTTGCTGTCCTATGCCTAATCAACGCATATACATTCAGTACTCACGTATCATGCACACGTAAGTCCTGACCAGAGATTTTAAATGAACTCTGTCCAATGAATTTTAAACAAAAAGTTTACGTAATGTATTTGCCCTTCCGTCAGCGCCCAATAACACAGGCACCGATTTTTTTCCACACAAACGCCAGGGTAATCAGACTTGAACGAAGACTAAAATTGAAACTCTGGAGGATTTTAAGTGCGACATATCAACAGACTATAGTCGCCTCTCAAGACTAGCACTAAAACCATTCTTTAAAAAGTATTTGCCCAGGAAATGGAGAAAGTGCAGCATGAGCTGAGGGGTAAGAGGGCGCTGTTTTCATGCTCCCTAAAAGAGAAGTGGCAACAAATCTTCCACTTTGTAGCAAATTTGTAAAAGTGGGCAAGGGCGAAAGGTATTTAAAATCTATCGAGAATATTTCGGGGAATTATGCGCTGTAGTGTATTTTAGGATGACACAAGGTGGCGCTGTTTCACCTTCGGAGCAAATCAAGTACAAAGGAATTTAAAATTCACACCTCGTATGCAGTTACTCATCCACACTTGACACCTTGAAACAAAGGACATATGAGTCAAAACAAACACAATCTTTCAATATGATACCGAAGAGTGTAAAAGTGGGAATTTGTAATAGGCTGATGAAGGATGGGGAAAATATGCGATCAGGGCAAGGGATGCATACACAAATAACGGGAGGGAATCCCGTGCAGTGACGTCATCGTGTCCAAACTACAGCCTTTTATCTGACGACTGTTTTATATCATATGTCGTTTTATTTATATCAGTCGAGTTAGCAACTGCCCGTTCACGTCATTTTACAGAGTTGCTTGAGTTTATTATCTGATTATTGAGAAATAAATAATGCTAATCTACACTTTATGTTTCTCAAACGACATATCGTTAAATGGTGGCACTATATAAAATACTTCCAATTTTAAATGAGCGTCAAAAGAAAAGGAAATACGTAATCCTTATGATATCCAACTCTCCCACCAGCTTCAGCTCAATCACGCCCTTGATCCAAACATGACTGTGCAACTGCTGTACAAAGGCACAAAACAGTCGTAGGATAGAGAGCTCTTGATGTTTTGGGTAGCCGACCATTCATGATCATCATGCACTCGTTATCGTGTACGTACACACAGCGAATACACACACGGTGCGGATGTCGTGGTGAACGCATCTCGATGTATCATGGCTTGAGATGAACTCGACCAGGAATTCCGCAAGCAGGTCTTGTCAAGGGAAGTAATCCCGGAGCCAACGATTTCCTGCCCAGCACCCATCCCGGTGAGTTGTTTTGGGGGTAGCCTGGCCGGTAACTTTGCATGCTTTGCGATGTTTTTTGGGGGCAGATTTTGTGTCCATTTCTAGCGTGGTGTCTGTGGCCAGGTGCATTTACACAAATCCAAATGACATGTGGCCACGATGTGTCATCGAGGTTTCATCTTGACGCCTGCACGACCACAAATAAATGTAATACAGGCGTTCATCATTCACTTCACACACTTCAATTCTACCCGCGACACATTAGGCTGGGTCTGCATCGAGTGTTCCGTTGAGTGCTAAAATTTCTTTCAGTTTGACTTGCCGTAGCCAGAACATTCAAATTTAACGTTAATCAGATATTGCAACACGATTTTGCAGCGGTGTCAAATGGCGACATCTGCCATTTACAGTTAGACCTGTGTGTCTTTTGCTTAGTATATAGGCCCTAGTATAAGTATGATACCCCATGAAATTATTCTGTAGTTTATATGATTTCAATCACCGTCTTTTATTTGGTGTGACATTTTCCCCACACCTTCGTAGTAATCTCATCAAAAGTGGTAGAGTAGACACTGTGATTGCACGGTTGAATTTGGAAATATTATATTGCTTCAAGAAGCATAAGGAAGGACTTGCCTTTATTGCTCTTTTTGACCTGGGTAATAAGTTGTTTTTACATGTAAATCTGAGTCCTGAAATTTTGCTTTAATTTTAGAAAAACTGAGTTGCAGTAGCAAGTCAATAATTTTCTGGTATTGTCTTTTCGGGATGTCTGTTTTTAAGTGTTTTGATGTAGTTTTGTTGTAAAACCACATGCGTACTGAATTTTGTATTGTCTCACTTTTAAAAAAAATGCTTTTATTTCAGCATTCGGCGCACAGTTTGTCAACCTGGGACACCAAGTTGTGGAAAACAGCAGCAGAATATAATTAGGTTGAGGTGTTTGAGTTGCACAGCTCGATCTGTGATGGTAGACAGTGCAATGGCTGACCCTGAGAACAACATTGTCCGGGAATGGCTGCGAACATTAGACCTGGCCCACCACCTGGACAGCTTCATTGACAATGGCTACGATGACCTAGAGACCTGTAAACAGATCGGGGAGGAGGACATGGACGCCATTGGCGTCCAGGACCCCCGACAGCGGGAAGAGCTGCGTCAAGCCGTGGCCCGGCTCAAGCAGGAGGGTGGCACTGCAGTCTACTTCACTCTCATGGGTCCCGACACCGACTACATCTACGAGGAAGACGTGACGGTGGACTACGGTTATGCAGAGGACGAGGACGAGAAGGTCCACTCCCTACTGGAGGGTGGCAGAAGCGGGATATGCGACTGCAGGAGCTGCGAGTGTCTCCAGGAGAGCCCCTTTGAGGTCCAGCCCCAGTGTTACCTGGACCGACAGCGCTGGAAGTGGACCGAGCACCACCTGCGCCGGGGGTCCTTTGAGAGTGCTGCTGAGTACCGGCGCGCCTTTTCGGAGCACTCCAGCAGTGAGACTTTGGCCACCAAGCCCAGATCCGCCAGTGCTGTGGAGCGGGGAGGCTTCATGGAAGCCATCGGGGGGATGAGTCCACACGAGCAGCAACGGAGGATGTTTCGCTCCCTCAAGGTATGTTGTCATAAATGTTTGCACCTCACCAACTTTACACAATTCTTCTGTGAATTATTTTAGAGTAAAGACAGGGCATGCTACCTACACGTATTTTGAAAGCTTCTTCTGTAAAGCTTGGAACAAAATACCACAGTTGCTTTCCCATAGAATTGAAGTGCGCTGCCCTCTTGACTCCTCATGTGCACATTATGCAAATTTGTTTTCAAACTGTCTGAAAAGGAAGTGTTGATTAATCACTTTTGGATCGAAAATAGAAACTTGACTGCAGCTGGCTTTGAACTTCTAATTGGTTCTTATAGATGCCAACATGGAACTAAAGGATACTTGTGTTCATCAGTGAAAAAAAACACAAGATAATGAAACATGCATGTATCTGCTAAACACGTGTGTAATATGGAATACTTCCCCTTGCTTAACCCTAACACTCCTCAATCCTTCACCTGTTGGAGGACTGAGGAGTGTTAGGGTTGTAGGTCAATGCCAGCAATTCCTGAACACCACGTTTGTTGTGGCGGCACATTAGCCATGTATATATTAATATACTGCCGTCAGAGTTAATTGATTCTGAATAGGAACCCCCAGGTCTCTCTCTCTCTGTTTTTCTGTCTGATCTGCTTGTACACGTAAGACGTACATGTATTTTGTGTGTGCGCCTTACTAACAAAAATAAATTTATACGCTTCAAGGATGCACTGACCCTACGTAATGAAAAGAGAGAGCTATTGTCACTTGGATTGTGATCTTAGCGTTAATGCAAAACTGTTCAAAAAATTCAGGGTTCTGTAAAACTTTTGCCATGGGTTTAAAGATAGGTTAAAAGTCTTATTTCAGGAGATACATGTAATTTGCTGTTATGATCTTCCGAGGATTTTTTTGAAAAGGAATTTATATAAATCCGTACCTGCCCTCAGTCTCAACACCGCAAGTGAATGTGCAGTGAAGCGGAGACAAGTAATACCGTTCCTGTCCACTGCACTCGATAGTGTCCGTCTACTTCCCGCGTTCGGAATGGGCATCCGATTTCCATATTTTGTCCCCCTATCGCTTCATCTTTTCCTTTGTTTCTTTTCCTTTCCACTTTGCTGTCATGGGCCTCTCTCTCTTCTAGTCTGACGTCGTTGTCGTCAGGTCATCTTGACGGCTTAGTGCTAATGCCCTCAAGACAAATATTTGCATTTTCTGTGCATATTTTGTTTTTTTGGGGGGGAGTTCTTTGCTTAAACGACCGTCCACAGCAACTTGAGCTTTAAACAGAAGAGCACTTAAACATGTCCACGGATCAAAAGAAATTAAAATACATAATTTATCAGACTATGTTTACACATCAAGTCCCTGAAATTTTTAAATTTGAAACATAAAAGAACTGAAAAATTGAAAATTGTATAATTAATCCTTTACAGTTGACAAATTACTGGTATGGCTTTAAGGGAAAAATGATTGCTTTTGGAATATTTGAAGCATCAAAATACGGTACACGTTATTGTAACGCAACTTTTCATATATACGCAGGTATATATGTAATATATATTTTTATTTCCCTAATGCCTTTTATCCAAAGCTTAGGCTGGGTTATACTTTGCAAAAGTATCAGATTAAACAGATGTATTCCTGCCAAGAATTCGAAAAAGTTGTGTGTCAACTCCAGCAAATTTGGCTGCGAACATTTCGTGATGTTGAATTTGAACTGGTCTTTTCACTTGTGTCTGGGTGCACGGAGGCCAGACATCAATCCCAAAGGGCATCCTTTGGGGCCACTTGATTTTTGTTTTTTCAGAAGTTCACAGAAGATGGGAAAATCTTGATAAAAATGTAAATAATTATAGAAGTCCGATTGCAATTTGTTCAAATTGATGCAGTATAGGCGTTGTCACTCTTCGTCTTGGCCAGTCTGTTGTCAGAGCGTGTCTATGCGTACATAATCAAGTTTTTCCATCTCGGGGACAAAAAAAATTCACAGGACAATTTGCCATCTAAGTAAATAATGTCTCCCTCTTTGATCTCTTCCCTCAACAGTTCGTGTAGCCGCTCTCGACAATAAATTGATTTCACAACTGCATCAAGGTGTTTTTCCTTTGATGGTTAGTTTTTTTCCTTGTTGTGTGTTTAAGTTTAAACGGGGAATGTGGGGATGTGACGACTTGACTCCCAGAACAATCAGTTAGTTCTTGCGTCTCCCCCTGGGAAATTTGAAGCTGGCCGTTAAATGTTTGAAATAGCTGCTGGGACACGTTTTGGTGCGACCTCGCACGTGTGAACACTACTCATGATCTTATCAATAGAAAAAAATTGCAACTGGTGTTTTGACCCAGTCATCAGACATTTAAACTTGAGTGGAGGTGTTTCCGAAACCTTGAGTTGCCTGCAACTTGAACCTGTGCAATTCAGACCAGGCCTTGAAGTTCCAAAATGTGTTTTACATTCAGAAGGAAGTTTAACATGTGACTAAGAAATCTGGTTTGTATTTTTTCGGGCCAGTGGAAAAAACTCCACTTGTCAAATTTGTCGGAAACGGAACAGGTCTTTCACAACCGGTCCTGTACTTCAGTGTGCCGTTAGGATTTGTGGTGATGTTGATTTTAACAACATTCAACACAATGCAGGTTGTACTATTGTCGCTTAGGGTTGCTGAGTTCTTTTATGTTTGCGGTGGTACCGCAAGGTTGTACCCAAACTGCAGCCCCATTGTTGGCAGGCTTAAATAGTGTTGCGAGGGGGGGAATACAGAGGGGCTTTGGGCAATCTCGGCTTTGCTTTCAGTGACAGGACTTGCCACTGTTAGAGTTGGGGATTTAGCTTTGGAAGTTTGGTTATCTGTTTGTGGATGCGTTCTGCCAGTGGTGGTGCATGTGGAAGTGCAGTGTTACGCTACTTTGCCAGAGGTGTTCTAGTACCGCTGCGATTTCTGCACACATTTAACATAAAAATCCGAATTAGGCACATATACCGGTACTTGTGCAGAATGCAGATAAAAATCATTTCTTTCTGCCTTTACCGTGTGAAAAATGTAATCATGAACAACAACAAAATATTGCATACTGCAATACAAGAACAGCAACATCATGGTCTCTACAACAACATCATGGTCTCTCTGATCAGTTCAGCATGGATCAAACTTTTTAGAAACAGTACCAGCAGATTGAATCAATACTCGGAAGACCATTCAACTACAGTAATACAGTGTGCGCATGTATTGTAGGTAGTGTACAGTAGGTGTGCACGGCCCATTGATTTAAAAATGATCTTTGATTTTGAACGCATAGGCGTACTTGGCACACAGACACTAAATATGGAAACTATGGACATTCAAGGTCTTGGGAAGCCCAAGATACTGAAGTACGGTACAGTGTATGGACAGGAAGAAAGGCTGGATAGGATCAAATGTTAATTGATGTTCACACCTGTTATTTGATCACTTGGTTTTGAAGTTAATACCCAACCCCCAGACTAGATAATTATTGTCGGGAAAAACCTCTTATCATTTTGTTGCATGGAGGAACTGTTTGAGGGGAAGAGCATTCCATTTTACCTTCCCCACCCCTGGGGTAAGTCTTACACCAACTGTACTAGGTTATCAGTAACATGATTCTATATTCCCGAATTTCAGCACCTGTCACATGTGCCACATTTACTGGCTTTGCGTCAGAGGGAATTCTGTGCACTTGTTCATGACAGTGGTTTAGTCATTTGTAAAAAGCCAAGGCTCCTTGAAAAGAGACTACATATGCAGGCTACAATGTCCACTTTTCATGACCACATGCATGTATGTACATGTATGTGTAGGGGGCTGTATGAAATGTTATGGGACAAGAAACCACTGGAGTGCCTACCAGGCAGTTTTTGGTAAACTTGAGGTCGTTTTCACAGAAATGTTTCCCATGGGTTGTGTAAAAGTGTCAAGGAATCGTGATGTACTGTACTTTATGCAGATCTAATGCATGTAACGCACATATACATGTACATGTACATACATCTATACATGTAGATCTTTGAATCTTGAGTTAAGATGCAAACTTGTGTTTTGTCTTTTGGAATACAATGTGCATAGCATGATCCGTACATGTAGGTACGGTGTCGTAGGTAACATCTAGATTAAGGTTGGTCACACCTACATCGACCACAGAGTATTTGTGGTGTTGCTGTGTAATCTCGCTTAATTTGTGATTTATGGTTCTAGTTTGAAGCTTGTGACAACTTTTTGAGCAAGATGTGTTCCCATGACCCACTGCACATTTACAGTTTACCTCTGTGGTACTTTTTTTTCCCAATTGCCCCCACTTGTTTTGTGTAAACTGTAATGTAAACAACATCTTTGGAGAATTTATGGGTCTGAATTGTATGACCTCAGTTGAAGGTCATGACATAGACTGACATGTATGTAAAACAAGAGATCAGGTAACCATGAAGGGGGACTTCATGGTAGAGATTGCATAACCACAGAGCTGCTAGCATACAAAAGGTGCTTTTGTTCTTTAAGTGGCCGGCCAGACAGGGACTTCCCCTGAAAAGGTCCACCTCTGTTGTTGAGAATTTCTCTACTGGTCATAAGGAAGGAATGTGGCAAATGTTCGCCTCACAGGGAGATGGTGATGTAATCCCACTAAATACCAAACACCTTGGTGTAGATGAAACGGAAGAGTTGTGCTGGGAAAGGAAGGCAAAGTATTGCTCTCCTCCTCTCTCTGGAATCTTGAGAAATCTTGGCTTCGTGTAGGGATAATTAGGAAGGAAATTCTTCCAGGAACATTCTTTCTAAGGATGAGTGCACCAGGGCCAAAACGAAAGGTGAGTTGTTTGGCAACATTTTGATCGGACTTTCAACGTGATTGGAAACTGCTTTTTTTTACTCCTTTGAAATTTGCCTGGAGATTTCCCCCTGCAGTAGCTTTTTATGCAAGCTGTCTGCACTTTTGTAACTTGGATATCCGAATATTCTTTGGTTTGATTGACAGGCCTGTTTTTGTTGGATGTGTCATCTTCTTCAAAGTGTCCAGGATGTAAAGAAATCGATGAGCAGAAAACTCTATGCAGATGTGTTTTCAAATAGAAAGTTGAAACTGAAACCATCATCATAATTATGTTTAACAGTTTTTGACAAAAGGCCTTTCTTTTTGCACTTTCGTACAACCTTTTCAAAGCCAAACCATCCTATACAGTGGTTTAAACATCTCAAAACTCTTCAATACTGCCCTCTAGGCTGGAAGAGTTGAAACCAGAAATGTTTGTATTAACATCAAACGATGCCGATTATGTCATGATACCCAGCAGTGTAAATGGCACGTTCATGAAAGGTTTCAGGAAGTAATCTGTATTTAAAATCAAAACTGACAAATTGTAAAACTAATCTATTTCAGGAAATGAAGTAAGCCTATTTATTTATATCTTGCAACACTTGTAACAGCAGATTGATGCTTTTGCATAGCTCTATAGGGGAATTTGAATTTACAAAGTTTGTCTGCCCATTCAAAAAATGAAGTTAAATTCATCAAAAAGCAAATGAAAAAAAACCATAAAAAACGGAGTTGAAAAATGATTTGAAATGTTAGTGTCAGCTTAAAATGGCTAAATGTGAAAAGAGAAAAAGTGATTAAATTGAAGGAAGAAGAAATTTCAAAAATTTGGAGCTTTCAAATTCTACAGAATGTGACTTCCTGGTTTGAAGAATTTGAAAGGATTCAGTGTTACTGGTGCCAGAAAGCAGGATATTACGTGGGGCTTTGTGAACCAATTCTTGTCAGAGTAGAAAACCGTACCATTAGGGTCCCAGATAGTGGTCAATATTTTAACGATGAGAAAGATCTCTGGCAAGAAAATTCCAAGGGATATCTGGTAAATGATTTCCAACCCTTCTTTTTGACCAAAAAAAAAAAAAATGAAATTTATGAGCAACATCCGAGACTCTGTACCATTGACGTAAGTAGTTTGTAAATCATGATTCTCATTTGGAGTTTCCCTGTGCCAATTCTCAGAGGCACGTCACAAAGTACAGGAGATTTCTCAACAAGGAAGCTGTCCGGCATTTGGAAAATCATTTTTATCCAAGCACTTCTGGTTTCGGTAGCGCTTTCTGTGCTACTCAAGGTATTTTTTTACCAGTGTTTACAAATCCTATGGCAGTGGCAGTCAGTGCTGTGGAGTCAGGGATTTTATTTTTATGGTACATGTAAAACATGCAGTCGATTTTCACATGACAACTTTCAAAACAGTGGCAATATTGTCCAAACTATTGATGTGCCATCCCCTGTGTTGTGAGTGCCAAGTGTCACTTGACGTTGCAAGTTTCTGTTGCTGTTAATTTTCATACTAAATTACACAAGAGTTCATCTTGTTGGCGTTAATCTTGTCAGATTATCTTCAGTGACCGTAGTGGCACCGATGCCTTCTGTTGCAATCGTTGACTCAACATTTTTGTTTTTCATCCTTGGAAAGAAAAATGAGTTTGTGTCGTCGGGACGTTTTCAAAGGGCTGTGCATAAAAGGTCTATTCTGTGAATAGGACTAATACAGTGTGCGTGGAAAGGATGCATTTTGTTCTGCTGAAAAAACAAGGCTCTGATTTTTACCCGAGCACCTCAGGTTGTGTGTATTATCCTGTCAAATTGTTTCCATTCTTTGTGTCTTTTGGCAGGCGGTTCAGGTTGTTATGTTTGGCCGGTAGAAATTTCCACCCCTTTGACACGGGGCACGGCCCTGCCCAATTATCCTCACCCAATTAGGGGAAGGGGGAAAAACATTTTCTGGTTAACAAGTCCCAGGAATTGTACCCTGCGCATTTGTAGGTTGGCAGATGTTTATGGTCATTAAAATTGGCTTGGCTGTGGGTACATGTATGTTTGGTAGACCTGCCTGAACGGGAAGTTTTTACTGCTGCATGTTCATTGTGCATTTTGGTGTAATGACACTTTAGTTCGTGTGCTGTCTTCTCGTAAAAAAAAATAATAAAAAAACTCTGTTTCTAATCCACACGTAGGACGGTAAAGCTAGCTGTAGTCCGGCCAGAGGCTTTTGCACAAGACCCAATTGCACAGGTTGGTCCGGGCTGGCTGGAATTGAGTCGCGGTCATCAGAGGAGAGGCAGCTCTTCCGAAAATGTTTCAAATCGTATATTTTTTTTCTCCCAAAGAGATGCCTCAACCTCATACAGACCAGCTAGTGCAGTACATGTGTTCGGGAAACAGTCTGTTGGACTGCAAGGCAGTCACTTTCTGCATTTTCACAGGTGGATCGAGGAACTGATGTGTGACCCACATGCAAGTGTGCAATGTTCACTTGACCGATAACTGTAGAATTGAACAGCACAAACAATGCCAGCCCTGTTTATATTTTGCTTCTTTTTATACTGTTTGCACACATGTACATCTCTTGCTAGAGTGCCTTGCACTCAGGGGTGAGAGCTGACAGTGTACATAAGTAAACACACTGTCCCTTGCCTGGCGGATAACACGAGGACAAATTCCCCTCAACAAGTCAATGTCCCGGCCACAGTGTTCATCCTCCCCTTGTCACGGTCTCCTGTGAATGCAAACAGACACAAAAGCCCAACTGGGGTCCCGCTTCAATATTTTCTGCGGGTCAAGCGGCAGACCCCATCCATCACCAACTGGACATGTCCATTGACAGGACCCAGTCTACATGCAGGTTTTGTTAGTAAGGGCCGGGGACTGTCATGAAAACACAATATAATCCAGGGAAAGTTGCTGGGGCCAATGAGTCAGGGCGCATGCATAAATTTTAATATTGCAAAACTAGATGCCATATCCACGTCCTGCATGCCCCTAAAGTAGACGGTGTTTAGCCGTGATTGAATCAGGTGGTTTGTCACTGATATGCTGTGGCAGATATTGGTAGCCGCATAATAGCCACAAACAGTTTTTTGGTCGAACTGTGAAGGAACTAACGGAAGTGTGACACACAGATGGTTTATTATTTTGATTCTAGTTTGTTGCATGTGATTCCGTATTTTATTTTATTGTGAAATCCAAACTATGTCCTTTGTACACCATTGCTCTATTTCTGTTACTCCCTGTTCTTATCATATTCAAGAATTCAGTTGTATTCTAAAGAAATTGTGTTGGTATTAAACAACATGGACATTTTTAAAGAATTGGTATGAAATGCCTGATATGTAATGTCTACGTGTGTCAGGTGAAATAATTTGAGAATGTCGAGGATGATGGCATGTTTGTGGAAACATTATTGAACCGACCCTTGCCCAGAAAATCCTATTACTTGTGCATTATCTCGGCAGACGCTATTTGCCTAATGCCTCGGACAGGATTTGGATGCATTAACGTGAAGATAGGAGACAGGCAGTTTGTAGGAATCACTGCTTAATGTCTGATCTTGCGTGTGTGCTGCTTGTCACAGGCCGTGGGCCAGAAGACACGAGAAAGTAACGTCGCTCGCTTCGCCGAGCCGCCGTGTGCAAAAGGGGTGAAGGAATTAACCCTCCGTGAGGATGTACATGTACATGTAATGTCTTATTGCCGTACGTGCAATCCGGCCATTGCGGCTTACGGTGCATGCATTTCCAATTTGGCTCCGTTGTTGTTCAAAGCCTTTGACAGTTTTCCCTACAACTTGTTAATATCCACCAGGCAATTATTTCACCCAGCTAGCTGTCTGTTTCTGACAAGTATTCCGTTTTTTTTTTCTACCAAACTGTCTCTTGTTTCAGGGGTTACATAGTTCAATTTTTTTCTTAGCTTTGCCTGTCGCAGAGATGTAAAATAATGAAAGTTGCAGCGGGACATCTTTCACTCGGGTCATGTCTGCATTTTATTCAGCTCGGCCTGAGTTGCTCATTTCACCTTGCTTTCCGTCAGCCAGACAAGAGTGTTCAAATATTTCGAGTAGGAAAAAAAGAAAGAAAGAAGAATTGAATAACCTTGGAACATGAAGCATTTGCGCTGACAGATAAAGCTTGTATAGTCTCTTAATTTATTCGTAGAATAAGTTAACTACTGATCTCTGTTATAGGGTCTTAAGAAATGCCCATCCTTGTTGAATTAATGAGAAGCAAGTTCTCATGCCATCTTGAAGTGAGGTTCCAGTTTGCCCTTGGTGGAACATGTCAATCTCGTTCTAAGCACCGTTTTCCATGGTGCATAAATTAATGAATTTGTCCTTTAAGACCTGTAAGTATTGAGCAGAAGATAGAGCTTATATAATGATTGTGAGATACAGAAATGTACAAATATCAGATCATACATTGAGTTTTTCATTAACTGTTTTTTTTGGTGTGTTACTCGTGATTTCAGGAATGCTATGCTTTTTGCTTGAAGTTGATGTTTGGTACTAAGGTGTGCTCAGATTTGGGACAGCTGTTTCCTTGAGTAATTTTTGCTGATTCGTGACAGCAATATAGTGATACCTTTTATCCATGAACCAGTTCAACCATGCCCACTGCTCATTTACCAGTGCATTGCCCTGAATTGTTGTGTAAGGTAATGCAAAAAAAAAAATTTGGTTTATTGCAAATGCACAGTGCATGTACACTATTC
The DNA here is from genome assembly GCF_054643075.1 of Acanthaster planci. Lineage (NCBI taxonomy): Eukaryota > Metazoa > Echinodermata > Asteroidea > Valvatida > Acanthasteridae > Acanthaster > Acanthaster planci. Next base: position 13,468,176 of record NC_141791.1, read on the forward strand.
CCATATGCTGTCTAAAGCAATTTGTGTTAGGGGAAAAGATGTGTTTGGCAGGTCTCAAACTTTCAGGACGTGGGAAGTAGGCACCAAAAATGCTCAGGCTGATCTGAAACAACATCTAAACCAGGCCAAGCACATTTTTTTCCTTTCCGTAAATACAAGTTCTTTTCGAGTCACCAAGTGGAAACATACCATTTAAAAAAAAAGGGGAGAAAAAAATATGTGTACTTCAAAAATGTTACCTCCTCTTTTTTTCAGATATTTCTCTACACCTGTGATGGGTTTGTTCCTCTTGCGAGTAGTCATGAACAGTCTGGCGCACGCTTGCTGCACAGTGCCCGCGGTAGTGCATAGCTACAGGTAGCTGGAACTTAAGCAGCCATTTAAGGCTGGCCATGTGACAGGCTCTTGATCATCAGGAATGGCTGAATTATCTTTGGTATAAATATGTTAGTATATGCACCACAATTCAAGTTAGCCTTCTGTGCAGGTCGGTGGTTGATGACACCAAGATGTCATTTCAAAGTCAATAACAGATATTTCTTCATTTTTCCCCTGGTACTCACCCCCCCCTAAATGAAATAAATAAGATAAATAACAAGAAAGAAGGGAAAACAACTGAACACATTGTATCAAATAATTTCCTTCTCGGACCTGAGGCGGATATTAAAAAAAAGTTAGTCCATCCCTAGTCCAGGAAATGTAGACCTTTATCAGGGAGTGAGTTTGTTATCATTTGGCGTTCAGGCCGGAATGTTGCAAATGAAAACGAAGGCTTAATAGAGGGGCTGATCAATATGGAAGCCATGCTGGAGGATTTTCAGCTGGCGGCACACTTTGTTGTCATCCAGGGCTATTTTTGTTTTGCGGGTTTTTTTTTCTGGGAGCAAGGTATTTTTGATTCATAGCTGTACAATGTACATGTACATATCACCTTTGATAAGTGAGAGAAACAGGGCATGTGTACAAAGTACCTAATCCCTCAGGGATTACCTTGATAAATTGTGTGTCATAGAATTTTTGTTGGATGAGAATCAATTTTCTATGAGTCATTTTTTCTCTACTTTTGATTCAAACGATAATAACCATGTGTGTGAATACCTAATGTATTTCTATTTTTTATGTGTCAATTTAAAAAAAATTCTCTTGGCTTGGATACATTTTCATGTAGCAATAATTGGAAACTAAAATACATGTACAGCTAGACTTGGTTTAAAAAATGTACTCCACTTCAGCATGTACATGTTCATGTGTTCCATCTAGTATATTTTCAGATACGTGGATATTTCAGATTTCTTTACAATCAACAAAAACTGCAAGAAATTCATCTATTTATATTTCAGTATATCCTGGACAAATTACTTATTTTCCTTGAATGTTGCATTAATAAATACCACTTCCCAGATGGCGGCAAATCGTTGTGTCAAAGATAAACAGTTACTATCTGACACTCAATGTACAGTGAATGTACATGTACATACACACAGCACTTGATGCCTGTGGAGAAATACAAACAGTTGTTCCCAAATTACATCAATAGCCACTCTGCTCAGCCTGAACAATAGGGCCTATCATCGTGTATTGTGTTACCATCCTACTGAAGATAAGTTTACTCAGGGTATAATCCAATTTGATGAATCACCCGAATAACCATCAAATTATGATTGACTTCCAATTTATATGTAGCTGCCTGTGTGCCAGTGTCTACATTATACCATCAGGACCATATACGCCGGCGTTGATTACAATGGCCCGTCCACAGATTGATGGTAATGTTGCGCGTCAGCGTCCACCCGGGCCCAATAGCATTGCGCCATCATCTAATAAATTTTGGGGGGGCTTGGGCCGCGTAACAGTACACAAGACCAGGCCTTTGGGAGACTTTTAACAAGTGTAATGGCTAATTTCCATTGATAACTTTGCCTGCATGCCTAAAACACCAATCGATGGTAAAGGGGTTACCGCGACTGGCTGGTGTTATGTTTTCATTTGGGATGGCTGCAAATTGGATGTCATTTTTATCATAATTTGTCTGGAGGGCTAATGCAACGTTGCGTCTTCTCTGCGAGTCATTACACTAATAAGATTACTTGGCTAGGCTGAGCTGATGTAGTTACAAGAAAGGAAGAAGAAGAAGTGGAAGGAAAAAAAAGAGAAAAGAAAAATCCTCTCAATCTAATTTGGATGTTTCATTTGTCAAGCTTTCCAAATTGCACAGTTTTTTATAATGCAGCAAGATTAAGTTGAAGTTGGAATGTTTGACGTGTGTTAATTTTGCGTCAAACCATCAGAAATTTCTAGGGTAAGTTTACACTTTAGGCCTGCATTATTTCTTAACATTACAAACCAATGCTACATGTATGTTCAAACCTTCTGCTGTATTCCATGAAAAACATTAAATTCCTAACTTGATACACATTGTACCGGTAAATTTGACTGGAATAAAAACACCCCACACACACCCACACACACACCCAAATAACTCAAATAAAAAGAGCAATCCCAGAACATGTTATACCAGATAATTTGGAAGAGTGAAAGACCAATTCGTGTGCTTTTTGTGTGGTGCAAAATGTCTTGTATTAATGTATTACCCCTGGAAGAAACGAGAAATTGAACTCTCCATTTTTTTTTAAATCAGAAATTTACTCCACCATTTAGGCAGTAATACTTGTACCAGTATGTCAACTTTGAGATTGCATCAAGTTTTAACCTGTATACGCAAAGGTTTGTGCTTTGTCTCAAGCCTGGCACAAGGGTGTCATTCAATCATTTGTCGCATTGTGAGCTGAAAGCTGTCTTTGTGTCCTTTACCGTGAAGAATAATTCATTCATGTGGGGACATGGGGTCTAGTGGTTAGGGTTTGTAGCTTCTGATCATAGGGTCAGGGGTTCGAATCCAGCTGTTGGCAGCATGTTGTGATCTTGGGCAAGTCACTTTACCCCTATTTGCCTCTCTCCAGACGCGGTTGTTTAGCCGTTTGCGCCGAATTGGCAGCACCAGGCTAGTATACTCCCCAGGGAGCTGAGATGGTTTCAGGAATGTTCGTAGATGTGTGAGCCCAATGTGCAAGGATTATAATCAGCACAAACATTCCGTGACATTATTCGGTAACATTGAAAAGGGATTAATTTTGTAGTGTCTGAACCTAACGCACGTTTCTGTTAGGTCGGAAGGTGGGAGCAAGTGTGCCATGCTTACATTTGTTGCATGTGTAGCTGTGTTTTATTTGTTTGTACCTTTTTTGTGAGAAAAAAGCTGCACACCTTTGGAGAAACTCGGGTACTGTAGTAGAGAAATTGATTTCAGAAATCAAAGTGGACCTGTGAAAATAGCAGACGTGCCCAAGACAAACAACTAGTCATGATCTTGCCCCCCCCCACCAGATCGTTTGAGAAGCGCCCGGGTCCACATTTGCGCCAGGTCGCCAGTGCCTTAACACAATTTAAGGTTGCAGAGCTGGGGAACAATATCTGCGAGTGTCTCCGCTCTGCGCTGCCTGGCCCTGGCCTTGTTTAGAATTCGTCTGATTGAATTGACACCAATACAAGTGCCGTCAGGGCACGTACACCACGCTCGGGTGAGCTGAAATCTTGGTGAACGCCAGACTTATGCACAGTGACATTCAAGAAGATTTCCAGTGATTCATACAGACTCTGACTTCTTCAGGCTGTGAGGCGCTGAAGGAGCAACACACAGAACGAGGAAAAAGAGAAGAAGTTGGGAGAAAATGTTACAACAATTCAAAGTCTCAAAAACATGAAAAAGAGGCAAAAATACAAACAAAAACACCTTAATACATGCAGGCCCATATTACCATTTCAGTGTTTGACAAGAAGTGATGTTTCTAATATAGTGGTAAACTTTTGTACACCAATAAAACTTTACACTGTGCATTATGTTCTGTGGATTTTGTTTTTGAAAGGAAGTTAAGTTCATGTACAGTAAGACTTAATGGATACAGGTAGAATAACATTTCACTGAAATGATCAGGAAATGACCTGTAAAATATGAAGGGAAAAAATCTGGAAAGTTGGGTTTACATTTATTTACTGGTAGCTGCACTAAAAAAGTGCACATATGTATATGAAATTATGAAAATGTTGCAACCTGAACTTTGCTCTTTCTATAACGTTACAGGAAAAATATCATTGCTGTTTGTAATGGCTGCACTGCTGTGTTAAAGTATTACACAGTACCAAAAAACAGCCATAGGAGAGTCATTAAAACTCTCCTATGCAAAGATGTATTCTTGACAAAGTTGTCCCATCTGTCAAACTCAGTCACATGACCTTTACCCGTATGTGCATGTGTAGCCTGGCAAATCAAGTGGAAGGAGTTTTTGACTGACTGTTACAGCAAAAGAAGGGGTTGATCTGTATTCCTAATAGTATAACCAGTAAAAGAACATATGGTACAACGCTAGCATCAACTTCTGGGGCTAATAAACAGACCTTAGGAACCAGTGGCTTGAGGTGGGCCCTGTGTTTATGCACTGGGCCTCGTGCAGGAACACTTGACGACTTTATTAAATTCCTCCTTCCACGCAGTCAGAAAATATCTCTGGGAAGTCAAGTCAGTGAAATTTCTCACTCTGTTGAATGCCCTCCCCTCCCCGTCCCTTTTTGCTGTCCCCCTGGTGGTGTATCGAGCCGTGTCTCCATCCCTGAAGGTTGTTGATTTGTGGGGAGGGACGTGTTTTAATTGTCACAGAACCTGGAACGATTGCCGGCGGAGTCAGTGGAAACTTGGGGAGTGGTGTTTGAGGTGTGTAAAATTCAACTGCTGAGCCACAGTGGGCTGTTTTTCTTAGAAAAAAATGTGTGGTTAATGTAGTGGCGCACAATTTCAAAATGTCGGTGCAAATCTGCTCCAGCGAGTAGATGCGATGGGGCATGGCCAAAATCTGACCATTGCTCAGCCGTAGATGCATGTATTTCAAAGGAGGGCAGGCCGGACCCCCCCTCAAACACAAGAGGAATAGGATATATTGTTTGTAAAACAGATGTAACGTACAGTATACTAGTGCATCTTATGTGGGACTATACTCCATTTTCACTGGTATCAAAACAGGGGATTTAGAATTCTATTCTCATTCGCCGGGATTTATTTCTGTGTTTTGTCTGGAAAACATAAAGTACTCAGTAAAACAGAAACTCTTGAGGGTGATTTATGAAACACATACAATTTGTAAAAGGCAACATTTTCGACAAAAGTAATCAAGTTTTTCCAAACTAGGTTTTTCTAATCAATTTCCTTCACGGTCTCTGAATGCTGAAGTGCTGTGGTGAAATTGCTCATCTTGGGGATTTCTCTGGACATCCAGACCTTAAGAAACCAATCTGACTGCTTCTCGTCCTCGAGAAAAGAATGCTGTCCCAGTCCCCTTTTCAGGCTCACAAAGGAGGCCCCCAAACTGGTCCATGACAAGATGATTGAATGTCCGCTGAACGATGCTCATGTACATGCATGTATCCAACGCTGACCTGTAAAAAAATTAATGTTTACCCTGCCAAGAATTTAAAGACCAGAGATATTTTTTGCCTGGGGGAAATGCCACACGCTCTCTGAAGCCTTAAAGGGACATTCCGTGGTACTTGTAGGCTTGAGGGTAATGCTTTATACCTTCAATGAAGGGCCTTAAAGGAGCACTCATCAGCCTTATTTGGAGAGTGTTACTTTCTAATGAAGATAAATGATGATCCCCTTTGATGTGTGAAAATTATATTACAATCTAAATTTCTGGGGACTCCTGGGATTAAAGGTGCACTCACCGTTGAGTTCAGCAGAGCATGATGGTCTTTGTGATGAACAGGACATAAAGATTTTAGTTGGCACAGTAGTCTTGCAAAAAGTGACGGTGTCATCGATTCAATATGGTGTTAGAATGTAGGGATTGAACTTTAAAAGTTGAACATTTCTCAGTTTATGAATGGTTCCTTTTTTCAATGTCCTGGCTGGCTTTCTGAAATCTGAAATGCAATTTGTACTACTTGGTCAAATAGAATACCAGCAGGAGGTAACTTGCCTTAAAATCTGAGCAAAGGTCACACACTTGAAAGCGTTCCGTATCAAGTCATAAGAATTAGATAGTTTATTGAAGAATAAATTGTTCATTTGCTTGTTTTCTCAAGGTATTACTACCATGAAAACTTCCCCAGCGAAATTTGGGCATCTTTAAAGATTTTCTGTAATAGAAAGCTGCCCACATTTTTTTTTGTAATGAGAAAATTGCATTGACGCTTCGGGTAAGCAGGGAATAAAAATTCCCAAGGCAAAGAATTAAAAGGAACTGTCTGGCAAAGCCCCCCCAAAAATAGATTATGCAAAGCCCCTAGGGGATGGCCTTTAAATCGCTTGGCACACAACACCAAATACGCCAAGTCGATCTACTAAACAAACAAAACAATTCTATTTATCAGCGTTGAGGGCACCACCCCTTCTTTATAACTATTGGTCAAGGTGCTTGTTATTAGTTCATTATGGGCCTGCACCCAATCAACTTTTCTTTGGGGGTAGAATTCTTCTTTGTTAATTCCTTCAAGTTGGTTACCAGACAGCAACAGACAGCATAAGTACATTCATGCCTTGAGGGCTGTGGGGACCAGTCATAGCATCCTAGAACCTGATACAGAGTCTGACACAGCACAGAGTCATGTTAATTACACTTACTACTCGTAGCTGGTTCCCTGCTCGTGTACAGGTATAATTTGCTGATTGTACAAACAGAGAGTAATTAATAACTGTTTCCTAATTACAAGCGTGACTGTTTCACATGATAATGTTTATTTAAAATGTGCTACTGGTTACAATGTTGTACACTGTATACTGTATGTCCAGGACACCAGACCATAATGGCTGCGAGGAAGCATGATTTGCATTTTGTAGGTCACACATCAGTAACTGGTTCATTCATATTACTTTTTTGATTGGTTTATACCACAGTTTCATTAGTTGCACATAAAAATCTCAAGCAAAACATGCGAAAAACGTCATACATACTGTAAGTTTGTACACAATAGTGGTTACTTGTACCATGGTGGTTGGTACATTCATTGATCTTTTCACTCATTTTGTAAGGACTGGAAAACACTATGGGAACAAATGTATGACCTCTACAACTCAGTCTGTGGGGGGGGGCACGGCCAACCAACACTATCGTGGTTTACTGTGTCACCTAGAAGAGCGTTTATTCTTGTTCTCACAACACTCCCCCTTATCAGACTAGGCATGGGGGCTTCGGCTGCCACTGAGGACAGTAGATTGACTACAGAGGACAGAGCAACATCCTTTGTCACTCCACCTGCACGTCCTGTCCTCTGTGTTAAAGTTGAACAGCCATGGAAGCAGTGAGTTCGGCTTCAAGAAGTGGGACCTAGGAGGAAGTCATTGAACTGGTGAGAAATTCCTGTCGGGAGCCTCATTTTAACTGTTGCTTTCAACCCTCGTGTGCAAGCTTAGAAAGTTGGCCAGTCACCGTGTGCACTGGCGTGAACCCCAGAGACAGTCTGCAAAGACCAATTTCAGATTTCATCCAGCGTGCTACTTATTTTGTCACCGGTTCTCCTTGTCACCAGTTCTCGGGACACACCACGATCTAATCAAACATCAGGGTAATCAGAGAACCAGGACTGAATGTGGTAACCGGAGAACTTTTATCTTCCAAACATGCAACAGTACCGACCCCAAGGAAACCATTTTTTTTAAGCACCTTAATATACAAAATGCCCAGGGGCACAAAATACCCCAAACCACACTCCAGATAAGCTGCTTGTGAAAACAAAGGCTTTCTTCCTGTCTCATCACCTCAACCTCCCCTGTTCATCAAATTTGTCCTGGTTGAAAGCGGTCCTGTGCGGCAGAGCAATTTCTTCTTCTCCCCACTCTCTCCTGTCCCCTCCACTACTCACCTTGCCCTAGGGGCGAGAAATGAAATGATTGGGATTTTATGGGAACATTATCTGGGCTAGCTGTATTGTCTGGGTTGATCAATGCCGACGAGACTTGTCAGCCAAGCTGTCATAATTGCATTGTGAAATTGTTTCATGTCTAGCCCCAGGTTGCCTGCGGGCGAGATGATCAACTAGGTCTTGGTGGAGTAGGGATTTATTAATACTCTAGGGTCTGGTAATGCGTTCACTCTGGATAAAGACAGAACAGGCAAGATTGCCTACCAGAGAATAACCTGTAATGCATGATTTGATGATTTTAAGATTCAAGGAAACCAAGTTGGAAAAAAGTTTACTAATATACATGTACATCCCTGGGAAAAAGTGTGTTGGTATCCTGTCAAGATTTGTTCTTGTTTTGGTTGGTAAGCATTTTTTGCTGACAATTTGATTACATGTAGCTGAGTACATGTACGCTGGGTACCAGCCACAGACAGTATACCGATACAATGTACATAGACATTGTGGTATGTTAGCTTGGCTGGTAGTCTTGTTATGCTGAGTATTTCTGTGCTAAGGGAAGTTGTATGCTTAGTAAATCCTCAAAGTTGGACCTCTTGATCTTCTCTCCGAGAGTTGATTTGTTGATTCGAAAAGCAACAAGTGTACGCTACCAAAACCCAGCAAACACAAAGTCTCTGAACCTAAGGAAGATGTGTCTCAGCTAGAGTGCTTGGCTAATTTGAGCTGTGGAAAAAAACTTTGGCTCCGATTACCACACCACACCAGCACCATCTCTAGTTCCTGAACTCTGTCTGTAAGCGAGGTTTCATTTGGAATCACTAGCTGGTATCTGCTCAGTGCAACCTATGTGTGCTCTTCGCATCAGGGACCCTCAGGGGCAATGGATTGGAAGGGGCTTGTTGAGCTGTTTAGGCAGAGTAGCCCTGAGTGCCTCATAATGGCTCACCAGCCCTCCAGCTCCCTTCCCTCCCTGGACTCTCTGCTTTGTCGACATGGCTTTGTTTTTATTAGGTGGGCTGCGCAGCTGAAGTCACAACCACGCGTGCAGATTTCCGGATATTTTCTATTTACCCCGGATGCAAAAACAGGGCGTGACATTGTCTTTTCCCACCGTGGGCTGTCAGACAGGTTGTCTCCCCGTTTGAGGACTTGTCCTAGAATTCATGCCTACCAAGGGCTGTGTTGTAACGTCGATATGTGAGCATGAGTTGTAGTTGTGTTGCCCTGTCTGCAGAGAATTGGCGTTTGTTTAGACCCAGGTTGCATTCGTCTCAATTTCACATTCAGTTTATGTATAGTTCATGATACTGTAGACGTGCCATTCTTTGTCCAATTTGTACTTGTAATTCTGACCCAGGTTGTTTTTGGTCATGCACATGTAATCAAAGTTGTGAGCAAGGTTGTAATTGAACTAAAAATATTGTGCAGTACATAGTGATAGAATTGTGGTCCAGATAAATGTGGTTATCATGTGGCAGGATGGGGATTTTCTGCTCCTACAAAAAATGAATGATTGTGTCTGACTCATATCTTTTGGGAAATTCTCAACGTAATTCTCAGATGAAACTACATGAAAATATTGTTTGGAAGTAAAACTTGGTCTTCGTGGCTGACATCCATTCGATGGGCGAATCTCGCTTTCAAAATGTAATTTAGGATCAGCTCTAAAACAGATATGGTTTCATAATACAAAGATTTTATTAAAATTTGTTGTTGCACTAGAGCAGCTTTATGAGAGTAACAAAAAATTCACTGTCCAGTGTTTTTTGTTCTTCATGCAACTCCATATTTATGCAGAATTTTAAACTTGTCTAACGTACAGAATGAGTGTCCACCCCAAAATACACGCAGAAGGAAGAGTGAAACCGGGACATTGTTTCAGAGCTGTTGAGCCCCAAAGTCCCATTCATCTGTCATGACACAGGGAGAATTTTTTGTTTATAGAAAAGAAGTTTCAACTGTAATGTGATTCCACTTTTTCCTGCATGTTACAACAAATCATTATTTTTTTTCCATTGTATCAACCTTTTTCAGTGTCATAAACATCATCCATCAATGGCTAACCTTGCAAATTAAATTTGTCATTAAATATGCTGTGATAAACATGTATAATTTTTTTTGTCGTTTCCAAATTGCAAATGTGTACCAAAGCATGACTTTGTTTCCATTTGATAAAAAACAATAATAAAGCCATTCATAAACAAGTAACAGAAAAACCCTTTCTTCCAGAAATTTGCCTTAAATTTTCAAGATTAATGCATTTCGTGGCTTTGTTCAGCTCGGAGCCAGGAAGTAATGATCCATAACAAAGTAATGGGTATTCATTAGTCTAGACCCCCTGACACTGCCTGCAAGTGAGACCATGACATGTGTCAGAACACCAGTCTTGTCCCTGACCTGGGCACATGTTTTGCAGTGGTGGGGGTTCCTATTACGATCACACAAGCCAAAAGAGAGTTACACAAATTTTTCTGTTACTTTAAACCCCTGATCTTGTGTCCCTCCCACCCCTTGAAAAACAAATTCTCTAAGAGACCACCAATGCAAGTCTTGAAACTGTAAACGTTCTGTTTGGTTGAGCAGCATTTTAGTAGTGCATACATTGTAGGTCCCAGGGTCCAATCCTGTTCTGGTGAAGTCTGTCCACTCTAATGATTTGTTGGACTTGGATTTGGTGAACCATCTTAGCATTTTATCCTCTAAAGTTCCTAAGGCTTCCAAAATAAGTTGAAGTCCTAGGTCAAATGAAGCACAGAAAGAAATTTATTTATTTTATTTTATTTTTTATTTCAGTTTAAAAATCTCCAATACAAAAATTTATATTTAGAAATGTTGGTTCAGATTGAAGCAAATTTGCAATTTATCCAACTGAGTAACTTTGAAAAGTCATTGACTAATTTAATTTTAGACCCCGGTTTCATGAATCTGAATAACCTTATTTCCTAACATCTGTTTCGTAGCTCAAAGTCAAGATTGTGTACTTTACTTACAGCCCTCAATGAAAAATGCTACTTTAAACAATATGCCACCTGAGGCATAGTACAAAGGGGTTGAGTGTGGGTATATGTCATGCTTGGAAACATTGCCAGGATTTGAAACGAGAACAAACAACATCTGAGCGTCAGAACTTGCTGGAAATTGCATTTGAATGTCCCCTAGGTCCCCCTTAACTGGTTCCCTCATTATCGCGTCTATTAAAGTTGCCTCTGTTGCCACCGCAGAAGAAATCTTAAAGAATTGACTCTGTATGCCATCTGCTTAATTGAAAATCTCTCACTTTATGTCTGCTATCCCTATCCGGCAGAGCGACCATGGAGGATGACACATTTGTTATCAGGTCATCTTCATGTGACAGCGAGGGCCGAAAATAAAAATTTGATGAGATGGTGAAATTTGGTGCCGCTTGGCCACCTCCTGAATTTCGAGCCAGGCCATTGCTATAGTATTTTCCCAAGACGCATATCGGTGAGCATACTGGAGGCAATTAAACAACAATTTCACCGCCTAATTACCTGCTACTCATGGGGCTTCAGCTTCAAACATGTACATGCAGAATCGTTCCTGCGGCCTTTCCAAAAGGCTTCACGAGAAGCTTGCAGAGGTTATTTTCCCCCATAAAATTTCCCTCAATAAACAGATATGATTGTAAGTACTGTTGGGGTAGTGAAAACAGGACCCAGGGGCAGCTCCTGTGAAGCGTAGTTTGCCAATTCAGTGCACACTGTGTTGTTTTTGTAAGCAGATTTTTTTTCTCCACAGAATTTACAAAGTGTTGAAGACTGTGAAACCACCCACTTTGCCTGAGTAGATTTAAGTGCATATTGCTGAAACAAGATGTTCCTAATTTGTTTTTCTTTGTTGATTAAATACAAACATGAAATCTTTCCAGATTTTTTAGGGGTAAATTAACTGTTACCTGGGGTTCATCTCTGAAAATCCTCCTTTAATGTGATGGAAAATTTTTGTTGAGAGCTTTGCAAGACTGCATAGAAGGTGGAGTGCCTCTCGCTGCTATTTGGAAGAGGCTCCTTGAAAGTTGAAGACCACAGAATGCACCATAGTTGACTCTGGAATGCTCTAGATATGTATGTTCTGCTTGTCCTACCCTCACCATTTCCCAGGGTACCCAGGGGACCTTGTCTGACCGACTAATGCCCACGGACATGTTCCAATGTCATAGTAAGCCTCCACCCACCACGCTTTTTAGCTAATTCGCCAACTCCCTAAAACCACTAATTTGCCCTAATTCGTGCCGACGTTTCTCTGAGCACGCATCTTGGTGCGTAAAAAGCGTTACCCATGGGCTATCATTTTGCTTTTAGACTTGTTGCTTGTCAAGGCTGCTCAGGCACAGGAGAGAAAAGAGGAAAATTTAAAACTGTATTCGGAGAGAAATTGGCCTTGTACACGTACATTGATTGAACAGGCAAAGCGATTGCGTCATAGAAGTTTGATACTTGAAAATTTGTGTGGGCATTCTGCGAGTTCGGAGGACTTAAACTTTACGTCGAAGGATATGCCGTCGGAAGTGGATGTCAATACTCAAAAGTACATGCGTACTCGTACACATGTTCTTATCTAGATAATCCTTTGGATGCCTGAAGACAGGATGCTAATCTCCTCAGCTGTGTTTTGTCATTGTGTGTCATGCTTCGGAGCCAGCATTCTTCAAGTAAATAATGCAATCCTGGGTCCTTTGGAGGAATGGTCTGTGATTGCAGTTGGGTGTTGCTTTAAAGTGTGAACCTTTATTTCCTGCATAGCACAGTGCTGTCTTGACCTACATATACCTGTATTGTATTTTTTTCTCCCTGCTCTTCCCTTTTTTTGGTCCTCCCTCCGTAAATAATTTGAAGACAGGGGCATGTTCATGCTTGGAGTGTTGCGAACGTGCGATTTATTACCGGCCAATAGATTGGTGCTGTGTGGTGCGGTAAGCTGGAGGGAAATGCGTTAGTCGTAAATACCCCCTGTCACTTCCGATACGCATCCGTGAAATGGTGAAATTGAGCAATCGATGCTGGCACACGCGACATGCATCTAAAAAAAGAGGGGGGGGGGAGTTAGCTGGAAATCAGGTTTGCATGGAGATTTTTATAGGTGAATACATTCGGGGCTTGCTCTTTTGCGTCGTGGGTCGGGGAGTGAGTTTGTGTGCTGTAGGTGTTTAGAGGCCGGAGTTGGCTGTAGTTGGGTGGAAGGACGGGACGATGAGAAGAAAGGGAGGGTGCAGCGGAGATGACTCAAGACACGAGCTTTAAAAAGTGGCTCGTCTTCAGGAGTTTTAAAATTCATTGGTACATGTTCATTGATACATGCAGTTGCCTTGAGGCAAGACATTTCTTGATGGATAAGATGACCATGGAAAAATGATTGAAACGTTGATTTATCTCTTAAGGAGTCTTCTCCCTACATACCTCAGAGACGGATTATTCTTGGGAATCTTTTTCTGTCCAACACCGTCCATCCGTTTTGTGTGAAGTTTACACCCAAAGACAGCTGTGCCAATTTTCCAGTTGACTGTTACCGACGCAACATACCTGTACAGCAGCATGTGCTGTCTATGAACATGTACACTGAAATGCATGCAACCAATTCGGAATCTGTAACTTTGGATTTTCCAGAGGTCTCCTGGGACCGCAGGTTCTTGTTAAACTTTTCCTTTGGATGGGGTTTACTTTCCATTTACAAAATCATTGCAGATGCAAACAAAATGGATTTTATTCATGAATGTATGAAAAAAGAATCAGGCGTTTGTAAAGACGGACAGTGCGGTGAAAGGTTTATCTTTACTGTCATTCTCTTGAGCTCTTGGGAGAGGAATAACTTGCTGAGGGTTGGAAGCAGGAATTACCATGGAAGTCTCGGTTTATAATGTTGGAGTTGAAAAGTTATTTGCGTGCATGTGAGCTTGATCTGCTGCGATCGTGGGGTTTTGTCCCGAGTAAGTGGTTTGGATTCTTGTTGGAGAGTAAAATGTTGAATTATTCATGGGCAAGCGGGCAGGTTGGGGGTTGTCAGTACAATTTGAAAATAACAGGCTGGAAATTTATTTCTTGTGGCTTTTCTTAGTGATCTTGTCAAATACCAGAGTGGACCACGATAAATATTAAAACTGTCTTTTGCTCCACACCGTATTTGCCATGTATGCATGGAAATGTACTTTAAGTTTTTCATCATTCAGAAACTTAAGTTTGTTTTGTTGCTGAAGACAAAAGTTCATGCAGCTAAATCACCAGGGCGGGCCTTGACTGCAGTAAGGGGTAATTTGTTTTGTTAGGCAAATTATTAAAGAACTGAGTTATGGGGACATTTCTCTGTCCTCACTACATATTCAGTCCTCACAAAATTGGTAAAATGTCGTTTGTTTGTCGCCAGATCATCTGTTGGCCTGATCATAAACTGAAAAAAAAAAGAAAAAAATTTAAAAATAACAGATGCATAGATCATTTGTGTCTGAATTTCTGGTATTATTTTCTTCAGTTCATCAATGCAGTCAAACTAACATTTGCAGGTTTTGGCATCCTTTATTACCCCGGCAGCCTTGAATCACTCAAGCTTAACGAGTCGCGAGGTATCACAAAAAGAAAATAAGACTTCAAACCCTTGTGCACGTATTCCTGGTTGTTAGGCTGCCCACATAGAGTTCTTGCATGTCTGTGAATGTCGCTCTACATCAGGACTGGCGTAATTAAGTGATTCGGACAACCGATGCAACACTTTGCTCTTTGCATCGTATTCCCTCCATGACCTTGACCCATCGTCGAGGCAAACATCTACCGTACCTCCCACAGTACCTCCCCGAGAAAGAGATGTTCATTTTTATCTGATTTGGACTCGTCTCTGTCCTGAACCCTCAGTCCAGAATCTGAGCGGGAAGGCAAATAACTGTCAGGTTTGTCACGCCTCTGACAAGAGCTGAGAGAGAAAAAATTACATGTACCTCAAACCTGGCATGTCCTTGACACAACCAAAGGTGGAAATCATATGCTGTCATTTGATTTGTGCTGGAAACATTTGAAGGCTGTCTGGAGCGACTGCGTAAAGGTGTTGACTGTGATGTTGTGTCAATTTGTCCTGTTGTCGTCTCTTAATACTGATGCTGGTGCCTCTGTATATTTTGTAACTGTTTATCTGCAGCCTTTTTTTCTTCATTTGCAAATGTACCGGTAATTTCTCTTTCCACTAATGAGCAAGTCCAATCCTAGACTTGTGGTCGATTAATGGTCTGTGTGAAATATGGGTAAATAAAATCTCGTCATTTAAAAGAAGAGGCTTCTACAGCCCGAGTAGGCCTACACTTTTGTTAACTTGTGAAAAGGTCAACCGGTAATCATCCTTTTCGTACGTATGCTTTCGGAGGAGTGTTAGAGAAAAGAGTAGGTTTTTTCACTCTGTAAAATGTGATAGTGAAAGACCGTACTGCCACATTGCTACTGGGGGCGTGTTTTTGTGACCTTGTGTTGTCAAAGAAATAACGACGTTGGTTGTGAATTCTGCGGTTCTTATTTTGACCAATCCTTATTTATGGCTCTGACCTAGGGGAACACCAATTTTGTGCCACTGAATCTGTCTGGAATTTCCTTAAAAAGAAAATGAGGAAAAGTGAAAAAAGGTAAAAATACTATGATTAATTACAGATATCCTAATCAGGAACTTGTTTCAGGTGGCCCGCAAGAAGGCTGAACAAGAATCGGTTCGTCATCCACAGGCAGCAGATGACATTGTTGTCATGTGTAATTTTCACTCAATCTCTGGCAAGTTTCTACATTGTTGTCAGGTGTTATTTTCACTCAATCTCTCGCAAGTTTCTACGCTGTTGTCAGGTGTTATTTTCACTCAATCTTCGGCAAGTTTTTACATTGTTGTCAGGTGTAATTTTCACTCAATCACTGGCAAGTTTCTACATTGTTGTCAGGTGTAATTTTCACTCAATCTTCGGCAAGTTTCTACACTGTTGTCAGGTGTAATTTTCACTCAATCTTCGGCAAGTTTCTACATTGTTGTCAGGTGTAATTTTCACTCAATCTTTGGCAAGTTTCTACATTGTTGTCAGGTGTAATTTTCACTCAATCTTCGGCAAGTTTCTACATTGTTGTCAGGTGTAATTTTCACTCAATCTCCGACAAGTTTCTACATTGTCAGGTGTAATTTTCACTCAATCTTTGGCAAGTTTCTAAAAGCTGCTGCTCTTCTCAAATTTTAGAAGAAGATTCTTGGTTCGCTGTTATGTAACAACAAATCAGAGGATACAATGATTCACTTGTTTTGGAGGCCAAAAAAGTCTGCTTTTCCGCCATTTCAAATTGGCGTTGAACCAACTACACATACGTAGTGCAACCTTTGATTCTTGTCTGGTCAGAACAATGACGTCACCCAGGCACAACCAAAGATTGTATAGTGCCGCGCAGTGGTTTAAGATAGATAACTTCACCATGAATATGCCTAAAACGTTGTTATCTCATGGGTGCCATTTGGGTGTGAATACGCTATGTTAACGAAAGAGGCGCAGGCGCCGCGACAGGCACGCACACTTGGAGGCTTGCGCCTATTCATTAACATTCATACTCAAATGGCGCCCATGGTGATAACACCTTTTTGGCCGAGTTCTCCATCGATACAATCTTTGGGCACAACTGCAAATCGCAAAAATAATCAACCAGTGATCAAGCAGAAACATGCTTCTGGTCATGTTTACAAAAACCTTCTGCGTCCAGTTCCACAGGTAGGTTTGAATTTAGACTTGTGTGCCCTACTTGCTCATGCATGTACAATGGAGGCTGCCATTATCACGTCAGTTGTTGGCGCTGCTGTCTTTAATGCCTCTGGTACTTTCCTTGAAACAGATTGCCTTTCCTAATCTGTTATCCGTAAAATTATCTGGGGGAGATAATCTGTGTGGTTTTCGTGCGCATGCATATTTACAAGTGCCTTTCTTTAATGGGATATATATGCGAGTATCGTGTCCAGAGATGTGTATAGGCTTACGAGTCGTATGTGCGCTTGTGTATCATGTCAGTTTCCAAGTGCCCCGTGGCATGGATTTTCGGCCGGCATTCGTGCAGAGCCACGTTTTAGGATTGGGCCGGGAAGATGGCGTGAAATCAATAGCTTCGGTTGGTAATTAAAGCCCAGTAGCAACATTACGGTGGTGGTTCTCATTGACTTGTGTCACTGGATCGCACAGCGGGCCCCGTTGTATTATTTCAAAAACCTGGATATTGCATGTATATGCACTTAACAAAACATCAACCAGAGTTCAGAATAATCTGATTTACAGATGTGTGTGGGCTTCTAAAATGTGACATGTAGACTGCAGACTTCCTGCTCTCAGGACACAAGGAAATCCTCGAAATGTTGATAAAAATCTTATCAAGGGAAAAGCTGGGGGAACTTCCCTGATTTTGTCGCATTCCTGAGGGTCAGACTATAGATCCAGATTGGATTAAGTTGTCCAGGTGCAGAAAATATCTAAGGTAAATCTTGTGTTTGAGTTAAGTAAGCAACTTCTGTTTCTGATCCTGATTTGTGGAATTGTTGGATATGGTGCATTTCGGTGTGGGCTGTGTATCTCAATCGCCTTCCAACTTCTGGCCAGTCAAAAACGACCTTCAAGTTTCAAATCGTTTACAGACATGTGTATGATGTGTCTGTTTCCATAATGGAGGTCTTGAAGAGATTAACTGGAAAAGAGACGGTAAACTGCCAGCTTCTTTCAACTGAATCCAAGAGAGTCGGCAAGGCCTGACGACAGCCGCTGGAGCGGAACAAATCATTACATTTACAAGTGCTGTGACCCTTTGCACCACTGCAAACCTGTACTTGTTACATGCTCAGCGGACTACAGTAACTTCATTTCTCCCTTGTTGCTCATATATAGTGCATGCACACCGTACAGCCCCCCTTCAATAAGCACCAACATCTGCAAGTCATGAGCTTCAAGAACCTGGCGATGAAAATTGGACAAGAAAAATTGCTTCAGTATTTATTGATGGATCGGATGTTTCCCTGCACTTTTTTTGAGGGGGAGGGGGGTTCGATGGGTGGGTGACTTCTCCAAGGTCACATAAAAGGTCTTAAGATGACAGACATTTGTCAAGTGCATTGTGGGATATGATGCTACGCATTCATGTTGAAAGGGCTGTGAGTTGGCGTACTTGAACTGGAGCTAAGGCTGTTTTCCATTACTCAACTTCAGCTCTGTCTCAGGCTTCAACTGTTTTTTTTAAAGCCGACTTTGAAGCTGTAAGCACAGTAATCAGTCTAATAGTACCACAAAACATCAAATAAGATGCAAGAAAGCCAAAAATTACAGTAATCCAATGTAATTTAAACACTTCAGGCCCACAATCGGGAATTGGTTTTGGGAACGAAGCCTGAGACAGAGACGAAGTTGAGTATTGGGTTTCTTTTACAGCACTGTGGGATTGATAGGAATTGCTGAAAAGTGTGATCACATTTTGCTTCCACCCACTAACGAGCAAATGTGCCGCATGATAAATTACTTGCATTTTATATGATTGTCTTAATGGGTAACATCTTTCCCTGTCTGACATTTTAATCTGTTAGATACAGCCCCCCGAGAAATATTACAAGGGCCATAATATTTTTTATAATGAAATACAGTAGTCTCCTCACCCCAAAGCATCCCCAGTCAGCCAAGCTAGAAATTCTTCACGTTTCACTAGCAAATGTGTTATTAATCCTGGAATCTAAAACCAAGTACGTTTTTATCCCATTTTCTTTTTCACTAAAAGCTTCTTTTTTTTTTCTGGAGAAACGTTCACTCTCCGGCAGTGTTGGCTACCCATGAAAAAATGTCACAAAGTTTGTCCTGTCTTTACATTGGCTTTCTGAGTTCCACCAAACCGTACTTACTAGTATTTTGTGGGCCGCCAAATAGATTCACCAAAACTGTCACCAAGCCATGCTCTAAACTTCCATTGTTCTCCTTACTATCTACATGTAAGTTTACCCCCATAGTCCACAAATCTGTACGAACACAGTGTATATGTGATGGGGTGCTACATGTACTTTATGACAGCCAGGTCTTACATGTTAAAAATCACATATTAGGTTGTACACTAGTAGTTGAAGACTCTTAGTGTACATGTATGTATGGGACGTGATTGCCTTTGTCAGGCTGTAACATCAAGAGTTCATTGCGAACTCCGAATCAGGCGAGCTGCCCAGGGAAGATCAAGCATGTAAACAGTGCTTTTGAGATCGAACTTCAGAGAAATCTATGTGGCCTACACGTTCTTCCGGCATATCTATTCTATGTAAAATTACCACCTACAGAGTCCCTTGCATGCGGAACCACCTCATTTTTTTTTTATTTTGTGGGAAAATAAAAATTGATTGGTTTGAAAATAATGCCCACGTTGAACTGCCAATTCTGTAGATCCACCAGTCCTTGAGGACACATCTCTTCTATCAATATTAAAATGAAAAAAAAAAATTAGCCTCAAAGTGGCATGGAAGAGGATTTCGGAAAAGTGCATATCTAGTACTTGTATGTACTAGACAAGACGGAAGAGCATCTTGTATATCAAGTGAAATCCTGGACTCGCCACATTATCATACAAATGGAATATCGTTCAGACTTTTCTGCCACTAGGGGACTTGCAAGCTTGCCCGGATAACAGTCTGATTTTTTTCCCCTGCTTTGCGGATCAGCATCTGATCCAGCATCAAATTCCCCCGACTGAGAATACTGCCACTCCTGGTCTGGAAATTTCTTACCTTGATCGAGATGAAAATTGCTGGCAATTATAACTTTTCAGGGATATTTCTTCGCCTCAAGAAAAACTACTAGAGAGAAGTCTTGTAAAGTTTGAAACATCTGAAATGCGGACTGAAGTCCACATCCCACTTGCAATTTCTCATTTGCATGTGTATACATGTACATTGATGAATTTTTTTGTCGATTTCTGTCAATCAATTAGTGTCTGTGATCAATGAGCCCTTGGAACACGCATGGCACAACTCTGGCAGCACCTGGGATGTTTGGCAGATCGCTTTCAGTGCCGTCTTGGGTGTTGTTGCTGCTCGATGGTGTCTGCTGATAAAATGCTTGCCCGCTGGCTGTTTGCACAGATCCATAGATGACACAGTTGCATGACCGTGTACCGATACGTATGGCAAAACGCGCACATGGGTCGTGTCTTTTTAAGACACAGCTTTTTTTCTTCCCTTGTAAGTGGATGTATCTGGAGTGCCTGTATTGATTACATCAGTAAGAAAACAACAGAAATTTGCCATTGACCAAGTTAATCTCTGAAATTTGATCAGAAGGGAAGACGAGTCAGTAATGGAAGCTGCTGGAGTTGGTCTGTGTTTACAGTTTGAAATCTTCAAGTCGAAAGCGGGAACTTGTTTTCACTCTGAACTTGGTGCCATTTTTTTTTTATTGAGCTGCTGATTGCATGAATTTGATTAGTAAAAACTGGTTACCAGTCAGAATGGGATGCAGTGCGTATCACTGGCAACTGGTTCCCATTTCTTGTCAGCATTTGCAGGTTGTAGGGAGTCTGCAAGAAAGTTACACTGCAGACTACCAGTAGGAAATGCAACCTACTGTATTTTCAGGATGAATTTCTCGAGGTAGGCCTGCACGTGTGGCATAAAATCTGTTGGTGTATTGATCAAATTACCCATTCAAGTCTTTCTGTGAAACCTTCCCTGCTTTGCAGAGAATACCCAACATTGCACAACAGAAGAAAAAAAGGGAATTTCACATCTGTGGTTGGATATGAATAATATGAAACAGAACAAATATCAAATGAGGGGTTTACTCAACAAAACCTGAGCATGTCGTGCTGAGTGATTGTTCCTGGTTTTGACTCGTATTTCAAACCAAAGCAAAAAATCCACTGACCTGACAGAAACAGGAAGTTTGGGAACCGTGTTGTAGGGAACTGCCACCGACCAATGGTTGCTCAGGAACTCTGCGTGTATGTCACATGATCACTTCTGCTTTTCCAAGCCACAGGTGTCGGATCCAAGACTCAGCAAAAAAACAGTTAAATGCTCATCAAAGTTATGGCATAGTTGGCTTCCTCTGCAGTTAGTTGTGGTAGTGTGTGAACGTGACATGTTTTGGGAATTGTGTTTGACGGTTCTTTGTCATTGTTGTTGAATGTCATTTTTGTGGCTTTTAGAGCAAACTTGCAAGAGTGTTAACCAGTGCATTATGGTATTTGTATACCACCTGCGAGTCTGCAGTAACTTCTGGCAAGTTACGAGTGGTCAGTGGTGTTGCAATTTTTCCTGCAGAGTACTTCTGGACTCCACCTGTGAAGTTTTCTGCTAGTGTTGTCTTCTTGTAGTGATTTGTACCAAAGAACGTTCAGTACTCTTTGAAAGACAAGTGGACTGGTTGCTGGAAGTGGACTTCTTGATTAAAACTTTTGCTAGAAACATATGTTAACTTGGCGTTATCAGAGGAGTGGAGTTAACTTGAAAAACTGCACTTGTTTGACTTACTCCTCATTTCCGAAAACTCTTTACAAGTGCAATCCGCCCACAACTGACCGGTAATAGCCTATCGTCAGGGTCTTGTAGTCATCATCGTCACAATGACCTCCAAAGATTTCAAGACCAGGTTTGCCAGTTTGAGGCGACGCCCGACGACCCAGCTCTCCAGCCAGAGAAGGGTCTCCATTTCCCTGGTGGGGCCCATCTGCCGCGAGGATAAGCCCTTTTATGCTGGAGAACTTGTAGACTTGCCGCCAGAGACGCAGGTAGGGAGAAGAAAAAAAATAAGAGAGGTCTTGCACTTGTGCAAAAAATTATGCTGAGCCTAGGCGTACAGGTACATGTAAACGTTATTCCTGTCCTTGAAACAGCTCATTTTGGTACAGTAATTTCCCCTAAAATCCCCAGGATTTCTGCTAGCAACCCTCCTTAATTCTTCAATACACTTCACCTTTATATACATGTACTTGATCAAGCTCTACGTCTACATGTATGTAAAGAAGTACATGTAGTTGTTTTTTTAGAAAAAAGGGGGAATTGAGACGACTGCTTTAAATTGCAGTATAGAAAGATTGAGGTACATGTACGAGTTGGTGTCCCATTTAAAGGCGAGCCAGCACCTTACTGAAGTCATCACACTTGAATCCCTGTGAGTGATTGGTCAGTTCACAGCAACAATGCTGTGGTAAGGTCCTCCATACGTATAGGCTGAGTTTGGGGGGCTTGTTCTCGTATGTTCATGAACAGTTTGATTTGTTTTTGGTCTGCCGCTCAAACACCGGGAACGTACAACCGGTTTTTGCTGGTAGTTAGTGACAAGGAACATGCAACATCCATGTACGTTATTCGAGAGTTACTGTTTGGATAACTGGGCTGAATTCTTTTCTGTTCAAACAGGAACATTCATTTCTGTGTTATAAAGAATACTTAATGTTACTTTTGCAAATTTCCTATTGTCTCTGGCTTTGTAAGCCATCACTGTTTGCAGCTGTTCAAAAATCAAAATCTTGCAAGTTTTTCTGTGTGTTCTTGTAAAACCCTGACGAGGAGGTGGTGTGTGATCCTGTTCCGAGAACAGTGTTCTTGAGTCGTGTTCCCACTGTTCAAGTGCGAGAACAAAACCTTTTTCAAAAACAGGCTGCCCGAACTCGACCATTGTGATACCCTGTCTGTCTTTCATTCCGAAAGTGTGCCGTTGCTCTTCTGATGAGTAAAATTATGTGTGGTATGCTTGGTTAATCAAGTTGACTCAAAGACAAGCTTGTTAACATAGTTCTGCTCTTTGAAGCATGGAAAATGCCGGCCCATGTCGTGCTCATATGTGTCGTTTTGTGTGGTGTGTGCATGTGTCGCTTTCAACAGCTCGGAAGTTGGGAAAGCATAATTACAATATCCAAACCACACCGTAAATTTTTACACACCCTCGTTCTACTATATGTTCTAAGAAATGGACCAGTTTTCTGTGCCAAGAAGAAGCGCATGTGAAGGAGTGTATACTACCCATAAAAGTTTTCCACACTGATATGCCTAGAGTATAAAATTAAAGTGAAACTTTTGAGAGGAACACAATTTTTTTCTTCTTCAACTAAATACAAAGGAGAACCCACGCTTGCAGCTTGATCAAAGCCCACTGTATTTTGGAGTCAGGTTTTAGATGAATGTCACACACATTTCGACGTACGTGCATTTAGTTTTACATGTACCTGCGTGGGGAAAATGATCACGTCAGAGTTCATGGAAAATGAAATGTCATTAAGCACAGGTGTCGTGTTTCACATTGAAACCAAAACCTTTCCTGCTCGTATATATGTACAATGCTCTCATGAAAAGGAAAGAAAAATCGAAATTACACTCCAGTCACATGAAGCGCTTGCTGCCGGTACTTTTGTCTTTCCTTTACAGTTTTGAAGCACTGTACTGAAATTATTGTTTAGGAAATTCCCGAGGGCTTGGTAAAATATGGTGGTTATAAGATCGACTGACATTTAATTCGTCGTCCCTCTCGAATCTGAGACCGAGTTTAGAGTACCATGTACTAGAGTTTAAGTCCCTGGTCCTGCTGGAAAGTATTTGATTTCCTTTGCCCCTACAGTTTCTTTTTCGAGAGAAAACAGTGTGCTCAAACAAGCACAGTCCCGGGTGTTTTAAATCTTACACTCTTGACATACCCTGAAACGACTTTGAGAACCAGAACACAAGAAATCAAAGCTTGGGTTCATATGAAACAAAGTGTTTTCAGAATGCTTTGAATGCTTTCTTGGTTATGTCTGCACAGTAATATAAAAGAATTGTTGTACCAGTGTGGTTTTAGCAAGCGCCATTGCCTTCCAAATCTTTTCCCCCTAATAGATCGAGGGTACACATGTCGTAAAACAAATCAGTGTGGGAAAATACTATTGTACAAAAAAACATTGAAACTGAACTACAAATTAATGACAGTATTATCGCACATGCAGCTTCAGAACTTCAGTTCAGGCCTTTCATGTGAATGTGTGCTAAGCCTGTGCAGTCAAGCCACAAACTCTAAATAGAGCCAAACAAAAGTCCTGAAAAAACAAGCATATTTAGAACAAACCAAATAAAAAGCCAAATTGTTTAAAAAATCATCATGTGGATTGAATATTTAGAACAACATCCACTCTTTGAAATGCAAGTCTAAAGACATTTTTTACAATCAAATGTAAGAATAAGCAATCAGAGGAGAATCAAATGAAATCAAAATCAAATTTTCCGATATAGACAGCACCATTCATCCCTCGTTATACTGATTGTTAGCTGTTCCGTTTGCACTGCCTGGCAAAGGGTCAACACACACACCAAGTTTTTAGACACTGACCTAGTCAAGTCTTGGCCTTTTGCCCTTCTATGCCAGTGGAAAAAAAGACTGTTGCAAAAAAAGCATACCGCCCTAGGCCGACTTGCGATTAATCCGGTATCCCCACCGCGAACACACAGCGTCCTAATTGGCCAAATTAGCCCTAAGTGTGCTCAATGCCTGCGCCTCAATTCAATTGCGTGTGCTGGTGACTGGGTGCTCTGTGTACTGTCTTTTTTTTGCCATGATTTTTTTTGTCGGAGCGGCGGCAATCATCTCGTTTGCTTTTTTTTCTTCTTGTTGTTGACGAAGCTATGACACTTATTTTACTGAAAGAATGATCCTTAATAGCAGGATTATCAAACAGGTTTGCATGAAGAGATTCAATGCTGGCCACGTTAAGCTGTTTATTGAGTTGATAACCCTCCCCCCCCAAAAAAAAACAGTATCAGTTTGGAACATGTCCCATCATCCACCATGAGCAGGACCAAGAGAAGGTGGGAACTACACTTTGCTGGTTCATGAATAACTACGAAATACATGAATTGTGGTTGCATAATTCTCGCTACAAGCATGGCTCTTTTCAACATGTGAGGGGGTGCTTCTGCTCAAGGCAGATTTGGAACATTCAGGATGTTGTGTTTGAAGTGCCTTGTTCTCATTCCGGAACGGGTGGCTATTCCACTGGAAACACTGGCATTCTCATCGGATGCTGCCTCAGAACGGTTTTAACACTAATCAGATCATTTCGGCCATTCTGATGTAGCTGGAATGGTCCAACAGAACACATGTTGCTGACTGTTGAGACACTCCCTGAAAGTCTTGTCTTTCTGTCCTGTACGTGCAGCTCTGTTGACGGTCACCTGCTGTTCTGACCAAAAAAAATGGAAGCAGAGGCTTCTTTTCTCAGACAACAAAGACAGAATCACTTCATTGGCTGGATGCCGTGGGATTGTTTTGTTTTGGGCAGCAAGATGAAAAGCACTTTTTGATTCAAACAATTCGCAAATCGTTCAGGGCCATATTTGTCCGCAGTTACACCAAATGTTGCAAAGGGCTATGCAGTCTTTCCTAGATTTCATCCTCACCAGTTTCCCAAACTATCCCCCACCGGTAGGCACACCACAAATAGCCAAGGCTTGTTGTGCTAACGGCCCATCATCTTTCCACTTTCCTGGACTTCCTACAACTCACAAAGTTTATTATGATATCAGATTCCCAAATTAAGAACGTGTTGAAACTCTCTCCCTAAAAAAAGAGGAGACGAAAAACAAAATTTCTGCACTTTTGGTGATATTTCAGCACTTGAGTAACTGTCTCGCCATGACGACATGAGTAGTTGATATAGACAGTCTGGATTGTGCCTCGTCTCTGCCGTAGTTTTGATAACAGAAAGGTTCGTGTTTGGCAAGTACTCTGTGTAGACCTTTAAACTCAACCGTTGGTAAAAACAGCGCACCTATGTATGCGCATTTTAAAAGCCCTTTCCCGTAAATTGCTCCCTGCTTAAAATAGATCACCGGTCTGGGGCAGATGAAGATGAAAGCACCTGAACATAACTTTCCCAAGTGTATTAAATGGATGGTAATAGTCACACAAGTTTGATAAACACGTAACAGTACCCGTCGTTTCGGAGATGGAGTGGTGGTGGAGTGCGAACAGCACCTCCCCCACTGGTAAATGTTCTGCGCGGAAAATGCAATTAACTTTGTGGACATTTCCGGTGATAGCAATTTTCCCTGGCAAAGCCCGTGTTACACTGATGATCTGGTGAAAAGCGCACGGCGTTTGTTTTTTGGCACGAACAGGCTCTCTCCGTAATGGAGCACCCTTTTGTACACAATCTATGCACTTTGCCGACGGTGTAGGGTTCACAGGAAAGGCTTTAGTCAGTGATGGAAGCCAAAACTCTAGAGAAATGCGTTAAGAGTGCGAATTTGAGGACAAGGTAAGATTCCACTCTCTTCCCCTGCCCCCACCCAGGGGTCCTTGATAAACATGAATGGTACGAAATGACCCATTTTCTGTGTTGATCTTACATTAACTGCGTTTCCCCCATGGTGTTTACGTTAGTTCTTTTCCAACAACAAGCCAAATCACTTTGTATCACACTTGTACATGAACATGTACCTCCACTAAGTCCCGAAAAACTTTCCCGCTTTAGAATCTATTTGTTCAGAGCAATTCTTTGACAACATGCATGCACGTAGTTCAAATAAAAATAGCCCCATGCACACTTTACACTGTACGTGCATTTGTACATGTAGATGAGTCTTATGTACAAGCTCCATTTATATTACCCGCACATTTAGAAACAAAATTCTTTTATACTCATTATCACTTAATTTTGATGTGCAATTTAGTTTTTATTTTGTAAGCATATTTTTATCACTTAATTCCAAATTATTTATTTGTCAATCGTCAAATCTAGGGCTGGATGAACAGATTTTCAAGTCCCAGTGTCGTCACTTTTGTTCATCCTGGCCACCCTTGGTTGGACTGTACTTGGTTTGTGTACTACATTGTACTTCCCCTTTCCCTTTCTTTCCATCTCATGACCTCCCTTACATCCCTTAACTCCCCTTTCACCCCTAACCCAAATCCCCGTCCCCCACTTTCTCCCCCTACACCTCTTTCTGACCCACTGCCCGCCCTGCCCCCCTGTATCCCCACTCTTTCCCTGTTTATTTATCCTTTTGTTGATTGTTATCATGTTGTGATGTTCTCCGTATTGTTTGCTGTATGTGCAGTGACCGAATAAATAACGATAATAGTAATGCCTCATCCTATTTTGTACTTTTTGCCCCCAAACAAACTTCCTATGATACTCTCCTAGTGTCTCACATTTCCATATTTATACTTGCCGATCGCACCGGTCGTTTGCAAGATTTTTTCCAAAGGAACAGAGAAACAAATATTTTTTCATGTTTCATTTGGGAAGTTCACGCCCAGTCATTTGCCTTGACTGTAAACCCTTCCTTGGGGCCTCGAACTTTAAAACTTTCCGCTGACAAGGTCGTTGCCCCTTCTCCCTCTTCGCCTGTCCCTTCACACCGAGAAAGAGAGAAAGAGAAAGGGGCAGGGAATGAAATTCAAACTGATTAAACTTTCCGTTAGCTGGTGACAGGATGCTTCATGCTCTGCCTCTGTGCTTGCTCAAACAATTTCTTGCATTATGAACCTTCTGCGTCTACACTGGTCCGTGCACCAACCCCCCCCCGCAAAAAATCTATACTTGGTGCTAGGCTTTTAAGCTGTATTGCATCGGCTGTTTGGATAGAGTCAATCAATGGAGTCAATCTGTGAAATGGCATCGTGGTCTTCCCCATCTGATTTTAAACGGTGCCAGAGTTTGTCGAATTGACCTCTTCTGCTATTGATGAGACTGTAAAAAAAAAAAAGCCGCGTAAGTGAAGGTGGTTAGTTTCTTTGTGTGTAGGTGTGCATGTTGACATTGTAGTGCCACTGGATTGGTCAGCGTTGTTAGTGCTGGTTCTCAACAGGATTATTACAAGCGTTTGAGCAAATAAAATGATTGTGTTGGTTTTAACGAGGCTTTTTTCTCGAATGGCGTTGACGCTCGTGCAGAATGAATCTGTTTGCAATTATTTTGTATCTCAATGGCTAGTGTCCAGTGGCATGAAGATTCGCACAACTTCAGTAGTCATTTCATATTGAAAGGCCAAGTTTGGGAGAAAGAGATACATGTAAGTTACGCCACTTAAGATGGATGGAAAGGTTTTGCATGATGTGAAAGAGGTTTCCAGCTCGTTGAGTTAATTGGTTTTTTTGCAGTCATCCCATTACTCTTTTTTTTTCACTTTGGACAAAAAAGCCTCAAATGTGAGAACTCCTTCGCGAAATGTCAAACGGTTTCCACATCGCTCATAAAAGCTTTTCCCATTGCCCGGTTGTCGGAGTTTCCCCTCATCAGCCCAGTCGGGTCTCTCTCAGCCCCGATTAGAAATTCACATTTTGTCAGACGATCATGGCGCCACACACACTGGGCGCTTGACACAAGCTTTGACAAGGCCCCGACGCCTAGATGTTCCAAGCTGACCCTGTCACTTGTGCTTTTCCTGTCTCTGGCTGCTGTCTGCTCCCCCCCCCCGCTTCTCTTACCGTAGCCATACCCATGTGATGTTGCCCAATACACGTACATGTACACTTCCAACAAGTCACTGTATTTTTACAGTGTACCACTCGTTAAGCTCTCACTGGTATCATCTGTACTCAATTATCCTCCAGTAGAGTAATGAACAGAATTGCATTTGAGTGGTGGCTGAGTATTTTGCTAATGAATGGTCATTGGAAAGCTTAAACCTTGTCAGGCAGATTCATCCATTCCCTGGTCCAAAGGTTTGGTAGAAATCTCAGAATCTTGTCAAATTTTGTGCCATAAACATGTTCAGGTACATGTTCAGGCGTGTTTTGATATTAAATCACCTGCGTCAACTTTTCAAACCCCAGTGAGGCGTGGAACTTCAGCAAGAATGTTAAAAATGAAATGATACTGTACTTTAATGCTCTGAGGTTGATATCCTCTGAGCTTTGATGAGGGGAACAAAACGTTTGCGAGAAACTCCATCTCACATCTACTTTGCTACAACTGCTTGCAGTTGAAGTAAATGTTGTTTGCAGCCCACTGCCTACACATTTGACGTCAATACCTTCAGTTAAGTCAGTCGTTCTGCTGCAAGAAAATATTTTGCAGTCCTGTTGAAAGATTCAAGCTTACGCTTTATGCAGTTATTCTCCTAAGCCATTGAAAAGAGAAGCAAGGAAAGTAAAAGACATTGTCTGGCGTTTCTGTGGAGACTATTTATGGAGATTGTGGACAGCATATTGTCCCCGCATGTTTTTATTTTTGGTAAAGTAAGGAGGACGAAACAAATGTGTCACCCTTGTTTACGTGGAGAGACCTACGAAATTGTTTCTTTGAGTTGGAAAAATATGGCAATCCCAAGAGAAAGTAGCCCATGTACAAGGAAGAGATGCTGGAGTTGTGGGCTTCGTTTAAGAAGCAGAGACAAGATGGACGTGTATTCCCAGTCGGCTGTTCATTCCAGGATGGCTCTTGGCCAAATCCGACTGTAACAGGAGATGCCAAGCTCGAACATATATCACTGTAAAATTTTCCATTTTTCAGTCACTTGTTATTGCCAGCGATGCAGGAAGTTGGCAAGTTGGAAAATAGGGATTAGTTTTTTTTTCCTCTTCTGGCTTTTGTTTTGGATGGCTGTTTTGTCCTTGATGAAAAAAGAGTTAATTCACGATGGTAATGATGGGGGGGTGGGAAATGTATCTGCCGGCATTTAGCGTCACTGTTAATTTCCCCATTGATCTGGGAGTTTCGTTGCTCCCCGTCCCCACGACTTGCCCGACAACCCCCTGGGAAATCAAACCATCGGTGAGCTTAGTTTTTTTTTTTACCCCTGACCATCCCTGAATATTCAGGGGCTGGTGATTATTCGATTGGGTATGTTTCGAGGGAGTTTGAATAGAAAACCATACCTTTTGCTCTTATTCTATCTCCCTCCTCGTCTCACTCTTTCTCTCTCTTTCTGTTCTTTTTTCCCCCTCCGTCTTCATTGCTTTTTTATTACTTGTAGAAGTCTTGGCAGTGATATCTGCCAGTGTAAATAATTGAAGTTGCTGAAGGCTGTTGATGTGAGTTATTCATTGGAAATGGAGGAAGTTTCAAACTCCCGCGGAGACTTGTCGAATGCTTTTTAAATTGCATTTGGGCAGGTTTTTTTTCTTTCCTTCTATCATCACTTTGCAACGATTACAGTTTGTTTTTCATCAGAATATAAGCTTTTTTTTTCTACCGTACTTTACCCAATCAGTGTAAGATTTTTTTCCACTGTGATGTATCAGAGATTTAAAAGGAGAGTGTTTTGGATGTATTTTGCCAAACTTGGATCAGTGTGTTACATGCGTACTGTATTTACAATGCAAATTTTGTTTCGTTTTTAGTGCTGCACAAGATAATCAACAAAGATAATCAACTCCACTATGGGTCATTACATTTTATATAACATTTTCCCTTTCTGGGCTATTTTCAGAACTCAGACATTGTTTTGTACCCGACTACAAAATGTTATATGTATAGTGGAGTAGCAACACTGATCACTACACTACTCTTTGGCTGGTGACCAGTTAAAACTGATCAGTGCTCTTCTGCACTGCAGATTCCATGAGTGGATTACCACTGAAGGAGTTATCCGTTTTTAAATGTCACTTGATTAGTGGAAGTATAAATGTGTATGTACTTTTTTTTTTCAATTACTGGGTGGGTTTTCCAAGGTCAAACTCCCCTATTTTTGAAGTTTTATTCTAGCTGCACTCTTGCATCAATTCTAAATTTCCTTCCCAGCTCCAGAAGCAGCGTCAAAGGAAGAAAGAAATCACTCCATTGCCAAATTGTCAGTGAGTTGAAGCCGAATTTATCACCCCTGGTGCTTGGCTGTCGTCCAATTGTCTGGCAGGGGGGAAACGAAGAAGAAAAAAAAGCCATGTGAAAGAAAAAAAATATAAATTGAGAAAGGGGGGAAAGCAACAGCCGCTGAGAGCAGCGACCTGTGATTTCACATCCTATCTTGATTTGGAAGCAGCGGCAAGGCAAGGATGCAGCAGTCGGCTGCGGCGGGGTGTGTAATAAACAGTCAGCTTCGGCCAGAAGCCAGGCGAGTTTGAGGCATCGCGTTCCAATCGTCACCCTCTTCGCGCGGGCGAGCCTAACTAACTCTTGACATGTATGGGTCGTTGGCGTTGATCAGTCGGTCGTTCAAGCGTGGTTTATCCCACCATCCAAATCCCCTTTGAGATGGGCGATGACAGACACGGCGAGGGAAAGGGTGAGGGGGGAGTCGGTTGGTTTGTGGCAGCAGTGTTGTACGGTGCCTAGGTAACTCTTTCTGTTTCTTTCTCTCGCTTGCTCACATGGTGCGCCGCTAACGGAAGGCTTGTTTAAAATGTCAAGATTCACAATCAGCAGATAGGCATCAGTGTCATCTACTAATTATCCTGCTGTGTCAAATGCCAAAGTCTCGTTAACATTGGACAATTTTTTGTGTTTCGGAGGTGGTGACATTTTTCAGGGTAGGAGCGTCGCCCGCTGTTGCAGATGCACCTGGGGCATTGAAGAAACGGAAGGGTTTATTATGAGTTAACCAATAATTTAATCAGGTCTTGTTTTGTAATGACACAGAATAAAAGGCATTATCGTTGAAATTCCTGATGCCTAGGACAGAAAAATATACAGAGATCTTTGAGAAATTTGATAGTGACTTTTTTTGCCTTTATTGTATATTCATGTACACGTACATTGTAATTTTGTTTTGTGACAATTTATTCAAGTGCTACAGCTCCTTATGTGAAAAAAACTTCCCATTCTTTAAGAAGTCTTTTGTTTTTTCCTTGGTACTGGACAGTTTTAATGGTAGAGTAAACATATTGGAGATGACCCTATTGAATTACAGTTACATAAAATATGACCAGTATAGTATTGGTTACCTTTCTCCCCCCTTGTGAAATAGACTAAAGAGACAAAGCATATTTTAAAGAGGATGATTATGTCAGGTGATTTGAAGTATTAAAGCTCGGGCATTGTGACAGTTGATTTTGTAATGGGATCGGTACTCGGTAAGCCTCAGTAACCACTCGAAATTAACACTAATGTACACGATGCTCACATCTAAGAAGAACACACGCTGGCCTCGAATCAGTCTTAGCTGGCATGAATTATGCATGATGGCTGTTAGACTTGGCCGTTGAATATTCATTGGGTTCTCCTCTCCTCCCCGTTCCTCTCGGCCA
The DNA here is from genome assembly GCF_054643075.1 of Acanthaster planci. NCBI lineage: Eukaryota > Metazoa > Echinodermata > Asteroidea > Valvatida > Acanthasteridae > Acanthaster > Acanthaster planci. Next base: position 13,500,202 of record NC_141791.1, read on the forward strand.
TTGACCCTGGCTCGTTTAACGGCCGTGATTGATTTGCGCGGCGAGAATGTAGCCGTGGCAGTGTGTGGCCATGCTGTCCAGTCTGGCAGTGCGTGTGTTGGGTTCATACGTGTGAACATGTTTTTCAGGATGGCATGCTAATATGCCCGGAGGCAGTACGTGTGTCCACTGCATAACGACGACATGTTGAGATGGCCATGCCGTAACTAGGAGTGATACATTAAGTGCAAGTACATGACCATGTTCTGTATACTGCAAAATTGTGAACAGAAAAAACTGCCTCAAGAGCATTACAGGCTTCTTCAGTTTTTACCAAATGTTTGAAAATTAATCAAATGAGTGGCAGATTTTATCTGCATGTTCATGAAAATGTCCAGAATTCTGAGAGATCTTGGAATTCAGTAACAAAGTCTTTCTTTTTTTGGGGGGGGGAAGCGAAATTGTCGGGATAGAAACGAGGGGCACACTTTTAGCCGTGACTTCTGCTTGTGTTTCCAACTGCTGTCATTCATCAAGACTGCTTTTGTTTGAGATTCGGGAATAGGATTTACCATGGCATATCTCAGAATTTAAAAAGCAAAGAATGCATAGTTTCTCTTTCTGATGGTTATAGATCTGTTGGTTAGATCATCCTTACAGAAGATGCATTTCCTGGGTGTAATTATATAAACCCTTGACATCCCCCATTGAGCAGTTTTGCCATTGTAGAACAGTCAAACATTGGCAGAGTGATCCATTGAAATTTCTGCATCAGAAGTGACACTCATGAATGCTCATGCAAACAAATCCCAATCTCCCCCCCCCCCAACACTCCCTCCCTCCTCTTGTTATGTCATCACCCCCTCCCCCACCAGTCTTGTCATGGAAGGCAGTGCGCAGTGATGTGCCGCAGAAGCGATTCATTCCAATTGTTGACGCCTTCATTGCTGCTCCCTTTCCTTCCAGTGCCACAGGAGAATGCACACATTGCCTCCCACGCCCCCACCCCCCACTCTGTCACACCAACTTCTGACTGACAGCATGTGTCAGAAATTTACCCCCTCGTTCCCCCTGGCCTCCTTGTCCGGACGTTTGCCCGCAGGCTTTGGTTTACACATGATGGCGCTGCCGAAAGTACACCTAGATGTCAGAGCCATCCAGTCGCTCCAAATTGGAACACACGTGTGCAGACACTGGCACAGAACTAAAAGAGGTCAAAACGAAGGGCTTTGGCTAAGACTAACATGTTATCTATGGCAAGTGGCTTCAGCCGCGAGACCATCGGCTTTGGTAGGAGCATGTGTACTCTGCCCACAGTCACAACGGTTGATTGCAGCTGGGGATAAGTGCGTACGGGCCGACTGGCAAGTACGCAAGCAGTGGCCAGCAAACAAGCCCACATGTTGACCAAAAACTTGAGGCAGGACCCTTGTCAAATGCCAACATTTTTGTCCGACATGGCACTTTTGAAAGCTGTACTTTCTTTGTGAAAATTCCAAACCATGTCGCCACATTTACTCTACACGCACATGTGCGTGCACATGTAATAAAAGAACTTCAGTTGAACACGCTTTCAAATTCCTGAAAATAAAATGTTACCTGTTTTATCTTTAAGCTCGAATGCTAAAAATCCAAACAGTGCGTATGTGGTGAAGCCCCTGTAGAAACTTCAAGAAGAAATTTGTGGGCAATTAAGACTGGTGCCTTGCTACCAAATTCATGCTGTTGGTAGCTTTTCTCTGACCAAGAAGGCCATAGACAAACACAAATACTGTAGTCTCCTTTGTTTGCATTATCTACCGACAGGTAAAATGCATATCTTCCGAAAACTTTATTTGAGAACTTTGTGGTTTTGTAGCACATTCCTGGTACTGACTTGGATAAAAGCGGCAAAATAAAAGAAAGGTCACAGTTCCTGAAAAGCTGGAGGAGATATACCTCAAACCTCAGTTGCTTAACTCTTTCTGGCTTTCTTTTAAAAAAAATCTGAGCCCTTATTTTTATCTTTCTTACTTGTATCCTCAGGAAAGTATGTTAGACAAAGATATGTCAATATTTCTGAAGCATGTGGCTAACACTTTTTTCCTGGGATTATGAAGTATTCCCAGTAGCTGCCTGCAGGATTTTTGGGCCATTCGTTCTGATCTATGGGATCTTCAAACGTCTCGTGTGGTATCCATAATTAATCACTTCCATCATGTTTACGAGCGTTTGCAGAAATTCTCCTTGAAAAATTCAAGAGGTCTTTATGAAGCATCCGTGCCCATGGATGTACATGTGCCAAAAAAAAGTCAGGTGCTTGTCATCCATGATTGAGCAAAGTCTACCCTTGGGGAGTTGGGTATCATCCTGATACCGCTCATAAGGATTTTTATACTTCATCTGACATTTAGGCTCATGATCTGATTTGTGCTAGAGGAAAATATCCCACAACATTGTCTGAGCTTGCACACTCAGTGTTAAAGTAGTGTAGCTCTTACCACTTGCTGCCGGGTGCTTTGAAAAATGCAGTGCACACGTATGGGCGATTTTCAAGATTTTCAGTTTTCAAAATTCTTCAAAAATTTATCATTTCATTTAATGGACGTTTACACCCCTACGAACGACTGTCTGATGGCCACTCTAGTCTGACAGACAAAATCTATTGATGCCTGAGTATTTCAGCCAGGTCTGCAGCTTTGTAAAAAGAGCCCAGATTGTGTGGTGTTATGTAAGTCTCTTTTGTTCCGGAAACTGGCACAGTGCACTGCTGGCATCTTTTCAATACAGGCCAGATTAGCATGCAGCAGTACTGTATCGCTCATCGCTGGAGCGCTGGAGAGCTGTTGTCCCCGGTGGTAATCTGCTTGCGCTGAATGCCACAAACAGTGGTACATGTATAATCTTTCAAAGCAAGGACAGATTTCCTCCGCTATTGACAACTGAAAGAATGTTGGCAATCCCCTGCAGCTCAGTCTTTTGTGCCGAGCATGGTCTCTTGTGTCAAGGCCCAGCTCTTTTGTCCAGTTTAGGGTTCCCCGGCGTCGTGTATGCGTATAAAGCCTATGTGCTCGAAAACGCCGGTCCCCTGTGGTTAAAGTAGTGTAGCTCTCTGATATCGTACTAGGGTGAGATTCGAACAGAAGTCACCACAAGTGATTGTCAGGGAGTTCATCACTAAGCTTGACTCACTCCAAATCTACTACTGGTATGTAGCACTATGTACTTGTACCACAGTGTTCACCGCAGTGCATGATGGGATAGAATGGGATCAATGGCACAGTGCACATGGCTGTGGTATGCAACAAGTAAGGGATATGGCAAAGATATATGTACCATTTGGTCACAAGAAGGTAACAGGAAATCTCACTGTTTTTAGTCGTGAAAAATGACTCCCCAGAAGATTTTAACTGTTTTTTTTTTTTAAATATTGCATTTTGGAAATGGAGGTAACCATACTCATGTATTTATGCTTATGATTGCAGAGTATGGCAATGCGTACATGTACCAATGAGCCCCCTTTCTGTATCCCATCATGCCCTGCGGTAAGCACAGTGATACGTCATCAGTACATATGGCTATTGTCAAATAAATTGCTCATCTTAGAAATCTTAGGACAAATTGATAGAATTGCTGAGCGCAGGTACCGGTAATAGGCCTACTAGCTCTGCAAAGCCGGTTACCAGCCAAGGTGTCTCCTATTGCCTGTGTGACTGGTATTCAGCTGATTTTTTTATAGGGGGGCCTTGAAGTTAACATTTCTTCAGCAGTATTTTCTTCCAATAGTAGCTTCAGGAATTGGCGTCCTTATGTCATGGGTAATTCCAGAAATTAGGGGTCCAAAAGTTTGACATTTTGGTGCCCCTGTTACATCTGACCTTTTATATTTTGATGTGGAAATATCACTGGAATTGATTTCAAACTATTACTATTTGTTTGGCAGGTAATTTGCATTGATTCATCACTCCTGGATATTAGAAAATGTGTTCTGAACTTACAAAATCATAGGTCAGATGTGACAGGGACACGAAAATAAACGGACCCCTAATTTCTGGAATTACCCTCATACATATGCATAAAAGGACAAACAAACCAAGAGCATCAGAGACTTCAATTACTATACTGTGCACCTCTTTCCTGTAATCTGATTGGTCAAATTCTCAAGTACGTGGAGAATGAAACATAGCACCTCTGTGTACATATTCCGATTGAAGTAACCCATTTAGAGGTTGTTAGGATGACAGGCAGCCGGCTTTTCTCCGACTCGCACCTGGTGCTTGGACCAAACAGGTGACTTACATACTCGTGCATGTACATTTATATCCCCTATGAACTTTCCAATTCAAAAGTCTTCTCCCATTTGCCTCCACTGAATGTTATCGTATAATTGTGATAATTTGACATATTTGACAGGTTTCTGTTGGAACCAGGTGACCAATTGACTGGGCAGTCAGTCCATTATCATTTACCCTTCCCCTTACCCTCTCCCTGAATGACCACCACCAGTGAACACAACAGAAATTACCAGATTCCTGTCAAAATAATTATTCGGTAAATCTTCCTCCGCCCGTTCCGCTCAATTTAGCCGGCACGCCTCCTCCTTTGTCAGAAGACTACTTGAGAAAAATTCTCCTGGCTCATTGAGCCCGGTAATTCTTGCATGTTTTCCACTCAATTAGGTTTCCTTCCTGTCAGAAATTTTGCACAGCTCCCCCCTCCACTAGCCCATCAGGTCAGCCCACCACTCTTCCCGTTAGGAGATACCGCTGGTTGAAGGGGGGGGGACTTTCTTTCCCCTTGAACCACCAAATCTTGAAACTTGATCCGTAAGAGCTTTAAAATCCTGGCACGGAGGGGCCGGAAGTTGTATTTGTTTGGACTAACAATGGAAAGAACGGTGGGAGCCATTGTAAAGCGGCAGCGCATTTTGGTTGCAATGTCATCTAGCTGCTGTGCGATAAGCCACAAGGAATAATTGACATTGGTATTCGCACATGACACCTTGATAATGACCTTCACGTACCATGCTGTATTACAACTTCGGAAATTGCAATCACTCCAAATCAAATCAAATCAAATCAACGTTCTTAATCAACATTGCAGATCCACAGGTCTGTTAATTTTTTTATTCATGCGTGAGTTTCCTTGTTTTTCCGAAATTTTCATCGCACGGACAAACTGATCTCCAGAGATTGTAATTTGACTTGCATGTAATGAAACACGGAAAATACGTAAGAAGAAATATTAGATGACATTTAGTTTGCAGATAAAATGTCAGTGTAGAATATCAGAGCCAGTACTTCTTTTAAGTATTTTATATCGCTGTCTGTAAGTGTGGAAGAGGTTTTGAAGACCAAAAAATAAATTCTGTAAATCTGCCACCAAAAAAAAAATTTCATTGTAATAATATGTATACACCAGTGATCTCCGAGTTTATCCGACAAAATGTACATTTAATAAAAATGGAATGAAACCATTGCAGCTGCCGTGGCAATTATCGGCATGGCAACCTGCGCAGCCAGAGCAACATGCGAGGGCTGTAGAGGGGCCCATATTATGTGGCGGTCATTGACTTGCGTAAGGTGGATGTTCTTCCGGTCGCAATTTTGCTACTCCGTTTTCTGAGTGTTTGATAGATTTTTATTATAAATTTTTTGGTAGCAGATACAAGTTTACGGCTGTATCGGCCTCAGGGGGCTTAGGTATATTTATTGCGGTGTTTTTTTGAGTTCACAAGTTCTGCAAGGTTTTCCCCTTTTCATTGGTGGGCACTCTCTTTGAATGTCGGACTCTTTTGTCAGGGTTTTTGTTCGGGAGGAAAATATTTGGGAAGGGATTAACTCCCCCCTGTTTATTTGGGTTTTGGTAAATTTGAGGGGAGAGAGGTAGGTTTTTTTTTCACATTGAAGGTCCCAACTTTGGAGCGGGTGCAGTTCATGACAAGAAATGGGAGGGATGGAGTAACTACTGGTAGGAAAGTTTGAAAGTTTAGCAGCTTGCTTGGGTGGGGGAAACATCAATGAGGTGCGCATCAAGTTTCTCATGAATGACTGTGCAAGTCCTTCAAAACTGTTTGCCTTGTGATTAATGTAAAGGGGTGGCTTGTGAATGTGAACAGGATTTCAATATAAATTCCATATTTTGAGGAATTACAACAACAACTGTGGCGTCAAAACTTCACCTATTGTTATAAAAATAAATTCTTGCAGTGGGGGTTTATGTGCTAAAGCCGAAGTCAGCAAAGTACCAGTCACAGGCAGCATGTATCATGACTTCGTGGTATCATGGTAAAAGCCATGGAAGATGGGGAAAAAATGAGGTGTGCTGGAATCCTTTTGTCGGAGGAAAAAAGTCATAGAAATCAAGATCATGCAAGCGTTATTGGTCACTATTGATTGGATAACGATAAAATCTACAGGCTATCCTTGTCAATCTTTAGTAGTGATCAAAGCAGTCTTCCGGTTCATAATACCACATAACTTTTCCCGGCAAAATGACATTAAATGTCATGGAAATTGTCATATTTTAGTCTCGGGAAAAGTCATGGAATTTGGTGTTGAGATTTCTGTGGGAACTCTGCTGGGGAACTGTTGTTGCATGCGTATACCAGTATGGTAACGCCGGTAATCATGCAGTTGTCAGGTCCTTATTTTGCCACCTCTTCTAAAGTCTGATTGGTTTTCACAGTAAGTGGCAAAATAACGGACCTGGCAACTATAAGGTCACCGACGTTAGATGTTTCCAGTCAACTGCAATCCAGTCTCAAGCCAAGTCACAAACTCTTAAAATGAACTGTGACAAAGAACAGGGTAATTCCAGAAATTAGGGGTCCAAAAGTGTGACATTTTGGTGTCCCTGTTACATCTGACCTTTGTTATTTGACATGGAAATATCACCGGAATTGATTTCAAACTGTTATTATTTGTTTGGCAGGTAATTTGCAGTCATTCATCACTCCTAGAAATTATGTGACAGGGACACGAAAATAAATGGACCCCTAATTTCTGGAATGACCCTCCATGTCCTTTGCAGGGGTGAGAGACATGAGGAACTCCACTGCAACTTTGACACAGAATCTTGGGATTTGTTTTCTTTCTTTTTGTTTTTTGTTTTTGCCCTCTGAGTTGTGAATGTGTCGATCTGACATGTCTCTTTGACTTGATGCCTGTTATCAACCACTTTAATATACAGGCGCTTAATTGTGTTCAGTCGTATGTGATTACAATTGAAGTGGCGGTGAAAAGCAAGATTTCCAGAGCATGAATTATGGATAAAAGGAGAAAGATCTGCAGGACGTTAAAACTAACATGTAGGAGCATGTAAAACAGTTTGGGGAAAAGGAGGGAGAAAAAGTGGTGGAGAGGGTATCGTACTCAAGACCCTGATTTAAATTCACTCTGTGGAAATTAAATCGTGTTTTGCCGAGCCTGGACTCTCCAGAATCTATCCGTTTTATTCCATGGGCTCAGGCATTCACTAACATCACCCTCAGAACTGCCGGAAATGAGCCGCAAAAGACTAAAAGAAGAGAGCGTTATCATCGTTACCGTGGCACTGTTCAGATTGAGCAGGCCTAATACCCCGCCTCTTGTGATGAAGTGGTGTTTGCTAAAAAAAAAAAAAAGAAATCAATTTTTGAAAGTTCTTTTTTTTTTTTTATTACAGTGGAGGGATTTCAGTGGAGACACAATCCTTGTGACATTTAGCAGGACTTGTAGACTAATCCAATCCAAAGAGGCTGCTGTCAGCAGAGAAATCAAAGCCTCTCTCAAAATGTTGGCGGAGGGGTATGCCGGAGAGAGGGGAAAACAAGAAAGGGAAGATTTGAGCTGTTGGGGTGCTCAAGTGCAATGACCGCCCGTCTGCACTTGAGGAAAAAAAAAAAACAGAAAAAAAAAAACACATCAAGGTCCCCCAGGCCCTACTTGGGCCCTGTGTTTCTGTCTTACATCGCCATTCATCACACGTGTAATGCCCATTGTTGTGGGGTCCGTAGCCGGAGGGGTGCAAACAACCCTCGAGAGGGAAGACTGCAGAAAGCCTTTGTGCTGCGTCCTTATTATTAAGTCAAACTGACAACTGCGGCAGTGCAAAGGTAGAGAAAGGCTTTCTGCGGCGGGTGCATCTTTGTTAGCAGGCTGACAGCAAGGACACAAGGAAAGAAATCGGAAATAAAAAATGCCCCCCCCATAAATAAAAGGGAAAACCAGTATCAGGCATTGATAGGAATCTTTCTCTTGATATCTCGATCATGATCATAGTGGTTGATTGGTATATCACCTGTTTGTGGGGTGGTATCAAGAGGATGTAGTCTGATGGTGTGTTTTGCGGCAGAATTTGTTTTGTTGTGCATTTGTTTGTGTTTTCAGTGTTGGGGAGACTTAGTAAATGGGGTCGATGTTGGCAGTAAGGTCAGGTCAGGTTGATACTGTAAAGAAAAACCTGCCTTCCAGCAAGATACCTTCCTTTTTTTGGAGTTGTTGGTAGCATGCAGCTGGTATAGTCTGTGTTGAGCCGGTGGGGTTAAAGCCCTGCAGTTACGTATGCACTGGGCCTTTTTTTATCGGTAAAGCTTTCCGAGAGGACGAGTACTTTTCCCCTTTTCAAGTCCAGTACCGACCTCTCAGATGTTTTTCCTGGGTCCAGCGGTTACTTCTGCTGACCAGCTGCTGCCCAGGGAATTTTTCTTGTGAAGATGAGTCTGAGTGCGAGTAGATAAAAGCAGCTCTGGAAAAACGAAAGCGTACATCCGGGTCGAGTGTGAGGCCATGTCGCACACATGGCATAGCCGGGCTGGGGGAGTCGGGGAGGGGGGGTTCAAGGCTGTGCCCCTGAGGTTTTTGTAATGGACAGCTCTCTTAAGAATCTTGTTTTAATAGGTCTATGGTCATCATCATCATGTCGTTTCTTACTGGAATGTCTTCAGGTTTAAAGCAGTGAACACCATTTGCATTATATATAGGCTAGATAAGAAGTGTAACATCGTAATTTTAGGAGCAACTTAACGGCATCTCTTAAGCAGTTTAGACTTTGTGAGGCCAATGCTGCCAGTGCACAGTTCCTTCTCTGTGGAACAAATCCTTTTGTTGGAATTCCCCTCTCTCCTTTGCTACCTTGTCATGATCAGACTACATCTAGTTCATCAATTACTTTTAATTGACGTCTTTCAAGAGTACAAACTGAACTGGCTTGGTCCCATTCGGTTTAGTTTCGGCAACACATAAGTTGATGTCTTTAACGCAGATACATTGTGGGATATGCACTCCTCAGCCATTCCCTGTGCCAGTCGTCAGGAGCCGCCTGACACCCAGCCAGCGGGCTACGGAACAACCCACAGTCCTCTCCGAGTACCAAGTTAACCTTCCCTCCCACAACTGCTCCCAATCTAATCAGCCCCCCCCCACCGACAACTCACGCACAATATCAAGGACCCAGTTCCGGTGAAAAGCACAACTGTAGCCCCGCGATGATTAACGACGACAGCCCCTGTCAATATTTCATGTTGGGTTTATCTTTCGGGGAAAGTAATGGATCTTTGACTTAATAAGCTTGTCTGTAATTAACATAACGACAGTCGCGCAATGCCAAGGCAGATATCTGCGTACCATTCCTACACGGATGTGGATTTCTCATCATGGATATTGGACACACTGTGAAGACAATATGGTAAAGTGTATTACATGGTACAGGTTGACTTCACAGTGGTATGAGGGTTGCACCTCATGAGGCGTAAATTTACAAACCTTAAAGTTAAAGGTGATCCTCACTCAATGTTTGCATGTACATGAGTCGCATATGTACATGCAGTATAATAAGTGACTTGCGTATCATACATGTGCTTCCCTTGGAAATTTTTACCAGTATCGCAGTAGTACATTTTATTCAGGAGTTGAGCCTTTAGAGGGTTTTAGAGTCACTCTGTGCAGTCATTTTGACTCTGAGTTTGCAAAAATTGGACATGCCTTTCTTGCACAGTGCGCATTTTTCCAAGACTGGGTCGGACAAACGTTTATACTTTTTTTCACTGTGGTGCTCAGTGCACAGGGGCTGGCATGCATGTACATGTAGCCTTGAACTTCAAAATGACTGTAACAACAAAACCATATGTCAGATTGAGTTCAAACTTCACAGTTGTGATGATAAATAAATATTTTCCATGCGTGCCAAGTTTAAAAAAAACAACGAGCCAAAACAACCCGGCTCTTTTGGGTTAAATTAATAACTGTTGAATTACAAGTGTGCATTTTGGGTTGAAAATTGCATACTTGTGTATAGTCCATTTTCCTGCACACAGGTGAGTGTGTGCAGGCGTGGCATAGTGTGGACCTCTGCACAAAAGAAGTCCACATAATGTAGGGTGTGATGACATTGTGTGGACTGGTACACGTCTGAAAAACAGCTTCAGAGTCATTTTGGGGTCAAGGATATCCATGGCAATATGAAGAGGAACAGTCCAGGAAATCATCAACAAAAATCCAACTCAAAGGAGTTATCCTAGTTTGAGAAAAAGGAGCATTTTCCTCAAGTTTCCTTAAACACAGGCGAACAAAGGAATGTCCACACTTTGTATGTAAAACAGGTGTGTGTGAACAGGGGCGATGTTTTCCATGGATCACGTGCCATAGCTAGATACTTAAACACTCTTTTTAATGCATGCATGTAGCCAGCCCTTTGTGAGAAAATGTTTTTCATCTCTCAAAAAACAGTATCAGTTCTTCTGCATATTTGCCAAAATTAAGTTTGAAAAGTTGTAGTGGTATTGAGTCCGTGGAATAGTTTACAATCCTATTCATTCATGTGCCTTTTTTTTTTCCCTTTTCCTAACTTCCACTCTTAATCATATTTATTCTGTTGCTCATTTTATTGTGAGTACTTGCTTTGAAATGGATCCTTCTTTGGCCGTGCCATTGAGGTCCGTTGGCGAGGAGCGAATCACATGCCAGACTGTAGGCTGTGAAAGTTGTACGGGCGGAACCAGTATTAAATGAACATTGTGTGTGCATCAACTACGAGTATTAAATGAACATTGTATTAGATTTTCCTCGCGTAATTGCTGCTGGAGTTACTTTGACAGTAGTGCAGTTTACATAATGGATTCCGGTTCTTGCCCCAAAAAGAGTCATGGATACCGCCGGAAGTAAGTGCTGGGATTTGTACACTTAATGGGTCTGTTACCGCTGTTTGTTGAACTGAAAGGGACCACATTGGGCATGTTGTGTTCTTAGCTCTATGGTTCAAGCGATGACTGCGATTATAAACTGAACCAGTAGTTTGACCAGTGTTACTTGAATGGTGGATGGTGGGACCAGTCTAGTCAACCACTTCTTGCATTGTTGTCATCAGTGGGCATTTTCTTAATTATAGAGAAGACTGTTGACGCGAGAATGGTGATAATTGTGTCAAATAAGAGTGACCAAACCGTGAAAAGGGTAACCAACGGGGGGAAAAAAAGTGACTGACAACAGGCAAAAATTGGTTTAAAATGAGTCATTCGAGTGCGACTGTATACGTGTATGTATGTGAAGCATGGATTGGGCAACTTGGAATAAATGATGAAAGATCATCAACCGAATGAATAAACATAAGCTGTTGAACTGGCTCTGACAGTGTGAGACCCATTTGCGATTGATTCGTAAACGAAGTCAGTAAAGTTAGACTATTTCCGTGTTGTAAATTGTGCGTTACAGTGTTCTGAGTGAATGTTTACCGAGCAAGTTCAGACGCAGCGTTTGATAAAAATTCATGGAGTCTTGTTTGATCTCCTCATCGGTTGGTCACAAAGATGAGTGTTTCGGAGGCAAGATTTTGAAACAGTAATTAATTAGACTGTATAAGCTTTTCAAAGGCAATCTGTAGGATTCATTGCAAAATCTTTCAAGAATACATGACCCTGGAGATAAATGAATGTTGAGAGGATTTTACCCCAAATTTTCAATAAAAATTCATGAGTTTTGGCCAGTGTAAGTACATGTATCCTCATTTTGAGAAGATGAATTCTGTGTTCAGACTTGGAAGTGAAGTTCATTTCTCTTTGGTAATGAGGAATTTTGTGCCGAGCATCTGACTTTACATTCCATGAAAATGTATGATTTTGGCACCTAGAGAATATAACTTAGATAAAGCCAATGAATCCCTCTGTCAGTGCCAGAGGTGCAGGCAAATTGAAAGATGTGCACCTGCAGACTCCGACAATTGGAATCACCTTAAACACCTGCTTTGCCAGGCACTGGTAACGGGATTGGTTCACAACCTAGGTCACATGATAACTATGGTCTGAGAGAAAAACAGAGGGCTCATGACATGTCCAGACATGAATATGGCAAACAAACATGCTGTTTGTTACTCCAACTCGGGAACAGATGGAAGACCTGTTTTGCGGTTATTTTAGTTGTCATGCTTTCCAAAAAGGGGGAAAAGGCTAATGTCTTTGAAATGTGCAATATTTGCTACCTTCATCGTTTATTTTTCATATTCCATGATAGCAATTAATTTCTATAACTTGAAGATTTCATGAAAAAAGAAAATTTAGTATTTTTCATCTTGAATGAAAAGGGATGTTTTTCAGGATGTGTGAAATCTTCATTGCTTTAAAACCATTTTCTGATCAACATGCCTGTGAATATTGGCTTTAATTGTCTGAGGAAACCATGGCAACAGTATTCAACAATGCTCTGGAGACACCCTTCCGCGCACACACACACACGGAGACTACTCAGAGAGAAAGAATCGACATGCTAGGAGTCAAGTCTCCTGGCCACTGCACTCATTACCGTAGCCGAGGGGCAAGGCTACGGCAAGACGGAAGCCCTGCACGGATGTCGTGATCGCATCAACATGCAGCCGGCACAACAGAGGAAACTGAAGCGTTGGGCAGCGGGGCTGTTGATTGAGTCCCAGCGTCGGATTTGGTTCCCCTCCCCCCCCGCCGTTGTTTGGCGGGTGACAGTGTGGGCCCATGCTCTTTTGTTTTAAAAACCCGCCTCCTCACAAGGGGACTTGAGTAACCACTCCTGGAGTGGGATTTTTTGTTACCGAGGGCAGGCAATTGGGGAGCTAGAGTTACATACGTGGCACTGCAGCGCTTGTCTTTCCTTTTTTCTTTTAGAAGGTGATGTTAGTCTATCCCTTTGTGACTCTCGTTGAAATTGCTCCCCAGAATGACTATTTATCTGAATTTCTCACCCAGCGATGTACTCATGCAGTCATTATAAGTGGTCTCAGATGATTTGGCAAGTTGAAGTTGTTTGATTGGTTGAGGCTACCAGTGTTTCTTTCTTTGCTTTTCTTTGTTTAAGATTTAATTGGATTATGGAGATCAAGTTAGCAGGTGCATGTGTGGGATTTAGAATATTCCAAATAGGAGTTGAAATGAATTTGAATTATCTGACATTGAAATTTGTCATGATTTTTTCATTTAGAAAGATCTCTTTGAAATATGAATGTTCATTTCTTTTGTCGCCGAGTCAGCTTTTTGCGTAATCTTACGGAAGCCAGTACGTCTGACATCTTCTCTTCGTTTTTGGCAGTTTCTTTCTCCAGAGCAGCTGGCACAGATCATTGCACTCATTTGCATAACAATGACCTGCTTTATTGACAAGTCCTTCACCCAGTGGGTCATCCAGGTTGTCTAAAGTGCTCATCCCGGGCAGGTTTTAAATAGCTATCCTAGGAAGATAATCCTTCCCCCCCCTTTTTTTGCAAACACGAAATTATTGTAATTAATTTTATTGATTTTGCAAAGGTGAAATCTTGCGGCTCTGCCGTGGTTTAATCTGTCGGAGAACTGGTTGTATTTGTCCAATAGAAACAAATTGGACGCCGGATCCATGGTACGGCGAGTATAGTACATATTGCCATGCTCTTTGAGGGGAACTAGACAAGGGGGTTGTATGAAAGCAGAGGCCATGGGGAAATCACGGCTTGTTTCTCGTGCCCTGATGTGTTTGGATAGTGATGCGTAATCAACGAGATACAACACAGCGAGTGAATTAGGACCAACATTTAGACAAAGTGTGACGCTGCAAGTGTGTGTGTACATTACTTGACTAACATTGACTCTATCTGCTGTCATTGGCTGGAGATTAAAGTTTGTGGACACCGACCAAATAGAATTACCCCATTTTTGAAACTCCCAGTATTGTTTGAATTTGAGCAAACAGGTTGCCATGGCAGATATGCTTAAGAAATGCAACAAGACCTATTTTTTTTGTGGTACAGATTTAACACCTTCTCCCTCACTAAAGACATATTCCAGATTTTTTTTCAGCACATTGCTTGTAATTTGCAAATATGGTCAAAATACATGTATGTCTTCTCTTTGTACTTCAAGGAAACAGTGTTTTGGTGTATTTATGGACAGGCCAAAGTGTTGACATGTCTTAAATTTTAATGTTTTGATGATGCTTACGTTGTCATGTACAATTGATCCTACAGGTGAGATTCGCATTACGCTGGCTGGCTCACAGTCAGTGTAGATGCGATTACTACCAAGCTAGGGCATTATTGACTAGTCATACCTGACGCCAAGTAACTTCCTCTTGCTTCCTCCTTCCCTCTCTTGTTTCAGTCAGGCCTCTCAGAGCATAACATGTTTCCGCTTGATTAGCGCAGGTAACGTAATCCGTAACTCTGAGCTTTTTTTGTTTTTTTGTTTGTCTTGATACGCAATTAACCACAGATGTTCAGCACATACCTGTAGAGTTTGCAGTGCCAGGTGTGCGTGAAGGTGTATTTGAACGGGTGGCATTCCTCTACAATAGAGAGTGGTAGTTGGAGGAATAAGCCCTTCTCTTGTTCACGTGTATAGAGGACCACAGGCCACCATCTTGCCTCGTGCATGCTGGGATACATCTACAGGGGACTGCAAATTTTTTTTTTCTTTATTCACACACTAATGTCACTGCCCATCCAAACCTTTTCAAGGTTATTCACCTCACTGGCCACTGTTGACACAATGTTTCCTCCAGTGAGAAAAGGAAACATGGTCTTCCTCTGTAAGTAGAGCACTGGCGAAGAAGAACGTACACATCTTGTAGAATTAGATGTAAACCATTCATTAAAAAAAAGCGCAGAAAAAAATGGTAGCTTTTTTAGATGTATATACATAACAGAATTGATTGGAGGCCTTTTCCCTCTGTGCGTACATTTAGCGTACTTGTTTCTCTACTCTCGAGCAGGCTGCGGTGAATTATTTTTCCAAGCGGACTCTGAGTTGTTTTTTATTTGACGGAATGTCCTGGACAGTCTTTCAACCTGTAAATTCAATATCTCATAACCCTGCCTTTGACGGTGAATGGTTTTTCAAGACGGCACTTCTAATGGGATATGAGTGATTGCCGCAGTGGCTACATGTATAATGGCCCCTCGTTAGGTGGATCTATACAGGAATTTTTCGTCAACCTGCCCTGTCTAGCAGAATGTTTGTCACAGCCACACTGTTTTTTAATAAAATAAAACTTTGAGAAAGGACGCCTTTACTCATATGTAGGCACGTACAAGCTTGCAACATTTTCTGTTAGCAAAGTCAATTTTTGAGTTTTAGTTCTTGGAGAATTTTTGGTCTTTGTTTTTAAAATATTGATTGATAATGTGTTATTTTAATGGAACTTGTAGAGGTTTGTAGTTGCTTACAAGCATTTTTTTTTTATTTTAGATTTCAAAGACAAAAAACTGAAAACAATTCCAAATTCTTACATAATGTACACATGCCGGTATATTTGAAGATAGAAATGAACTTGTGCTGTTCCAATTATCGATTCTCTGTGGGAAAATGACACTAAGGCTTCCTTTAACTTTGAAATTCGAAACAAAGAGCTGTTTCAAATTTAGTTTGAAATTACCCACATTTTGCCTTAAAAATGAAGATGCAGTGGTTTCATTTCCAGCCTTCTTTCTCTGCCAGGAAAATGATAATTCCAAAGATATGATAATGTAATACAAAACTGCTGCAAACTGCTTGCCGACTACATTGACCTAAAATACAAATCACAAAATACGGAGGGCCTGACGTTTAGATCCCAGCAGAATCTTTTTCAAAGGCCTTTGAGAAAGATTCTGCTAGGATCGGAGCATCAGGCCCTCCATATTTTGAGGAAAATGATAAGTTAGAGATCTAAAGAGATGTACATGTAAATCGTGAATTGGTGAGTTGAATGAAACAACTAGCCATAAAATCAGTTCTGTTCTTCAGAATCTGAGCTTTTCACCTCTTTTTTTTTACGTGGTTATCCTGTTATTTTATATGGCTGTCTATTCAAACAGTTCTTCAGTGAAGTCCTTTACTCCAACTTTTGGCCTCACACCCTTATCCATGATCATTAAATTCCTTGACAAATTATTTATGACTCGTGTAGCATCTCAAATCGTGTACAATATAAGTGACGGAATTGAACACTGTAATCTGTCCCACCGTGGGTGAATTATTTACGCCCATGCATGAGTATTCAGCAGGGCTTTCCAGCCATGCAGGCTTCAGAAATGGCACATATATTTTTATCAGTGTTTCTCTGGCAAGAGCTGTGCCTGTTTGCTGCCTAAGCATGTGTTCTGTGGCCCCAACACGCAAGGGGTGGGATTTGTACAAGATGAGCCGACAATATAGCGACTTGTCTCAGAGGCAAACGTTCTGATGCAGCAGGGGAAGATGAAAGTCTTGTGGGACGTAGTAGCAACAATTGACACTCGGAACTCTCATAGCACCAAGAATGTCCAACATTTTGTCAACATCTTGTCTATCTGAGAAAACAACCATACTGGCAACTGTTTTCAAGAACAGGAAAAGTCAAACCTTGTGTATTGTTGTTGTGAGACTCAAGACAAAAGGAATCAGCTTTCTCCCCCCAATCCAAACATTGTTCTTGAATGGTCAGTTGTGTTAATTTCATCATCATGATCATCATGATGCAATGACGATCCATCAAAATTTTGACGGTGAACGTTTTGCGGCCATATGTTTTAAATGTTTTCCTTTCAACTGTGTATGCAGATGCGTCATCTAAGTATAGTGACTTGGTGGAAAAATAATGCGTATATTTTTGGGCAGGTGGATTATTTCTAGGGAAGCCCAGTCCCTCCTAGAAATGTTTATTGGAGAAAATGTGACCTTTTTCCTTAAAATACAGTTGTAGCTCTTTTTTTTTTTTTTGCGTTGCAAGCGTAAGTGTTTTGTAATGGGCATTAATAAAGCCCAAAACATTTCCACCTTGAAGATGTCGGAGGGGCTGTTATTGTACATCCGAACATTCCTGAAACCTACTCAGTTCCCTGGAGACTATACGAGCCCGATGCCGCCATGTCGGCACAACCGGCTAAACATAACCATATCTGCCTCACAGGTACCGGTACCCATTTACTCCTTGGTGGCGAGCGGTACACAGGGATGAAGTGACTTGCCCAAGATCGCAACATGTTGCCACCAGCTGGATTCGAACCCCCAACCTCATGGTCAGAAGCTACAAACCCTAACCACGAGGTCACATGCCCCCTTGCAGGATTGTGTATATCGTATGCAGGGACATTCACACATGAAATTGGTTTGGAACAAAGCTGTTGCAAATGTCACTGTGAAATTGACATTCATATGTATCGCGGGGCAGGTACGATACTCACATGTATATTCAGAGTTCCTGAAGTGATTTGCGTCTTCTTTCCAAAAGTGCTTTCACCAAATGCCTTGCCCTGAAGGCCTAGCATATGCACTGAGGGGTTTTCACAATCAAAAAGCAATTGGAATAGAATTCTTCTCTGCTTGTCAACACTGTCTGCCAGTTTGCAATCATTTCTGACACCTTAAGTGGTCTTGTAAATGTATGAGGCTTGTGCCCGGCGATATTAATTAACAGAAAGAGAGAGAATGAGATTGGCACTGTTCAGAAACAGACTTTGCACTTTAAAATAAAAGAAATCCCCGGAAATAAATATGCATCAAATCAGAGCAGTGACAAGGAAATGGCAGGTCCTTGATTTTTTTGTGTTTTTGTTTGGTTAAACACAGCTTACTTCTGTTCTGCATGTTGGCTTGCTGGGGTGTTTGTTTGTATTTTCACTGGAGTATGTGGTGTACAGAACAACTTTTCTTACTCCCAAACTTTAAAATGTGATACATGCTTCAACCAGAACAGCCTGAGTTTCTGCCGTTAATTTCTGCAGTTTAAAGTGAATGAATTATTGCAGTGAGAGACTTCAAAGATCATCCTAAAAAGCTGTTTTGCTTCCAATTATCATCCATGAATTAAAAAACGACTGTCATGAAGCAAATTATCCTCTTCATGCCCCTTAGAATTGCAACCTTCCAATTCTTGTTTTTTGTAACTTTGTACATCTGCACAGTCGAGTCGCTGACTTTACCCTACGAGTGGGAAACGCAATCCCTTTATTAAAATTGTATTGACAACTTGAGGGTACTTTGACGTAGTGCTGGAACTTGATCGCGCTAATAGTATCGTGACTCGGAGTATCTATTTCATTTCTGGCATTGTTGGCGGAGCGAATTCGACTCCTCCAACCACTTTGTGGTCATACATGTAATTGTACTGATCTTTGATCAATCTACATTTGTCTTTCTATTAGGGCAATGTTGCCTAATGGAGTTGTGTAGTGAGCGAAAATCAGCTGGAGGGCAGGCCACAGTTGTAGGCATCGAAACCACATGACGATGGACGTGAATGAGAATCATTTCACGAAAACATTTCTCAGTATATGTAGGTTGGCGAGGATTCGAGAGCTATTGACGCACTGATCAGGAATAACAATGAATCGCTTGTACATCCATTCTCTTGTGAAGGCTTTGATGCCATTATCTTATTCAAGGAATATCAGTTTCAAGCTACCCGGTATCCTGCAACCAAGTCGCCCAAAACATGTGGTTCCGTATTCCACACATGTCAGTTTGTTTGTTAATCTGTCTGTGTACATGTACCTGTTCCCTGCTTTCATTGCTTGTCATCACCCTCGTGCATCTCGTTTCCCTTAACCTGTTCATCTTCTCTTTCCCCCCCCCACCATTCCAAACCTCTCTTGGACTCAATCTGGCTATTTGTATCAAGTTCTTTCAGAATGAAGGGCATACATTCAGCCCAGGTCTTCTCCGAACTGCCACCGTTTGATAATGCCCATCTACCATCAGTGTGCTTTATCTCCGTTGCCACGGTACCTCTCTGGAGACCCTCGGTTCTCCATTTTCTTTTTTTTTTTCCATTGCCCCACCACCAAATAAAATCTTCCTTGTTAATCCATCCTACATCTCGCCCATATCAAGTTCGGCAATCGGAGCCCGGCCTGGGAAATTGATGCTCGGGTCTTGTCCTATCGCGGGTCGTCCCATCTTTTCCCTTCTTGTTTCCTTGTCGTATTTTTCAGGCCACATTTCTCCCATGCAGCCTTAACTATGTAGCAGTGTGTCCCCTAGACCACATGTACATGTAATTCGGCAATTCTCGGGACCAAAGCTCTGAGAGCCTTATTTCAACCATGAGATTGGTTTGGCCTTCAGCAGAGTGTCATAATTTTGACTCCATGAATTTTCAGTTTGGTGATTTGTCTGGAAAAAAAACTTTTACGCACCGACGCAGGAATTAATTACATCAGCATTTCAAAACCTGTTACAGATTTTTTTTTTTTTTGATGCGCACAAGTTTTCTTGATAGAAGAAACACAAAAAACACATGGCTATCTGCATTAACCAAGCAGTGCACCTGAAAAGCTTCGTCGAGCTAGAGGTTGTCCAAATTCTGTCCAGTTTGTGTCAGATTGTTGCTGTGCAGACTGTTGTGCTAAAAAAGTAAGCTTGACCAATTATGTTATTGAATCTCTGTTTCAATAAAAACAGAAATTTAAAAATCGAAGGGAACGGGGTCATGAATATTGAGCTGCTCTACAGCTTACAAATGCTTGAGAGGAAGATAATGCACAGAGTGCTTGGCCAGGATCACATTCTCTTTCTGTTTTGATTGAGAACACTTTGCCGGTAGTTTCCTTCATTTGAGATTTACTTTCTTTCTAGAAATAGCTTTGCTTATGTTCGTTTCAGAAGCTGTGCTGTCATGCCCCATATCAAATATTGACTTTTTGAGGGGGTTTATCTTCTTACTGTCAAATTAGAGGGCGTGTCATCGTTCTTCTTTGTCTTTCTCTTTGAACTCGTAAAAATACCTGTGTCTTCAGCTTGAGTGTTTAACCAATCTGTTAACACTAAACAAGATACGTTTTTATGTTGCTTTCACAAGCTCCCTGAATCTCTTTTTAAAGTCTACTTTTCCTGCTCCATATTTTTCCCTGTATTGGCCAAACAGGCAGCAAAGGCTTCATGGGTTGTTCCCTTGAGGCGTTGGGATCCCACCTCATGACACAAAACCATTTCCGTCTTCACCTGTAGCGAGGGACATCAGACTTCCTGTGATTTCTTTCAATGGTACACATATTCACCAATCTGTCTTACATGTACTTTGGTGGAGGGGGATTGGGTGACCTTTGTGTTTTGTTCACTCTGCTGTCTTTTTCACCTGTCCTTCATTTTGTGAATTCTATGGATGTTCCTGTAATATCTGATTCTTGGTTTCAGCCTAGGTTTCACGTCTCCGATTTTGGGCAGAAAGAAGACTGTACGATGTAGGAAATCTTGTACGCTACATTCCTGATTTTTGTTGTTGTTTTTATAATTGTTGATTAGTTTTTTTGAGATGCAGGAATTAATGCAAACCATTGTTTTATGTTATATTCTCATTTTTTTTTGTCTGTGGGATGTTTTCTTGAGCAGCATAATAGGCAGGAATGGGCGAGGGGAGTGGCTACATAGCTCCGCCCACAGTCACCTGAGGCAGTTATGGTGGTACAGTGTTACTTCCTTGATACCAATTACGACCTTAATTACTTACAGTTCAAATGGTGTGCCAGTCCCTGAATATATACATTTTACAGAGAGGTCAGTTGTTGACATTCGAAATAGACAATTCTATCCTTTTTTCCCAAAGTGTCCATGCAAAAGGGCACTACAGTGAGTAAATTTGCTTTACGTTGGTAACTTGTTTCTTGTGGTAATAATTGGTATGTAGCCATACTTCCAACTTCATCTGCTATGGCGTCTCTCTCCGACTTTGAAACACTCTTGTTTTCCCTGGTTCCCTCTTTTTTTCTCCTCCAATCTTCCATCCTTCCTGTCTACCTTCCTCCATCACCAGTTGAAACTTCATCCTCCAGCCCCCATTTCCATCTTCAATTCCAGTCTCTATCCTCATGCCAACTGTTCATTTTTCCCCCCTGCTTTCTGTCTCTCTCTTATTTTGTTTTTTCCTCCTCCCCTTCCCTCCATACTCTCGCGGCCCCAACTCCAGCTCAGCTAATATTGACATCAATTTGGCGCTTGTTTCCCAGGGCACTCCACGCGCCGTTTGGCAACACAGTGGGGTCTTGTTTGGCTTCCCCCTTGCGAGACGATACGCTCGCTCCTGATCAAATAGGACTCACTCTCCCCTCTTAAGCCCCCGTGCACTGCTCTCCCCCCCCCTCCATGCTCGGGTATCGGGTTGCGGGATCTGAACCGTTGCACCAGGGAGCAACTGCTCCCGTGATGCGATCGAAACAGACGCAGAGTTCTGTTTGTCTGGCCTGCCCGGTCTGTATACAAAGCCTTCCTAACTGTTGGAAGGCTTTCCCCCCACCGTGTTCCTCGATGTAACAATGACATCTCTTTGGAGACGTGCACTCTTATCAGCGTTTCCAGATTACCTCAATGCCCGGCAATGTTTGCCCCAAAACTCGAGAAGCTGCTTGGCCAAATCTCGCACAAAGCCCTCCCTCGTGTTACCACTATGGGACATCAAGTGTACTTTGCGTAGAGCCCAACATCCCTTGGTTCTCTGGCTTAGCACCGGTGAATTACAATTGGCAGAATATTTGCGCCAAGTTTGAGGGCTCGTGGAGTGGGGAGAGCAAAAGGATGTTGGTATTTGATTTCGGAGATGACTTGATAAGACTCCTTATTGTATTGCGATTTCATTAGATAGAAATCTTGGTGCATTGATACAACTCGTAGGCTAATAATTCACACGAGGGAGGCGAACAGGACTTGTCAACACGATTTCCTAGCTCCGCAAGCAGGAAAAACCTTCAGCGATGGAATCATGTTTGGTCATGATAGAATGATGTACATGTCAGTTTCAGGTTCAGTTTAGAATCAGAGACATCTTGAAAGCAGAGTGAAGAACCTGAAAATGGTGCAGAAACAAGAGATTTTCTAAGTACTTTCCGAGTCAAAAAAATCTAGACATTTCTCCGATATCAGTCATTTAAATATTTTCCTCTCTCTGATAAATTCTCTATACTCCTGATGTTTTTCTCTTGAGTCGAAGCAGTTTGGAATTCAGAGAGTTAAATATGCTGCTTTGAAATTCATGTGTGAAGTATTTTTTTTTTTTTTAGGTGGACAGTTCAGAAAAAGCACCACTTCAGTAAATCATTTACATGTACATGTATGCCTAAAAACATTTCTGTCATTATTGTATGCACAATTATGAAAATATTTTAGCGTGCTGGTTTGATAAGCAATTTCCATTGTTATTCAAGGGTAGTATTACCGACAATATTCATTCAATAAAGTTTTGGGCTGGATGCTATTATAGTCCTTTAAGCATATCTTTAATTCACACTAATTTCTATTTTTCCCAGAAGTCTAGTCCCAGTCCTCTCCCCCACAATTATCGAGGGGGAAAAAAATTATCAAAATTCAGTAGACTCCAGCCACAGAATTTGATTTGCAAGTAAATACAGGGAAACACGGTTAAAAGCTGAATTGCCTCATGAATTTGTCACCTTCTCCTGGAGAACACTTTGTTGCCGGGGCCCCGGCCGATACAACAGGCCGTGCGAATCCCACGAGGCTGGCTCATTAAAAAGTGCCAATGCAAACCTGGCAAACGCCCAATTTTTCTCGTGGGATGGTCTAGGTCCTAACCGTCCTAACAACAGGGGGGCCCCTGGGCACCTCTGTGCAATCTTCTTCCTGCGTGAGCACCTTCCCAGCAAAAAATGCGCCGGAGGCGCGAGTTGTGTGCATGCAGTCAAGCGTGCATCCAACGACAGTGGTTGTGCAATCAAGCGTATGTTGCCTCTGCTGTTAGAGTGACAGTTTACTGTATTTGACATCAGATTATCAATATTTTTTCCAACCGGGATGTGTTTATTCGATTTCTTCTGTCATTCTCAAGGAAAGGTTCAAATAAATGGGGCCACGAGGCAGAGTTTAATCCTTAAAATTTTTTGTTTGTTTAAGTGATTGCAACTCTTTATTTGATCAGGATTTAGTGCTGTGAAAGTTGACATACATTTTTCCAAATGTGCATGGAAATAAAAATCCCATGCATATTTGTATTTCCTGATTGGTTAAAAGAGTGAAAATCATCATTGGTGTTTTGCCAGAAAGGAAATCAGAGATGTAAAATGTTACTGTTTCCTTGAACTATCCTGCAGGAATCTGGAGACAGGCAGCATAGTGGTTCCTCCTTGACCAGCACTGGAAGTGACAGCTCCTCTGGGTGAGTACAAACAACAAGCTGTTACCCCTGATCATCAGGCTTGTAGTAAATCCCGGAAAATTTGTCCAACCATGCACAGCAGTGCAGTTCCACATCACTTGCAATCTCATTTGACTATTGGTATATGTGAACATAAAAAACTACATATATGTTACCTGTATGTTTTTGGACAAATGTGGTAAAACATCTTGCTTGTGGACAGATGAATGTCCAAATGCATTTGGGCAGATACATGTAGGCATAATGAAGTCTTTTCTTTTTTCGGGGTGGGGATGTGTGAACAATGATTCAGTTGGTTAATTCATGTTTTGGAGAAGCCAGATGCTAGGAATGGATAAATTGGCATCACAAGAGGGCGCTGTTCAATGTGGCTGACTCCAGTCTACAGCAGAAAGTTTTGCATGACTTTCATGGCTCATGTGCTTGTGGTAATACAAATATGTACATGATGCATGTATCTGTCATTGGACAGATGCTTTTAACCTCATACTGAATTTTTGGTGAGTGAAGGATGCGGAAAGTCAACAGGAAACAAAAAGTGCATTTGACTTACAGTTACAAGTATAAACAGTTGAAGTAAGCAATTCAAAGGTTTCTTCAACCGGGGATGAGATTTGTCAGGCTTTTTCCAGATTTCAGAATTGTTCAAACAATTTTTTTTTAAATTTTGGAATATCCAAAGTTTAGCAATGTGAACTTGTGATGCGTAAAAGTTAATAAAGAACACAAGAAATGGGTTTGTTAAGGGATGCCTTTAGGGAAACACAAATGTACATCAAAGACCCTGCACCACTGTGGGGCCCGCAAAAGGTCTTGCGATTATGCTGTGGATTTTTAATTTTCCTCCAATCGCACCCTTTTTCAACAGATTTTTTTTTCTCAGCTTGTGAAAATCAGAAGTTCCAAAATTTCCAACATAAAAGCATACCTGCATTCTCCTTTTTTCAGTCATATTTGTCTGAAACCTTTTGAGTTCCTTATCTGAAACCTTTTGAGTTGTGGAAAAATCAAATACAAATGTTACTAGTCCTACTGACAAAATACTAGTATGCTCTGCCTTTTAGAAACAACTTTAAAAAGCCGGTTAAGACACTTTTCAATCCTTAAATTTCTAAGGGAGAAGTGTATTTTTGCTCTTGATTTTCATAACGGAAGATAGTCTGAGATCTGTTGAAATGTACTCAAAACTTTTTTCTTCCATTTTCGAGCTGTATTTTAAAAATTGTCTCTTCTCTAAAGTCCTGAAAGATTCTTGTGTTTTGTAAGAGTGGTTGTGTGTATAGGCAAAGACAACAATTGAAAACAAAGTGTGGTTAAAGACTGGCGTCGCAGGAACCCCGCTGCTGAATTCCCAATCGTAGTTTGCAATTGAAGAGGAAATTGAGGAATCCTTTAATGCAGATGCACCTCCCCTGATGAAGTCTCGCACAGCAATTTCTCTTGAAATAGCTCCATCCTTGAAAGAACATCTTCTCACTACATTAACTTTTATTTTTTGCGGGTCTGCCTCTCAGGAAATTTGAAATGTCAGCTGTTAAACACAATTTGTTGTTGTAAACTGAAAGGATGTTGGTATGACATTTACTCAAGCTCTTTTTTTTTCTTGCGAGTGTACCTTAGTAAAAAGTTAAGTGGAGATTGTTTTGTTAGGCAACAGTTTTAAGAGTTGGTGCTTTGCCAAAAACAAAACTCTGTCTGTCCAACATTTTAATTTACACGTGTTTTACTTGATTTCAAGAAAGAGGTTTGAGACACACGGTATCGGATAAGTTGATTTCCAGGAGTGTTTGTGTTGCTTGTTGTCAGGAAAATAATATGTATGGAATATTGATTTGTGACATTGCTGTATCCCCACCGCTCTTGCCAGTATCCAGACTGTTTAGACATCCCCATTTTGTGTTTCATGCTCTCATCTTGTGCTGGAAAATATTTGTGGCCGACTCACAAAATAGGGGCAGATTATACACGTATGTGAATGCTTGTAGCATTTCTGGAAATTTGGGAGATGGAGCAGTATTGTCTCGAGTGAATAGGACAAAACTGATTCAGAGCGATCACGAGCCAGTTTCCGCCAAGAACAATGTTTGATCAGCATGCACGTACATGACAGACGATTACGTACGGATTAAGGTTTGACCTTTCAAATGCCATCTATTTTAGGACTTTGATAGCCAAGCACATTCATTTTTCTTCCTGTCCTTGCACTTCTTGTAGCAACAGACGTCATGTTTTGGGTCCATGCCAGTTTTTTTTTTGGGGGGGGAGTTTTGAAGGTTGTGTGTTTTGGTGTTTTTTGAATAGAATGTAGTCAGAGTATGTTACTCTCAGAAATTGAATCCATTGAATTCATGCCTTAAGTTTCCGTCTTCTCTGAGAGAATTTTTCTCCAATTAAAATTGACATTTACAAGAGTAATAGAACTGTTCAAAGGTTCAACATGATCTTTTGACAAGTGGTACAATCTGGCATAGCATACGGGAAGCAGTCTGTTTCCTATCTTCTGCTTCCGTTGCTCGGTATAACTTCCCATTACCCAACAGATGTTGAAGGTCAGTTCCCCATGAATATAAGAGAAAGAAAGTCAACATTAAGAGGAGAGGGAAATGGAGACTGTGGTGTGTCAGACTTTGAAATTGACTGGCAAAACTTTGTAGGACCCATCATATCCTTCATCGGCCTTCAATCTGGGTTTGAAGTCAGCCCCAATGGAAGTGAGTAATCGACACCAGAGATTTCCTGGCCGGGGAACTCTGATTGGGCCGTACATGTAGTTCTCATTCCTCCTAACCAGAAAGAAACTGAAAGATAGTTCCACCTCATCAGAACCACATTTTGGCATTGAAGCCAGAGTCGGGGAAAATTTGGAACACAATTTGTGCCTCTGGATTATGGTGGTGTTGTGGATTCGATGCATTGTCACACCAGCTAACAGAGTGAAGGCATGCATGGCAAACAAAGCCTCCGGAGTTGGTGAAAAGCAAGCAGTGGGTGGTGTGCGGCAGAGTGGGCTGCAGTACCTTTGAAATTGTTTCAGCCGAGTTGGACATGTGGAAAAACAGCTTTCAGCAGTGCCAGCAGGAAATGACAATGGACGCACTGTGAAAGTACACCGTAAAGCAACAACAAAAGTTACTCAACTTCGCAGCATGCCCACATGCGCTCAAACTTATCAGGGTGTTGCTCAAACGTCTTGTGGGGGGTTTGTTAATCCGTTCTTGACGAAATAGGATAGGTGGTTGCTACTGATTTGGATCCTTCCCAAGTTGCTAATTAAAGCGCGGCTTATCACAAATTTGGACTGACTTTTCTGGGCCGGAGAGCAACATTTAAAAAGAGTTTCGTACATTGCTCTGCATTGGTGACTAAATGTGAAGCAATAGTGGAGAGAAGTGTGTGAGAGGCAAGGGGACTGGACTAGTTGTCTGCACTGTGAGCTGAACTTGTGTTTGTGCCTGGAAGTTAAGATGTCTGGCGTGCGTTGGAAAATCAAGAAATGGCGGAGAGGAGAGACTCGGAAAGGGTGAGAGAGTGATTTTTCTTATGTCAGTCACTTTTTCCTGCCATCCGAATGGTTGCTTATCCACTTACTCTATTACGGACTTCGTGTACTTGACCTTGGCATAACTTGCTCTTTACACTGGATATGTACACGTACTGGTACTAGTACATGAACAGTCTCATTGATGTGTACATTTGCTCTGTTTAGAGATTGTTGGTGTGTTTTAGGGCTTATTCGTTTCCTATCATTTCATTAATTATTTGCACTGCCTTATTTCTGTCTTTCTTTTGACATTTTCTACTTATTTGGTGTGTGTGTTGACACATTTTACTCAGTTTTATTTGCTCTTCCTAGTATGGTGATTTTTTAGAAATTAGTTCTTTTTTTTCAAGTTTAAGTTGCCCCATCCATTCACCTCTGTGATCCTTTCCCAATGGATGGCATCAGGGGCATGTCCAGGATAAATGACGAGGGTGGTCGTGCCAGTCTTGACCCACAACACACCCCATGATGACACAGACTAGATGTAGGATTCCTTAATTTTTTTCTGCCCTTTAATTTTATCCCCACCAGGTATCATCTTGCGCAAACTGCATATAATATATTATTGATCCCCACGCTCGTAATGATTCCAGGTCGGGCAATCATCGGCGGAGACTGCTTGTCTGGGACTTATCTACTCAAACAAAAAAAAAGTGCTTATGATGTCGTCAATCCTTTCGTCGGGCTCATTGTTAATTCATGTAAAGGGCTTATGCCACTGTGTAAATGCCATCCGAAAACTTATATATGAAATTTTTGATAATGGATATTCAGCAAGGGAATGGCAAAGCCAAAGAGGAAATGGATAATATGAGTAATGTTTTAATTGGTTAGACGTTACCGGAGAGGGAAACAGCTTGGTTATTATAGGTTAGGGGAGGTACATGTAGACCGTCTTGTGTGGTGCTGTGCCACATTTTGGAAATAGTTTAGAATTTTTTTAGCCTGGAGGACAATGTTGGGAATGATGACACAACATCTTGGATAGGGAACCAGACTGGGCCATTTATTAACAATTTGCCCAGGACTGTTAAAGCAACTCTTTCGATGAGTCTAGGAAAATGAGGCTACCAGCCCATGGTAAACATACAACCAATTTGAGGGTCCCACTTTGTACAAATTTCCCAAAAATAAAAGCTTGCCTTCCTGTTCAAGTAGTCCAACCCTCATTTTTTACAAAATCTCCCGTTCTTGGGCCATAAAAGAGTAGAGAAATTAAGGACAAATTGTAACTCGGTCTATCTAGGCTGTTCTGTGCCTGAGCATAGGTCCGCAGCCCGAGACAACTTCATGATTTGTGTTTGATTGCAACCAAGAACGTAAAGAAATTCAGATACGAAGAATTTTTTGCACCAGTTTTTTTTCCATAAGAAAAACTTGTGTGAGTGTTTGTTTGTTTTGTCAACGTACTTTATGCTTTGCAAAGATCATTCATGAGTTTTTTATTGTGTAAAAAATGTTAGCAATTTCCGTACTGGAACGTATCCTGTCAGTAATGTACCGGTACATGTAGGCGCGTGGGTGGCAGTAGGGATTTTGTTTGCCAGACAGTGCCCCATCATGCCTTGCATTCCAAAACTTTTTGGAATGACTTCACTGAAACTGGTGTGTCTTTGTAAATTGCAAGTGGGTTTTTTCCAAACTTGGTTTCTTTTGTAACTTTAGGCCTGTGAGTTGAGACCCTGCGGCCCAATGCAGCACTGTTGTCTGCCACAGAAGCAACAAGTTGTCTATACTCAGTCCCAAGCTTGGAATATGTTATCTTTGGTTGCCAGGCCAAATGTTAAGCCACAGTTGTGGAGCAATAGGTGAAGACCAGCCCAAGATGAAGTTCAGATTTTGGACTCCGGGAAATCCCCAAACCATCCCACTGTTCAAGTGATGGTTACCAAGTCTGATCTGTATTGAGATAAGTATGTTTTGAAATGCCAAAGTTAAAAAAAAAAAAACCTTTGGGAGAGCGACGTGTAATTCATTTATCAGTGAAGATTAATGATTTTTCGGTCCAAAGTCCATGTTTAGCCTGAAGGGGCTGTCCCTTTGTGACATATCAAAGGGCCAAATGCAGAACATAATATGTCAAATTAATGTCTGGCATACCTCTTTGTACATTCCACGTTTGGTAATGATAAGTGGGCGGAGCTTCGGCTGTTGCCAGTGGTATTGTGGCCTCAGGGCACCTCAAGGGGCGATTGCTTTGTCATTGTTGTACTTTTAGAACAAGTTGGACAACTTGTAAACAGAACATTTTGATTGTAGACAGTCCATAGTCCTCATGGTGTTTTTCACCGATGCCACTCGCCACACCTTTATTTACTTCCTTCAGATATTAAAATCACAGAGTGGTGTTCACTGTTTCAAATACTCTGTCAGTTTGCTTGAAGTTGAGCTCCACCTGTGGGAGACTGAGAGGGTTGTCTCAGGTGAAGTAGGACAGCCTTTTATCAGTGTTCCTGAACTTGGTTACAGTTTTCAGATATTGTCCATTGGATTCTTTAAATTCTCCTCCAATTGAAATCCAAATATGGATGAGGAGCATTGTGTTCATGACAAGGACAAAATTCCTCAGAGAAGGAGGTCCGTGCCGCATCACTTTGGCCGAACAAAGCAGAATTTCTCAGAGCAGTGGCATAGAGCGACAACTTGGTGCTCAGCGCTCACTGAGTCGAAGAAGTAAGTAGCAAAGAGACTCAGAGGCAAACAAAGGGGGGGGATTCACTTGAAAGAGCTGGGGTTGCATCTGTCACAAGTTGCTACTAGTCGCTGCAAGTCCAACATTAGTCATCCAGTCACAAGCTAAATCACAGACTGTTCAGATGAACTGTAACAGAAGTGACTGATCTTGTGACTGGAAGGGTGCTTGGCGACTTGTGATGAAGTTGACTACAGCCTTGCCCCAGACTTTGGCCAGTCTACTTGACTACCTCGGTTCCCAGACCAAACAAATCCTGATTGTGTTTATCACCCGTCAAATGATTGAGACTTAATCATCGTAGTAAATGAATGGCCGTGTTGAGACAACCAAATCGAACCCAAAATTTCACAGACAGAAACAAACTGAAAATCGTCCATTGTGATAACTAATGATGAGATGGGTTGAGTGAAGCCGTATGTGCAAAATGGGGCTCAGAGAAGGCGTTTTCAGGATGTCTCCACTTTTTTGGTGAGTAGTCGTGGGGCCAGGGATAAGAAGGCAGTCCTGTAAACTAGCCCCAGTCTGGGGCTAACCACGGCCCTGCTCATTTCAGGTATGCGTCTGGGTGCGCGAGCAGCTGTTTCAGGTGGGTGAAGAATGTTATCGGTGTCTTGTATGCACAGAAATTGTGACCTCAGTTGTGACTGCGGTCGGTTTGTGTGTCTTGAGGGGAATGAGAATACGACAGACCAACCCACGTCACATTTGGCATTCCATGGGTCTTCTCGACCATACAAAATGGAAGTCATGGCGGTATAAAGATGACTCACTCTATTAGTTGGTCCAGCCATGGTCCAGCTGTGGAAAGAAATGCCCAGCAATTTCTGGCTTTTATTTTGACTGAAATGGTTCAACCTTGCATTGTGATTCGTTTGTTTCCCTGGTAACATGAGTGAACCGACAGCTACCATTACAGGTGGCCATTTTGGATGCCCAAGTTTGTTATGAACATGAAAATACAATCAAGAATTAGAAAATAACTTAGAAGCCCTCTTTTCCAATTTTGCATTTGCACAATTTGCATACCTAATTTTTTTCAAATTAATTTTTAAAAACTTCACAGAGAGCATAAAGTTAGACTGTGTTGCGTAAGGTCCCTGTGCCAAAATTTGCTGTGTTCACTGAGCTGCGACTGTATCCTGGATACAGTCAGTCAGTCACCTCAGTCCCCCCCCCTTCTCATCATGTGATCGCCCGACCCATAGTCCTTCTGACCTTGGGCTTTCTAACTCCAAGCCATAACCTGGAGATGGACCAACAACTTTCTATTTTTATCCAATCATGCTTGTTCTCTCAGTAAAGCATTTGTATCCTATGGTCTGACTCCAATGGCAATGGAAAATTTTCAGGAGGGGTTAATATAAACCATGAATGGCCAGGGTCACAAATAGACAAGGTTTAGTCCGCTGGATAAATATATGATAGGGCTTTTCCCCTGTCGTGACATGCATGAAATATACTTTTCAGCGTAAAAAAAGAAACCTGAATTTACTGAATCAGTGTGGTATGGCCGGCTCTGGGGATTTTTAGTTGGAAAAACCCCTCTTGGAAAGGCCCCGCTGCTGGTTCACTTTGACCGTTCTTGATCTGTGCCCCGCTGAGCTAGGTTTTGAACCTTTCCAGAGTTGAATTGTATTCCTGAACAGGAAGTAGTCGTTCATGCTCGGTAAGTCAGCTCTTATGTTAACAGGGTATTTCCCAGTGATGTCATTGGATCGCCTGGAAGTGTATTGTTCGGTGAGAAACTGAAAAATTCTGGTGCCCAGTTTGCCCTTGAAATATTTTGCTGTTAACTTCCTCATGCTTAGAAGCTAATAATGGTTAGACTTGGTTGCTCTTTGTAATTGGATGGTGCTGTGCCGCATCATAAATTTTGATGAAATCTGTTTGTTTACATGCACAAATCCCATCCGAACTTGTAAAGACACCAAGCCTTAAAAGCAGGATTTCTGGTTGCTCAGACGTTTCTGTGCTGTTCAAGTTTATGCAACTGGGGCATTTCTCACCAAAGTTCTGTTACATACCGAGCAAAAAAGGAAGAAAAAGGGTTACCAGCAGACTATTACTGGAGACCGGTTACCCGCTCATTTCTGCGTAGCACAAATTTCTGCCAAGCAATGTTCTACTTGATTTGTCTGCATGTCTGTGGAGCCGTTTGCTTGCCATTGCTGGGTCATTGTTGTAGAAAGGTCCTTTCACTCGTCCAGTAACAAGTCCTTTCAGAAGGCCAGTCGTATAAGTAAACGGGTGAACAGTGACAAGAGAACACTTTGGTCACAGGTCCTTTACGTAGCTTGTGACTTGGTTTTAAGACTGAATGACTTGTGGCCAGCTTGCAGACTTGTGATGGACTTGATTACATCGTTGACCATTGGTTGGCACAGAGGGCAAATATTCACCTCATCGCATCAAGCAGTACAATGAGAACGAGAAAGAGGCCGCAGAATTTGCATAAAGGAACTGTAGACACTGAACGATGGAAAGCGTGCATTCAAGCATCAATTCATTGGGCCAGGAAATACGCTAAAAAAGACAGGGTCTATTTCGTGAAAGAATTTTTCTATGTGTACCTGTGCCAGAGTTCATGACATGATAAAAAGCAGCATGCCAGGCTAGACCTGTGTGTTTCTGTCTATTGTGGATGAAAACCTTGATGGAATGAAGATCGGGCTTGTGCAGATGTCCCCGTGTCCTTTGAGCCTGAAATCCATTGTTATGGAATTTGGTTGGCTGGTCACATGTTTACATATTGACTTCTGTGTTTTTTCATTCAATCATTTGCTCGTTTTTTTTCTTATTTTCCTTTAGTCTTTCTGTTAGTGTGCATGGCTGCTCATGAGAATATTCATCCCAGCTATTCAAACCTCAGTCAATAATTTTTTTTATTAAAGAAAAAAAGAAATAAAGTTATCCTTCAGAGCTTGTGTTGGTATTCCCTTCACATGGGCATATACCACCACAAACGAAAAAAACGAAAGGATCCAAAATGTTAACATTTCAGTAATATTCTCACATTTCTGCCCCCCCCCTTGGTGGCACCTTGATTCCAACCACAAATTCAGTTGTAACAACTTGCAGAATACGCGTAGCCTCACTTTGAAACCCATTGTGTGCATGGAGTGGGTTGTGTTACCGGTTTTCGGAGCCCACAGGTTAAACTTTCAACTGTCCGTACCTTGGAAAGTTTCCACCAGTATGGTGGACACCTTGCATTTTTCCTGAATTTTTACTTCCTGTTCTGGGCTTTTGATTTGCTTTGAAGTAGTTATTTATGTAAAGCGAGCAGAAGGTGCAGTAGGTCTGTATGAAAGCATGTGATGGGCTTGTGGTGTTAGCTCAAAAGACAATTTTGCTCCTGTTCTTTGTCTGTTGCTGGTCTTTCTGCACGTCTGTTTTTTGTTGCCCAGTGAATCGAGGCACCATGGGCGGTTGCTGCAGACAGGCCTGGCATGTCACTTTGTCGAAAATACGAGGAAATGTCCGGTAATGTGAGAACTGCGGCTGTGGGACTGATTGAAGTAATTTGTAAATTCAGAAATCAACGTTTTGGCTGTTGCTGGCGATTGTGGCTTGAAGTCAAGGAGGTAGCCCTAAGTTGCCGTGTGAAAAATGGCACACAGATGGTTGAGACGGATGTCCCTTTCGGCTCCCAACTTGGGCACAGAGACATTACAGACAAATGAGTAAGTACAGGTTGTGTGCACGTGACTCAGGCAGTGCCTCCTGGGGTCCATGTCAGAGGTTGTTTTTATGTTTTGGGGACTGGAGCTACAAATGAGGAGCGGGTCCAGTTTGAAGTCTTAGCTCTTGGAACAAAGTTCCAGGTGTCTGGAGACTTCCTCGGTGGCCAAGGGAATCACAGGTTACATTTGGCAGACTCGGACAGCATCGGTGATGATGTCATCATTAGTGGCTGCGGCGGTTCATTCTCCAAGGATCAACCTTGCCGCTTTGGTTCTGCCCCCTTTTGGCACCCATCTGAATGCATTGATAGCAAACGAGCAGTTGCAGAGGTGCAACGTATTCTTGGTGTTGAGCCTCGCGTTTTAGTTAGGGTTGGATTTTGGATATTGATCCGTAAATTTGTTCTTTTTGTCTTTTTTTCCCACACAGGCCGACATCTCCGGAGCACGCAATGAGCACAACAACAGAGGATGGAGGTAAGATATCAGAGCTTATTTATCCAAAACTTTGCTCACTTTCTGGGTGCATTTCTGCCCAGAAACTTCAAGTACTCCATCCAAAACTAATTCCTCCCCTTCCTGTCTATTGAAATCACTGAAAAGTCACATAGATTGATCCCGGACCAGGATAAGATTCCACCGCTTTGATGACATCATACTAATTACATTGAGTGCTACATGCATCTTTAGCTAACAGGTGTTGTGGCTTAAAAAGGCATGTGCACTTTGAGTACAGGTGTGATGTTACCAAGATCGAAACACCCCTTCAGATTGTTCTGTAAATCTGCATTTTATGAGAAGAGAACGGCAGCTCTGAAAGATGGTGACTGCTCAAAAGCCCTTTTCTTGCCCCACACAAATTTGTCGTTGGCCTCGTAATTTTGCCGAACTATGTTCTCCAGAGCAGGTGATATTTTTGTCCCTTTTTTTCCGCTAGTGAAGATGTTGCTTTTGATTGATCATTTTCCCTGGGGTGCAATGATTTGATAGTTGTGCAGGATCATCAATAATGTGCGATGGAGTCATTTCTGGGGGAGGGGGGCGATAATTTACAGAGCTGTCATAGACAGCCACTGGCGGAAACCGCTTTAACCACGCATTTCCTGTCTGGTACGAGTAAGGATGAGTTATTTTCCCATTGACCACAAACGACCGAGGGACAGGAACAGAAGGGGAAGAAAGGAAAAAAACCCTGTCATCGAAGAGCACAGAGTCAGGAAACCAACTCCAGATGACAGGTCCCCCCGCTAGGTTTTTTTTTTGCAGTGACACACCTGATGGAGAAAGTGATATGTCAAAAAGATATCATCACGATTAATTACTCTGGATTTTCGGGGCTATTCAGTCGTTTTACACTCGCTACTGGATTTTTCTGCCAAAGACATTTCCAGATTCAGTTGGAATACCGCACTTGAGGCCAAAACTGCATCCCTGTTTAAACGTGTCTTTCAAAATACTTCCCTGTACATTACAAATGTAAACTGAGTCCTTGAAATTACCACTCCAAAAATTGTTCTTTCAAACCCCACAAAACAAAGGAAAGATATTAAGTTTGTAGCAGTCAGGACTATGTACTATTGAATGTCAGGACTATGTACTATTGGATGTCAGGACTATGTACTATTGAAATATATGTTACGGGAGACCTATTAAGATCATTCATCATATCAGTGTTCAAAAACAATTATGAATCTGAACTCGTAGAAATGGGTAATCTTCTCAGGCCCCCTGTGAGAAATTGATTGAAGGTCATGGTGGGGAATTTCCATTATGTCTAAATTCAGCTTTTTTACAAGATGATGAATGAAAGAATGTGGCATCTATTTCAGCAAATAAATAATAGGCACGTGGGAAATTTGCATAAGCAGTGACTGTCTGGGTAGGTACTCTCGAGGAGACCCAACCCACACTTAATGTGGGGGAGGATTTTTTTACAAGATGATGAATGAAAGAACATGGCATCTTTTGAGATGACATAAGACCTGAGCTGTCTGGATACATCACGGGCTACAACGTAGTCAAGACGGGGAAAATACTGGAGTGCTGAAGACATCATTCTTTCAATAGCGTTGTCAATGGTATATTGATGTACACTAGTCTTGAAGTCATTCCAAGGTCCGAGGCATTCAAGAAACGGCATGTTGAACGATAGAGAACGTCAAAATTGTGTCACCTTTTTGATACGCAAGCGAATTTGATTGGGATCATGGTCACAATCCTTTAAGTAAGATTAAACCAAATCCTTGCATACTGCACCTCTTAAAAATTTGGTGAACCTTCATTAGAATTGACAATTCAATTAAAAGCTCAAACAAAATTTCCCAGC
Organism: Acanthaster planci; assembly: GCF_054643075.1. Lineage (NCBI taxonomy): Eukaryota > Metazoa > Echinodermata > Asteroidea > Valvatida > Acanthasteridae > Acanthaster > Acanthaster planci. Next base: position 13,535,930 of record NC_141791.1, read on the forward strand.
TTTTCTGACCCCTTGAAAATAGATTTCCCCAAATTTTCCATGGAAAATTTCCACCGCCTCCCACCTTTGGCAGTCTGGTTACGGGGCATTTGCCTTGAATGCCCCCTTCAGGCTGCTACAGATTTGTTGTGAAAGTTAGCCAGAAAAGTCTGCGCACAACTCTTCGGTGTGCACTACCTGAGGTTTCCCAGATACATTACCTCAGAAAATTCATTTGATTTTGTTTCCTTTTTCGATGGTGAAAGTGAAAGATCAGCCATCCGTTGTAATTTCCACCGATAATTTAACCACCAACAATGTACATGTATGTCGTGACACCTGGGTGCAAAGCGTGCGCATGTGACCCGCTCCGTCAAAATGAGTCACATATCACTGGAGCTACTTTTGACTGTGACTTTGTATTAAATTGAGGAATTTGAGCTCTTTGTTTTAATGCGTCATTCAGTTTAACACAACGAAAAAGGACGTTCTGCAGATATTAAAATGCTGAGGATTCCTGTTGCTTAAACACTGCTCGAGATTCATCCAAAGGCCTTTAACTCCAAAGTGGCTCTGGTGACATGTGACTCGTTTTCACAGAGCGGGTTACACGGACCAACCTTGGGTTCTAAAACTACTGGAAGTTGGTTATATGTACCCCGCATTGTTACTCCACTGTCTCTTTTCTCTAGGCTTATGAAAGTGCAGTCCCTAAAAAAAGTCAGCATTCACAGATTTTGATTGTATCGACGTATGACTCACCATTTTTGTTGGGGCAAAACGAGATCAGTACGGTCACAAAGCTGGTGACCATTGCTTGTACTTTAACTCAATATAGAGCAAGTGTAATACACTCAAGGTTTATAGCAGAGAAGTTGTCAAGAACAATTTCCTGGTTGGCTTCATGGAACAAGAATTCATGTAGAACCACAAGCTGGCGGCTAGAAAGCCAATCTAGGGTTCTAAAGCTTGAGGAAAAGCGCAGGGAAGTATCAAAAGATTTTGTAGCATTCTGCCATTAGTGTTGTGTTGGTAATACATTAATATGAACGGCAAATTAAAGGATTTGAACAATCAATCGCATTCTTCGATTTTTTTGGGGGGGGACGTGGAGGTTGTCACATGACCATGTCAAATGTGTCATTAGTTCCTCATCCATCCCAGACGTGACATTAATGATACATGTACATCATTTCCTGCTGTGGTAGCAGCAGATGTTTTCTTTGGCACATCCATTGCCATACTCATGTTCTGAATATCGTAGACAGCACACCAAAACACGCATATTGGTTGAAGGATGTAAAGTTTTTATAGGGAAGTTCCACACTCAAGCGCCTTCTTGTGTCCTGTTTTTTTTTTTATTTCCCTTATTTGGGTCCCTGGTCATCGAGAGTTGACTCAGCCACGTTCAGTTATTATTAATAAATACATTACACGATTACCCCTTACTCATGATATCAGTTCAATTAAAGGTTTGAAGCTTATTCACTCTGAGAGAAGTTTTGAACTTCATTCCATTGATGCTACAATTTGTTGTGTGCCCGGCAAAAGGTCGTAAGCGTGCTTACGCCCTTTTGCCTGAAAGCATGATCACAGTAGAAAAAATGTTCCCGGTAAAAGGGTGTAAGAAACACACTCTCTTTATTTAGTAAAAACGGATAAAATTTGCCATAAAATCAACACAGGCTTTGCAAAAAGCAACCTTTGAACAACTTATCAAATGACTTGGAAATTTTTTTTGTGTAACTATTTGCAAAGAAATCTTTATATTTCATTTAAATAAAACAGTTGCATACAAACGTCCTTTGGCTGGGAAATTTTTTTTGCAGCGATTATGCTTCCCGGCAAAAGGTTGTAAGCGTTTACGACCTTCTTCCTGGCACCTGACAATTTGATGTTAAAACACATTTTTCTCCAGATTTTTTGGCCCCCCCTATAATTCGAGTTTACTAGCTGTGAGTCCCTGACACAGTTTTCCAACTCATCCATCACCTATTGGATGATTATTATCAATTAACTTGGCTGACCTGCCAAACTTGGCCAGCAGTGACCTCGATCAAGGTCATCTTGCCCACTGTGGCCATTTCACCACTGGTCTCTGATTTTGAGAAGACAGGAGACCCGCCCATAAATGTGCGAGATTTTGGTGCTCATTCCCGGCTTGATAAGTAGACACATCGATTGGGCATGATAAGCAACAACAGCTGCCATCATTGGCCCCGACAAGATGATCTCATAGAATTCTTAGGATTGGTTCCCACCATTCTTACCTGTACGAGGTTAGGTCGCACTGGAATGGTGCCAGACTGTCAGAAGCCTGACAGTAAAAGATTTGCAGATTTTGAGTCTTGATTTTTCTACTGCTTCAATCTGAACAGTTGCTCATCCCCATTTGATCAGACCATTTCCACGGTGTTCTTTGACAGTTTCTAAGCAACAAATACTGCTCAGGAAATCCACATGCTAAGCAAAAATGAGATAAAAATCAGTCATAGTGAATAGAGAATGAATTACTTCATAGCTGGTAATCAATTTTTTGCTTAGAAGATATTTTCTCTGCGTAGCAATTTTCCACACTCTAAAGCTCTGTATAAGCAGAAGTTCCTCGTTTCTTGAATCCAGCTTTTCATGTTTTTTTTTCTGTCTTGGCGGATTAGCTGCTTTTGGGATGCCCGAGACCAAGAAGAGCCGCGCCTCCAGTCTGAAGAACTTCATGAGGTTCCATCTGTCTAGCAAACCAAAAGAGGAAAGTGTCAGCCCCAGGCCGACCCGTAAGACAGGTAAGCAAGAGAAAGGAGCTTGGTTTTGAAGAGATTCTTCTTCCAAACTGGATTGTTTCACCTAAACTAGAATCAGGGAAGTGCATGATAATATAAAAAGAGAGCAGTATTGTTTTTTGAAATAGGCACACTGTTTTCTCAATGTTTGGTTCGATTTGAAATCAAACCAGCTGTGAGCTGTGACTTTGTGACGTTTACCGTACTATTTTGTCTTACTCCAGATTGTCTTGTTGGAAGGTCAGTGAACTCACTACCTCACCTTAGGAGTGGCTCCCCCTTAAACATAGAAATCGAAAAAGTTTCAGCCTGAGACGTGTCTGGTTAAATGAAGTTCAAAAAGTTCAAGAACTGCCCCTCATAATTCTCACCTTGGAGGGATACAGCACTATCCTTCAATTCCAAAGTTGGGATTTCTTTCCCTCATTTTGCAGCTGGGCAAAATACCAAATCAATACCATTCTCCTCCCTCTCTGTCTTGAGCAGCAATTAACCTCCCGTCGACCCAAAACGCATCATCGACTGTACACCCCCATAAATATCATTCCCCTCATGAAACCAACCATCCAATAGACTCTCACACCTCCTTCGTGTAAGACGGTCGGGGAGCCACTCACTCAAAGCCTAATCGACCGGGGACCCCACTCTGTTGCTCAGGCCCAGTTAAAATTGGAGAGGAAAATCATTACTCGCACTTTGTCTTTGCTGGAATCTTGCAAAGTACTTATTCCATTTGAGGACTTTTATCTCCAGGAATTGGAGCAATCCAAAGCACTCTTTTGTAGCCCCCCTCTTGAAAATATTCCTGAAATGATTTCACAACTGAGTCTCAAATGCAGCCGTTTAAGTCCTCAGTGAAAGCTGGCAGGACTCTGGCGTCACCCGATATATCCCCAATGGGTATTGATTTATTGTTTTATTGAGCTGGTTTGATTTCCTGAGCAGAGAGCGATGCTTGGGTGGCATCACATAGCTCAGGATAAAAAAAAAAACCACCTCCGCCAGCCACTGTATTTCTAAAATTAAGCTCAGTACGACATAAAAAGAGAGTAAGGATACGAAACTGGAAGGACAGAGGATGGTGTGTTTGGTCGTTAATCAAAGGATGGGAAGATACAAGGTGTCAGAGCTGTGTCATTAATTGAGGTAATGGTTCCTTGTGAGACACAAAAGCTCATGCTATTTTGATTTGAATGAGTTATGAGCACTGAGCTCTGACATTTTCCTTTGTTGTTTTTTTTTTGGGGGGGGGACATCATCTTGATGACAGCAGAAATCGGCGGGTGGGGAAATCCAAGTTTGCAGACAACGAGGTGCATAGCTTGTCTCTGTGTTCATGTGTTTGCAGATTTCGATAGCAAGTATGACGAGGAAATCAAAGTGCTCATGAACCAGCTCAAAGAGGGCAAGTTGACCCAGGAGGAGGTCTGTGAAAAGGTGGGTCGCGGCCCTTCTGTGGTAAACATGTTTTCAAATTTCTGTAGTCACACTTATCCAGTTTTCTAAGGAATTAACAAGTAGTTTGGGATTTTTAGAAATCACATGTTGCTAGCTCCCTAAAGACAAAGTAAAATTCAGCTCTTGTGACTTACCTTCAAGAGCTTTTTTTGTTTGCATGTGGCACGTAATGCTTGCTGATATCAGTACTTGTCCGTGGTGAGTAAGTGTGAAGTATGCAAGATATTTATCTGAGTGAGATTCAGATTTTCATCTGAATATATAAAGTCAGAGTTTCATTTGAATGTGCACAAAAAATAAGATATTCAGCCGAATCTGCATAAACATCTGCTTTTTGTCTGTGCACCAAAAATAAGATTTTGGGCGAAAAGTATATAGGTTTTCGTTTGAATGAGTGCAAAAATCAGATTTCTATCTGATTTTACACAGTCATTAGAATTTATGCAACCTTACACCTGCCGTATGCACTCAGCAACAGTGGTCTTCAAGGTTTATCCTGCCTTTTTTTCTCCACAGAGGGTGAAATTGTGCACAGAATTTGTAGGGTTTTGTTTGGATTTGATTTGAATAATTGATGCTCATTAGAGCGAGGAATCGGTGAAATAAATTACCTTTTCCGCAAAATGAATCAACAAGGAAGCCGCCAACAAATGTACACCTTTTCTGTAACCTCCATAGCTTCAACAACACCAAGACTCTCTCTCTCTATGTTTGAGTAAAAGCATCAAATTTTTTCTTGCTGTAATGCTGCTCTCTGTAGAATGAGACAGAGTGACATGATAAGTGAATTGTAGGTAGTCTGTCAATTTCCATCAAGTCGACCACTTTGGCCCATTACTTGGTGGATGCATCCTCCGATAGCGGGCCTCGCTCGCACAAACCCCGGCTGCTTCACAAGAGAAAAAATAAAGCATCATTTGCCTTGTCACGTCAGATTACCAATTAGTGTTCTGTTACACCACCGTGGGGCCGCACCGGTTCCCGCAAGTGGAGGGAGCCGGATAGGTAGTGCTCGAGCACTTTTTGGTCGGTCCTCATCCACCTCCTGGCGCAACGGGGCATAACCGGCAAAGATCAGTCCAATCTGATCTGCCGCTTCCGTTTCCTTGTTTCGGAAGGAATACTCCAGTGTCTTAATTCTCCAAAGCCTTCTGCCGGCCGTGGCGCTCGACGGCTTGAGTTTTCATGCTCAGAGCTCGAATTAGTTTGCAAAAAGAACAAGAAAGTTTGTAAATGGGCAAAGATGTGCAGAAGACGAGGGCTCAGAAGAAGAAAAAAAAAATTGAGTTTTGCCAGGGGGCTGAAAGTAGAGCCTACTAGAACTCAATGACGCGTAGCCCGTCCATTGTCCGCCCTGACCATTTTATCCCCTTTCAGCAGCAATATGGCAGCAATTTAAGGACATTTGCAGAGAGATAATGCATCGACTCTCAGATTTCGAGCTCATGTTTCCCTCCTCTCTAATAAAAGTAAAAAGAACCATCCCGTCTCGGATTTAATTGTGGCCAGGGACAATAGAGTGACACGGCCTCAGTGGGGTGTAGGAAAAACAAAAATGGCTCTCTGGTTGCGACTGGAGAGAATCGAGAGAGATCCGAGTCGGTCTGGAGAGTGGAATGGAAGAAGAGGAGTGGAGAGATGGAAACGGGGAAAATAGGAGCTGTGAAGTGAAGACAGAGAGAGAGAGAAAAGGCAACTCTGAATTAATGTGATAACAACGAGAAATTGACATTGATTTTTCTTGTTGGGAGTGAAAAATGCATCCTCCAGAGTGCATCTTGCATGGCGGGGATCTATCCTCGTGCACGCCTTCCTTATTTTTTTTTTAATCGAGCTGAAGTGCAAATGAAAATAAGGTTTGGAAGAATGTGCCGTTGCAGTGTAAACAACTAGCAGGGTTCATGACACAATTTGATGGGGGGTGTGTGTCAGTAGAAAAGCCCATCACGGACGAGCTCGCACTATTCATGAATTGGGGCGTTTTACGTTACAGAAAAATGATACTCGTCTGACTCAAGCGGCAGTGGCCCAATGAGATGAGGACCAGGGCAAATCATTTCAGTAATTTCTCAGGCTTCCATAAAAAGAACGATGGAACTATTTTACTTTCTAGATACCCACGTGCCCTCCCAACAACAGTAGCAATTCGCGATACATTGCATCACCGATTGAAATTATTGGCAGATTGAAGTGTTTTTCTGGCTAAACATTGTCGTTTCGCAGAAGCCATTTTGAAGGGATGCGTGTTTGTGTTTTGTTTCGGTTCATGCACACAAGTAAACTTCTTGAGCACCGGAGTGACTGAAAATGACAAAGGCATCTTCAAAATGGCCGCTGTGTGCAAACTGTCCATTCCCGCGAGAGATCAACACAGAATTTGTGAAGGGTTAAAAACCATTTACATTTGACTCAGTTCACAAATCCTATTTTATCCCTTGCTTTAACCAGAGTGTCAGTCAGCATCTCTGCTTGTTTGTCCATAGCACTTAGACTGAATTGAGAAAAAAAGGGGGCTTTGATTTTTGGAGGAGGAGCACATACAGAATTGAATTATTTTTTTCTAGTTCTTCTTTGCCTGGCCTGTTCTCCATATTCTGTCCCAGCATTTCCGTTATTTCCACGTCCTGGGGGCGAGGCAGAACCAAATAACCAGCCCTGCTGTATAAATTTGAAATTAGAATTAGACATCCCCACCCTGGGTCACCCCCTACCCCTAGGGGAGCGTGACAAACATGCATTTCTGTCTCCCTGGCGAAGACACCCAAAAAAGGTCATTGTGCCGGGGGGGGGGGATGTCAAGGCGGATCTCTATCACACAGGCCAGAATCACTGGTTCAGGGACATCTGTGCCCTCCTGCAGTCATTGCAAATTTGTAAACAAAAAAAATTGAGATGCCTGAGAGTGAGGTAATTAAAAAAAAAAAGGATGTCTCTGCCCTCCAAAACAGATTTTGAGTTGGGATTTATTTTAACAGCAGTAAAGCTTTTTTGGAAATACCTTTATTTGTGAATGTACTTTTCCCTTCTCTGCATTTTGACAATGCTGGCTGATAACAGCTTCGTCACAAAGTTCCAATCAAGTGGATTGTTCTGAACTTTTTTGATGTCAAGCAGGAGGATTGTTGAATGATTCTACAAGTCAGGCTAAATGTCAGCAGTTTGTTCATGACCATGTCTGCAGAAGTGTCAGCTGGGCTTTTTCTGTGGCCTTGAAGTGCAGGGCCAGCATGCAGAACTTCTGCCCGCTATGTCATTTTTTGGGGGGGAAAATACCATAGTGAAATGTTGCTTCAAAGGACAATTGTGGCAGAGTGTAGCTTGTTTGATTTTCTCAACCGCCCGGAGGTGGTTTGCAGGCCGAGACGTAGCCACAATAATGCCATCTCCTTTCATTAATCTCTCACCGTGGCAACCAATCGTTTGGCCAGTGATGACCCGATGTTTGGATAAATAACAGGCCAAGCTGTAACCGATACAGCACCATCTCCTGGGTATCTGACTGCGACAAAAACACGGGGACACGGACGCTTTATCGATGGCATCCCCGTCGCATTCATCTCCTTTTGGAAGGAAAAAAGTACACAAGAGCGCCCAGGATTGAAGTCTCCACTGCTCAGTACAAAAGAAACAGTGTCTTTTGTGCTCACCGTGGATCAAAAAACAGACACTGCAAAAACAGCGTCTCGCGATAGTGCAGCGCCATTCTTATCCAGACTTAACAAATGGACTTTTCTTTTTTTTTTCTTTCGTCGTAGTGCAACAATTGAGAGCCATTCTCGGGGAATTGTACAGAGTGGCAATGCCATTACTTGAAAAACAAACAACTCTCTTTTTTTTTGGGTGAGAAGGCATTCAGCAGACGTGTCTGCCAAATGCATTTCTGAGATGTCTGCAACGTGGCAAATTCTCGGTGGAATAGGAAGCTGCAAAATAGATTCACTACATTTTTGGGTACATTTTTCTGTCATCAGGTATGGGTACATTTGTTGTGACAGTACAAGCGTGTCCGGGTTCTGGCCCAAAATCAACCGATTCTTTTTACCAATTAAGGACGTCAGCTGCCTTTTCAAAAAAATATCCTTCTCAAGTCGTCTGTTTTTCCTGTCTTTCATTCTAAGATGTTCAGTCAGCAAAAAAAGTGGAACGAGATTCAATATCCATTTGAAAGAAACCCAAGCTGATGAAATATTGTATTTTCCAATTCATATACATGACTATAATGCCTTAACTCCCCTCAAACAAGGGATTCAGTTAAACGGGTACACTTCAAAAATTTGATTAGATTGAAATCTTCAATAAATTTATTTGTCACTTAAGGAAATTATACAGCATTTATTGATTGATTGATACGCATAAGCCATCATTATGTACTGTCAATTTTTTTAAACAAAGACAAAGATGAAGAAAAAAAACCTCTAATAATTGCCTGGCCTGGTGTTCGTGATTTTTACCTGCATCAAAAAACGTGACTTGTCCAGACCTGCAATCGCTGGTTCGGAAAGGAATTCTCAACCCTGTACGGGCTGACCTTTGAATGCAGTAATCAATGGGAAATAGCCCGCGGCTGCTGTGAGCCGGCATAGGTTCACCAATAGCCTGCAACGGGAAGCAGTCCTGGGCAGGCACAGAAATAGCTTTTTTAAAATGTGATAGGTCCACCTAGAGCCATATTTTCTGTGGTAAAGAAACAGTATAGACACAAGAAATGAGTTGTTTTAAATGGTTTGAAAACATGTCAAAACATTCGTAATTTGACAGCTAATTTGTCTTATTACCTGAAATGCTGTTGGGCTTTGTTTTAATGAAGACAGGTGATGAAATTAGGAGGAAATTAAACCTGCACTGGCTGATGGATTGTTTGTGCCATGAACCATGTACTATGAACTTTTTAAAGAAGTCCCTTCCCCGACGCTGTAAAGTACTGTCATTGCATGCTTCTTTAGTTAGAAGAAAAACATATTCTTCGACTGCTTGAGCAGAGACTGTTGACCCATGGTTTTCATTCTGAAACAGGGCTGAACAAATCCACTGTTCCTACTGGGACTGAAAGATAAAATGTTGCTTTGACCGAATAAGTTGTTGTTAAAAACAAAAGGAAGAACAAAAACAAGAAATGGATGAAGTCTTTGCCTGAGTGTTTTTCTTGTACCTCAACGGGCAAAGGTCCCCTGCTCTTTAAATTACAGTCGGCACATATCTTGCGCTTTTTCTAGGTCAGTCAGTACAGGTAGCTTTGCTGCAAACGAAGAAGGAAGAAAAACCCGACATCAGTTGGGCTTCCTGTCGACGACAAAAAGGAGTATGGTTGGGTTACCCGAAGAGTGCATGTATGCCAAAGAAACAGAGATGATACTGTTGTTGCCTTGCTCTTTTCACAAATTGTCCAACCCAACGTTTTTTTCCCTTCTACCTGTTTGCCTCACCCCCCCATATCTCGTTCTCATGTTCCATTATTAATTAAGCGTGCAGAAACTGATAGCGCGTACTGTGCGATGTCCGCACGACAGGTGGACGACTCGATGACAGGTGTTGGCTGAATGTACAACGGGGGGAAGAAGTATCTCATAAGAGTGCGATCTTTTTTCCTTTCAAACTCCCACATTTTTTTATATTTTTTTTTTTTTTGGTGGGGGGGGAGTCTTCTCCGTTTTCTGTCGTCTGTTTCCTATATTTTTTTTTTTAAAATGAACCGCCCAGGGGATCGTGAACTGGGAAGCAGATACTACAGGTAAAAAATTCTCGAAGACGAGTAGGGGGGAAGGGGAGGAAACTGGAACGGGGAGAATGAGACACGTAGAAGGATGATTGGTTAGTGCTGATGGGGGAGGTTTAACTTGTTGGCGTGTGTGTCTGCATGTTTGCTGGAGATACAGGGGATGTACGTCTGACCTGGTTAGAGTCTTTGCTAACAAGGAAGGCGGGCTTCTGCCTCCCCTTTTTGCCCACCGGGAGAGTAATCTAGCTGAAATATTTTGCTGTCGGACATCAAACCCTGTCAGAGCTTAGGCCTGCCTGATTGAATCCCATTTTGATTGCAGATGGAAAGGTTTTTTTTTTTAGGGGGAGGGGACTTGGTGCAGATGAGAGAGGCTCTAAAGATTGAAAATTGAAAAACGTCGGCGTTAAATGTAGACAGTTTTGCGAGTTGAAAGGCCAATTTAGGAAAGTTGTCAGATGGTTGAGAACAAGAGGATTGGCCTTGTTGGTACTTGACTTGTTTGTAAACAATATGTGAGTAAATTATGGAGAAAGGAGAGAAAATGATGGATAAATGTGATGAAGAAAGATTTGCTGATTGAATGAGTCGTTTAGTTGGAGCAAATTCAGACGAATGGCGTCATACACACCTAAAGCACATCAATAGTAGTGTCATTGGAAAGCTGGCAAAAATAGAGCTCATCAATAATGCATTTAAACACAAACATATTCAAACGAGCTCAGTAGATTTACACACAGTTGTAGTCCCACAAATTTTTGTTCTTGCAAAGATTTATCAAATGTGTAAAGTTGTCATTAAAAAACAAACCTCTTTTATGTGGGGTAACTGTTGTGAAGCTGCCGTGTACAAAATATAGCTTTGCAAATTCATGCGATAAGCTCAGGATTGTCCGGGTACCAGTTACTGACCAATGTTTTTTGCATGGAACTCTGGCTGGTAACCATTGCTGCTTTTGACATATTTTCTTGTGCTGACCAGCCTGTCCCCCTCCTCCCCCCCCCCCCCCCCGAGAATTCTGCCCTACCACCCATGCACAAAGCACAAACTCCCCACACCCTTTTCTGCCCCAAAAAAGCACCTCGTTCCAACTGTGGCTTTTAAAGGTGTGTTAATTTTGTCATGTCTTTTTTGCCACCGGGTATCTTCACAGTTTCTATTTTTCCAGCTATAGTATTTTAATTTATGCATTTATTTAAAATTTATGCTTGCACTTTTGTTTGTGCATTTTTGTGTGTTTACGTTTTGCAGGGGGAGCAGTTGAAACGAGATCTAGAAATGCAGGTAAGCCCAACAGGCAAAAGGGATAAACAAAATGAAATATACCATTTGAGCCTTCCCTACCTGGGGTGAGTCACGTGACTAACAGCTTTGAATAATGTATGAGCCCCTAAACCCCACCCACAAATTGCCTAGGTTATGTGTGGTTTTTACACGACTTCAAAATCACGTTTCCAGGAAGAGTTTGCCCAACAATGAGTTTTGGGGCAGTATCTTGTACAAGAATTTCTTCAAATTTTGATTTGGGGAATGAGTCAATGATTAAAAGGGTCCCAGCAGTGCGCCCCTTTCCCAAGTGATAAAACAACAAATATTATTCAACCATTTTTTGGAAAAGTACTTGAAAACTTTGGAAGACTGCACCCACATGTGTGAAACACTGTCACTTAAAATGATTGGAATTATAACTGCCACTGTGGCAGTGTGCAGACATCTGGGACCAAAATTTGGATTTTGAAGAGGATGATTCTACAAAGCAATTGACAGACGTGCTGTATCCTGCCAACTTTTACTTCTACTTGTAAAATGAGAACAACCTTGAAAGCCATGTCCAAATTTCTCAGCATACTTAGAGTTTGCTTGTTTGTTGGGTTGTTTGGGGGTGTTTGTTGTTTGTTTGCTTTTAAAAGAAAGGGCTTCACCAAAGCAATTGACACACGTTTGTTTCTTTGATTTTGTTGCCCAACCCATGTGTTAAATGCTTTGCCTTGTCAAGTTCGCGTTGTAAACGTTAACAGACATTTTTGAGTACTAACAATTGCACTGAGAGGCGTTGTAGTGGGGTATAGCTTTTGAGGAGTGCAGGTGATTAGGTGTGAAGTTCACAACAGTCTTGAACCCAGTCTTCAGGAGGCTTGTCTTTGTAGTTTTGTCCTGCCCAAATTACCGTGGAAATCCCCCCAGAACTTCTTCAACCCTCTGCCTAATTTCTGCACCCAGTTTTTATATTTACAATGTTCTCTTATTTTTCTTTTCTCGGACTGGATAGCATTCCAAACCAACACTGGTCAGCAGTGGAAATGAAAGTCCCGAGGGGAGTCCTATCACACCGTCAGGTTGGTGGAATCTTCTCTGACTTTTAATTTCTTTGCGATAAGACAAAGGCAAGAAATGCAAGAGAATTCAAAGAGAAACAAGAAGCACAATGAAAGAGGCGATTTCTATACAGCACTTTGGCCAGTTAATTGGTCAGTGAGTGTGGTCATTGAGTTTAGCCAGTCCTAGTGGCTTGGTTAATAAGGACAGTTAATTGAAATTAGAAAAACTTCAGCCAATGGGCCCGTGATGTTGTCTGTTTTCTAAGTGTCTGCCGTTAATTTAGTCTAATAGTCTAACCAGTTTTGTACCCATTTAGTTAAGGGAACCAGTATGCACCAAGCTTTTGACCAGACACTCTGTAACATTTCCAACGGAATCAAATCAAGGTTTGGCTCATTTTAGCCCACACCTGCAGATTGATGTTGTTGAGTGTTGTGTGTTTCATAATTGGACTCTTCTTTGACACAGATATAGATTCTGCATGTGGCACTGAGGGACCATCGGATGAGAGCACCCCTAGCCAACACAACTATGACCTTCCCCCAGACTCCTTTGAAAGCTCACCCTTCTCCAGAAGTTCGTCCAGCTTGGACAACCCTGTGAGCATACGTAAGGATTCCAGGCAGCACACAGAGCGCAATCCTCTCGCCGACGAGGACGTTTTCACCGGTCCCCCGCCTCCAGGGGATATTTTGGAGCACGGCGGTCTGGTCTTGGAGAACAGGCATGCCAAAACTGCCAGCCAGTCGGGGGAGGACCTCGAAGACGTGCAGGACACCATGCCGGAGTCGGGCCAGCACGGCGTCAAGCGGGGGAGCTTGCCCTCTCTGAATAAGGGAGAGTACTTGGAGCCAAGTCCTGTCTTCCACAAAAGAGGCAGGTCACCCAGCTCACCAGCAGTAAGTTGAGGCTCAACTTTGCCAATCCTGTCACTTGAAAAGCCATCCATTGTCCGTTTTTGAACACAATACAACAGAGGCAAGAGAGTTGAGGAAGATTTTTCATTTTTGTTTTCGGTGACCATGTCAAAATTCAGGAACCTGCAACTGCATTGTTCACTTTAGCACAAATATTTGCCGAGAGCTGAACTTATTTCACTGGTTATCATTGAAATTACTATGCGAGGTACTGTGGCTCCTGGCTGGTACTCAACAGAGCTCATCTGATTCCCTACCACATTTCATGTATTATTTTTTTAAAGCTAAGCCTCTGGAAGGGTTAAATGGATTTGAAAATTAGACACCTAATGAAAAAAGCTCGAAAAGGGGGAAAGAAAAATGGTTGACACGTCTTACTCTTCAGTGAAGAAAATTTTCAAAATTATCAGGTTTTGCTCAAGCGTAGCAACACAGGTTTTTTATATTTTTCCAGCAACCATGGCTCTCACATTTTATTCACACCTCTTGCGAAGTTTCACCCCATGTTGTCTCTTCCAAAAAAATTATGCTTTGGCTTCGAAAGTGTTCTTAAATATGCTTCTTGTCTCATCATTTGATCTGAGATTGTGAAGTTGTGCTGCATGTGTCTCTGTACCGCTTCCAAAGCCCCAAAGATGTGGCCTGTTATCAGCTCTGTTCCTTGCACACTTTAGCCCTTAAGCATTGATTAAATGTGAAAATGTTCGTCAGTGGACTGCAGCAACGTACCTATCGCGTAGGATGACATTTCTTGAGTGTCATTCGAGGAGTTGCACGTTTGCTCAAGGGGTGTACCAAAAGCCTGTGGGTGGCGGCTTGTGCATTTCAAATAGGGGTACCTTGGGGGAGAGGGGGGGCACTGCTGGCTAAGGGGCATGTGTTTGCGTCCCGTCCCTGTGCCTTGCCCCCACGTAGTTACACCACTGATAAGCTAATGATCTGGAGATGCCATCACTGTGGTGATACCACATGATCACATTGTCTTCAACCTGGGGTAAGGTCAGACGTTGAAACACCCCATCAGCAATAATGCCGTTCTGCAGTCATATGCCCACTGTGTCAGTGTGTTTGTGTAATTTATTTATTACCCGTATCTATTCCACTTTGCTTGTTCTTATGTCGAGCCATCACTTTGCCCTGTCTGGTGTCTGTCTCTTCCAGCTGGCCCTTGGGGCTTTCTCCGGAAGTTATGCCTCCCTTCTGAAAAAATCCTTGAAAATACATGTAAGATGCTACCGTTAGCTCTGTACTTACTCCTTCTGCCCATTATGAGTTTGCAATTTTTCTGACATTTCTTGCACTGCCTGCATGGTCGCATGCTGTTGTATGCTTGTTTGTCTTTTCTGTTTGTTTGTTTGTTTGTTTGTTGGGTTGTTTGTTTGTGTTTCAGGCGTGGCTCAATGGTTGAAGGTTTGAGAAAAGTCCAGAAGTTTACCAACTCTCACACTCCCAAAGTTGCCCTTCTTTCAAAAAGAGCTGAGAAAAAATTTACACCAAATATCTGACATGGGCAATGAAGACTTCCAATATGACCCCAAAAGAGACAGCCTAAGTTTAGATTTGTGGCAGAGTTGATGCCAGTCTCAATTAATACCATAAGCTGATTAAGTCGAGCAGTGACTCTGGAAAACTCAGTTCATTTGAATGATGTGTGACTTGGGTTGAGACTAGATTGTAGTTGACTTTTGAAAAACAATTCTACTTTAAAAAAAAAAATTAGCTTTTCTTTTCCAATTCCCAAGTTGAGCCACAGTCCACGATTTAAGTCCAGGATCATGCCTGATGTCTCTTTCTAAGAATTATTTGCATGCCAGAATGGAGTACATTTTTGTGAATGTGCATGCTGACGTTTTGTTGCGTTAATGAGACCATTTGTCCATCTCACTGTTTGCTTGTCTGTGTTTGCATACCCATCATCAGCAGAACTGAATTGAACCATCATATCCAACTGTGGCATTGCAGTCTATTTGCATAAAGACCAAAAAACTCTGAAACTTCCCAGTCCACAAATCTTATTTCTTTCATTTCTTCAAAGGTGGAGAATCACCAACCTGGACACTTCCCCGTAGGGTTTTGGTGGAGTTGAAACTTCAGAACCAGTTTAATTTTTATCAGGATCTTAACACTTACTAACGTAGTCCGTGAACCACAGGACTGCAGAATTTCTTAATATCAAGTTGTACCTTGCTTCAGGCTAGCTCTCTGAACAATTTATGTATGCCTTTTAATGCCTGTCTAAAGGCTTCTGGGAGCATATTTTATTTTTTTCCCACAGCTGCTTGTTAGAATAACATCACTTTCGTTGCATTGTCATCATGTTTTCCCAGATTAATTTCTTACTCGTTTTTATGTTTGAACTCCTCTTCATCTGTAAGAGAGGCTCGGTGACTCAGTGATTTACATTTGCTCGCCAGGATCCCACGTCGACCAGAAGTGACAATCCGTTCAAGCAGCTATTCAAGAGGGATAGAGCCAAAAAATCCTGGTCTTCATCACCCGATGGCTCTGGCACAGATGTAAGTATGTGATCGGCCGCTTCCAAAAGATGAAAAAAGAGGGCATCTTGAATCTCATGCTTATTTTTGAATGTCAAGTTATTCTTGTTAACACTGAAATACGGTTAAAAGGTTTTACTGAAAGTGTGCACTGAAACTAAAGGGTGATGGCAGTGGTGTACCCAGACCTTGGGTATGAGTGTCCAGATTTTGTAACCATGGAAGAATCCGCACCCCTTTCAAGAAAGGTGGTGGTAGTACTGTTTCAAAAAGACTGGCCCTTTCAATTCCTTAAAAAAACCCAGTTGGCAGAGTGTCTCAAGGAGCCCCTCCCCCTTCCCCTCCCAGTGGCGTATCCAGCAGGGGGGGCAACTTGCCCCCTTGAACTTTTTTTTTTACAAGAATAATTCAAAGGTGATCAGGAAAGAAAATAATCGGTATACATGTATTTATTCATCAAATATTAGCACCAAAACCCTAAAAAAACAACAGCAGCAAATAAAAGCTAGGATGTCGGGGCTGTGAGTAAGGCCTGTGATTTTTTTCTCCCCAAAATCAAGTTGAATGAGCCCGAAACTACATTCATTTGCCCCCCTCCCCCCGACACTAAAAGCTGGATACGCCGCTGTCCCCTTCCCCGCTGCTCACTTGATTCGCCACTGGGAAACAGTTCATATCATGTTACTCCATTCCGAGTCACAAATGCATTGGTCTTCAAAAAAATATGAGTTTTAGTACTTGTTTGATCGGCAGGTATTAAGTGAAGCCTCAGATGGCAGTCTGGAGCGGAATGGAACCATTGGCTCCTCAACAAGTAGCAGTTCAAAGAGTTCAGGTACCAGACCATTTCATGTTGTTTCGGAAGGTCACATCCGACACTCTCTTACCTATATAAAAGAAGATTCTCTTGCCTTTGGAAATCAGCCAGCGATCAGCTTTAGCCAGTGCCAATACATATGTACGTGACTCTCGACAGCATATGGCCTAAAGTGAGTTGAAGGATGACATGGGTTCTTAGGAAGTTTAGTGGTTTGATGAGCAGGGGTAATAGAGGAGCAATAAATTTTTCTCCATTCTCCAGCCAGCTTGCTGGAAATTGGAAAGGCTATGTTTTCTTTTGGGGAAAAATTCTATTTTGGGCACCATATTTTCACTGATAGTGTTTAAAATGAATCTGTTGATAAAATAATGTTTTTCTCGTCTAGGCGGAGCTGAGCACGAGCGAAAGAAATATGATGTCGATCCCCGCCTCTTAGACAGCCAGGGAGAGTATTGTGGGCCCTACCTACTAATTGGAACCGCCAAAGTAGACACCCCACTCAATCCTCATGATCCAGATATGTTACCGCTTAAGGTAAGGTGTCCTCAAGCAAGGTATTTTACTCAAGTAATCATAGGTGATGGTGATCAGAAAGAAAATGGACTCCTTCAACAGTCACCTATAACACAGTGACGTCAAGCTCTGTCACATGTCCACTTTCCTATGGCGGTGAGGTGGGACACGATTCGTTGAGCCTCCATAGGGCCTAGGGAAGCGCACACATCAACAGCAAGGGGAGGGATTAGGTTTCAAGTTTTTTTATTATCTTTTTGCCCTGAGTTTTTTCTTGCAAATGAAGTCCCAGACCGATCAATTGGACACCTTCAGAGGTTTGACGATAAAATTCTTGGAAAAAATTCACAACCAATTTATGCCCTGGATGATAGTGGCATTGTTCTAATTTTCTTGAAAGGCGGGGGTCAGACTTTATGTCACAGAGAACAAAGGGAGCTACTGGGAGGGAGTCCAGGCCAAGCGACGCGGCCTCTTTAAGTTCATCCACTTTGAACGGCTGAGCCAGGAGGAGCTGGAGAAGGAGAAGTTAAGGGCGGAGATGCCGTGCGAGGAGGGCGAGGACGTGCAGGTCACGCCCTCGTTTGCCAACCTGAAGGAGCTCCTGGAACGGATAGAATGCGAAGTAGGTTGAGTTGCAGACTGGAAGCACCCAACTTCTGTCCACACGTCTTTTGCTCCTTTCGTGTAGCCTCATTGGCCTGATTCTCAAGTAGCATACATGCTTAGTGCAGCTCCTGCTTGAGGGCCAATATTTAAGATTTGACTGTAGTATTATACATGCATGGATAAGAAATCCAGAAACCCTTAGCTGTTCTCAGACCTCAGTCTGCCCGAGCATTATTGGGACAACCAGACCAGTTTAGACTTTACTGATAAGAGCTGGATCTCCAATTTGAGTAAATTTGGACTCAAGTTGAGCGTGACTCGGAGTACAGACGTACCTTATGTGCTGTTTAGAGGACCCCCATATGGAATGCAAAATTCAGATGTTCTTTCATAGGCTCTTGTAAGTAAAACAGGTTGCAATTTTTCTTATTAATCCAGATGTTTGATAAACTTGTGGCTGCTCGAGCGTCATGTTATCTTCCAAACTAGCATTTGTCTTTCAACTTCACTCACTCAAAAAAACCCCCCAAAACTGAACTATAGATGAAATTGATGGCCTGAAAATGTTTTTGTTCTTGTTGTCATGTACTTCAGCAATATTACACCATTCTTCATCTTCACGACTTTGGCTCCCTGGAGCAGTTCAAGTTTCTCGAGGAGGGGCATCTTGAGTCACTCAGCATCACCGACCCCACGCACATAGTCAAGCTTACCACCGCTGCGCAGATGTTACGAGACCCGAAAGCAGGTAAAAAAAAAAATGAAGTAGAGGGACATACTGTGCGTATTCAGGATGGAAATCGTCAGACTTTCCAGGAATAAATTTGGCCGACATTTAAGCCCACTCCCCTTGCAAGTGCAGTGTTCCAAAGAAGTTATCAACTAGGGTTGCATGGATCAAGCTGTGCAGCATGGGTTTCGACTGGTACTTTGCTCCAGCAAAATAGGAGTGAGTTACTGGCTGATTACTAGTTAAATGGCCGGACTGCCTAGTTGGCAGTCAATTCAGATTTGGTATATACATTAATCCAGTACATGAGATAAGAACCTTTTCTTTGGCTGAGAAAACACCTCTGTGGCAAAGAAAAAAAAATTGGGCCGTCAGGTTCCGTTTGACCCATTTCAGGCTTCACCATGTTGATTTGGTCTGTCCCCACTCACAGGTTTCTAATCTTCATTTACACCGTCAAACATGGCCCGGAGCATTTGGAACAAAACCTTGGCCAATATTTGTGTTTCACTGTGCAACTTATTGCTGTGTTTCTGTTGGTTTCCGGTTCTAGATTCTAATACATGCTTAAGCAGTGACTCGTGACGTGTATTTGCATATTCAGTGTGGACTCAGGTTAGCATTCAGACATCACGCATATATTTGCATCCATTAAGGCTTCTGTTTCAGTCATCAAGGCTTTGGGAATTCGTAAAAGTCTAAATATCGGAGGGTTTTGCCATGGAAAATTAACACCCATCACCCTGACAACAAGAACATACATGCATTGTGGAGCCACTTAAAAAGTTTGGTGATGAAACCTCTCCTATTTCTTCTTATGCTCTCTTGCATTCATGTCGTTTTCAGCAATTTTTAATCTGTGGAATTGTTTTATAATTTGTACTTTTCTTTCTTCTCTTCCGAGGAATGTTTCCAATCTTCTGATATTTGTTTCCCCAACATGAGGAATCATGTCTCAGAATGCAAGTTCTGTGTAATTGCTTTGCTATGAAAATTGCTGAGCTTGAATGGGCTGCGCTTCAAACAAGGTCAAGGTCACTGCTTAATATGTCATGATGTTTTCCTTGTGGTTGGGGCCTCAGGATGATTTCCTCTTGCTAAAAATTCCTCCAGCTAAAAATTCCTCCATCACTATTAACGGGGGGCTTTTTACAGTTTATCAGAGTGCCTTTCATATTCATGTCCTGGAAACAGTGAGTAAGCATTTGTGAATATTCACTTGCCAGCTCAACGCTTTAACCAGACTGCAGCGATGGCTTTAACTTCAGTTGACCTCATTAAAATCTCGGCAAAAAAAAGAAGCTGTTGTGGAAAAGAAGATTGCTCAAGAACATTAGACAAGATTTACATACTTATATGCTGTTCTGTGGTTTATATTTGCAGGAAAAGATAGAGCAGCTTCACAGCAGTTACATTGTCTCCTGTGGCCAACCAGAGACCCAAGGGGGCGTATGACAGTTAGGGACTCAGGTTTCTTTGCGAGCACGGAGACCTGCATGTCAGTCGACAGCTCGGGCTTTCACAGGTGCAGCGAGGCTGGCACCTCGCTGATCGAGGAATGCGAGACTGTTTACCCCGGCAAAGATGGAGCTACGTCCTCGTCGGATGACACCCTGCAGGAGAACAGCAATGTCAACAACTCCAACTGTATCAACGCTTTGCGATCCCAGAATGCATCCTCCGCAGCTGGCAGAGCAGGGAACTCACCCTGCAGGCCAGGGATGAACGGTCATCAACTCCCGGGCTCTCCTTCGTGTCCGAGGAAGGAAGGAAATGGCTCAGCAAGCCCCCTAGCCCATCATGTTTGCAGGGTGCACTCCAATGGGGCAACCAAATGTGGGGGACAGCATCACTTCACTGGTAGCCCTGCTTGGAACAGCCCAGTGCCACACCGAGATTCTCACATGTTCATGCACAGACACTTGATGCCGACCTTTAGCGATCCAGGCTCAGCCCTGAACTCCCCCCAGCTGAGGCCTGTTCAGAAGTCCACCCAGCGGTGCCCATTGCAGTGCGGCCACAGCGTCGACCACCAGTGCCCCTCCCCTGATGTTGTGCCCAAGTTTCCCAGCGAGGACATGACCAGATGGCGGAAGAGCGAGCTGGTGGAGATGTACGGCATCCACGACCCATCCCGCCGTTGCCACTCGGGGGGATTCCTCCAGTCCTCCCTGGCCAAAACCCACCCCAGTCCCAAACTCCCCCGACGTGTCCTGGAGCAGTACCGCTGCCACGCCCTGCACTCCACCCCGCTCCGCCCAGTCTCGCCCAATCAGCAGAGGGGGCGGCGGAAGTCCCGCAGCGTCTCGCCTCACCATCACAGACCCCATCAACACCACCAGCACCACCCCCACCACCGTGACCCGATGATGTCACAAAGCTCTGTCCACGGATCCCCGACTTTGCCACTGCGACCAAACAAATCTCCCCATCAGCAAGTCCCTGCTCAGCTTGAGTGGCGCATCGAACAAACTCTGAGACAAGAAGGCATCAACCTCAAGGAAGAACCCTACTCGAATAAGGTTATAACCAACTTTATGAAGAACTTATTGAAAAAAAGGAAAAAATTTGATACTTTGCACAAAAATTTGCCGTCAGGTCTGATTTTGAAAAGTGACAAACAGTACTGCAAAAATACATCTCTATTTCAGTCACTCTCTGAAATGCTTGAGTATAACAACACTTTGCTCCCTTTGCAGATGGGTTTCTGTGGCATTCCTCCAGCGTTGGTCCAACGCTACGCCGAGGAGCTGGAAGCTGACGTGTCAGAGGTCGCAGCCTGTCTAGAATCCCTGCGAGTGAGGGACCTGGTCAGTGCCTGTCGATGCTGGGTAAGTAGACATGAATGATTTCGTGAAAAAAGAGGATCTTATCTTACCGTGTATTTCTCAGCTTGCTTAATGATTTCCTTTTATCTTAGATGTGGACAATTATTGTTTGGTGTCGACCCTGTAGACCGAAGTGGCCAATTTGCATAGATTGAAAGTGCTTCATATCGTTCTGACTAAATAGAGGTTAATCTAAGCTTTCCAGAGAAGAGTGACTATAAGCTCTTAAGATCAAATCTGATATTTAAGTTGATAAGTCCAGGTAACAGCCTATTCAGCATGGGCAGCAGGACTACGTTGTGAAGGGACCTATTTGAAAGAACTTTTGTGGAAAGCTTTTCTGCCATTGACTGATGTAGGAGGTATGCCAGGTTTGTTCTTCATCGGTTACCAAATTCAGATTTCATCAGTGATTGAAATCTGCTTGTTTTTGTCTTCTGTCGTAGTTCCGCAGTGACACGCTGGCCAGCCAGTCAGTCAAATCGGTCTACGCCGGCACCGGCAGCAGCGTAGAGGAATGGCTGACCTCGCTGGGCTTGCCTATGTACGCCAAGGCCTTCACACACAGCGGCTGGGACGAGCTGGACATTGTCATCCATATGGACAAGGACGACCTGAGGAAGTGTGGCATCGACCAGCTGGGCCATCTCCGCCGCCTCTCCACAGCCTTGGAGCATCTTAAGATGTCCTGGAAGCCTGTGTAGTGGACCCATCATTTCTCTGTAGTTTGGGAACTGTTGATCTTCACATTGGGATGCCTAACATTTTGTACAAACGGAACACCGTTCAAATTTGCATTAAAAAAAGAAAAGCACGCTCTTTATGTAACAGTTTGCAGAGACTATGCACTGACGTAATCGTATGTAGAAGACTGTTTTGCACGGATGGATGGTCGACCGTCACAGTGTTGTCTGGTTCCCTGAGTTAAAGCACTGAATTTGTGGTGAAGGTATTTGTTACCAATCTGAGAGTCATTACAGGGGGTTCGCTGGTTACGGCTTGAAATTGCGCACAACTCTATGGGAACCGTTTGCAGCCATTACCATAGACTGGTGTGTAATTCCAAGCTGCTGCCAAGTAAATCAGACAAAACCTGATTTTTTGTTCTATAGAAACAAGGTGGTTGCCATGGAAACAAGTCCCATCACAGTATACTTTTGTAATGGGTCAACTTAGTTATGTAAAGTGACATCTGCAGTACTGCTCTGTTGACAATGTCAAAGGTGGAAATGCAATCTGGTTGATTTTTGCGATGTCTGGCTTAAGATTGTTTGTGCAGGACGGTCTACCAAATTGGAAGTCACATGCACGAGGAGTGCCATACAACATCGGAAGTACTTCATCTAAACCAGGGAATAATATCATTTCTGACTTTAACGTCATCACCGAGTGGCCCTGCGCCAATTCTGGAATTTGGCTGCACAATTTGTTTTTCTCTGTAAACATTTTGATCCGATTTCTGTGAAATCAAGCCCAGAAATGAAATGCTCAGCTGTACCAGTCTTTTCCCCCTTAAGAACCTAATATTTATGGTGACAGTTCAATGTCTTCTCAAGTTCCGGTGCGTAGCCTAGGTGATAATATGATAATGCTGGTGTGTCACTGGTTTGCATCTATATTGTTTGTCGTCAGAGGGTGGATATAGTTATATGACCTTCCCTCCAATATCTGTCCATCCACCGTTGTCTTGCCAAGTGTCCCTTCGTCCTTTCAAGATGTAAGCTTAAAGTATCCATGGCAGCTTTGTAATGTATTTCCAAGTGACACCAGAAGCCAGAGTATCCCCTGAGATGAACTGATATCTCAAAAGATACTCAGGCTCTGTCCCCAGTGCTCGACTGCAGCTATCAATTACACACAAGCCTATCGGAAGGGGGTGCATCCGTTAGGTAGCGGCTCCAGTCTCAGCCAGTTAATTTAGACATTGCCTTACTAAAAACAAAAAGCCTTATTTTACAGACTGTCAGTCGTTGACATAAAAGACTGTAACCAGAGGACATTCACTGACTTGTCAGAGAAAATGAGGCAATATGAATTTAAGAATGGTCTCACATCAACTGTGTAGTTGATTAAATGCTGGAGTGTCTCATATTGTGGAATGATCAGAATGTTCCATTTAGAGTGCCTTGTTCTCTGTGCAGAAACAGGCGGTCGGTCCACTGGGCAGGCGGCATTTCCAAGGAAACGCTGCCTCAGAAAGGTCCATGCATGCTGTGCACCGTTCCCACAATGCATGGATGTTCTGGTGAAATGAGAGTGTTTCAGCAGGAACGGACTAACGGGACAGGAACATTCCCAACTTTTGAGACACTCCCCACTTCTCACCACCTTTACACCTTTGTAAACTTTTATTCCGCTTCCTTTGCCAAGTTCTTCCTTATGTTCAACTTTTAAAACTACAAGTGTATATGGTCAGACGGCTGATGAGTTTATTGGCTAGACATTTTTAGTTCTTTGGTTGAATACTTTGTTCAGTAATGACTGGATTTTACTCAAGAGGACTGTCTTGGTTACCTGTATAAAAACTGCTATCCAAGATACACAGGATTTTTAAAAGAAAAGACTTGCAAACTGAGACTTTCGGGATGATAAAAAAGGAAAATTGATAAATTTGAGATATCCTACAACATTAAGGATATTTGATGATCAATTTGTTTTAATATTTAAAATTGAGAATGGTTCAGATGTGTGTGGTTCTATGCATAAAACAGATCTGTGACTTACTTTTCCGTAAGACGTGTTAATTATACATCCGTTGTGTTTCCGAATTTCAGGTTTTCCATTGTAAAAATTGTTTGCATTGGAAAACAAAACTGCTTCAAAGGTGCTGCACAATTGAAAACTGTTTCTATTAAACCCTTTGAATGTCCTTTAGACAAAATTTATAGTGCTTTCAGCAGTGTTTGTGCACAGGCATTCTCTTGGGAAAGAGGGTTTCAAGAAAAGTTTGAAATTTGTTGAATAAAGTTCATTGTACTGTGATATTTGTATAGAGATTGTAACATCAGATATGAGTTTCACATGAAAAGTTAAAATCGTTGGAGTTGAGCATAAGAAAGTTTATGAAATCCCCCCAAAGAAATATACTTACACTTGCCTTAGAATTTCCAAATGTGTGTTGTTTCATTAATACTCAATGACAAGTTAATTCTGGTAATTGGCTACTCAGTCTTGGCTAATTCCAAAGCAAGACCAATTTTGGTGTTGATTATCGCACGGTTTCAGAACATCTTTCTTGTACATTTATTAACAAACTTCAATTCTGAGGCCTTTTATGTTTTTTCTCAGAAATGAATGAGTACAAAACAGGATGGAATCAAAGAAATGATCAACATGTTCGTGTAAATACCAACTTTATAACCAGCACTATTCCAGAAGGATCATGGGATATGTAATTGTTTCCTCTTTTGTTTCTCAACTCCAGTAATGGCATAAGGTTTTGGAGTGAGTCCCACATGTACAGGGTGTGTTTTGGAATGTGAATAGACTGATTCTATGGGGGGGAGTGCGTGTAAACATGTATGAAAAAAGTGCACTGTATTTTAAAGAAGAAAATTTCAAACAAGTGTAAAATAGGATCGGAGATTTAAAAATTAAAAGAGAACAAAAAACTACAGATGCATGTCATAATTCCAAGTTATCAAAAACATAATCAGAAGATATGTGCAATGAAAACTGAGGTTTATTTTCTAATTTTCACAGTTATGGCTTTTTTTTATTAACTCTGAATCCATATAAGAAGGCTCGGGTATTTTACTTTTAAGTTTAATTCTTCTGAAAGGCTGTCTTCTGTGTATAGTCACGGTGGCCATTTTTTATCTTTCCAGAAAAGGATAATTGATCAGAGTAACTTTACATTTACTTGGTTTGGGTTATTAACCAATAATTTATCTATTGCCTCTTCAGATTGATGTGTGACCTTCTACTTTGCATACTTTTTTTGTCAATTTGGTGTACATTAAGTGGATATGGACTGGGTTATTAGGTGAGGCGACAGACAGTTTAACAATTAAAAAAGCCTCTCATTTACAAAATGTTTCTCAAAATATGGAGGGCCTGACGTTTCGATCCTAGCGGAATCTTTCTCAGAGGCCAGGGCACAATATTCTTGAGTAAATTGTCAACAGATTTGCCCTACCAAATACCATCATTAGGTCACCAACTTTTTTCACAATCCATCACTTTTAACTCTTATCCTTGCCACGATTTGTGAGTCTCTTCAAGCCCAATAGTTCAAAATACGAAATTAACTTATATAATGACATTATATATACACCCTGGTTTGATTTTATTTATAACTTATTCACCAGACGTTAACCATTAAAACTATCATAGAAAGTATAATAAACTTGAGTCTATGTGTTTGTTCATTTCAGGCTTCCTTGGTTGGCCATAGTTTGGAATAATTTATTCACAGGAGCAATTTTACTCAGGTGATACTTGTGAATTGTTTATGTAACAAGATTATTAGGCCAATGATCGTGCAGAAATCACATGTATATATAGACCTTTTTTTACCCACGTGACTGGATTGCGCTAAATGTAGACAATACCATCATGTGTGTGGACTGCACTGGCCACGGTGATCGCATATTCCTAAGGGCAGCTTCAACCACGTACAAGCGCATGTGCTAACGCTGCATGCTTGACTAGTTTATATTAACTAAGTAGATTACCATCACAACTCTATGCATCATTAGCATCACAACCAGTGGCGTAGCCACGGGGGCCTGGGGGGCACAAATTCCCGGTGCTCCTAGTTCCCCCCCCCTGAAAATAACCGGATGAATGGATATTAAACAAGGCTAACAAAAGCTTGCCCCCAAAAAAACACACCACTGAAAGCTGGTGCCCCCCCCCCGTAAAATCCTAGCTACGCCACTGATCACAACATATCACAAAAGTCCAGCACGATCGTGACATCACAGGGAAAGGTCTAAGGTGTAGGTCTACGTGTTCGTCTGTGATGCAACATGTGGTAGCGTAGTGCACGATGTCGTGGGGACGAGGTCAATGCATGCCGCATTAGGGAAACAAGGCGAGGTGGCCGTAGCCTGGCGCCCCCAGCATGGAAACCAAAATTCCTACTTCGATGCCGTTGGGTACAAGACAAATATTTTACTGACGCGCGAAGCGACATAGGCCTAATTATTTTGGTAGAACATGCTTTCGGCGAAAATGATGCAGGTTGTGGCTAGCTGTGACTGAAACGGGCAAGTCAAATTTCTGTAGGCCTAAAAGTCATTCCATTCTGAAATGGTCTTGCCTCAGTGCATGTAATAATGCATGCTTTTAGCCCCTAAGCGAGACAAGTTAACGAGGTGTTTGTGGGACAGTCCCAAGTGATTACACCCGGCTCAGCCTACTGTTGAAGTACAAAACGAGGCGCGGGCCTACCATTAACTGGCTAACGTGGTGAGCTTTATTTTTTTGCCTCACGTGCCTTGGTAGAGCAGTATTTTACCTCAAGTTTTACAGTATTTTCTGCAAGCTCTCAAATTTTCGTTTTGATATCCCGACGGTTTCCGTACCCACTGCAATGTTCCGTGAAATTCTGGTTTGGCCTAAGCTGACTTTTTCTGAAGTGCACAATGGAATCTTTTAAAATGCTAATGGTATTAAACGCCTTTATCATTATGTATCATTTCAAAGAAAGTCTTATTTTCCAATGTGATATGGGGGCACTCGGCTGGATTTGTGCCCAATTTCCGGACGCCACCGTTTTTGAATTTTGGACTAAGTTTCGTGACAAATTGTTCACCAAGATTCAACAACATTCATTATAACGGTGGTTGTACCAGTTTTTAACTAATGCATTTAAAGTTTTTCAACGAAGAGGTCTAGCAAACACTGCATATGAGGAAAGTTGAAGTGCGCCACAGCACGCTTTGACTCTAATATCATTAAACCAGGAAAATGTCATTTATATAACACAGCTATATAGCGTTTTTATACTGTATCATTCGTTAAAGGTTCTTTGAATGGGGGATGTGAATATAACCTTTAAAATTTCATAATTTAATACTATTTGTACAATCTACTACACAAGAATACATTGAAGTAGCTTTAATAACTGAAAACCGGAATAGGTTCCACTTTACTTCTCCCTTTTTACATTCTTTTACGCGGGGGTATTAATGCAGAATATTCCAGAAAAACGATGCTGCTACAATTATATGTATCTACCTCGAGCAGAAGCGCCCCCTCATCGGTTTAAAAGAGCGGTGTTGGTCGGGAGTGTTCATTTCGTTGGTCGCAATGCGACCATGACGCGTACATTTCCTGTAGTCATTCGTGAACCACTCAGTCGGAAGTTCAGTTCTGATCAAAGGAGCTTCCGTTTTCCAGTAAATAGCGCCCTCTCTTTAACCAGCTCGCTGTTTATTTTGGCATTGTGCTTAAAATATAAGTTGCATCACATTAATGGCACAAACAGACTTCTTGGCAAATAAATGTTTTATCAGATGAATAGAATAGTGTGAAAACCGCCCCAGGCCTGTAATAGCTCTTGAATAAGGCTAAAATTAACTGAGCGGGTTATCGAGGGCAGGTTTACTAGCTAAATCCAGTTGCTGATCAAGCAGTGTTCAACAATACACTCTAAACAATAGGTACTGTACACTCATCAATGCTACGTGTACATCTGTAATAATTGTAAAGGGAAGGTTCAAAAACTCGAATTTCGAAGCAAGATTAAAAAGTTCCAAAATGTGTTATATCTAAATCTGACACTTCAGAATTAAGGTCACTGGGTCTGAAAAGCAGCTGCCTGGATGTGGATGCGAATTTAAAAAAAAAAGAATATTGTTAGCCGTTAGAATCCAACATTGATCAGTGGAGTGTACATGTGCGTTTAAAAAGATTTTTTTTATAATAATGGTTTCTTGTGGGGAGAATGTAGTTCAGCTATCATTTTTCAATGTCGAACAGACTTAGTGATCATGTTTTGTTGCTCATTTATTGATCCAGCTTACATCCAATGAGTTCCAAACGCAGACAACTCGGTATGCTGAACTGCACGGCGCTCAGGCGGAGGAATCTGGTGCGGATTGCTTTGAGTGACGGGGACTGGAACGCGATTGACGCTCCGCTGGGAGCCAAGTTAATATCCCAGGCAAAGAGCTGCGTGAAAGAAGAAAGAAAGTAGTGCCGAAATAGGAACAAATTCCGCAGTAAGCAGACTGCCGTCCGTAGACTAAAATCGTAAGTGGAAAGTAGATCCTTTTTCAGTCTTGTCGGTTTCATTTGCAATGTGGGTCATCACTTAGTTGGTATATCATGCAATTCTAACTTCCAAGATGGCTTCTTGTTGACGTACCAAAGGTCGGATAGTCTGTCAATATGACATAGAGATGTTCTATCGGATTTCAAAAGCGTGGTTGGCCAATATCATTAATTAATTGCCTAAGCAGGTTTGTGGCAAGATCATTCGCCAGTTGGTTGATGTACATATAGCCAATCAGGGCCTGTGTTACGTGAATGTAAAGACACTGCCTAGGCCTACATCATTATTGGCGTCAACTTGGTATTAAATTCCACTTGACCAGTTTGAAAGGACGGTTTGTCCCAATTAAGGGTTGGTAACTTACCGCTCGCTTTGTGCCATCGTCATTCGACAGATAATTCCACGACTCCCCGTCATCGCTGTACATGATATCAAACTTAGATATGCTTCCACTGATATTGTGCTTTTGGACGAGTGTGCCGTAGATGTCCACGGTTTTAGTATAGTCTACCTGTATCCATTTAGGCTGGTTCATGTCGGCGCACCATCCGGCTGAAATTGCAACAGTATTGTGCCATATTAGATACAAGACAAACTCTAGCAACACCAGTACCTTTGTCAATGCGAGGTTTACATTATTGTGGGCCCGAGTGGCCAAGCCATTCATCGTAAATTTTCCAGGAAGTGCCACATAGCCTACTGGTAAAATACTTCCCTCTGCACGAAGAACTTCACTGGCTTCCAGTCTATCAACGTATCCAGTTCTATACAATTATAGCCCATACCTTCAAATCACTTGAGAACTCTGCACCATACTATCTCATTTCTCTCCTGAGTATACAGACCTATTTTTATTCCCTTCGTTCCTCCGACAGTCTCACTCTTGTCATCCCTTAGTCTCGAAAGAAGGCTGGGGAGGGCGTATCTATTGCTGCCCCGAGCCTGTGGAACAATTTACTCTATCACATTGGGAACTCAGGCAGTGTATCATCATTAAAATCTGCCCCAAAGAAACGTCTCTTCCACAGATCATCTCTCTTATGTTTTCTTTCTTTTCTTGCAAGCGCCTTGTATCCACTGGTAATTTGGCCCGTTGTAAATACAAGTATTATTATCATTACCGCTATTCAGTCGAGCCAGCTGCGGCCCGTATCGGTTGTAGTCTCTGTTCAAGACGCTTCCTGCAGTGATTTGCTCATCACCGATCTCCCCGCTCTCCATACCAAGAGGCTGACAGCACGGGCAGTCTGTTAGATAATTTTGAAAGTTTGTATATCAAATCAAAAAGCGTCAATGTTTTCTGATTAAGCGTTTAAAAGCTTTCAGCATGGTAACTTCCAAGGTATTGTGTAAATGTCTCATAATAATTGTTTGATCTGTTTTCGCTGGAGGTAAACTTAACCTCATGCCATGTCGTGCCCATCCGGGTTAAATCGTCCATTAACAAGTTGTCTCTTACCTACTACGACGAACCCGAACTGACAGGATCCTACATTGCCATCGGAGTCGGTAACCGAGCACGTCACCGTAGTGTTTGTGCCTATCGGTAGTGAGGTATGCCTGTGATAAACTGATCTTCCGGTCTCGTCTTTGCATCGCACCTTGTAGCTTAATGAACCGTCTTCGGCGTCGTAAGCCGACGGCAAGGAATCCCAGAACACGGTGGCTTCCACCATGCCGTTATAAGTATAGCTGCCACCGCTATTAGGACAGGCAAGGACAGGTGAATTGCTTGATGGTGTCGGTGCTGGGTCTGGTAAATTGCAGATAATTAAGGAGTCAGCTGCCAATATTTTATTTCAGGAAATTGATTTTTGAATCACAAAACGTCAAAATATTTTACCGCTATTGTTTTCAAAATATCATGAACGTATATACAGCCGTGTACATGTATATGAAACACACCCTGCACACGATTTACTCGAAAAGTAACTTCGAAATGCTTCTTTAAAATCTTTCAAGTGAGGGAAAAGGTTCAATGTTACAAAGAAGAAAACATCATGAAATCGAATTCAATTGATGCACGGATACACAAAATTTATAAGCTTTTTCCTGTTGCCTTGCGGACAAGCATTGTCGTTTTACTTTTTTTTTACCTGCTTCTGTTTTTAGCGGTAGGGTGTGGTCTGCAATGGTAGAAAGCTGTTGAATGAACGAAAATAATTTGCATGTTGACGTGCCTTTAATTATAAGCTGTCATATTGACATATGCACTTTTGAGAAATTATAGCTAATGTTTGTCCCTATCGCTGCTATACTCATTCAGATCGGGAACGATTATGCAGCTCACACATGCCCCTGGCTAACGTTTGCAGCGCCAGCGCATGCTCTTGTTTTACCGAAAAGTAGTTTTGACCACCTAAATGTTCCCTCTCATCTTTCTCTTGAAATTTTGGAAGAGAGCTGCACTGGAACGTCCATTTCTCAATACGTGCGAGTGTATTTTGGCGGATAATCGTACCTGACCCGTTTTCGTTTGGCTATTTTCGGTTGTCACTCTGCAAGTCGTCGACGCGTCGATATCACCTTTGTCATAGAACGAAAATTCTTTGTCCTTGCGGAAATCCGAGGGGAACTGCTCCTTCGTGCCGTCGTTCAACTGACACAGGCCGGTAGCGTCGCCATAGTTGAAGGAACGACACCCGTTACGTCTCAGGCACATAAAGCCGCACTGGATCGGTTTAAGGCCCGAGGCAGCTTCAAAGGAATGGCCGGCGAGAGTGGCGTGGTTTATAACGGAGTAAATATTGGCGTGGTGAGATGCATGGCATGAAACTCCTGCCGAAGTTAAAGTAACATTTAACGCCACAGCAAGTAATCCCAGGCAGGAAGCAGACATTTTTTCTTCTAAGAAATTTTAGCAGCCTTTGGTCCATGCAGTGTCTGAGATACTAGACCGACACGTGCCTTTACTTCATGCGACACTTACAATGTTTCTAATCACTGTTTAGCTCTCGTCTCGCTGGCGCATCGACTCAAGTCACCAAGCTGTTGCTCGAGATATTTGCAATTAATTCTGTCGCCTTCGATCAATGACCGACTTTGCTCAGATTGTCATTCTTCGTTACCATGGGGACATCCCGCCTCGCTCCTCCAATTGTCGTTTGGTATGAGGAATGAATCTATTGCATTGCTATAATTACTTAAAATACGAAACGGATCAATCTTGTACGACCTCGCTTTGCCCCTCGTTTAAAGTCCAAATCATAATACGTGTCCGCTGTACAAGAAAAGTCAGGACGCCAATAAGATTAAATGGATCAAAACCCGAACTGTGCCGTGCAAGCAATTAAACGGCTGGCCTGTATTTCATAACAGTTTGTTTCCATAGATACGAAGTTTTCTGTAATACTGCTCTTAATGCAGCTTGACTAGAGTACTTGAATAAAATTTCACTTGATCGTTTTGATTCTCCACGCTACAGAGGTTTTATGTCGATCGATATGTCACCAGGTGATAACAGCTCGTGGCATTGTACCGCTGCTGATCAGTGATTGCTTGGAGACTGGAATTATGCCAAGCATGAAATTGTTTGCTTACCACTATTCGATGACTTTTTGGGGTGACGTGTCCAGTTTTGATGACTTGGAAGCAGTATTTTAACAAAATTGTAACACTGGTTCCTTTTTTGAGAGAGAGAAATTATTAAAATAACATCTTTTGAATCATGCATTATTATTTTTGAATCTTCAAGGACGGTTATAATGGCGGTTGCTTTATTTAAATGTTGACATCAAAAATCATCACATTAGATTTGGAAAACTATAAACAAATTCACTCTTCTTTGAAGTTCCAAGCTCCTAACTGGGAAAATACTTCTCTAGCATGAAAAGTCGCAAAATTCACGAGAAACTTTTTGGTAACATTTTTTCCCAAATGAAGGGCGCCACCAGTTGTTAGAAATGGGTACGTGAATGGCGCTTGATGCGGATTCCATTCTGTAAAAATCACATACATTATAAACGCATAGACCACCAGATCGCAGCCAAACCTACATGACCGTTTCGCGATCTGCGCGGCGCCCGACTTAAAATCAAAACTAGGGACGAATGGGGCATTTTCACCAGGTGACCCCCAGGCACAGGTATAGGGAATTTACGCACAGTTGAGGAATCGCAGCCTCAAATTTCTGTGAAGCCATTTTTAGATTGTAAAAAAAATAAATAAATCTCTATTTACTTAATCTGGCCTAGGCCTATGTTGGTTAAAAGCAATGCGGTTGCAATTCACTTGAAAAAAGAGACAGGCCTATTCATATCGAAAAGCCAAAAAACAAACATAATTTAGGAACACGTGTAAGCAAATGCAGGCGATGTAAGTGCGTTGCGCGTAATGCGCATTGAATGCCCTGTTATCTACAGTTTAATTGCAAGTCGCCCATACTTTTCAGAATCACAGTTTTACGCGAAGGACTGGTGATATGGTGGTCTATGTGATGCAGTTTCGCTGGCATATTTATTTCCTACATTTTGGGGAAACTAAATAGACCAGAAAATCTTTCATTCATTATTTAAAAGATAGCTTGAGGGGTCACGAGTGGGCGCACATGGCCCTCGTTGGCGGGACCCCCTGCATCCGCCCTTGGGAGTTTGCATCTTTATAACAGCCAGCTGCAACTGAGCATTGAAATTCAAGGCAACTTTTTTAAAAAGAAATTTAATACTTTCATATAAGTTCTGCTTTGAGGAAGACAGAAAGTACCTTATTTTTTTCACCTGTCTCGCTTGCGCTGCAGATAGCAGGTGGATAGCATGTCCGCCTCGTTCGCACGACATCAAGCAGTACGGTTCCTGTACCTTCAAATATCCTATTTCCCCGAGTAGACCACGGGAAAAGGTTGTGCCAAGATTTGCATAATCATTATTGACCACTCCGAGGCGAGATCATCTACAGCCTTTACAAAATTTATGCTAATATAGGGCATCCTTGGGAAATTTACATAGTGCGGCTGCGCGCGCAGAAACGACTTCTACACGTGGTTTGTTGCGACATTCGTTTCTTCGCGGGATTGCAAAATGTGTTCGTCGCTGTCCAACCTCAAGGTAAATTTTCTATTTTCTGGATTAAAAAATGTGGCTGTTTTGCCTTCACTGTTAAAACAGAAACTTCAGTCCTCATTGTAGGTACTTTTAAAGAGATTTCAAGGAAATGTAGCTGAGAAATATGAAACCCGAGTCACAGGTGCGCGTGCATGGTTCCGTAGTTCAAAGGTTCAAGTTGAGCGGATCTTCTAGGGCGGACCCCTGTAAAAGGTGATATTTTCGTAATAAGGAAAAGATTGCGATTTGTTTGTTAGTTTTGTTTTCTTTTTTTGAAAAAAGAATCGTAGCCTCCCCGTCTGAAATGCCGTAGAAAGTTTAACTCTGGAGGAAAAATTGCTTAATATTTTTACCCTCCCAAAACCCCTCATCATGTGCACCCTCCCGTCCATGAAATTTTTTTTTGGGGGGGGTTTAGCAAGTTTGGGTAAAGAAATGGGAACTGAAGCATGAGATTTTCTTATTTGGAAGTACGGTAGGCAAGGGTCTACAGTATCAGATGTTGAGGGAAAAGCTTGAAGTTTGCACAAATTTGATTTGGAGGAGCTTGAACCAAATACGCTCATTTTTTGGGGGGGGTTCATTACCTTTCGCAACCTGTTCCTATTATAAGCTAACAAATTCTACGTTTTGGGAAACAACTTATCCAAATAAATTGTTGGTGATGTCCTCTTTCATATCAGAAAGAAAGGGAAATTGAGGGAAATTTGGGTAAAGCGGCAGCGTACATGACAGCGTACATGACTGCCCCTAAGAGCTGTGAATGACAAATAAGCGAATGTAGCCTGGTTCATTGACCTGGATAGAGCAGTGTTTTGATGAATCCAAAATACCTGAGTTAGGTAACCAGACGAAAAATGAAAGGGCGTGATTCTACAAAGTGGTTGTCTTTTTCCAAACTCGGGTTAGAAATTTGAAGTTTTCTTGCTTAAATATTGTCAACATTTACCTAAACTAGGCCTGTCAGGATTGAGTAATAGTTCCTTAAGGTCAAAATGTTAGTTAGTTTGAGAAGGTCGACTTTGTTTCCTCATTATAGGAACAGTATGCTAATGGTAATGAACCCCATTTTTTGGGCAAGTTAAATTTGAATAAAATCTGGTACACTGAATTCTTTAGATTCACCTGAGCATAATTTGAATTCTCCATACTAAAGACACTGTTGCCGTGACATTCACTTTGAATGCAATTACAAGTCTTCAGACCAGTCTCAGAGGGTTTGTGCAAGTGCGGTTACATTCCGTCCATTATGGACTTCTTTCTTGCCCCTTTTCTTAGTTGTCAGGCATGCAACTTTTCCTCAGATCAGCTGATTTCCTTATTTCTCACTTCACACCCGTGCCATTGAAAATTGAAATTACTGGACAAAGTCATAAAGATTTGAAGCTCTGCATTTCTTGTCGATGTCCAAGTTGCCTGCCTTGGTTATGGACAGTGATATGTATGGAGAGAGCTTGTAATGTTTTTCAGTCATATAGAAAAAAGTAGAGTTGTGCCACTGATTTTGTCGTCAATTTTGCTAATTTTTTAAAGAGGCCAAAAAATGTAAGAAATGTCCAGGGAAACCTTCAGTTTGGGGTATTAACAGTTTGGATATCTTGCTTCATAGCACTCTGGTTTTGAGAAAAAAATAATCAGTTTTGAGTTCCAGTAAACATGTTTGGCATGCACTTCGTAGTTTTTCTCCTCTTTATAAACCAATAAACTCTGGCTAGTACAGGTCTGGCTATTAAATCAACAAGTACGAGCTAAGAACAAGATGACATGTTCACTAAGGTGAGGTAACCTTTTTTGCAGCTGTGAGCATGTACAAGATCTCCAGGCCAGATTGTGAAGGTCTTCAGGGCAGATGAGGCATCTCCAGGAGGAGCAATGTCCGGAAAAAGTTTTTGGCATTTCACCACGAAATATTAGATTTTTCTTGCTCCAAAACTCAGCCAGTTATACCATTGAGGCATTTATTGCTTAGTTTTTGCGCTTCGTCTGGATCTTAGAATTTTTATAGAGAAATCAAAACTTACAGTGCCTCTAGCAGTGCTTAAATCGCGCCTTTTCATTTTCTGTTGCCAACCCTGTTTTACTGTTTTCATTGCGGGTGTGCCCCAGGTGGTATTTTTTTCTTGGAAGAGAGAGAGGTCATGAAACGCAGTTAAATTTGGTCTGTTTCATTTTTCTTTCAAAAGCTCTTCATTTTTTGGAATTGAACTTTGCTTTTCTTTTTCTACAGGTGATACATCATTCAAAGAGAAGGAAGCAGGCAAGGAGTCAACCAAGCCAGCAAGCAAGGCTTTGGTCACTCAAGGTAAACTAACCCTCTCTTTCAGCCGTGAGCGCTCAAATTGAGCCAGTGACCACAAGACCCAGGGACTGAAAACTTGGAGTACAGTTTGCGAATGGAAACGATCGATGGATTGGTCAGAGTGAGTCAAACTCTTTGATTTTACCGTTATGCCCTCCTGTTAGTGTGTGTCACTGAAATCACCTTGGGATTATTCAGCAGTGTTCATGGTTGGTGAATCGGCAATGCAACTTTTCAAAGCAATTTCACACCGATTTGTTTACGCGGTAGAAACTTTGGACAACTTCAGAAAGCCCCTGGAAGAAAATTTCACAAACCATTTATAACAATCACTATAAAGCTTCAACTATGTCCACATGAAGAATTTGATTTCTGCTCAAGCATGAGTTGGTTCCATTTCATGTTTTCCAAGTTTAATTGATTTCCAGGGTATTTCAGATAATCTTTTGTCAGTGTTTTTGTTAGTGGTGGTGGTACATGTTGTGATTGTCTGGGTCGATGTTTGGTATTTGTGCTGATTTTTCCCACAGATCATCGGCTCAAATAGAGCGCGTCATCGGCTCAAACTGAGCATTTTACAAGACTACAAAAAAGGACTTAGGGATCGTCTATATCCTGATGTCCTCAAGATGGGATTAAGGGATCTACTATATCCCTATATCCCCAACGCATGATCGGCAGGACCATGGGATCTGCTATATCCCTATGTCCATCCAGGGGCGGATCTTGAGTGGCAATGAAGGGGGAAACTCTGCTCCCTGGGGAGCATGCATGTTAGTCATTTGAATATCGCAGGCCATCAATTAATCCTAGGCAGAGAAAAGATATACCATGATCGTCATGGTAACAGCCTTGAAATTCTTAAGGGGACATCAAAACAACAGTGGTCCATTGAAAGACAATGTAAATAGAGTAAGGTTAGGGAACTTGCCCCTGGATCTGCCCCTGCTGCAAGGCTCCACCAGCGAGGATCATATTTAGGGCATAGGTATACTTCCTCATCAGGGATTTTTTGGTTAGCAGTGAAATGAAACGTTTCACTTGTAGGTTTTTTTCTTTAGTTCAGTGGGATCTGTTATATCCCTCTGAGAAGTGCAAAGACTATGGGATCTCCTATATCCCTATGTCGTTAGGGCTTAGATGCGGTGCGGGATACCAATGTTAAATTGGAACTTGCTCCAATGGCGTGAAGTGCGGCGATCATTGGAGTCCTGGGGGGTTCCAATGCGAGATGTGCGAAACCCTTGAAGGGGCTAGGCGTGAGCTCACTGTGGGCCGTCTATCCCTACCAACGTCTCCGTTAGCCGAAAAAGATGCAGGTAGTTGTGTCCCTCGCGTCGAGGGCCGCGGACCTCTTCCATAGGGGCATGGCCCTGTTATCACTGATGGTTAGCAAGGCGCTGGTACGTCCTCTCACCTACCCGGGGGTGGGAGGGCGCGCGTAAGTAGGCAAGGGCACTCTCCTTCGGGAGGGCGGACCGGACAGTGGCAGATGGTGCCCCTGTGGCCACAGGGTAACACCAGTCTGTCCAGCGATGGGCCCGTTAATTGCCGAAAGCGTGCGGGGCTGGTATCCTGGGACCTTCACGTGGTGGCCCTGTTTTCACTAACCTTACCAGGATATATGTTTTTTTAGCATTATACCAAAGGTGTGCATGCCTGAACCCAACAATAGAATGCAGACAACTTTGATAATTTGGATGCATGTCAAGAATTGTTTTTGTCCAAAGAAAGAGTACAAAATCGATCTTTTTAAAGTAGCATTCCAACTTGCATATAAATTTTGTCAACCTATTTAGCCGTCATTACCTTTCTGCACCACTTGCTGTGTCCAGGTCGCAAGGTATCGCTGAAAGAAAGTTCTTTACTTCAAAACAAAAATTGAAGCCAGTTCCTCAAATTGGAAAAGCCTGAAGATTGCTCCCGATTGTCAGCATGCAGCTTTAAACTTTCAAGATTTGCTGAATTGAAATGCTGTTCATTTCATTCAACTCTCTTTCTTTTTTTTCCTATAAACAGGTAAATTTGAATTTTTTAGGGTATGTATGTTGTCACTTTCGGATGGCTCATAAACCACTGCAAGGAAAAATGGATGTTGGATGTCTGGAAAATTGGCAAGTAAGGCCAGGAACAAGATTACATGTTCACTAAGGTGAGGTAACCTTTCTTGCAGCTGTGAGCATGTACAAGATCTCCAGGCCAGATTGCAAGGGTCTTCAGCATAGATGAGGTATCTAAAGGAGGAGCTTGGTGCAGAAAAAGTAAGTGTCTTTTGAAGTTCAAAACATTTCACCCTGAAATAGCATTTAGACTTTCCTGTCTTCAAATCCTTGTAAAACTCACCAAGTGGTTGCAGTATTCAGTTTTTGCTTGAATTTCTCACTTTTCTTGTGGAAAAATCAAATAATGAAGTGCCTTTTGCAGTTCTTAACTCTGGTCTTGTCGTTTTCCACCATTGAACTTCATTTTTTTTTCCAGAGGGGCCAGTTGTTCCCCGAGTGCCAACTTTTGCTTGGAGAAGTAATTAGAGAAGTAATGAACGCCATTTATTTGGTCTGATTCGTTTGTCTTCCAAAAGCCTGTAAAAGCCTCCAAATGAAGCCTCTCCCCTCAGAAAGACTCTCAAAGGATTACTTCAAAATGTTCAATCTAACGCCGCCCCCCAGTAGATTTCTGGAACTGTCCTTGAATAGTCTGTCGTTCCCTGTGATTGTAGCCACTAACTTGGTTCTCCCGTTTCTGTTTCTACAGTTGATTTATCGTTCAAAGAGAAGGAAGCAGGCAAGGAGTCAACCAAGCCAGCAAGCAAGGCTTTGGTCACTCAAGGTAAACTAACCCTCTCTTTCAGCCGTGAGCGCTCAAATTGAGCCAGTGACCACAAGACCCAAGAACTGAAAACTTGGAGTACAGTTTGCGAATGGAAACGATCGATGGATTGGTCAGAGTGAGTCAAACTTTTTGATTTTACCGTTATGCCCTCCTGTTAGTGTGTGTCACTGAAACCACCTTGGGATTATTCAGCAGTGTTCATGGTTGGTGAATCGGCAATGCAAATTTCAAAGCAATTACACACCGATTTGTTTACGCGGTAGAAACTTTGCATAATTTCAAGAAGTTCCTGGAAGAAATTTCTCAAACCATTTATAACAATTACTAAAAAGCTTCAACTATGTCCACATGAAGAATTTGATTTCTGCTCAAGCATGAGTTGGTTCCAATTCATGTTTTCCAAGTTTGATTGATTTCCAGGGTGGTTCAGATAATCTTTTGTCTGTGTTTTTGTTGGTGGTGGTGGTACATGTTGTGATTGTCTGGGTCGATGTTTGGTATTTGTGCTGGTTTTTCCCACAGATCATCGGCTCAAATAGAGCATGTCATCGGCTCAAACTGAGCATTTTACAAGACTACAAAAAAGGACTTAGGGATCGTCTATATCCTGATGTCCTCAAGATGGGATTATGGGATCTGCTATATCCCTATATCCCCAACGCAAGACCGGCAGGACCATGGGATCTGCTATATCCCTACGTCCATCCAGGGGCGGATCTTGGGTGGCAATGAAGGGGGAAACTCTGCTCCCTGGGGAGCATGCATGTTAGTCATCTAAAATATCGCGGGCCATCAATTAATCCTTGGCAGAGAAAAGATATACCATGATCGTCATGGTAACAGCTTTGAAATTCTTACAGGGACATCGAAACAACAGTGCTCCATTGAAAAAAAATGTAAATAGAGTAAGGTTAGGGAACTTGCCCCTGGATCTGCCCCTGCTGCAAGGCTCCACCAGCGAGGATCATATTTAGGGCTTAGGTATACTTCCTCATCAGGGACTTTTTGGTTAGCAGTGAAATGAAACGTTTCACTTGTAGGGTTTTTTTCTTTAGTTCAGTGGGATCTGTTATATCCCTCTGAGAAGTGCAAAGACTATGGGATCTCCTATATCCCTATGTCGTTAGGGCTTAGATGCGGTGCGGGGATACCGATGTTAAATTGGAACTTGCTCCAATGGCGAGAAGTGCGGCGATAATTGGAGTCCTGGGGGGTTCCAATGCGAGATGTGCGAAACCCTTGAAGGGGCTAGGCGTGAGCTCACTGTGGGCCGTCTATCCCTACCAACGTCTCCGTTAGCCGAAAAAGATGCAGGTAGTTGTGTCCCTCGCGTCGAGGGCCGCGGACCTCTTCCATAGGGGCATGGCCCTGTTATCACTGATGGTTAGCAAGGCGCTGGTACGTCCTCTCACCTTCCCGGGGGTGGGAGGGCGCGCGTAAGTAGGCAAGGGCACTCTCCTTCGGGAGGGCGGACCGGACAGTGGCAGATGGTGCCCCTGTGGCCACAGGGCAACTCCAGTCTGTCCAGCGATGGGCCCGTTAATTGCCGAAAGCGTGCGGGGCTGGTATCCTGGGACCTTCACGTGGTGGCCCTGTTTTCACTAACCTTACCAGGATGTATGTTTTTTTAGCATTATACCAAAGGTGTGCATGCCAGAACTCAACAATAGAATGCAGACAACTTTGATAATTTGGATGCATGTCAAGAATTGTTTTTGTCCAAAGAAAGAGTACAAAATCGATCTTTTTAAAGTAGCATTCCAACTTGCATATAAATTTTGACAGCCTATTTAGCCGTCATTACCTTTCTGCACCACTTGCTGTTTCCAGGTCGCAAGGTATCGCTGAAAGAAAGTTCTTTATTTCAAAACAAAAATTGAAGCCAGTTCCTCAAATTGGAAAAGCCTGAAGATTGCTCCCGATTGTCAGCATGCAGCTTTAAACTTTCAAGATGTGCTGAATTGAAATGCTGTTCATTTCATTCAATTCTCTTTTCTTTTTCCTATAAACAGGTAAATTTGAATTTTTTAGGGTATGTATGTTGTCACTTTCGGATGGCTCATAAACCACTGCAAGGAAAAATGGATGTTGGATGTCTGGAAAATCGGCAAGTAAGGCCAGGAACAAGATTACATGTTCACTAAGGTGAGGTAACCTTTCTTGCAGCTGTGAGCATGTACAAGATCTCCAGGCCAGATTGCAAGGGTCTTTAGCACAGATGAGGCATCTAAAGAAGGAGCTTGGTTTAGAAAAAGTAAGTGTCTTTTGAAGTTCACACCATTTCACCCTGAAATAGCATTTAGACTTTCCTGTCTTCAAATACTTGTAAAACTCACCAAGTGGTTGCAGTATTCAGTTTTTGCTTGAATTTCTCACTTTTCTTGTGGAAAAATCAAATAATGAAGTGCCTTTTGCAGTTCTTAACTCTGGTCTTGTCGTTTTCCACCATTGAACTTCATTTTTTTCCAGAGGGGCCAGTTGTGCCCTAAGTGCCAACTTTTGCTTGGAGAAGTAATTAGAGAAGTAATGAACGCCGTTTATTTTGTCTGATTCATTTGTCTTCCAAAAGCCTGTAAAAGCCTCCAAATGAAGCCTCTCCCCTCAGAAAGACTCTCAAAGGATTACTTCAAAATGTTCAATCTAACGCCGCCCCCCAGTAGATTTCTGGAACTGTCCTTGAATAGTCTGTCGTTCCCTGTGATTGTAGCCACTAACGTTGTTCTCCCGTTTCTGTTTCTACAGTTGATTTATCGTTCAAAGAGAAGGAAGCAGGCAAGGAGTCAACCAAGCCAGCAAGCAAGGCTTTGGTCACTCAAGGTAAACTAACTCTCTCTTTCAGCCGTGAGCGCTCAAATTGAGCCAGTGACCACAAGACCCAGGAACTGAAGACTTGAAGTACAGTTTGCGAATGGAAACGATCGATGGATTGGTCAGAGTGAGTCAAACTCTTTGATTTTACCGTTATGCCCTCCTGTTAGTGTGTGTCACTGAAACCACCTTGGGATTATTCAGCAGTGTTCATGGTTGGTGAATCGGCAATGCAACTTTTCAAAGCAATTTCACACCGATTTGTTTACGCAGTAGAAACTTTGGACAACTTCAAGAAGCCCCTGGAAGAAATTTCTCAAACCATTTATAACAATTACCATAAAGCTTCAACTATGTCCACATGAAGAATTTGATTTCTGCTC
The DNA here is from genome assembly GCF_054643075.1 of Acanthaster planci. Taxonomy (NCBI): domain Eukaryota; kingdom Metazoa; phylum Echinodermata; class Asteroidea; order Valvatida; family Acanthasteridae; genus Acanthaster; species Acanthaster planci. The sequence continues at coordinate 13,577,674 of NC_141791.1, forward strand.
AAGCATGAGTTGGTTCCATTTCATGTTTTCCAAGTTTAATTGATTTCCAGGGTATTTCAGATAATCTTTTGTCAGTGTTTTTGTTAGTGGTGGTGGTACATGTTGTGATTGTCTGGGTCGATGTTTGGTATTTGTGCTGATTTTTCCCACAGATCATCGGCTCAAATAGAGCGCGTCATCGGCTCAAACTGAGCATTTTACAAGACTACAAAAAAGGACTTAGGGATCGTCTATATCCTGATGTCCTCAAGATGGGATTAAGGGATCTACTATATCCCTATATCCCCAACGCATGATCGGCAGGACCATGGGATCTGCTATATCCCTATGTCCATCCAGGGGCGGATCTTGAGTGGCAATGAAGGGGGAAACTCTGCTCCCTGGGGAGCATGCATGTTAGTCATTTGAATATCGCAGGCCATCAATTAATCCTAGGCAGAGAAAAGATATACCGTGATCGTCATGGTAACAGCCTTGAAATTCTTAAGGGGACATCAAAACAACAGTGGTCCATTGAAAGACAATGTAAATAGAGTAAGGTTAGGGAACTTGCCCCTGGATCTGCCCCTGCTGCAAGGCTCCACCAGCGAGGATCATATTTAGGGCATAGGTATACTTCCTCATCAGGGACTTTTTGGTTAGCAGTGAAATGAAACGTTTCACTTGTAGGTTTTTTTCTTTAGTTCAGTGGGATCTGTTATATCCCTCTGAGAAGTGCAAAGACTATGGGATCTCCTATATCCCTATGTCGTTAGGGCTTAGATGCGGTGCGGGATACCAATGTTAAATTGGAACTTGCTCCAATGGCGAGAAGTGCGGCGATCATTGGAGTCCTGGGGGGTTCCAATGCGAGATGTGCGAAACCCTTGAAGGGGCTAGGCGTGAGCTCACTGTGGGCCGTCTATCCCTACCAACGTCTCCGTTAGCCGAAAAAGATGCAGGTAGTTGTGTCCCTCGCGTTGAGGGCCGCGGACCTCTTCCATAGGGGCATGGCCCTGTTATCATTGATGGTTAGCGAGGCGCTGGTACGTCCTCTCACCTTCCCGGGGGTGGGAGGGCGCGCGTAAGTAGGCAAGGGCACTCTCCTTCGGGAGGGCGGACCGGACAGTGGCAGATGGTGCCCCTGTGGCCACAGGGTAACACCAGTCTGTCCAGCGATGGGCCCGTTAATTGCCGAAAGCGTGCGGGGCTGGTATCCTGGGACCTTCACGTGGTGGCCCTGTTTTCACTAACCTTACCAGGACATATGTTTTTTTAGCATTATACCAAAGGTGTGCATGCCTGAACTCAACAATAGAATGCAGACAACTTTGATAATTTGGATGCATGTCAAGAATTGTTTTTGTCCAAAGAAAGAGTACAAAATCGATCTTTTTAAAGTAGCATTCCAACTTGCATATAAATTTTGTCAACCTATTTAGCCGTCATTACCTTTCTGCACCACTTGCTGTTTCCAGGTCGCAAGGTATCGCTGAAAGAAAGTTCTTTACTTCAAAACAAAAATTGAAGCCAGTTCCTCAAATTGGAAAAGCCTGAAGATTGCTCCCGATTGTCAGCATGCAGCTTTAAACTTTCAAGATTTGCTGAATTGAAATGCTGTTCATTTCATTCAACTCTCTTTCTTTTTTTTCCTATAAACAGGTAAATTTGAATTTTTTAGGGTATGTATGTTGTCAATTTCGGATGGCTCATAAACCACTGCAAGGAAAAATGGATGTTGGATGTCTGGAAAATCGGCAAGTAAGGCCAGGAACAAGATTACATGTTCACTAAGGTGAGGTAACCTTTCTTGCAGCTGTGAGCATGTACAAGATCTCCAGGCCAGATTGCAAGGGTCTTTAGCACAGATGCGGCATCTAAAGAAGGAGCTTGGTTTAGAAAAAGTAAGTGTCTTTTGAAGTTCACACCATTTCACCCTGAAATAGCATTTAGACTTTCCTGTCTTCAAATCCTTGTAAAACTCACCAAGTGGTTGCAGTATTCAGTTTTTGCTTGAATTTCTCACTTTTCTTGTGGAAAAATCAAATAATGAAGTGCCTTTTGCAGTTCTTAACTCTGGTCTTGTCGTTTTCCACCATTGAACTTCATTTTTTTTTCCAGAGGGGCCAGTTGTGCCCCGAGTGCCAACTTTTGCTTGGAGAAGTAATTAGAGAAGTAATGAACGCCATTTATTTGGTCTGATTCATTTGTCTTCCAAAAGCCTGTAAAAGCCTCCAAATGAAGCCTCTCCCCTCAGAAAGACTCTCAAAGGATTACTTCAAAATGTTCAATCTAACGCCGCCCCCCAGTAGATTTCTGGAACTGTCCTTGAATAGTCTGTCGTTCCCTGTGATTGTAGCCACTAACTTGGTTCTCCCGTTTCTGTTTCTACAGTTGATTTATCGTTCAAAGAGAAGGAAGCAGGCAAGGAGTCAACCAAGCCAGCAAGCAAGGCTTTGGTCACTCAAGGTAAACTAACCCTCTCTTTCAGCCGTGAGCGCTCAAATTGAGCCAGTGACCACAAGACCCAAGAACTGAAAACTTGGAGTACAGTTTGCGAATGGAAACGATCGATGGATTGGTCAGAGTGAGTCAAACTCTTTGATTTTACCGTTATGCCCTCCTGTTCGTGTGTGTCACTGAAACCACCTTGGGATTATTCAGCAGTGTTCATGGTTGGTGAATCGGCAATGCAAATTTCAAAGCAATTACACACCAATTTGTTTACGCGGTAGAAACTTTGCATAATTTCAAGAAGTTCCTGGAAGAAATTTCTCAAACCATTTATAACAATTACTAAAAAGCTTCAACTATGTCCACATGAAGAATTTGATTTCTGCTCAAGCATGAGTTGGTTCCAATTCATGTTTTCCAAGTTTGATTGATTCCCAGGGTGGTTCAGATAATCTTTTGTCTGTGTTTTTGTTGGTGGTGGTGGTACATGTTGTGATTGTCTGGGTCGATGTTTGGTATTTGTGCTGGTTTTTCCCACAGATCATCGGCTCAAATAGAGCATGTCATCGGCTCAAACTGAGCATTTTACAAGACTACAAAAAAGGACTTAGGGATCGTCTATATCCTGATGTCCTCAAGATGGGATTATGGGATCTGCTATATCCCTATATCCCCAACGCAAGACCGGCAGGACCATGGGATCTGCTATATCCCTACGTCCATCCAGGGGCGGATCTTGGGTGGCAGTGAAAGGGGGAAACTCTGCTCCCTGGGGAGCATGCATGTTAATCATCTAAAATATCGCGGGCCATCAATTAATCCTTGGCAGAGAAAAGATATACCATGATCGTCATGGTAACAGCTTTGAAATTCTTACAGGGACATCGAAACAACATTGGTCCATTGAAAGACAATGTAAATAGAGTAAGGTTAGGGAACTTGCCCCTGGATCTGCCCCTGCTGCAAGGCTCCACCAGCGAGGATCATATTTAGGGCATAGGTATACTTCCTCATCAGGGACTTTTTGGTTAGCAGTGAAATGAAACGTTTCACTTGTAGGGTTTTTTTCTTTAGTTCAGTGGGATCTGTTATATCCCTCTGAGAAGTGCAAAGACTATGGGATCTCCTATATCCCTACGTCGTTAGGGCTTAGATGCAGTGCGGGGATACCAATGTTAAATTGGAACTTGCTCCAATGGCGAGAAGTGCGGCGATCGTTGGAGTCCTGGGGGTTCCAATGCGAGATGTGCGAAACCCTTGAAGGGGCTAGGCGTGAGCTCACTGTGGGCCGTCTATCCCTACCAACGTCTCCGTTAGCCGAAAAAGATGCAGGTAGTTGTGTCCCTCGCGTCGAGGGCCGCGGACCTCTTCCATAGGGGCATGGCCCTGTTATCACTGATGGTTAGCAAGGCGCTGGTACGTCCTCTCACCTTCCCGGGGGTGGGAGGGCGCGCGTAAGTAGGCAAGGGCACTCTCCTTCGGGAGGGCGGACCGGACAGTGGCAGATGGTGCCCCTGTGGCCACAGGGCAACTCCAGTCTGTCCAGCGATGGGCCCGTTAATTGCCGAAAGCGTGCGGGGCTGGTATCCTGGGACCTTCACGTGGTGGCCCTGTTTTCACTAACCTTACCAGGATGTCTTCTTTTTTCAGCGTCAGATCAAAGTTGAGCAATTTAATACTGACCTCCAAAGAGTCATTTCCAAGACAAAAGTACAAAATCCACTTCTTGAAAAAAAGCACTCCAAAGTAAGAATTTAATAACCAACATAGCTGTTACCCTTTAGTACAATTTCCTGTTTCTCACATTGCATGATAACACCAACTAAAAGTTTTGTACTTTACAGCAATGTTCTGAAGCTATGCACTTCACTAGAAAAGACCCTAAGATTGTCACTGATTATCAGAATGTAGCTATTAAAAAGAAAATTTGATGAAGTAAAAACGTGTTTCATTTTAATTACTTCTGTTTTCCTTTTTGTTTCCTTTACCAGTTTATATGAAGAACAGGTTAGGAAGTGGCATAGCTAAGGCAGTGCTAATAAAATGGTGGGACATCCTTGCATCGGAGGGGTGGAATGTCAGGAGGGAATTGGATGCTAGGTACTCTCCTTCAGGAGGCCAGACCAGAGAGTGGCAGTGTGATGTTCCGTATTACTGCCGTCTACCTCAACGATGGACCTGATGCTGAGATCGTGCGTGGCTGGTATCCTGGGACGTTCATGATGTGGTGGCCCAGTTCTCGATAACCACATCAGGATATATGACCTGGTACATGGTAAGTGAACTTTTATGTCACAAGTGTCATGTCATGTTCTTTGTATTCAGGGAGTAATTATTTAAGAAACTGAGTCTTGGTGTCAGTAATGTATGAATTTATACAAACTTGACAGCTTGCTCTGAGAAAGTCTAAACCTCATTGTGAATGCTCAAAACCTCAAAATGTGCGATAACATTCAGATTCAGAATGGAAATGTGCTTTCAATGTGATTTTCAATAAGGTGGAACTGAAAATTGCAAGATCATTTTTGATAGTGTTCTAAAATGTAAAGGGAACAGTAAAGAAAAAACTGCTTCAACACGACTTCTGCATTTCAGAAGTCGACAAAAAGTGCAATATCTTATCAGGATTTTAACGTTACCAAATTATGTGACCCTTTTTTGTATTCATTCAGGTCAGTCCTGGTTTTAACACCTTCCATCTTGACAGCAGATGTTACTGGAATGGGGACACGAGTGCTACCATGGCAAACCCAATAATCCTATACAAGGTAAGCAGTGTTTGGTCATCACTCAAAGGGGTATCCAACACAGCGCAGCACATTTATTTGTAAGATCTTCACAGAAGTTGAAAAGCAGATATTCTGAAGAGTTAATCCTGCCTGATTATGGCTCATAAAACTGACCGATAATTTTGAAAACCAGCTAGAAACATCACTTGATATGGTGCTAACTTTGCTCGTATCTTTGTTTCTTTAGAGGCTGAATGGGCAGAGGCCAGAAAACATGCATGTCATTCATACTGAGCCAGGTAACTTATTTCCGAAAGTTTACATTGACATAATCTGATTGTCATGGTAGAGCACCGTTAGTTCCTCCTCCAAGTAGTAATATTACCTTTCCTAGAGTTAGAATTTACAGGTGAAAATTTGGACAATCAGTTACCAGAAAATTTCCATATTGCCCCACCAACTTAAACACCTGGATATATATTTGTGCTTGCTCCTTGAAAGAATGATTCTTGAAGAACTTGTCAATACCTACTCTCTCTCTGTTCCAGTGTTAATACATAAAAATCTGCTTGAATGAACAAAATAACAGATGCTTAGAAACTCCTGGACAATTTGTATGTTTCTGAGAGGGTGCTGACATAAGGATTCTGAATCACCGAAATTGTCATTTTTTTCAAAGAAACTTGAAATTTGATACAAATATCTCTTGAGTGCAGTAACAAATTTTGCCTTTTCCTTTCCAGAAAGCTGCTGATGTTGACTTCCAAGGACGCTGGCGGTGAGAGAGGATCTGTGATGAGTGAACACACTAGGTGATGAGCAGGCTGATGCAATGTTACCACTTTTACAGCCTCAAAACAGTATCCCAGCCACTATTGGGCTAGAACTTTGCAGTTTGGCATGTCGATGTATATTGTCAGTGTAAAGTTTAACAAGAAGTTGTTTGAAAGTGTTCTGGAGTGACTGTCCTGTCCATGCAGGAAACGTGGGCAACTGTGCTACAGTTTACTTTGTTCTATTTGATTTATGAAATAACATTTTAATTTTGTGTGGTCACTGATATTTTTTTTTGCACTCTTTAAAACGTTAAAAGCGAATGAACTGTTTGTGTTATTTTACTGGTCTTTCTGTAGATGAAATGTTCTTGTTATTCTGTATTTCTCTGAATCCATGAGGAGGCTGATTGTTCTTTGGCTCAAATTCCAAACTGTTGTACAACATGGATGTTAGAAGAAAGTGAATTTTGCAAAAGATGAATAGCTATTCTTCACGTGCCAGTGCTTAATTTTGGTTAAAATAAATGATTTATTAGGAAAAAATTGCATTTACAGGAACCAAATTATATCGACTGTATTTGATGGAAACAATTTTAGACAAATATTGACCGTTTCACATGGAGTTGCAGAGACGTATATCAATATTCTGAATTGCTGTGTTTTGCACTCACAGGATTCAACTCGAAATAAATATATTCGAAATGACCAGAGAATTTACGTTGTTCTTAAAGTGGAAATAAAAAACCACACATTCAAGAAAATGAGATTCTTCAAACTCTGCTCATAAAAGATTTTCTTGTAACAGTGTTCAGAGTCAACTGTAATTTGGAATTCAGTGTCAATTGAAATAAACCATTAGAAACTAAATTTCTTCTGATACCCTTCTAAATGCGTTTCTTATTTTTCTCAAGTACTTACGATTAATTGCGAGAAAAGTCAAATTTTGGCCAAAATTTCATTATTTTGCAAGGCTAACCCCTTGCAGATTTTTTCAAAATTTTGACCCTGGACTTTTTATCGAAATTAAGATCTAGAGGCCTCATAGATAATGAAAACATGTTTCTTTGCATTCCAAAATGACTTCTGAATGATTTGGAGAAAAGTCAAATTTTGGCCAAAATTTCAATATTTTGCAAGGCTAACCCCTTGCAGATTTTTTCAAAATTTTGACCCTGGACTTTTTATCGAAATTGAGATCTAGACGCCTCATAGATAATGAAAACATGTTTCTTTGCATTCCAAAATGATTTCTAAGTGATTTGGAGAAAAGTCAAATTTTGGCCAAAATTTCAATATTTTGCAAGGCTAACCCCTTGCAGAATTTTTCAAAATTTTGACCCTGGACTTTTTATCGAAATTGAGATCTAGACGCCTCATAGATAATGAAAACATGTTTCTTTGCATTCCAAAATGACTTCTGAATGATTTGGAGAAAAGTCAAATTTTGGCCAAAATTTCATTATTTTGCAAGGCTAACCCCTTGCAGATTTTTTCAAAATTTTGACCCTGGACTTTTTATCGAAATTAAGATCTAGAGGCCTCATAGATAATGAAAACATGTTTCTTTGCATTCCAAAATGACTTCTGAATGATTTGGAGAAAAGTCAAATTTTGGCCAAAATTTCAATATTTTGCAAGGCTAACCCCTTGCAGATTTTTTCAAAATTTTGACCCTGGACTTTTTATCGAAATTGAGATCTAGACGCCTCATAGATAATGAAAACATGTTTCTTTGCATTTCAAAATGACTTCTGAATGATTTGGAGAAAAGTCAAATTTTGGCCAAAATTTCAATAATTTGCAAGGCTAACCCCTTGCAGAATTTTTCAAAATTTTGACCCTGGACTTTTTATCGAAATTGAGATCTAGAGGCCTCATAGATAATGAAAACATGTTTCTTTGCATTCCAAAATGACTTATGAATAATTTGGAGAAAAGTCAAATTTTGGCCAAAATTTCAATATTTTGCAAGGCTAACCCCTTGCAGATTTTTTCAAAATTTTGACCCTGGACTTTTTATCGAAATTGAGATCTAGAGGCCTCATAGATAATGAAAACATGTTTCTTTGCATTCCAAAATGATTTCTAAGTGATTTGGAGAAAAGTCAAATTTTGGCCAAAATTTCAATATTTTGCAAGGCTAACCCCTTGCAGATTTTTTCAAAATTTTGACCCTGGACTTTTTATCGAAATTGAAATCTAGAGGCCTCATAGATAATGAAAACATGTTTCTTTGCATTCCAAAATTACTTCTGAATGATTTGGAGAAAAGTCAAATTTTGGCCAAAATTTCAATATTTTGCAAGGCTAACCCCTTGCAGAATTTTTCAAAATTTTGACCCTGGACTTTTTATCGAAATTGAGATCTAGACGCCTCATAGATAATGAAAACATGTTTCTTTGCATTCCAAAATTACTTCTGAATGATTTGGAGAAAAGTCAAATTTTGGCCAAAATTTCATTATTTTGCAAGGCTAACCCCTTGCAGATTTTTTCAAAATTTTGACCCTGGACTTTTTATCGAAATTGAGATCTAGAGGCCTCATAGATAATGAAAACATGTTTCTTTGCATTCCAAAATGATTTCTAAGTGATTTGGAGAAAAGTCAAATTTTGGCCAAAATTTCAATATTTTGCAAGGCTAACCCCTTGCAGATTTTTTCAAAATTTTGACCCTGGACTTTTTATCGAAATTGAGATCTAGAGGCCTCATAGATAATGAAAACATGTTTCTTTGCATTCCAAAATGATTTCTAAGTGATTTGGAGAAAAGTCAAATTTTGGCCAAAATTTCAATATTTTGCAAGGCTAACCCCTTGCAGAATTTTTCAAAATTTTGACCCTGGACTTTTTATCGAAATTGAGATCTAGACGCCTCATAGATAATGAAAACATGTTTCTTTGCATTCCAAAATGACTTCTGAATAATTTGGAGAAAAGTCAAATTTTGGCCAAAATTTCAATATTTTGCAAGGCTAACCCCTTGCAGAATTTTTCGAAATTTTGACCCTGGACTTTTTATCGAAATTGAGATCTAGAGGCCTCATAGATAATGAAAACATGTTTCTTTGCATTCCAAAATGATTTCTGAATGATTTGGAGAAAAGTCAAATTTTGGCCAAAATTTCAATATTTTGCAAGGCTAACCCCTTGCAGATTTTTTCAAAATTTTGACCCTGGACTTTTTATCGAAATTGAGATCTAGACGCCTCATAGATAATGAAAACATGTTTCTTTGCATTCCAAAATGACTTCTGAATGATTTGGAGAAAAGTCAAATTTTGGCCAAAATTTCATTATTTTGCAAGGCTAACCCCTTGCCGATTTTTCAAAAATTTTGAGTCCTGAATTTTTATTAAAATTGCAATCTAGGTGCCCCATATATGATCGAAATATGTTTCTTTTTCTTTGAAAATGATTTCCAAGTGATTTGGAGAAAAGTCAAATTTTGGCCAATATTTCAATATTTTGCAAGGCTAACCCCTTGCAGAATTTTTTCAAAATTGTGACCCTGGACTTTTTATCGAAATTGAGATCTGGTGCCTCATAGATAATGAAAACATGTTTCTTTGCATTCCAAAATGATTTCTAAGTGATTTGGAGAAAAGTCAAATTTTGGCCAAAATTTCAATATTTTGCAAGGCTAACCCCTTGCAGAATTTTTCGAAATTTTGACCCTGGACTTTTTATCGAAATTGAGATCTAGAGGCCTCATAGATGATGAAAACATGTTGCTTTTCATTCCAAAATGGCTTCTGAATGATTTGGAGAAAAGTCAAATTTTGGCCAAAATTTCAATATTTTGCAAGGCTAACCCCTTGCAGATTTTTTCAAAATTTTGACCCTGGACTTTTTATCGAAATTGAGATCTAGACGCCTCATAGATAATGAAAACATGTTTCTTTGCATTCCAAAATGACTTCTGAATGATTTGGAGAAAAGTCAAATTTTGGCCAAAATTTCAATATTTTACAAGGCTAACCCCTTGCCGATTTTTCAAAAATTTTGAGTCCTGAATTTTTATTAAAATTGCAATCTAGGTGCCCCATAGATGATCGAAATATGTTTCTTTTTCTTTGAAAATGATTTCCAAGTGATTTGGAGAAAAGTCAAATTTTGGCCAATATTTCAATATTTTGCAAGGCTAACCCCTTGCAGAATTTTTTCAAAATTTTGACCCTGGACTTTTTATCGAAATTGAGATCTAGAGGCCTCACAGATAATGAAAACATGTTTCTTTTGGGCTTCAGGCTATAACCACTAGTCCATTTTGGGTACTTCATTATGACACCTGCAAGAGTAATACAAGGCCAAAAATGTGGAGTATTGGGTTTCAACAGGATGACATGAGACACACTAGGGAACTTGATAAATGGAAACAGGGCTATTGTACATTTTGAAGGTGCCCAGATTGTTTTAATGAGGCACACTGAAATATTGAACAAGCAGTATGTTAAACTCTAATTACCGTATTGTCTGTTTTGAGTCATTGGGAAAAGGTTTCCCTGCATTCAGTCCCTGTAAGATATACTAATATAAGTGATGAAGACAGCTACATGTATCTAACGATTGTTACAAGACAAACATAAGACAATATGAGCAATTTTCATAAATGAAGTACGTAAAGAATATCACATACAATTCATCTTTCATAGAATGTGAATCCCATCAACCACTCTATTACATGCATTAGGAATTTAAAATGTTTGAGCCATTTGGCAAGGTACAGATTCGTATGCAAGACTGCTTTTTCAAGGAAATATATAGTTGAAAATCTACATTTGAAAAGGCATATCTAATGAAGTCGATGTTTATCGAGAAATTCTGAGATCAAACATCAATGGTTAGATAATGTATGTTTACCTACATTTTCTCACTTCAGCCTCTTGATACCCTTTTGAATTGAAGACTTCTCATAGTATAAGTCAAGCAAACGTTACTGTTCAATGGATGTTTGACAACACCAGTGTGAATAAACTTGAAAAACCATTTAAAATTCTATGTAATGATTAAGAGAAAGCAGGATCACATGATAAATTGAAATGTATAAATTCTAAATACATTCATAAAGGAAGGTCAATAAACGTTCTTTAAAATTCAGCGTTTTCATCACCAATGAAGTGTCCAAGTTATTCGTACTCAGACACATCCACATCAAAATTAAATCAGAGAAACAGCATTAAAACAAATGCCACAGTACTTCAAATGTTTGAAAGTATTGCAAGTATTGAAGAAGTAAAAGAAATTTCATGGAAGTGAAGGCAGAAATAAGATTGATTGATTGATTCATTGAAAAAAGAGAATACTTGGAAGACACATCTAGATATTCATGGTCTGTGTCTTCTCATCTGTCAGTATAGTTCCAGGTATTTAAAGATTAGAAACAAATTACTTCAAGTTTTTCCTCAGCATTGCATTGATTGAGCATAGAACCCAAGTACAACAAACATTTGATAAACACAGCGAACCAAAGATTAGAGGCAGCTCCAATCAGAGCTGTGTGAAGAGAGAGTTGTGACACGAGTTTCACAGTGGTTGGAAACAAGCTGACAGGTGTATGCACAGGCGCACATAGACAACTGGTATGCAGTAGCCGCATGCTCTACTGTAGGCATAATGAACAGCTATTTTGTTTCCAAAACCTGAAGCTGACGCAAGACTCTCGATATGCAATTCTAGCTCCAACATGTCATCACAAGTCTGCTTAACAAACATTGCGATCTTCCAGACAATATTTCACCTCCCCCCCTTTCTGAGTGAGGCACCGCCCATCCCTTCTAGACCATCATGCATCTCACTGTCTCTCATCAATCTGAAATACTTGGGAAACAAGAAATATGTTCTATTTTTAAAATGAACAAGAATCAACTACAAAATTTGCTGACAGTTATTTCAAGCAGAGAAATATGCTGAAAACATTAAAACGCAAAAGAAGGTTTCACCTCGGAATTTAAACTCATAACACTTAAAAATAGACTATTGCTGCAGAAATATTAAGAAGAATTCTGTCACCTCTTTCTTTATGTACACATGACCACACAATAATGGACAGCAGACCTTCAGACTGCGGGAATAAACCAGAATTTTCTTCCTCATGCATTGTAGACCTTATCAGTTTTTCAGTTGTCACCACAGGAGGGCGCCACGTCAACAATGTGTAATCAGCACCGTCATTTCTAGGGTAAAATATCACCACAACTTGGTCAGGTACAACAGAAAATCACTAGGAAATTTTGTGCGTTATTGTACTTATGGTGAATTTGATCTCTGATCCAGCTAAGATGATTTCAGTGAAGGAAAGAAAAAATTCACAACGAGCAAGTTGAGTTTGGCCCATCACCTTCGTGCACTGCTGCCTGAGGGCGCTATATACAATGGAAAGGGAAAAGTAATGTAAATGACATTGTCCACACCTGGCTCGATCCAATCACGTGCAACAATGACTTCATCTCATGAATATTCATTCCTCTTGCCCCACCCCCCCTTACATTCTCCACTGACCCTTCAAGCCACACATTCCACCATGGGTTGGTTCTTGATAGCTGCCATCTTGGTCTTGTCCACTTTGACGCCAGGGGTGAAGACCACACCACCAGGGCCAGCCAGGGATGTGTGACCCATCAGGTCTAGGTCAATCTCCCGTGCTGCCTGCCGTCCCTCATTGATGGCGTGGACCACGAGCGACTGACCGCGGTGACAATCTAAGGACACAAAAAACAAAGAATGCTTTCATAACCCATTTGTCAGGACTTCATTAAAACAGAGAAGAGCCCACAAACAAATAATGCACATTTTAAAGCAATTCAGTTTTTCATGGGTTGAAAACAAACTGAGAGAGTATCCAATTCGACACAACTTGTTGGACCCACAATTCCAAAAGTGCATGTCAAGTTTGCAAAATGTGTCAGGTTAGAGGACAATTCCTGGGAAAATATTTGCCAGTCTCTAACGTACAATTCATAGATTAAGCAAACGTTAATACAAAGCAAATTTAACTCATACTTTCCACAACACAATTGCTTTCATTTCTCCCTCTTTGTGAATTACCCAGAGATACAGCATGACTACGCCAAATCTCAAATCCTAAAAACTGGCAGCGTTATAAAATCGGTCAACTTGCAGTCCTTAAGCAAAGGCAAATCACTGGTGGTATAATTTTAACAACCCATCTACAAAGACAAATACTCCAGAAAGCAAGATCTTACCTCCAGCTGCATAAACCCTAGGAAGGCTGGTCCTATATTTGCCGGCGGACGTCTCAATATTAGCTCTAGGATCTTGATCCAACGCTAGCTGGTTAATGATGCTGTTCTCGGGCCCTAGGAACCCCATCGCCAGGAAGACCAAATCAGCCTGGAAGGTCTTCTCTGTGCCTGGGATCTTCTCCATGGCAAAGCGACCTGTCGGTTCACGTTTCCACTCTACCTTGATGGTGCGGATGCCCGCCACCCGCCCCTTACCATCATCCAGAAACTCCTGCAAACAGAGGCAAAGAATTATTGTCCCATTCTTCAAAACATGTACAAGATTTAAGAGTTTGGATCAGAAATTTGAAATTAAAAAAAAACGTGTTGACTGTCTCACCTCGCTCAGGATATCAAAGTTCCTGGGGTCATGTCCATGCTTCAGCTTGACCTCATCGTGGCCGTAATCAAACCTCAGGACCCGAGGCCAGGTGGGCCAAGGGTTGTTCCTGGCCCTCGCGGGTGGAGGTTGTGAGAGGATTTCAAAGGTGGTAATACTCTTGGCATCCTGGGTGGGATGGAGGTTGAATTCTAGTGGTCAGTATATGTCATTTGAAAGATTTGAAACTTTGAAGGATACACTCACACTAACAAGGGAGCACGTGTTGTGATTTCTTCTACAAGAACTCAAAAAATTACAATTTGGAAATGCATTTTTCAAAGCATCCATATTTCATTGAAGAATTTCAATAAAGCAAGAGCCTAATGAATCCCTTTCAAAGACGACAAGCATATAACAAACACTATTTGAAATCCAACCAATAATGATGATTGGAAAACAGTTTAGACAACTCCTTTTCTGGCATCACAAAATCTTATCAAGAATTTCATCAATATCAACTTGTAACCTTTGAAGTTATTGTTAAAAAAGGCCAAACATGGTAAATACAAAGTTAAGTTTTAAAGCTAGCAGTTCCATTGAGCACCAGCTACTCATGGTAATAATTACACTGCCTTTTAGCGGGTAACCACTTAGACTGGTTAGAACTATTCACATGATGTTTGGCTTTTCCACCTACCATACGCAGTGACGTTCCAATACAATCCACCCCAGTGTCGCCTCCACCGATGATGATGACGTCCTTGCCCTTCGCATTGATGTAATCACTGTCGTCACCCATTTGCCGCTTTTGCCATCGTCCCAGGAAATCCATCGCAAAATGGATGCCCTCGAGGTCACGGCCTGATTAATGTTTTAAGGCAAATCACCATTACATTTTGGCAATCTTTTGAAATGAATGGAAATCTTTCATCCAGTCTGTGCACCTCAGTTGAGGGCGCCATACGGAATCGTGAAGTGAGACGAGCAAGAGTTGTAAATAATGGTCACCTTTTAGGAAGTAAATATATGCCTGGCCCGTATTTGTAAAAGGCTGGAAGGACTTTCTTGGTGTCCATTCTCCTGAGCCGGTCTTAAACGAACCGGTCAAGCATCAATTTATTCCATCTATAAATTCCTTTGACTCAAAGTAGAAACAAGTTTCAAAAATTACGAATTCCCTTCAGTCCTTCATACACCCCTCTAGCCATGTTGTGGTATGTTCCTCTCGTGAGTAGTCATAGACAATCTCCTAATAAGGAGATTGGCTTGCAAAGGATGCATACTGCCCAAGGTGGCACAAAGCCAGCCAGTGCTTCATCAATTGTTTTATAACCAGCCACAAGATGGGCTCTTGACCAACAGAATGGCTGAACTGTATTTATAGTTAAGACTGGTTCCTACTATCACATTCTTACCAGGTATGGGCAAGTCGCGGGGGCGTGTGGACCCCAGGCAGAGAAGCAATGCATCATGGTCTTGTAGGAGCTGTTTGGGGCTGACAGTGTCGCCCACGTTGGCATCGGTCACAAACCGAATCCCTTCATCTTGCATCAGGTTGACACGACGCTGAACGACCTGGTCAAGAAATGGAACATAAACACTAACCACACTACACAACTGTGTCCAAGAACTTTATTGTTCATTCCTACAGGAATGCAATTATTCAGTCTACAAGATCTGAAACTTCCAGGCTGATATCACCAAGCTAGAAACACGCAGTCAAAGGATAGACAGAGGTAAGAAGAAAGTTTGTAATGCTTCCAGTCAAGGGCTCATTTCTATAATTAAAAAAATTGAAGTCAACTTATTTTTGCATAACTTGGTTGTCCAATTAAAATCTTGAATTTGGATTTCTTGTAAGATAAGTTCACAACACTCCTACTTGTCTTAAAGTGGAGTTCCTCCCCCCAAAATTCAAGTGACGTAGAGAGGCACACATGGCTAAGAGAGGGTGAGGATTGTTATACTTACTGCCTTGCTGAGCTTCATCGTTGGTATCCCGTACATCAACAGACCACCAATCCTGTTATTCCTCTCGTACACCGTCACTTGGTGACCGGCTTTATTCAGCTGGGCCGCGGCTGCTAGACCTGATGGCCCGCTCCCGACAATTGCCACGGTTTTACCGGTGCGGAAGGTTGGGGGGCGGGGCTCCATCCAGCCTTGCTCAAAGGCATGGTCGATGATGGCATTCTCGATGTTCTTGATGGTGACTGCTGGTGCATTGATGCCCAGGACACAAGCTCCCTGGAACATTCACGAAAAATGCTTACTGCATTAGTCTCTTGACTGATTTCATATCAAGGGAATGGATGAAAAAAAAATCACGAAGATATTGATAAGAATATATTTTATGCTAACCTGAAATGGCACAGTCACAAACAGAAACAAAATCAGGTTTTCTGGAGTCCTTATAATTGACTGCATCATTTCAATGCAACTTCTACTTAGTTTTTGTACATTCCTATGTTTTTTTCCACATATCCTCCTGAAATTCCTTTCAACATAGTGGTACATTCCCAAAGTTTTCACAAGTTTACAACAGGTCATGACAAATTGGCGATGCCTTCATGACCTTTTTAAATAGCCACAAACAAAAATACAGCAAGGAAGAAGATATCTTATTTTGCTTGGAGTCTCACCTCGCAGGGAGCAGGGCAGCATCTTCCGGTGAATTCTGGGAAGTTGTTGGTGACCTCCAGCCTCTCGAGGGCATCCTGCCACTGACCTCTGAAGACGAGGTCATTCCAGGAGGGGATGATGTTGCCAAGGGGGCAGCCGGTGTGACCTTGACAGAAAGGGGTACCACAGTCCATACATCTATGGGACAAAGTAAAAAAGGAAGAAAAAAAAAGCAAATTAATCTTTGTCCCCGTATCTTGACGCTCTTCTTTCGAAAAAAATTACGGCAAAATACAAGCTCTGGCTAGACAAAACAGGAAGGTTGAGATTGAAATAACTGAAAATAACTACCTTGCTGCTTGGGTGCGTAGTTCCTTCTTTACGGCTTTGTGGTCATAGATTTCACCCCAGTCCTTCATTCGCATTGCTACTTTCCGATAAGGTTGGTTGTTCCTCTTATATTTCACAAAACCCCTGGAAAAGAATTCAGTTTGAAGCTTATAAACTCTGTAACACAAATTACAACCACTCAAGAATCATCTTGACAGCCGAGGATGTTCAAGTACCTTGTTTTGTCCAGAACTCGCTCCAGGTTCTTTTTTCCCATCTCGGCATCGGGTACGGCCTCCTCGATGTCAATCACTTTGGGTTCTGTTTTCTTATTGGTTGGTCTCTCCCCATTGATTTCCAGAGGTCCATTCTGATTGGTTGGACCATTCATATTTGTGACTCCATTGGTCAGCGGCTGACTGGCTGGCTCCACCTCCCTTTGCCTGGCAAGGTTTGTGGCTTTCAATTTGAGAAGGGCATCTCTGTACTGATCAGGGAAGACCTAAAAAAGTTTTAAGAGATTACAGTCAATTTAGGGTAACTTTCTTGGGAAAAATATGAAGTAAATGAAACAACTGCTCCATCTTACTTACAACTGGCTGAATATTTTTTAAATATCCATTATCAGGCTGCTCCATAATGCAACAAAATCTCGTCTCTGCTGGAAAAATTCTTTTCCAGAATTTACATGAATTCCAAAAAGTTTACCTTGACGAAATACTGAACTTCCTCATCCCAGTTGTCGAGGACCTTAGCAGCGACCTTTGACCCGGTCAGCTCAACAAACTTCTGGAGATGTTCCTGGATGAAAGTAACATCTATCGCCTTGGTAACTGGACGAAGGGTGACTGACTCCTTGTTACAGAGGACAGGAAACTGTCCCAACCTGGAGGAAAAGATGAGGTTACAATAAAAAGCAACGTTTGAAAAATGAAACCTTTTTTCAAGTACTATAAAAAATTGATAAAAATAAGAACTGGAAACTTCATCAAAGTGCTAAAATGACACCTTGGTCAGTTCAAGTCACATTACTTCCAAATGTAAACAAGTCCAATCAAATCGAAGGAAGAAAAATAAGACATAGTTGGGAGGTGGAGTCCATTGAGAATGGAGGAAATTCAAACTGCATAAGCCCGGTTTAATGAATAGAATTTTACCTATCAAGAACATAGGCGATTCCTCCTGACATTCCAGCCGCAAAGTTACAACCAGTTGGGCCCAGAATGATAGTCCGTCCACCAGTCATGTACTCACAACCATGATTTCCTACACCCTGGAAAAAAAGGAAAAAGAAACTCCTTAAAATTCAAGCCTAGATTGTTTTGTGATGACTTCATTTGTGTACAAAGACAGGTTACAAGTAAAAAAACAATAAAATTCTATTTAACACACATCTTCAGGATTTTGCTATTTCCTGATTAGGTACCTCACACACAGCAGTTGCACCAGAGTTTCGGACACAGAATCTCTCTGCTGCCACGCCCCTGAAGTAAGCAGTTCCTCTCGTTGCTCCGTACAGGCACACGTTGCCCACGATGATGTTTTCTTCCGTTTTGAAGTCGGCTGGCATGTCCTTGGGTGGAAAAACGACCACAGTGCCTCCTGACAAACCCTACAAGAAAGATAGACAAAAGACGTAAATGACCGCGAACGTGGTTTGTACTTTTCGACCTGAATGCTAGAGGACGCCTCGAGCAGAAGCTCTCTGTCATTGGTTGAAAAATAGCCATGTTGGTCGGGAGTGTTCATTTTGCTGGTAGCGACTTGCCCATAATGTGTATATTTCGCAGTCGCCCATGAATCAACAGAGTGCAGTTCTGACCAAAGGAGCCAGCGTTGCTAGGAAAATTGCACCCTCTCTTGGTCCAGCTCAGGGTTCACTCTGAAAACTGCCTGACAGACTTGTGACAGCACTGAATAAAAATTATTCTTTGCACAGCTGAAGGCGAGTGTACACTTACAAAGGTATTCAAAAGAAGTGGTCTTTTCTTGTGAGAGTAGAAAATTTCTGTTATTAATCGGCAAAAAGACACAAGTACATGAGATTTGGGTGTAACACATACAACAGCATCTTGGGATAAATTCTTTGACAGGACGTGTAAATTCAGGGCCAAGCAAGCAGCGAAAATGACGTACAGTCAATGCACGGAGTGTTTTCTATGAAGGTTGTAAGCATAAATCACTGGATTTGTCTCGGTCAGAATATAAACAGAAATGCAAATAATGACAAAAATAAGCGTCCAAAAGTTGGGGGAGGGGTGTTGGTTACCTTGCCAACGTAGTCATTGGCGTCGCCCTCCAGTTCCACATACACGCCATGGGCCAGGAATGCACAGAAGCTCTGGCCAGCCGACCCACGCAGCCTGATCTCAATGGACTTGTCCGGCAAACCCTGGTCACAAAACTTTCTGCAGACCAAAGAAACATTAGTTACATGATTAAAAAACAAGGTCAAGAAAAAGACACCCCACTGAAGCAAAATGAATTTACCTGTTGGACACAGCAAGGCAAAAATGGAACTGTGTGTGAGCAGAATGATTGAAATTAATAAGACTAAGATATCACTTAGAAATTATGAGTACTTCCCGGTCAGTGGAAACACCTGCTAAATTTTAAATTAAACTTCCAGTTTAGTTTCAGTTTTCAGTAACCACGGGGACAATTCCCAAAGTGATCTTTTTTGAGAGTAATTTCCATGCAAATGATAATTTCCGTTTTATCAAATACAACCACACCAGATTTTTAAACAAAACAAAACAATTTACGTAACCGCATCCTGACTTACTTGGCGATGCGGAAACTCAGTGTGGTGGCAAATGCTCTGCTCTGACTGGTGATCTCCATGTCCAATGAAACGTGATCTTTCTTGCCATCGATAACGTCCTGTGCTGCCTCAATTAACTCACCGTCCTGAAAAGCAGAGACCCATCATGTGCGAAAGTTCATTGTCTATTAGGTCAGCAAAGGCCAAGTGTTGCTTCGTGTTGTCATAATTGCTTGATTCAAAAATCCACTTTACAAACAGTTTACTTACCAGTCGGGTTTCCAATTCAAAATTCTGGGCGACGCTGCCCCCAGTGATGTTGACACCCTGCCTCATCTCATCTGCCCTCTGAAGGATCTTCTCAAAGTCTAGGAGACGGCTCTTGTCATTGGCCAGCTGCTCAGCGACTGCGAGCCTATCTGAGCGCCCGATCATTTCCTGGAATGTACGGAAGCCCAGCTGTGCCATGTGCTGGCGGACTTCCTCGGCGAGCATGAAGAAGTAGTTAATGACATGTTCCGGTTGGCCATCAAACTTCTTACGAAGCTCAGGATCCTAAAAACAGTCAAAGTTAAAGTTTTACTGACCAAAGTATGAGATCAAATACAAGCAAAACTAAGCCAGACACTTGTTTCTTCTTTCCTTTTACATGAAAACAATTCAGGAAAGCTATAAAAATTTATCTAAAACAGTTCCAAAATTAGCAGTCACAATGAAACAGGCAGACAGCGTGGGAAATAAGATTTGAAGAGGAATATCCAAAAATGATTCAACTCAAGAAATCATCCAGTTATCATCTTCAAGTTCTTATCTTCAGAGTTCAAGCAGAATTGACTACAAGAAATTGATCAGTTTCTTTAAAAGCGCCCCCATCAACAACCAAATCAGCAGTGGATTATTCTTACCTGTGTCGCCACACCAACGGGGCAGGTGTTGAGATGACACTTCCTCATCATGATGCAACCCAGAGTGATGAGCGGAGCCGTGGAGAATGCAAACTCATCCGCTCCCAGGAGAGCCGCTACCACGACATCACGACCTGCAGGCAGACGCTATGAAATTGGTCAACTATCCAAGAACACCATTCCGTTTCTCTTCTTGATCTCTTCGGCATTCATTTTTCAGTTTACCTGTTCGGAGCTGTCCATCTGTCTGCACCTTGACCCTCGACCTCAGGTCACTCATCACTAGTGTCTGATGGGTCTCGGCCAGGCCTAGTTCCCATGGCAACCCTGCATGCTTGATGCCTGTCCATGTGCTGGCTCCCGTTCCGCCATCGTGGCCTGAGATGGTGATGTGTTCAGCAAGGCCCTTTGATACAATAGGAACAGAAATTTTGAATTTGCTTGTAAAAGACATCATCAATTAGAAAATATAAAATACTGATCACGTTAAAGAAACACATAAATATTGAGCAAATCTGAGCAAAAAGAACTGTTTATAAAAATTGTTTCATTACTAAGCCTGACTTGAATTCAACCTGAAATCTGCAATACAGGCAGCAACATCTAACAATTTGATGTTGTTATCAAATGTTTTGGTGGCTCTTCACTTTCTCCAGATCAACACAAAAACGCAAGAGACTTTTGAGCACTTGGTTTCCACAAAACTTCCGCACTAACTCTCGTCATTAAAGAAATAATACTAAAAGTTTCATCACTTCTAGTTTGCTCAAATTTGAAAGAGAAATCATACTGGATTTCTACAAATTGTTTTCTTCAGGGATTTTTTAAATGATGAAATTAATTCTGATTTTGATTTGGGATTTGTTACCTTTGCCACTCCGGCAGCCACCACCCCAACTCCGACCTCTGACACCAGCTTGACACTGATCCGAGCCTCTGGATTGGCACACTTCAAGTTGTAGATCAACTCTGCCAAGTCCTCGATCGAGTAGATGTCGTGGTGAGGGGGCGGGGAGACTAGCCCCACCCCTGGAATCGAGGAGCGGGTCTTGGCAATGTCATCAGACACCTGGATAAAAGTAGGAGACATCACAATAAAATGGGTTTAAACATAAAACGTCTCCATGAAATCAAGCTTCTGAAAACGATCACCGTCATTCAAATAAGAGAAAACCTTTTCAAATTCAGGAGGAAAATTTTCAGCAAACTTTAGTATCATTCATGAATTCAAAAATAACCTTTTCAAATTTCAAACATCTGATTAAAAATACCTTTTCCAAATCTTTTATCTAAGATTTTCTATAACAGATTCCTCAAGGAAGAAATCCCATCATTGAATCCATGTACTGTTAGAACTATTTCTGTAATTTTTGATTGAAGACAGGAGACAAACAAAAGTGTTCAAAGAAAAGTGATGGGGAAATGTGAAGGGGTAAAAATTAGAAATGGAAGACAAATCAACTATTAACTCATTTCCAGATACCTTATTTTTACAAAAGAAATTACGTGTGATATAAAAACTTTGTTGCTTAAGGGTTAGCTAAAAGTTCTGTATACCTTATGGCCTGGTAGTTCACCTCCTTCCCCGGGCTTGGCTCCCTGTGCCATCTTGATCTGCAGCTCATCAGCATGAGCCAGGTAGGAGGTTGTGACTCCAAACCGTCCCGATGCGACCTGTTTGATGGCGGAGCGCGTGCTGTTGCTGGGGTCATCGCAGACGTAGCGATCTTCACGTTCCCCGCCCTCCCCCGTGTTGCTTTTACCTCCAATTCTGTAACACACACACACAAACGAGTCCGATATTTATAATATCGGCCATTTCATTTCGACCAGTCTATCACGTCTCCAACGGCATGAAGGTTTTATGCCGCAGATGAATGCGAAATTATCATCATGTATCACCTGCAGAAAAAATTTACTGAAGTTGAAATGTTCTCACCAGCTAAAGCACCAACACCTTGGGGATATCACAAACTTGCCTCTTTGGCTTTTGCTTGAAGTCTGGGAAAAAGTTTGCCCACTTTCATGGAACGAGTTGGGGGCTTTGTCGCACAAAATGAGAAGGGTCACCTCCTTCAAAATGCGTAAGGAACAATATTCTCCAGAATGACAATCCTACAATTGAAGATTTTGATGGAGGATTACTCCTTTTACAGATACCATGTTTCAGTCCTAAACTTTCGTGATTAAAATCTGATTTCTCTGATACATTGAATCTTGAATACTCACTTGTTCATGGCTCGTGCGAGTGTTGTGTGTGTCTCAATGGACAGACTGCCAAAACTCATAGCCCCTGTCACAAATCGCTTGACGATGCTCGCCGCCTCCTCAACTAGAGACAGTTCGAGAGGAGTGGGGCATTTCTTGAACACCAGCTGACCTCTTAGGGTGCAAGCTTTGATCTGATGAAAGAAAAGAAATTTTTATTGAGTTTTAACATTTTTAATGGATTCAAGATAAGCCAAAAGATGATGCAAAATGAAAGGAATGAAGAAAATACTGAATGAGAGGAACTGCTAGATCTGATGAAGCTTTGCAACTTTTTGTGACGACAAACTGTAAATACACAACACGGCACACTGTGTGTTTCTCAGAGTTTGGGCCTTGAATTTCACTGTTTCGGTGACCGCAAGAAACCTGTAACCAACTGAAGGAACTCACTACTGCTTCTTGAGACTCGCGGTATTTCTCGTAAGCCGTCTGATTCTTGTTGCGTGCAGCGTCTTGCAGATTGGCCACGCTCAGTGGGTCATTGATGTGTTTTTCTCCCCCGCTGCGCCAGTGGTACTGTCCCGGCTCTAGACTGGTGATGATGTCACCATCACGATCTGCATACGCGATGAAGTGGCGCTGGATAGCCTGAGTAGTGAAAGCAATCCCATATTGATGCAAATGTCGATACCCAATCGTTGCCATGCAAAAGGTAACATTGAATAATTATCACCTGTGTATAAACACAAAGCAAACTTGTCCAACTCAAGGAATTACCTCTTCCGCAAGAACTTCAAACGTAGCTCCACCCAGTCTGGAGGCCGTGCCGAGGAAACACTTGTCAATCACTTCCTGGCCCAGCCCCACGGCCTCAAAGATCTGAGCTCCCTGCAAATATCAAAGACAAAATCTGCCTCAGGTGATCTGATTGGCCAATATGGGACACATGGTTGACCCCTTAAGGTCAAAAGATGTACAAATGTCTTCACAAGTTATAATGGTTGTTTCATACCTTGTAGCTGTGTAGAGTGGAGATACCCATCTTGGCCATCACCTTGGCGATACCCTTCCCGGTGGCAACCATGAACCTCTCTGCGATCTCCTTGTCCGTGTAGTCGCCTGCTTCCCCTTGCTCCCCGAGGAGGTGCTGGTCTCGCAGGCTATGTACACTCTCGTAGACCAGGTAGGGGCAGATGGCATCAGCCCCATAGCCCAGGAGGAGACACATGTGATGCATCTCACGGGCCTCACCCGTCTCGACAACCAGGCCGACACGGAGCCGCTGGCGGGTCTTGATGAGATGATGGTGGGTTGCGCCAAGAGCCAACAGGGAACTGTACGAGACAACAACAAAAAAAACACTCAAAAACACTGACAAAGCTGCCCGACATGCCTTCTCATGGTGACCACTGAAAATTTGGGAGAACATTTAATCCAACGGCAATGTTACCTGACGGGTATCCGCTTGTGTCCAGCATTCCTATCGGACAGAACTAGCAGTGTGTAACCCTCATCCACAGCAGCGGAACATTCACTACAGACTCTGTCCAGTGCAGGTACAAGACCAGAGGAGCCCGACTCAATCGGGAAAGTGATGTCAATTGTCTTGGTCTGAAAAAAGCAAACAATAGTAAGTTGAATAAAACTAGAGACTGACCGAAAGCACGAACGGAACAAAAACCAATCTAAACTGGCTTCAATTGTTTGTTGATAAAAAATGAATTTGTTGAGACAAATGCAATGAGCTAGAAATAAATACCCATTCAGCAGGAAATTTCTAACAAACCTTAAAGAAAACATTCAGCTTCTGCTTTTTCAATGTGCCTAACTAGCAAAAGTCACAAGTGACAGCTAAAATTGATGACTTAATCTTGATTCACAAAAAGGCCTGAAAAAGAAAATGTGTCAATGACAGCTCGTTCAACAACGTTCCTCCACCTCGCCTTCAATTAGCTAGGTGCATCTCCAAGGCAGTGATGTCATACTGGTGGGGTGGAGGTTACAATGGTAAATCCAGGGTGATAAAAACAAGAAAGATCAGACACCCACCTTCCAACCTCTGAATGTGGTTGCCTTGATCACCTCCAGGTCGCTCAGAGACAGGATGGGTGTGTCCAAGAACAGTCTCTTACATTGGAGCTCACTGGGTTCCAGAATGTTGCTCTCCGGTCCGATGGGGCACGCCTAGGCCGACACAACAAACAACTGATTCGTTCAAAAATGCCAGAAGCCCTCTTTGACAGTGATGTCGTTAAGACAAGGACAGTGTAGCAAAAATGGTGCTTCACAAGTCTGTGAATGAAGTGGTCACCAGAGTTTATCATAAAAGCATGAAATATGCTTGCTAAGGTAAACAATTCAAACTGGTAGACAATTTAAAGGTCGCCCCTATTTTTCCCATTAGACCTTCCTTTCTAAGTAAGGGCAAGTTTTTGCAACAACCTACCAGGGACATGACGATGTGCTCTCTGATGGGGTCAATGGGTGGGTTAGTAACCTGGGCAAACAGTTGCTTGAAGTACTCAAACACCAGAGGGTTGCGCTCGGACAGACAGGCCAGGGGGATGTCATTACCCATGGAGCCCAGGGGCTCTTTCCTGCAATAAAGCAGAAAGTGATAACGAAGATTGTTTCTCAAAAGTCAATAGTCAAACCCCAAACAAATGAGAGCAAATATTATGGACAAAAGGCAATTTGGTGTGGAACTGACGAGAACGCAACTCTGAATTAAAGACGAGACATAAAGAGGACTCTTCAAACTGCACAAGGCTTGCAAGTTTATCAGATGCTTGGAATGTGTCACTGCACACAAGAGAGGTACAAAAGATGGAAAAGGGAGTCGTTCAGAGCAACAGGGTTTTTTTCTGCAATACGTCTGAATAAATTCACAAAGAAGAAAGAAAAAATCCCTGAATATTTTCAACACTGTCGCTTACTTATTTTTGATGATTGGGACGATCAACATATTTAGATGCTCCACGCTGTAGCCAAACATGGGCAGGCGGTGATCAGTCTGAACGGTTGGATGTTCCCGATTGGTTGCCAAGGGTGATGGCTTGTGAGCCTTGTACAGGTCGGATAAGGTAAAGACCTGCTCTCGCAGCCAGGTGCCAACGGGCCGTTGCTTGGCAATTCTCAACTTCAGCTCCTCGTCCTTGGTAACCTCCCCGACAACCGTGTCAACCAATAGCATTCGACCTGGCTTAAGACGACCCTTAAATGAACATGTCCAAAATAATTTGACAAAAAAAGTCAACACCGATGATGCAAGCTATCAAAGAAATAACAATCACTGTACCAATACAGAAAAACTGCTTGGACATAAACCAAACTATTCATGAGGGTGTCTATTACATCCCGTTAAATTTTTGTAAATAATGGTGGATATCCCTTGTAGAACTCCTTCAGTTGGAAAAATTTCAGGGGTAACACTTCAACATCATCTGCTACACCTCACAGAGAATTTTTTTCCCAGGACATTCCAGGTGTCGTTAACCCGTAATTTCCAGGACTTTCATGCCACATTTGGTCCCACTATGATTATGGACTTCGCTTGCATGCATTAACTACACACTCTGCATCGGGCAGTGTGACGAATCCTGCTCGAGCCAACTGTCCCGGAAAGAACATTGTCCCTTCTTCGGCATCATTCCATCAGAAAAGATGGAAAAGAAATGACCGCTTCAATTGCAGAGAAAACCAACTTTTCAAAATGTCATCCCACGTAATCCTGCAGCACAATACCAAGGCTAATGTGCAGTACTAGCACACGAACATACAATCACGTTGCCAATGGGGCAAGCAGGTTGTTTGGCCTCACCGGTTTTCCAGTGCTGCTGACTCACTAGTTATAGTACGCACAGACTGCAGTGCGGAATACCAGTGACACCTTTGGGGGGCATGTATAAAGCTGAATGAGTGTACCTTCACGTTATTCCCCCCCCCCATTTCATAGCATTAAACAGAGCAAGCTGGCCATTCAACCTCACTGGTTTCTAAAGCTACTACTGGGGTGCAGATGACGGCATTTTGGACTTGCGATACGTGACAACCTGGGTGTGATAATGGTAAATAATTGACTCACAGACTGAAATGAAGATAAAACAAGAGGACCTTTATTAAATTTCAGGACATTCAACAATTTTCGAGGATCAACTTTTTTTTTAAAGTTTGTTCAAGGAATTCCAGGTGCAGTGCAAACCCTGTCTCAATAAAGAATCCTAAAAGTTGAATCCTATTCCCTAAATTCCAAAATTCTCTTTCTCCAAAAGTCAGATTTGGAATGGCCCCGGTTTACCTTCTGAGCTACGTCAGCGTGAGGTACGTCCACGACTCCCACCTCGCTGCCCATGATCATGAAGCCTGACTTAGTGATATAGTAACGCGATGGACGCAGGCCATTCCGGTCAAGAATGGCGCCGATGTAACGACCGTCAGAGAATGTGAACAAGGCTACAAACCAAAATGGATACCAAAATAATGGAAAGAAAACAATGGATTAAAACAAAACATGGTGAACTAAAGCAGATTCTACAGGAATTTCTATGAATGTCCAATCAGATTTCTTGACTTCTTTCCAAAAGGTAAAAAGAAGCTTTCTTGGTACCAAATTGATAACAATGAGACTTTTTCTGGGGGGCGGGGCGGGGGAGAGAGAATTACCTGGTCCATCCCAGGGTTCCATGGCAAAGGCAGCCCACTGATAGAAGTCTCTCTTGTCCGGATGCATCAGATGATCTTTATGCCATGCCTCAGGAACCATAGTCATGATGGCCTGAAACGGAGAGATGAAATCAAAAATGACCATGAACAGAATCTACACAGTACTTTGGAAATGATCGCATCCAATCAAAGACAATTAACAAGATGGATTACTTTAGCTGGAGAAAGATCTTGCTTCGGATAAAAGTCAACCGATTAAGCTCCATACTGTACAATGTACATCTTAAGGACAAAACTTTATTATCATTACAGTCCTTAAGATCCTTGAGAGAATGCCTTGAGATCCTTGAGAGAATGTCTAACTGAACAGAGCCATATCAAGAACTGGCCTACATGCGATGGAAGGTTGAAAGAATGACTGCCCAAGAATTCTGAAACCAGGTTGGCTCTGGCTTTGCCCATCTAATCTCCACGTCCAACCCTTACGTTGGACAATCTAACCCTCTCTTGCTCACCTCCGGAAGGCTCCTCCCACCGGCCATGATCAAGAACTCCAGCACGTTATCAAACTGTCCCGAGTCTGACATGCCACTCTCCACCACAGGGTAAAGTTTTTTGAGCTGGTCACCGTAGACCGTGCTGCACATGACACCCTCGCGAGCGTTCATCAGGTTGCTGTTACCTCGCAACGAGTTGATCTCTCCATTGTGAGATATGTATCTGTTTTCATTTAATAACAAAAAACAAAGCTTTTTATACTTTTGGAAAGGTTAAAAGTCAAAGGTCACATCTGATCACAAATTGTATACCGTGTATCTTACCAAAAGCAATGTTATTTCCAATATCAAGCAGAACTAAACAAAACATTTTCCACCTTCACATGCAGGTGTAAGTACACCGAGTAGGGGAAAGCCGTTGATGTAAAGTATCCTGCTCATGGACACATTCACCCATAGCCACTGGCTGCACTGCCATTGTAAACCAATGCCAATGAGTCCACCAAAGTGATGAATGGAGTATCATTTGCAGATACAAAGTTCATTGCGAGACAAACAAGACAACAAAAGAAACAGAGCAGACAGCCAGACAGGGACACTGACTGACAAACCAACCTCATGGGATGGGCCCTCTCCCAACTTGGAAACGTGTTTGTGGAGAAGCGGCTGTGGACATGAGCCAAGTGAGTCTCATAATCTGCCTCCTTGAAGTCAGTGAAGTACTCAAAAAGCTGCTGAGGTGTAAACATTCCCTGAAAAATAAAAAAAAGCACCCCCCCAAAGAATTTTTTAAAGATCAAGCGCATCTCATTTAACCTTTGCACAATTTGTTTCATTGACAGATTACTCTGAATAATGTTGCCTCATCTTCCCTGGAGGTTCTGTAATCCAGATGCTTGCCCAAACTATAATACAAAATCAACCAAATGGTAACCCTAACCCCTAAGGGTGCATGTAAACTCGTATTGATATTGGAGGATTTGGGACTGTTAGGGTTAAAACAAATATATAATAATGCTATAACAGAAAAAATGAAACAATAACAAAACATTACAAATATTAAAGATATAGATTGAATATTGAATATGCCTTTCAACTAACTTTCTGCTGACAGAGTCGTTTTATTTCTTACGTTTGTTACTCAAATGTAAACAAAATACCAACTACACCATAACATCCAGTAATAATGGTAACTTTAAACATTACAACCAGATAATCAGACAGCTTTTACATACACCGGGGGGGGCCCTCAAAATTCCTGCCCACATGCTGTGAATTTTCCAACCCACATAATGTCAGAAGCTTTGAATGCAATGAATAAATTACAATGCATGATTAAATTACCGTCTGACAACACTGCAGCTGGGGAACATTTGGAATTTGATTAGCAAGGTGTGCTAATGGACCATAAATGGACTTCCGTTCGGTTCCATTCTTCTTCAATGACAAATTAATTTGGAGACAACTTGGAAGGACTGAAAGAATGTAATGACGTACATTGATGATGTATAAAATTTTAAAATAAAGTAGCTGACGTCACAACAAATCTCCTTTCTTTTTAATCAAAGAGAAGGAAACCCAGTGCGTGAAATAGCATTAGCTACAAATGGAAAGTACTTGGAAAGTCCAAAGAAAATAATCCTGACTAATTACACCTTAACTTGTTTAAGACTGGATCACATAATGGCTTTCTTCACCAAGCAATAAAAATTCAAGGGCTACACCAGCTCTATTCTGGTGCTTGTGGGAAACTAGGAAGCCATTCCCAATGAACGCTGTATAAACATCAAAAGATAGTGATGTTTTGAAGCAAACTGAAGTTGGCTAGGAGCATAGTGTGCCACGTGTTATTGTAGAATCATTTGGTAACATTGGGCAGTTTCACCTACCGTAGAATTGCACTTTAAGAATGTTTCGAGGAAGTCACGCATAATAAGGGTAAAATTGGTCCATATTTTGCTTTTGAAAGGAAACAAGATTTTGCTGCTCCACAAACAAGACACCGAAGTTGGGGATCTCATAAGAAAATATCAACATTTCCCTGAAAATGGCCATTCTTGTAAACTGTTTGTTTCGTGAGTGATCTTTAACAGGGTTTTCAAACAGCTAGTCCACACTCTGCGCCACGGCCTAAGCTTAGCTTTCCCTTGAGGGGCTTTATTAATACATGAATGCCCAGCTTCAGCACGACACTAACGACGCTTCGCTCAAGACAGGGTTGCATCGATCCATCGTGGGCGATTTGACGTCACGCGTGGCCTGCAGCGTTTCCTTAAGAACACTTACAACAACACCATCAGCAAGAGAGGAATCTCATTTATACTACGGAATGACGTTAATGTCAGATCTGGCATGGGAATAGGGGGGCTCAAGTAGGTCCTTAAGGAATAATGCGTAACTGATTACAGGTTTTAATGCTATCAGATCAATGAGCAGAGATTGTATTTCATTGATGGCAGTGTGAGGTACATACATCTTTGATACTGCATAGTGATAGGGCCATTTTTTAATGCCAAGTTGAAAACACCTTGAGGAAGCAGTGCACAAGATGGCTCTGTGTTGTTATCTATTTCTATTATTTTAGATGAGAGGAAAGATAAACTCTTAACCAAGCATGAATTTTTCTCAATATTTTAAAGTGAAGTTACCATGATTCCACTTTTTACAAACCAAAATTTGCAAGTGTTTTCTGGTGGTGTTGACTCAATTCTTGGAACATATCGTGATCTAAAAATCAAAGTTGAATTTTTTTAAATTACTTTTACAGTACGAATACCCAAATGATGCTGAGGTGTCTGGGGCCAAACTGTGCAAAAATCCTAGGGGAATTACACTGCACTCAGTGCCACTGTTCCCCTGAGGTTTTTAGTTTATACACAGGGGTAGTTACTCAGCTAACAAGCAAAGAGTTCTTGTGTTGAAAATAAGCCAAAACTTAAATATCAGCAAAGTAGATTAACATGTTTGTGCACTGGAGATTGTTACAGGTGTTATACCGTGCACCGCTGAGCACACTGTTACAGGTGTTATACCGTGCACCGCTGAGCACACAAGTCTAAATTCATGCCATTGAATCATTGAGTATCAATGTTCCACTTAATCAAGCCAGATTTTTCATAAATGGGAAAAAAATGATTCAAATTGCATCAATTAACCTTCTTCCATCTGAACCATATTATCTATTATTGTAATATTATTCACTGATGGATCTGGGAAACTGTACAGTGCTTGGGTACGTAGCTTGCAGCATTACAGTGACAAGCAGGTCGATATGAATTCAACCCTAAGAGATGAGGCTGTCGGTTTTCAAAGTTATGTTTTATTTCCAAGTTCGAGATTTCTTGCAATGCTCAAGACGGACTGGAAAATTCTTGAAGTGACTTGCCAGCATGCGTGAGGAAGTTGCTGTCTCAGTAATTCTATTTGGTTCTTAATTCTGGGATGCTCTCTGATACAATGATATCAACATTTATGATCGTTACAAAATCCCCTCTACTGTCAATGTACAATGTTGACTATGTCTCCTTTTTATAGCTTCAAAGACATGCTGCAGTATAGCCCCAATGGTTCTATTTTACTGTAAACAGAGATTCCCACAGTTAAGTTGTCATCTGGCTTAAACAAGTAAGCAGAGATAAGAAACTAGTGCGTTTATAGATCCTGCGAGCTGAAGAGTATGCCTGCAAAAATACTTGGAAACTGATTTCCAATTATCAGGGGTGATGAGACTGGATAAAATATACGGGGTGAGACTGAGAATAAAATATCCAGGCTTGCCTAATCAAGATATTCCTGAAAAATTGCCATTTCTTGTGTTCTCTATCAACTTCATGCGGAAAAACACCTTAACCACTTCACGCCGGGAAAAATTCCCTTGAATTACATGCTGCCGGGTGCTTTTTAATGATTTTGATTTTGACATTCGTAGTCACCATACTTTTATAGGAAAAAAATCACCCAAGAAATGCATGCCATGTAATGGGAGTCAGAAGACAGTGAAATGTGGCCGGGCGCTTTAAAAACAACCGCCATTGTTATATTTATTATGGTGTTACATAACGGTTTCTTTGTTTGCCCTCAGCCCTGCCAGGAACGACAAACAGTGAGCAGTCTGGGCGACGCGTTTGTCGGCCAGGCTGGCCTCGAACCTTGCGGTACTTCATGCCATTGTACTTCACAATAGGAGGATTACAGCCTATGGTGACTCATAGCAGTCAGTCTGGTCCCCACATGAGGCCGCCCGGCTGTGTGGATCAGAACAATGTGGCCCATATGGGGTCAACCGGCAGTAAGTGGTTAATGGTTAACTCCAGATTTTGTAAGAAACTGTTTGAAAAAAATCCTCAAAGAAGGAAAAATCCTGACAAATCTCACTCCTGAATTTATAAAAGCCACAGTGAAAACACTGAAAATGAGAAATGAAATTCACTTTACAAAGCAGCACAAGAGATTGAAAATTTGATGAACTCCAAGTGATACTGTACTCCTATGAATACACAACACTATCCAACTCCCTGTCATAACCAAATGATGTACATGTAGTAAATACCTCGTTGTATGAATAGCCACACTCTAATGGCATTCATAGAACCCCCCCCCCAAGAGACTTGTCTCCCTCCCCATGTTGACATAAGAAGGCCACTGCTAAACGCTCCGGCCCTCATTGCCATGAGACAATTTCAGAATGAATGAATCTGATTACAGTTTGCTTGAACAAGGCTATGACTACAAATGGTGTTTGCACTGTTAGAACTTGAGGTTTTGCAAAATAATGTGAATGTCCAAATTGAAATCACTATCTACACTTCTCTGCCCAAGACTATGCATATACTTATTTAGAATATTACTTGCATGTGTAAGTTGGTTTTTAAAAACTAACAGCACCCAATTAAAGGCCTATAGACAGAAATGAAAGAATTAAAATAACTATTTGTAGAGTGATTCAATGAATTGAAAATGTGCACACGTAAGATCAGCACAAAATGAAAGAGATGGCCAAATTTGCAGACTGCTGCCTAATTCGAGTAGGGCTGAGTCAATTTGAATAATTCACTTTTCGAATATTCGACCTCCAATTCAACTGTACTATAAACAGCTTCTCACTCCAGTCACGACTAAGCCAGATTGAAGAGAAGAACAATACTACTTGCCCCGTTCAGGGACGAGATTCTCAGAAAATGAAAAAAAAGCTGAAATTTGTGATGGGATGGGATCCGGGGCCTGCTTAAGGGCCCCTGGAAAAATTTCAACTTTGAACGATGAACGATGTCTTTACAGGCAGGCATGCTAATGGAAAAGTAACGATAAGAAACGTCCATTCAACAACACAAATGGCGGTACCGTTTTCCATGATTGCACAAGTGGTTTCATATGGTGGTCTAACATTCAAAAAACTTCAATGACAGGTACAGAACACACTTTCAACATAAACTTTATTTTTTTTACTACAGAAAAGCAGACGACAATTTTCAATACTTATTCTTTGTCCTATAAAAAATACCACAACAGTTCCATCCACTGACACCTGTTTAAATTCTAAACAACTGGGGAGGATTCATTCTGGAGAGATAAATCTTATTGACACAGCCACTGAGCTGATTCCCTTATCAATGCGTCCCTGCAGCCAACTTGAAGTTGCTGGCATCCTATTTGCATTAACTTACTGGACTTTACATTCTTACGACATTTCTTTAAAGGGGACAGGTGAAATATATTCTTCTCAATGCTGCCACACAAATCAAATGGATTTGATCTGACTTTGAGTGCAGTTCTGAAAACGGACATTTTAAAAATTACTGGAAAAATTAACAAATGAGGAAAACGTTCTTTATTTTGTGAGCTGATGATTGCCAGACCAGTATTTATCTCTTCTTGTTTTTACCTCAAAATTTGTGCAGGTACCAAGGCACAGAAAGGTCACTTTGAGCATGGTTCTCAAACAAATAAAACCATTTTCAGAAACCAACAAGCATTTTTGGAATTACCACAGCCTATATACTTTGGAGTAAAAAATGTGTCAGTCTGCAGATGTTACAAACCTTTTGAGGAATTGTTACTCAACCTTCTTAACAGTGCGGAAGGGGGAGGAGGGAACTTTCTAAGTTCATTCATACATGGGTAATTCCAGGAATCAGGGGTCCGTTTCTTGCACGTCCCTGTCATAAGATTTTGTAAGTTCAGAACACATTTTCTAATTTCCAAGAGTGATGAATTAATGCAAATTACCTGCCTAACAAATAGTAATAGTTTTGAAATCAATTCCAGTGATATTTAAGTGTCAAATAACAAAGGTCAGATGTAACAGGGACAGGAAAATGTCACACTTTTGGACCCCTCATTTCTGGAATTACCCACATGTGCATTTATACTATGAAAGGGGAATTTTTTTACCTTGTAAATGATAGTGTCCACGGACAGGTTACAGATGTAAAAACGGTACCCCTGCTTTGGAACAGTATGGGTAGCTTGCTTACGCAAAGCAAAAACCTGTGAAACCAGACAAACAACAAAAGTAAACAACAGTCCTGATACATTATCGCTTTCAGCAACTTGTCACCGAGTACCCTAACTGCCTTTTCAGATAAAAGGGGAACTTGATGTATCTGCAAATCTATTTGATAACATTCAATCATATTGATATATACATATTATCTCAACGCATATATGCATAGTGGGAAAAAATGCTTTTCTTAGGAATATATTCAGTAGACAAAATGACTTGAACAAAAAGAAAAGTTTCACACTGTTATCAAAATGGTCATTTAAATGATAAAACAAGCAGGGAATTTGAAATTGGAATGATGATAACAACGCACTAACATAGGTCATGTTTGATTCCCAAGTACCGACGACAAAATAGATTGCTTTTATAAACACATGCACAGTTTGCTGGTGTTTTCTAAATTGTTTTTTACCTGTCTCCGAAACTCGTTGCCATCTGTTTCTCCAGTAACAAACACCTGACGAATGTAAGGCTCTCTTGACTTTGCTATGGGACCAATCACACAGCTGTTATGGGGAACCGTGCGCCAGCAAAGAACCTTGGAAAAAGAAATTACTTCCATCATTTCTAATTTCTTCTAAAATATGAAAAATCCTTGAATGTCCCTTTATTTTTCATGACATTAACTGAACCAAAGAACTTGAGGCTACTGTGAAGGTAAACCCCCATGAAAATTCAAATAGATACGAATTTTGAGCATTTTCTCTTTTTCACAGCAATTTTTGTGATTTTTGGATTTTGGTTAAAAGGGCTTATGAGGTCATTCAAATCTGTAAGCAATGCAGGCTGTATTTTGACGTTTTGCAAGATGAAAAAAACATGACATACGCAATCAATTAATTTTGTTTTAGAGAGAAAGAAAGAATGGAGTAAAAGGTACAAAAAAGATACCTTCAATTTGCACTCTGATGCTATTTCGCTAAAGAGCTTTTCGCACTGATGGGAGGTGTCCTTGTCCAAAAAGATCATCCCCGTGGCGTAATGGTTTAGCCCAGGGAGATTAACACCCTGCTCCTCTCTGCGGTGGCAAAAAATAAAAATTTGGACGAAAAAGAAGGAAACAAATTGGCCCGTGTCCTCTGTTTAACCTTGCATCCTTAAACTGCTGACAAAAGCAACTGACTGACAAAAAAAACAGGGGCAAACCTAGCTTTCAGGAAATGGGGAGCCATAATAGGGACGGTGTAAGGCATGTTGGAATATCCCTTCCCCCAACTATTGAAATCTACCATACTCCCCTCAATTCTCAGGTTTTACCAAAATAAACGTTCCATTTTCAACATTCCGGTCATTAATTTTAGTCCTATTTTATGAATATTGTTACGTCCCAACTATAGTTGCTATAGCTGGGAAATAACATCATTATCCCTAACTCCCTAGGGTGTGTGCAAAATCATTTTAAAATTGGAGGATTCAGGGCTGTTAGGGTTATTCAATCATTCAGCAACTGACTGAGGGTAGAGAGGCACTCTTCCCGCACCCCTCTATTCACTACTGCACAACTAATGCTACAATTGTCAACATGAAGGTTATTTGTGGTTCTCATATTCTTGGTTCAAAGAGACCAGCTCTAGATTAAAATAATGAAAAAGTCAAAATCTGCAATGGTGCCAACCTGAGAACACGGGCGTATAACTTGTGGGGGATGGCAGTCATGACACCAGCGCCGTCACCCGTGTCATTGTCACCGCTGCATGCCCCGCGATGCTTCATTCGACACAACATGGTCATAGCATCCTCAAGAATCTATCATATGAAATCCAGCACCGGGATCAATCAACACAGGACCAGAATTGCATTTCTACTTTGAATTCATTATACAAGCAGTCAGATGCAAGTCATCACAAGTTATACTGTAAGCCCTGTTCCAAAGTGACGTTACTCAAATAAAAAAATTGTTCGTTATCTATTAACTGTTAACAGATACGAAAAACATGTCATTTTTCATTTTTTCGCATTGTAAATAATAAAACTATATAAAGAAAATACAACAAACATATTCTCTCTTTAACATCTCCAATAAAAAGTCAACTCCTTTTCTCAAGTTCTCATTTTCTAACAAGAACCATAAACAGGAATCACAAATGCAAGCTAAATGCATTCAGCTGTGAAGTCTAGCCCCAACTAGGGACCCAATCGCTAAGAAAAAAATATAAAATATCAAAAATAAACATCCATTCTTACTTTTTTAGACTTGATGCCGTGTATGTTGACAATGAACCCCACCCCGCAGGCGTCTTTCTCCAGCAGTGGGTCGTACAGCCCCTGGGCCCGGGGAAGGCCTGTCTGAAGGTCTAGCTCCGGTAAGGGCGGACTGCCTGCCATGTTGACGATGGAAGTCAAAGTGCTTAATACGGTAGCTGGCGATGGAATAGCTATGGCTGCTGAGACTCCACTCTAAGCATTTAATCCTTTTCAAGACAAAAAGTAAATGTTACGATCAAGCATGCACAATTTCACAATATAATCAGGCAGGCCTACTGTAAAGCTTGCCATCGTGTGGCAACATCTTTGAATACCTTAGACAGAAAAAAGGCCCATGCAAATGATTCAGAGAAGCAAAATCCTTACCAGAATCGCCTACCATGCCTACTCCTACCCAGTTAAGTCTTTCACGGCATGATATAGGGCCTACTACCCAGGGTTTCCAGCTTGTCTAGACAAAATTGTGCACTCCATACGGTGATGTCATTAGGGAACACGATTTCTATGCGTGATCTGAGGGATACAGCCATGAGTGGCGAAGTTCAAGTCCCTTGGAATTCGACATGGTGTGAACAGTTCAACACGAAGCTGTTGCTCTAGTTTCTTTGCTGTCTGGGCAATTATCCCTTACTTCATACTTGACTGTGTCAAGGATGTGGCGACAAAGAACAATGTGTTATTCACGGGTCAACAGAATGCAGAAAGTATATTCATTGTCATTCGCTATCTCGGTTCAGGGCCCGCGTAGCACTCGTTCTCTGTCAACAATTTCGACCGCGCAAGGTCCAAAATCCCACCAAGAACTTACCCACATCACAGGCGAGTGTTCATGCAACGTCGATGATAAAATTTTCCCTCTTCCAAATATTTGCGACAGCACAGTATGGCTGATAAAACATTAGGGGCATGCTTTTATTGAACTCTTGTGGCCGCATCACGCTTCAACGGTACGCCGCTGCCATTACTAGGCTACTACTGACGGTGAGCGCGACAGAAATTATAAACACGTGCTTTGGACTACATAACCAAAACAAATGCACGCGCTCTCTTCACGCGTGCCATGCACGGTGCATGCAGGGGCCTCATCTAATATGAACCAATCAAAACGCTTCGCATAATGAACCCTGAAAATCTTTACCAATCATCATATCGTACACTGCGCAGGCTAAGCAATGTGGTCTATATTTGGAAAAAGCAATTCCAAATAAGGCGCAGAGGTACGGAGAATTTATGAATGAACGTAATAGTGTCATGCGCGGAGAAAGTGGGAGCTCGACGCGGGAATATCGGCACTAGGAACTGTTTTTATTTTTCCGGCAGCGACCGGACGACTTGGCCAAGCATTTTTGGACTGACAGTTCTTCTAATTTTGCAAGCTCGAAGCTCTTCACAGACATTGTACAAAGGTAAGGACGGTGCAAAGAAACTAATTATTATTGGAAACTGTTCGAACGAAAATAATCTATTTAAGCATGGAGGTAGAATCACATGGTTTAAGTGTTCCTCTAGTTTTCATCGAGGACTTGATGATAAAGAGGTCGATCGAGGCTTTGGCTTTCGAGATGCCCCTCGAAATATTTTGATACTTTTGGCAAAACTTGTTGTTTCACTTCTCTTTGACAAAATCCAATAAAAAATAGCATAATAAACAGATAGGTCGCGATTGGAAGACGGGAGCTAAATGTTCATTGCCAGTTGAGTTGTGACCATGGCCATGGACACACTAGTCCTATCCTGCCTGGCCTGATCACGCACTCACGACGTGTTGGGGTGGATGGAGTCCATGCATTATGTGTGCGTGTTTTATTTGGGGAAAATGTGTGCACATGTACGAAAGGACTTCTCATCAGAGAGAAATGCTTCGAGTATTCTGATGAATATTTCCCGGTAATTTTCCAGACGTGATTTGGATAAATTAACTGGTCTGTCTGACACAGTCGAATGCATTTTTCTCTACAGACCCTATTTTTGAGATGACAGAGGTGGACGTTCCATTTTACGGCTCTCATCTTAAGGTTCAGCATCTCCACCAATTCGACAACATGCCTGACGAGGATGAAGTCCGGAGCATCGCCGGTCCCTTCATCACCGGCCCTAATGATGATGATGCGGACTTGGAGGGCGAGATTGCCCGCTGTCAGGGCCTGGATCTTGAGGGACTATTCGGCGGGACCATCCCCAAGATACCCGATGCTTTTTACGCCAAAAATGACGGACTTAAAGCTGACGAAGCATCGTTTCCGGATTGCTCTTTGAGTGGAAAGGCGGAGTCTACGCAAGAAGTTGTGCACGTTCAAGGCAATGGTGTCCCAGTTTCCTACGAAGTTCGTGGCCTACAACAGCACGAAATGCCCGTGATCGGTACGAATGATTATCGCTGAGTCTGCAAATTTTGTTTTTGTTTTTAAAAATATACATCGTTTTCTCACAGCCCCGAAGTGTAATATGTTGCCATAATATATATGTATACGATACGTAGGGCCTGTGTCAAATGAAAAAGTCACATTATGGGGGGGGCTAAACGTTGAGAAAAGTAGACTTATAACTTAATTCCATGTGCATTTTACTTTGTATTTTTATTTCGAGAAAAGGGTTGACTTTGTTCAACTTGTTTGTAAAACCTTGGATGGATTAAGACTTTTTTTGGGCTGTGAATGTGATTCAGATTTAAATTGAAAATGTGTTTCGTTTTGTTGACAGGTACACACATAGATCCTCGCATCATGCCAGGCTTCAAGTATCGAGTCCGTATCCTCGGCAATGAGGCTACCGAGGTGACCCCAGCAGCTCCCCGCTACCAGTTCCGCGGTGAAGCGCTCCACCTTCTCCGCGTTGGACAAGGCTACGGCAAGCGGCTTACCTTCACGGCGGACAGCCTGAACGAGAACACCAACTACTTCTGGTCAGACAGTATTCCAACTGGCTACGGCTTCGCCATCGTCGCCGTGCACGCTGGGGATGAATTGGTGATGACCGATCTGGCCCGGCGGCCCATCGGCAACGGAACGGTGGAGGAGGCCAGCCCCTGTCAAGTCGAACTCGGCACCGAGACCTTAGTCGACCAGGACGCCGCCAGAAACCGAGAGACTATTGTCAAGAGAGTCTCGGTGATCATGAAAGTGCGGCTGCGGTACACCTGCGAGAGGCACGGGATACGGTCGATCCGAGCGGATGAGACGGTGATAGTCCGTGGAGTGGCCAGGGTCATCAAGCAGGCAGGACATAACAAGGCTTACACCAAGTGTATCGAGGAATTGGAACTTCCACATCTAGGAGAATGTCTACTCTACTTGCGCTAGCGCCGCAACAGTACAGATGAACAGTAATAAAGTTTAACCAAAAAGCAGCTGTGTATGTACGTTACTCCTTGCATCTACAATCCAAAGATCCTTTTCCAACCTTCCACATGCTGCCTGTTCATTTGTTTGTTCGATAAAGAGGTTTTATTACCATCTGCATGTAAATGATTTCTAAACTTGCCTGAGGTTAACCACGCACCTGTCGGCCGCTGGAATGTCACTCCGATGTGTTTTGTCTGGTCTCACAAAAATTCAAGTGTTGTAAGCTTGCTATACTGCAGCGAGCCCCCTCCAAGACGAGTTCATCACCCAGATGCAAAGTCACTTAAATGAAGTGTTTTTGTTGCGCTTGTACGCGTTGGCGTTGTGTCTGTTAAAGCTAGCCATTTTAATCCAAAACAAAACCTCTCCAAAACATCCCAAGCAGATCCAAAGTCATTCAAATGAAGTACTCGTACAGGTACATTTTGTATTGTATTCGCGCTTCGAATTTAATATTACATAACTTACCATCTTACCGGTAAGACAGCATTGATTTGAAAGCCGGGCTAACCTTTTAAAAAAGGGTGCATCTGAGAGAGTACATTCCTTGGTTTTCACGCTCATATTGGACATCGTAGCTGGGAATGTTAAGAAATAATTGGAAAACCAGAAAGACTTGTACGGAAACGTGCCCGCAAATAAAGAACAAACGTTGTTCAAGAATTTATCGTTCTTGACGCCCTAAAAATCCGTAACTCCCCAGGGTGCGTGCAATGATGGAAAATGGCACGGCAGGTTCACAAACTGTGGAGTGGCTATTGGCCGCAACATGAACGGCAGTTGTAGTTTTTCACCGTGTGTACCGAAGTGACATCCGAGCGAAACGAAATGTAAAGCATGTACTTGTATAAAGTTGAAATGGTTTTGGTTCCATTGTAATAATCGTTCATTTTGCTGCTTTTCAGAGTTATTTGGGTTAAAGTTTTATCAAAGTATGAACTTCTTAAATGGTCCACTTGCATTTTTCCCAAAACCTGGGTTTTAATGTTATTACCATCTAAATGAGCATAATTATATGTATATGCATTGTTTTTAGATTTCTCTGCCCGTCTCTCTCGCACAAATAAATTAATGAGGCATAATGTTAATATCGGAGTTGTATCGGTTTTTATGTGTGTGATTTGCCTGAACGTAACTTCTGTGGAATAAAAATGATGCAGGTATTTGTCAGGAATTTGCTGATGGTTCGTTTACTTGATTGTTTAGTCAAGAGTATTTTGTAACGGATTTTTTTTCCGATCGTAGGCCTAATAGTTATCGCTTTGCAATACCAAGTTTATTCTGACGAACTTTTCGACAGGGAGGAAGGGTCTGCGTTCAAATGACATGGGTGCACAGGTTAGTATGGAAGAGTACGCACGGTATTTTAACGGCCGCGGTGCGCATTAGACAAATCTGACGAGACGCCATTCTAAGGGGCCATCTGCGCTGACGCAGCTGTTTCAACCTGAGTGCGCGCGCGGAGGCACTTCAGCAATTGACTACTGCCTATTGGTCAAGGAGGAATTGCACGCGCGCGCACCGCCTGCGAGCGAACAGGATGGGCCCGAAGTAATGGCTTCTAATTTTGGTTGTCTATCCGCTCCCAGCGGAACAAAAGAGGGCGTGTTTTTGGTACTAACTGCATCCGGTTCGTAAGTGTGACGTCACTTCAGTTTAAACCACGCCTACTCTACACGTTCATTGCGCATAGGGTTACCATTTATGGGGAACCGGAAGTTAAAGTGCAACTTCTGCGAGGAGCCTGCGAATGGTGGCGCGTCCGCCTTTCTGACAAAGTCACGCGTTCTGCGTGTACACAGAGACCATAATAAGAGTGCATTCCACCAAATCGTTGTATTTCTGCGCGCGCTCATTAATATTTTGTGATCCCAGGGGGATTTTTACGATAAGACATGCCATAATCAGCAAGGATCATAGAACTATTTCTATAAATAATGAATTTGGGACTGATATATAGTTTGCAGTTCAGATTTTTTCTTTCACAAAAAGCCCCAAATTGCGGGCCTTATTTGGAAAAAGGAGGGCGGCTACATTCAGAAATGAACGCTTAGTTTTACTGCTATTTTTGGGGTATCTTCCCTGAAAGGCGAATTTTAAAAAGTTTCGTGGCTAATTCTCATGAAATTTAAACCCAAAAAAAATGATCTTCTGGACATAATCTTGAACCTCCAGTGAAAAAACGGAGGCCAACCGTTTTACGATCCCGAGAGTCAACAGACGGCGCTATTTCGGTCCAATTTTGCACAGTTTTCTATGGGCGCGTATTTGGTGTAGTGCAACCTGTAAGAATAAATTCGTTACGCGTACTCAGCGTGCTCCGCGTCAAACGCGCCATTATAAACGCGCACCTGCGCGGCAAGTACCAAAAAAACTGAATCTGCTTGCCCTGGAGGAGTTAGTGACTACGAGTTCTGGAAGTAATCTCTTGGTATACAGTAGTAAAAAGCAGTCAATATTTTTATTTATAAAAGCTCAACACAGCGAGTAGTGGAGACAGTTGAGGGCGCTACTTAGAAATTGCATTCGTGCACCCCTTTTGAAATTGAGCGTGTACTTTCGGAACGACACAAGTTTCTGGCCCCAATATATTTGGATGGATGGAAACCACTCTACAATTTACGTAGTTACGGTTATCAAGGGCTCTCCGGAAATTACTACAATCCTTGAATATTTTAATTTCTTTTTTCAATATATTTCTTTATATCTTTCATTTTATTTCAAATTAGCTTAATATTTTTAAAGAATATCTTATTTATTTTTAATTCCCAGTGAGACGCGGGGTGACAGGTCCTTCTGGCCATAGTGAGTCTCCTTGCTTGTCTCCCCTATGCCTGTCTCGCTGGGGGTATGTTTTTATTTCTGGCATGAATAAATCGTAATAAAAATAAAAATAACAAAATGGTTGGAACACCTTGTGGGAAGCACGTTGAAAAAATCCCCCTCTCCCCCATTCAATGTTGCGGTCATTTATCGGACCAAAGTTCGACCCAGCTTACCCAATGAGAAACAACATTGACAGGGGGCGAGGGGAAGCATGTTCCAACGACATCTGTCCAAGATTGAACGACACAAGCTACTGGCCCCAATATATTGGGATGAATGGAAACCAGTCTACAATTTACGTAGCATTGGTTACCAAGGGCTCTCCGAAAATTGCTGGTTTCCGATTGTGGTGGTGTCGCTGCTTTGTTGACGAACACTTTGTAAAAGCTTAATAAATAGAACTTCTGCATCAAAGTCGGAGACTGTTGTATGAAAATACATTAAGCCCAACTTCAAATGAATCATTTCAAGATTTTTTTTATTAATACAATTATAATACACTCTTGTTAATATCTTTTCAGACGTCATTCAATATAACATTAATTTCCAAACTAAATGTACAGTAAGGACAAGATTACTCAATGCGTTTGTGAAATGAAGTCCAAATACACTCCAAAACCGTGATTTGAGTTCAGATATTACCTTAAAATAAGTGACAACCAACTTTCAGCGTGTAAAGCTAGGTGACTACAAACAAAATGAGA
Source organism: Acanthaster planci (assembly GCF_054643075.1). NCBI lineage: Eukaryota > Metazoa > Echinodermata > Asteroidea > Valvatida > Acanthasteridae > Acanthaster > Acanthaster planci. The sequence goes on from NC_141791.1 coordinate 13,620,747, forward strand.
GCGCGCAGACCACACACGTAGTTACAAATGTCGATGTTGATTGGTTGGTGTCGACAACTACAAACCAATGAGAAGCACGGCATGTTAAACAGTGCTGTTTAAGAGCCAACGACGTTGCGCGCGAGGGACGCATGCGCTGCACGCTAACGCTGATTTTGTCAAGGCAGCCAATGAGATTATCGGTCATGGAATCGAAAGAAAATTAAAAAGCAGACGACAGTAGCAGGGAAAGGACTGGAAAGAGGGAAATGCTCATGCTTAACTGCCTCTGTGGATCTCTGACATTCGTCGATATAGTGGACATACTTTTACACCCCCTTACGAAAATATGCTGCCATCGCTGAACAAAATCTAAAGATATCAAAATCCACTCTTTTTCTCCTCTCTTTTTTGAAAGCAAAGTGCAACGGCTTACATACAAAAATGTATCTGGTACACAAACATGAGAACACACAGGAGACAAAGGAATCTCGCAGAAAACGAGACTTTGTACGTAATAAAGAAAACACTGAAACGGTATTAGTAAACACCAACAATTTTGCCTGCGTCCATCGCCCTGTCCTGAGGCAATCATTAACCCTAACCCTCCTCAATCCTTCACCTGTTGGAGGACTGAGGAGTGTTAGGGTTAATTTCTCTCCGGGGAGAATTTTGTTCCACCGGTGACCAGGGCGCAAACTTCCATTTGCGTGCGAAGTGGGCACACGCATGCATTGTGAGAACTAAGCTTTCAAAAATTCCGTCACAGTACATGCCCATATATTTGATGCAAGCGTTGGCGCGATTTTGGACAGAGTAACAGGCACAAGCGAAACAAAATTAAAAATATACGAAGAAGAAGTTGGTCGAGTGAAACAAATTTAAGTGTGACGAAAAAGCACCAACGATGATGAATTGTAATCCATGAGCAACAACAATGCAAACAAATATGATCCACACTTTAAACAAAAAAACCGACTGAGCAACGAACGGCAATTTTAAAGAAAAAAAAGATATCTTTCCAGTTCGATCTTCAGGGTGAATGGGAAGAATTGTTTCAAAACTTGTCGGCCATTTTACCAGTTATGAGGTAATTTAAAAAAAATACACAATTTAATGAGATTCAAATCAAGGCGCACACATTGTTTCTACAGATAAGTTGTCCCTGTAAATTCTTTCGGAACTACTTTCCTATTTTCCGTCAAAATTGGATTGGAAACCATTATTTCAACCCATCAAGATTCTTCTTTTACATCTGATGCTTTACATCTTCGCTGAAAAAGACAATGAAGTTGTCAAACTGCATAATAGAAAAATTGAACGTCAAAATGGGTTGCAATATTTTGATACACTTGTGATAAAACGTAGCCTGTAAATCTCATTGAATAGTCCAATATTATGTTGGAAAATAACAAGGTAGCTAGGTACATGGAGACATGCAAGAACTCTTCTTCTTGAAAATTTAACTCGGCCGATAAATCGGGAAATAGTTTTAAGTAACTTAAAACTTTTCCCATTAATAAACACAATGTACAAAAAACAGAACAATCTTGGTTAATCATGTTTAATGTGTTAATTACAATCAATATGTACATTAAATTGAGAACCGTTTACTTTTATCATGTCATGCAACGTAAGCAATGATTGGGCGGAAATGGCATTCAACAATGTTCTACATATTTATGTTAATACTCAAAACTTGTTTACTTACTTGGAAGTATGTACAGTAAAATATCTAAAGGGAAAAATGAAACCTCCATTAATACATGCAATAAAAATACACCGAGGCAACGTCTGGGTCAAAGTTGCGACGCATGAAGTGTGCCCTCTAGGATCCAATCAAGCAGACCCAGCATAATTACTTATAGAGCAACAACGTCTGGGAAAAAAAAGTCAAAATTGATTTGAAAGACTCCGTCTTAAAACTTCAAAAAAAGGGGACCTTTTTAAAATCCATATCAGAAATCGAAACAAGAGGAGCACATAAAAATTTCTGGAGCCAATGCTGTCACGAAATTGGAAGAAACAATTTTCCCTTACCAGCCAGTGCATAAAATGAGAAGTTTTAAAAGAAGAGACAAGACCTACACTTTAAAACTTGCATCCTGTTCAAATATAAGATGTCTCCTGACCTATAAACAAGATTAGTTCATAACTTAATTTTTCCTTTTTAATTCACAATGTAGTTAAAACCCACAGATTTTTCTGTGTGCAGCTGCTAACATCATTTATAATATTTTTAGGGGTACAATTCTTAAATTGTACACGAAAATAAATTTATGATACAAATGCATCAAAATTATAGCCCGTCCACTTTAAGGGATGGGGCTTTCAAAAAAGTCTGATATATTTATATTTTCATTTCAATAATCCACTTCACAGTTCTCGCATTTTTTAAAGCCTTTATCATAGTCACCAGTGGATGGCCTCATTCAAACTTTTTTGCAGAAATAATCTATGAAACCTTTGGCTGCCGTGAACAGCGATGGTCTGGTATAACGCTGAAGCTTGAAACACTTGATAATGGTCAAATCGCAAAGCGTACGTTTTGACAATGTCCTTTCTTTTTTCTTTCTTTCCTCATCGCATTTTCGAATATTGGACACCAAAAATATTTCTGTGTATAATACTGTCACGGTTAACACCTACAGGAGAATTTGGTCTTAACAACAGAACAAATATGTCCCAAGCCCGATGAAATTTAAATTTCTGACCATTCTAATTTCTGCCCGGACAAAAGAGAGGTTCCTCGGCAGAAATTTTCCCCAAGGGAATTAATACAACCCCCCCCCAAAAAAAGAGCAAAGGGCACTGTAAAATTGAACCTAGGAAACCAAGGCAGGTGATCAGTTTATTTAAAGGGCTGAATATAATCAAATTTTAGTTCCATCTTGAATTTGATGGGTTTATGACGGGGCCCACTGCAAGAAAATTTCACATACTTTCTCATCAAATAGAACAAGCAAGCCCCATTCTCTGGTGTGAGAACATGGATCGTTCCGTATTTGATGGAGCCACGCTGATGATAGGACAAGAACGGATCTCTTCCAGTTTACAAACAGAGAGTCAATTCTAAAGTTTCAGTGACAGGAGGGATCAGGGAAAAGAGGGAAAAACTCACTCCACTTTTTGTATGCCTTTCACCCACTCGAAAGCATCCAACAAACAATTCGAAAATTACAAATTGATTCAAATTCCAAATCCTTCATTTCTCATTCTCTCTGCTCTTTAAACTGAAACCACAGGTCCGTAACCATTTTTTATAGCACTGAATGTCTCACTCCAGGCTTAACCAGCTTGAGTGTGAGCAAGGTTCAGAGAGTTTGATTTAAAAATCCACCCCTCAATCCTTCAAACACTCAAGGAGTCCCAAGGATTCTCCGGGCCATATACAAAGAGGCTTGGTGAGAGCTGCATATCACTTTTTAAGTGGTTCAGGTTTGTCAGTCTTTTTTATTGCATCCGAAAGAGGGGATTAAAAAACAAATGTCCTAAAGATATTTTGATCAGGGCACACCGTTCAGGTACAGCTGCTCTGGGGTGGTTGTCACGTCGAGGCAGTCTGGCACGTAGTTCAGCGGCTGCTGTTGCTGCAACAGTTGATACTGCTGTTGCCGCTGCAGCAATTGTTGCTGTTGTTGTCGCTGCAGCAATTGTCGCTGTTGTTGTCGCTGCAGCAATTGTCGCTGTTGTTGTCGCTGCAGCAATTGTCGCTGCTGTTGTCGCTGCAGCAGTTGTCGCTGCTGTTGCCGCTGCAGCAGTTGTCGCTGCTGTTGTTGCTGCTGGCGCTGCTGTTGTTGCAGCTGCTGCAGGTTGGGTTGCCTGTTGTTGGAAGGCCAGTGAAGGGTCTGGATAGTTCCCCTGCAGGTAAACAAGAGGTGCCACGCTGGTCAGTCCCACGATACAGGCAATTCACAATAACAGTGCGCCACCAAGAGGTTGCTATGGACCGGCCCTTTTTCAAGTTTACGGACACCACCCCACCTCAAAAAATGGCCTACTTGCCGTGATTTGCATTTGAGCTAATGTCATCAAGGAAATAAGTGATTGATCGGGATTTTCCGTTCCTCACCAAACTCCACCATTTTATGTTATTTAGCCCATACATCATACACTTCCAAATCTTTACCCCAGACAAAAAACAGTAGCACAATTCAATTGCATCCTGTGCAGCGCATCGGACACAAGGAACTTTTGACACTATCCCACAATGCACTGCAAAAAAGACCTCTCCACTGCAACCTCTTGGTGGTGCATGGCATTTAAGCTTGACAGGTTTGCTGTCTCACACAGCCAAATGTCACAGAGAGCAACTCATTTACCTTCATGCATGTATGAGAGGTTCCACAGGGACAGTGGATTTACCACGACAGAGTGTTTCTTTTCATGAGTCTTGGCACATCCACAGAAGGAACAAACAGTGTCCACTGTGAATTTTGCATGTTTTGTGTGGTAGTTGGGGTAATCTTGCCATAACATCGTGTAGGAATTATCTGTTTCGTCCATTGGTCCTCTGAAAAGAACTGGTGAACTTTACATTTGGGGAGTGGCATACTGCCTGCAATGTTGCATTCAACGATTCATTTCAGAACTTCACCAATGCATGAAGGAGATATCTCCAACAAAGCTACGATTCAGAATTTGAAGCCATTACTGTGGTGGTACAACGCTCACACCAAGGAAGTGCATGCATATCTAATTCCTCTTTGACCAGAAAGGTGCTGGTACTTATGAAAATAAACAAGAGTGGAGTCCACGTAGTGCTAATGTAACTTGACCAAAAATGTCGATTGTGCATTCCATGCTGGACTGGATGTTTCTGGGTGAGAATCCACATGTGCATAGGTAAGTATTCTCACGTGGTGCCCCCAAGCTATCTCGAGCTTGTATTCCTTAAAAAGACGAGGGGCACTCCCTGTGGAATTATCCTTGCATTAAAAAAGTTTCAGGTTGTCAAGACAAAATGACACTGGTACTTACACTCATGTTTTCAAACTCTTGCTGCACCATGAAGGCCTCTGGGCTTGAATTCAGGCCAGTGTTGAAGTCTCCATTGGGTGTTAGAAGGTCTTGACTGGTGTCAGGAAAGGCATCGTATCCGTTCACCTGACCAGGGAAACCATTCTCTAACGGTTCGATGACAGTTCCTGGATAGGCAGACTGGGGTATGTGCTGATTGATCAACGTACCGTCAAGTTGTTGCTGCTGGTTGGGTTTGAGGATCGGCTCACATTTGACAAAGTTCTGCTCTGTGAGACTCTCTTGGATCAGTGCTTGCTGGGACATGTTGAACTGGTTCAAGGTGTCGGTGTCGGGTGCATAGGCCTGTCGCGGGCTGCTCATGTTGTGGGGCTGGTGATACTGTGGAAGCTGCTGCGGCGACTGCTGTTTGGCGAGGGTGTGGTGGTTGGGGTTTCGCTGGGTCAACGGGCTCGTGGGTGTGAAACTGCCAAGCTGAGAGAAGCCGTTCATATTGGAAGGGAGATTGTTCTGTTTGCCGAGGGAAGCTGTACAGGCCAGAAATTGCTCGTCGGTTAACGGGTACTTGATGTCAGGGGGGCTGCTGATGTTTTGCTCGGTGGGCCAGTTGGTTCTGAGGGTGCCGTCATTGTCGATGCTGCTACATGGACTGGATGAAGAGGTGGTGCTCATGCTCTCCTGACGCCGGTCCAGACCCAACGACTCCTCGCTCATGCTGCTGAAGTCCAGCACCGTGTTTGGGTCCTGCCTGCAGTCAAAGACATTGGTTTGATCGGGGGCAGGGGCGGGAGGCACTCGTGGGGAGTTCATCCCCTGGGGGTTGGGGTGGGGGGCAGGGACCTGCTGCCAAGCACACGTGGACAGAGAGGGACTCTCCTGGGGGAAGGCTGACTGCTGCATGGGCCTCACCGTGCCGGTCTGGGGTTCACTTCCCAGACTGCTGTTTGAGAGACCACTCAAGTCCGTTGGAAGGTTTTGACAGGGAGTAAGCGAGGGGATGAGATCGTCAATGGTAATGGGAGCAAGGGAATCACTGAAAGAGGGGATTGCTTCGTCAGTGCCTATCAAGTCCAGAGGGTTGGTCTGGAGAGGGTGGGGTGAGGGAAGCCTGTTGACTGGAGACAGGAGGGTGAGAGAGTGTGGCGGTTGTGGAGGTACTTCTTGGTGCATTGGAGCTGGATGGGGAAGCAGTGTCAGAGACAGGATTACTGGTGTTAGCAATGCTCTGTTGATTGGGATAGGGATTTGAGGAAGCACCTGATCTGCTGCTAGGAGGCACAGTGAATGCCAGGGCACAGCTTTCACTGAAATCCTCATCCACCGACTGAGGGGATGTCTTCAAAACTATCCAGTCTGTGTCAAAATCCAGCTGCTCTGAGTTATCAGCGTCTGCAGGGTTGAAGCTCTGGGGATGGGAACTTGTAACTGGTGGATAAGCAGATGAGTGGCAATCCGCCGTGTTAGTCAGGGTGTTGGCCATGCTGGGGAAAGCGGTGGAGGTGGTGGTGGGCTGTGTCACTGCTGTTGTTTGCAGGACGTCGTTTCTGGCTGCCGAACCTCTTTCGGCCATGGCCCTGGCATTAGCCTCCTCCCTCATGCTGACTTTCTGGAAGGCCTGCGTGAATTTCCGCAATTCCTGCTTCAGAATCTCCCGCTGCGTCATCGGTTGGGATGGCTGGGCCTGTGTGGGGTGCGACTGTGCTACCTGCGCTGGTGGCCGGGACACCGACGAGGACGCCATGGACGGTAGTCTGGACATCGGGTTAAAGTCGAAAGATCCGCTGGCCGGGTTGACGGTGACATTTGGAGGTGGGGTGCCGTGGGAGGGCTTGGTGAGTTGCCTCCTGGCCACCAGCTTGGGTCGGCGCTCCAGCTGTCGTGAGGCGGGGCTTGACAGCCCAGGGAGATCCACGCCGGCCGGCATCTGGGGCACGCCGCCCTCGAAGCCAGGCGGGGGTCTGCCTGGCGGGAAACCATTAGGCGGTGGGAAGCCCCTCGGCGGTCCATCTCCCGGAAAGGGAGGGAAACCGGGTGGGGGACCATCCCCGGGGAAGGGAGGAAAACCAGGGGGCATACTTCCTGCAGGGAATGGAGGAGGACCTTCACCGCCGAATGGTGGGAAGCCGGCTGGGAATTTGGCTCGTCCCTCAAGAATAGCTTCAAAGAAATCAAACATAAAGTACGGTCAACTAAATACCTGAACGGTCCTTTTCTATTAAACAAAAGCAACTCCTGCCATCTTGTCTGGATCCATGAAGAATAATATTGCAGCTTATCGTGTAAAATACCACCACCATTATTATAAAATAAAGAACAGAGAAGCAAAGTCAAACATAAATAGCTATTCTTGGAAGTTTCTGTCATTCAATTTTGAATTACTGGTCCTTTTCTATAATCACAAGGGCAGTAACGACCCACCCAGACGGACAGACACAAAGGCCAAAAGACAAACAATACAAGTGGTCTAATTCGGTTGGCTCACCTTTTGGGATTGGTATAGGTGGGTAGGGTGGGTTACAGCCATATAACTCGGCCTTGCCACTGAAAGGAAACTTGAAGGGCTCGCCCCGAGCATTGAGATGCTGCTCTCCTTCCTCATCACTGGGATAAAAAAATGACAGAAAATATCTTATTCTGCATTCCAAGGGAACAGAGATGATATCAATAACCCTGAGAGTCCTGATTACTCCATCAGTGGGTGGATTTTGGAGTGCTGGGTTGATATTTTTACAAACTGGTGAAAACTTCATTATCCGACACATGTTCGGGCTTCAGAGCCAAATTCTTGCTTGTCAATTAGAACACATGCTGGCCTCTAAATTTTGCTCTTCCACAGGGGTGACCACAAAGATCCACCCATTGGGGCATACCCAGTGGCCCCCCTTATTGAGCATTGCTTTTGATATTTTTCCCCCCAGCACCATGTTGAATAAGCCTGAAGCTGCATTCGCTTCAGAATTTGCCCTCTCCCAACACCAAACGCTGGATATGCATGAAGTTTAAAGAGCAAAGCAAAACTACTATTGAGTTATCATTGAGTCATGGAGTTCCCTCCATTTTGGTTTGAGAACTACTCTGCCAACGTCCAATACTTCGGGGAGCAAAGTATCAACAATCCACCCTCAACGTTAATATTAGTGTATAGCTTGCTTTACTATGAAACTATAAACAACTTAGAGCACACAAAACACAGTAGAGGCTGCATGAGCAGTTGCCGTAATGGCTGCGCATTGTTCCCGTCCTTTAAAACCCTGAGATCTGTTCTGCACATGAATCGGCAGACAGGACATAATTTCAAAGCAGGTTCTTGCGTTTTGGGGTAACAACAAAAAATTGTAGCCTCCACAGAAATGCTGTCAGTGCAGCTGCAACTCACCGACTCCTTTCTAGCACTGCCTGCTTTGCTACATGAACAGCCGGAAAATTTTGACAGTTTATCGCAAGGCCGAGTGTAGTTTCTTACTCTTTGAACATTCAAAGCAAACTAAAACTGGCCTTCATTTCCAACTCACTGTTAAGTTATATAGCGCCCTCTGTAAACAATGGGTAGGACCACTAGTATTTACTGAACCGAATGCCTTTACCTCATTGGCCGGTGTGTCGACACAAGGTAGTCCGGTTTGCCACTCTTGTAGATGACCCGACCTTTGGCCTGTACCCACAGCCACTTGGAGCTTTTGCTCAGCAGACGGAAGTAAATGAAGCCAGACTCTCCTTTCCGCACCACTGTGATTTGCAAGGAAAAAAAACACTAAAAACTAAGAACGACGAGAGTGTTAGCAATCTGCACCTTTAAAAATGGATGAAAAGATGAGCACATAGAGGGATTGTACCTCTATGGTTGCCTTTGGGGTTCAATTGTACAACTTAAGAAAAGACCACAAAAGAAACAAGATGTTCATAGAATTAGTGTCTTATCTTAGTTACTGTAGACGCTGAAGTTCACAAGATGTGTTTACAATCTTCACATTTTTGTCCTCACAAACCGCCTGCTGCTATTTTCATTCAAAGACAATCATTTCAGTTTGCTTGATCAAAAGACACCCTCGTTTCTCATGGAATTTCTAAAGTATCTCTGTTCCATCGTAATTCAGGCTAAGGCTGATTTAATTTAAATAATTCATGATTTGAATGTTCGCCCTTCACTCATCGAATATCCGAATATTTGTTTGTATTGACTGGCAGATTGTTGATAAACAAACCATATACAAAATCAGTTGCAATAATAAACACATTTGTGCATTATGATCAATGTTATAGCTTCTCACACCAAGGAATATCTCTAGCCCTTATTCAGCAAGATTTAAGAGATAAACAATACTTCTTGCCCTGTTGAAAATTCCTATTCATTTTAAAGTTTTTAATGAATAATTTACTTTTTGAATCGTCATAAGGTTTCTGTCACTTTTCATTTGAATCTGCTTGAACCAAGCCTCCACAGTGCAATTTTTCTCATTGAAAACAAACAAAAATTCTCCATTTTCACGAATGTTGCATTCGAATATTCAAATTTAGAAAATATATTCAACAAATATTTGATAATCGATGGAATAGTCAGATATTCAGCACAGCCCTAGTTCAGAAGGCAATAGTGAAAGCAATGCCGCAGCTGACTTCAGTAAAGACCATAACGTGACTAAACTGAAAAGTGCAGCACACAGACTGTGCGCCGACCAGTGATGCTCAGAGGTGAAGCATAGTGAGATGATGAAATTCTGAGCTAGACATAGGGTATGTTCCTAATTTGGTTTTTTTTTTTGGGTGGGGGAAAGGGGGAAGGGGAGGGGATAATAATGTCACGACATGAGACATCAACTGAGGCAGACAGTATCATCCCATCTATAAATCGAATTAACTCCAATTCTGAGCAACTGGACAAACAAGTAACTTTCCGCAGCTGACTTAAAATGATGTTTTCCGGTGCGACATATGCCTATTCAATCAGCGTAGCGCACGACTTGTCATAAACAATGCCTCCAGTTGCCGCGTGTGACAGATCAGCAATGCGTGCCATGGCATTACACTGGTCTCCTCCACGGTCTACTGCTTCTTCTGTGATTGCGGTGGGCACCGGTGGGAAATAAGGGAAAGGGCAGTAAACGCAAATTTGCTGAAGTATGAAGCTGGTGGATGTTGTCTGCATGCCCAGGATTGTGTCAGCTGGAACTGTCATAAATGTTGGCTTCTCATGCTTCAAAATGTGTTCAACCCATCGCTGGATGTTGTTTGTGCCTTTTTTTTGGGGGGGGGGTTGGGGTAGGGGTAAGGGGCAAGTGTCTGTTTGTCTCATTATCAGCAATGATGCATGAGAATAGTGCAGGAAGGCTTGAACTAAGACTGCTGTAGTTATGAGGAGAGCATTTTATTCTCTGAATTTGGAATTCAGAAATGGTCTTAAGTACATCGATATGAAATGTCCACAGTGACGAGCCATTTATGATGACCACGACAAACGGGTCAAGGAAAAGGGTAAACATTTATTGGCCGCATTCTACAGATGAGCGAAACCTGTGCCATTCAACCACTTAAACTAATGCTGACGTACGTGTTCAAAGTCATCACATGCTGCTTCTGAAACATCTTGCGAGAGAATGACAGAAGCAGTCTGAGTCAGACCTGCCAATCACGGAGGTCTTCCACTTCAGTGCAGTAAGGCAATGGCAGGGGGCAGGGGGTGTCTATGGTGCCTGGTGGGGGTGCCAGAACAATAGGAAGTGCCTGACAAGGAACATTCGTCATCCTACGGTACCCTCCAAGAATTACACTTGAGAGATTTCTGGAATTTACTCAAACAGGAAGAATTCAAAGGTATAATTATCAGTAGCAAATTGAAGGATTTTACAAAAGGGAAATTTGGTCAAGATATCAACCAGGAAAGATGGTCTGTTTTTTTTTTAGTACACAATAACAAAGGAAATCCCCCACAAGAATGCACCTGAGGGGGGCAGGTGTGTGTGCCAGCTTATTAAGATACACTCATATTTCAGTGTGAAATTTCACAAAAGCTTGTAGACCGATACCCGCGATCATTATGATCTGTGCTCACTACAAGTAACAAGGAAGGAATATGGATAGCGTGCCAGCGCGGGATACCAACTGGACTGTACATGTTGTGAAGCAGGTAATGAAACATGGCATTATGGCGCGGTGGCACGACATGTCACGTCAACTGTTACACTCCGTTCCACGCCTTGGCAGATTAGATTAACATGGGTGTCACACTGCCATGTGGTCTTCCACAGGAAGAGCACTTCCACTCTATGAGCCAGGGACTTTTTTGGGCCTTCCTTTCTGGATTTCGCTATTAAAAATAAAGCCTTATGCTCACTAACTGTTCTTACAGCTTGACAATATCAATCCATTCCTCGATCACAGAAATTTCCTTGGAAGTTTCATGACTCTAGCTAACAATTCTGTCCAAATAAGGCTCTCCATAAAGATCAGAACTTGATTAGACAGCACCAGGACTCCACCTGGCGCTGGGTTGATTACCAAAGATGAATAAGCTCCGTTTTCTCCAGTGCATATGTGACACTTTTGATGAAGAGTTTTTCCATAGGAAGGGTTATCCTATCAACTTTGGTTGGTACTTATCCCATGTTGCCAAGATGATAAGGGCTCCTCTTTCACCGGGCTGGATATTATCTTCCTGGACCACCCTGGTGGGAATTCTTTAACTCAGTGATTAACCGTTTATTTTGATTGCCAGCTTCCTCTTCTGAAAAATGCTTGCAACACCGCAACCTGTCACATTTGGCTAAAGGGCCTTGTTAACTTATCAAACCCACAGCGCTTGAGGATTTGGTCAGGTTGGGGAATGGAGGAAGTTAGGACAGTGGTGGTCAGTCAAGACTTATGAGGCATGACCCCGACTGGAGGTCAGGCACATGTCAAGTGTGACCAACAGCTGGTGTTGATGGACAAAATAAGTGCCCTTCTCATTGACAGACGGAATTTCTGTTTCTTAATGAACGGGCAGACAGAGTTGATTGGATTGCCTTGCCAGTCAATCTGACCTCCATTTAAGTCCGACTGGTCTAGTTCAGTTGTTGGCGGTGCGGGTGGCAACATGGTTATTGGTGGGCTTGACAAACACTCATTAGTTCCAGTCTGTCAATGCGATTCTTACTACACTGAATGACACTCGAAGTCTAAGACTAGGCCGGGCTTAGTCTTATAGTTTAAAGGGGAGGAAATGGGATGAACAGGTTCTCAATTCCACAAAACAAACTGCAGCTCCTGACATCATCCAAAAAGTGTCAAGATTTCTAGTTCATAAACCGACCACCAGAAGAGGAAGGGCCGCGGAGTCTTGTTGGAAATCTCCTATGAGCAAACTGTCACATGGGCTTGGTACCAGATTTGTCATTCCAGATTTTCAAGGGCAACAGATTTCACTGGCCGGGGACTGGCCAACGTGTGGCAAACTCTAGAAGGTGCACTATTGTGACTCGCTTGTACTGAAGAAGCAGAGAAACAGATCTTACATTATCTTGTTTTTTCCACTGAAATTGGACAGTTTATTCATACTAAGGGCTCGTGTATTTCAGCATATAGGTAACTGGACAAAGCCAACTTTTGTGTTTGATTACAAAGAAACAGTTCAACAAGATAAACTAATAACCCCAGCAGTCAGCGGTGGGTCCTTCAGTCATCACACTGTATTTCATGTCTTGAACTTTGGGGCCAAAAGCCTTCTGGATCGATTTTTTAAAATCAATTTAAATAACAAAATCTTGATTTAAATCCAAAAGGGTGATTTTTTTTGTTTAAAACAAAATCACAATTTTTATCAACCCAGTCCAAGCGAGGCCAAGAGGTCCCCAAAGTGCCAGTACCGATGTCCCTCCCCCTTTGATAAGCAGACAAGACACAGGATTACTTGGAGGTTTCTGGCACGATACCCTATACGTCACTGCTAATCAACGGTGCCAACTGAAAAAGGAACACACTCATTGCCAGTGGGTCTCTCGTCATCCGGGCGAGGTGTTGCAAGATGTCTGGTGCCCTGTCTCTCCACAAACTTCTCTCTATCTGCCCCATCTGGTAAAACATTTTTTTGTTTTTATTCTCCCAGGGTCCAGATGGGATTTTCATAAATGTCACCAGACTATCAGACTTTTGGCATTTCATAATTGAGTAATCAGAACGAACTTCCAGCGAATCAAAAAAAAAAAAAAAAAAAACTGTTAACTTTCTGAGGCTGATGGATGGTCGCGTGACTTGTCCTCTCAGAGATCTAATGTAAGTTGACAATAAGGATGAAAACCACACGTTAACATCTACCCTAATGTTTTTCATCTATGTTATGTCTTTACCACATTTGCAGAGGAATGGGCATGCGTTATTACCTCCAACTAGCCTGATGTTTTTGACACTAGCTGCACAGACTTGTTTCAGACAACAAATTTACAATAAGGCTTCTTTCCCTTCTTCTGGGAGACAGTCATCCTTGAATGCCCACCAGGTGATCTGTGACCTTCAGTCGGAGGACAGACTGCCCACAAGTTACATTATGCAGACCACTCTACTAGTTTGGCATCACTGGAAGTCGACAAAGAGCAGTGCTTTGAACTGTCATCACTTATGGAACTCAAGTTGAAACAAGCGGTATTAACAATTGTCATGCTTTTATCATGGCTGTTGGTGGTAGGTAATTGGCTTAGTGTTAATATGCAACACTGACCAGTTTTTCAGAGGTAGGGTAAGATGAGTTGATTTCTCAAGAAATCTCATTTCTTGAGAAAAAAAATGGGCAAACTTTGAGATACTAACCAAGTTCTGGTTACGGCATCTTGGGTCCCTTCCATTTTTCCATTTGATTTGTACATGTTACAGTTTTTACTCAAAACAGCGAGTCAAGGTACTGGGAGAATTTCATTTAAAATTGCACCAGCAATCGAAACAATCAATGTAGAGATCAAAGAACTTGGGATTTCTTTCCGTTGAATGTCTCTCAAATTGGACAAATGAGCATGGGGGAGGGGGAGGTATATGAATAAACAGAGCTTAATACATCGGCATTTGGAAGTAACTTGACACCTAGAGGATATCAACGGCTTAAGTGTGTCTTCCAAGATGAAAAGAAAGATTGAAGCCACATCGGAAGGAAACTGACTAACAGGGAACCCGGCACAGGATGGATATCATTTGTAGCGTGTTAGATGGCTGCCTGAAATTAAAGTTGAAGTGTTGTTACACCGGGCCAGGCCACCGCGGAAACGGGATCGTCTTGGAGATGAACAAATTTCGGATCTCAGTCATGTGGCAGCCGTGATGGATGAAAACTTCTGGAACAGGTCAAAACGAGGGGAGGGAAACGGCAAAGATGCGATGCCGGAAGGATTTAAAGGACAGACGCAAAGACATGTGACAATGGAAAGGGAATGGTCACAGGATAAGGAAGGAATAAATGTTCAGGAGCGATTTCAACAGTGAAATTTTGAAGATTGGGAAAGCTTCCAGGCAAACAAAAGATATAAGCTTTGCTTTTGAATTTGACGTGATGTTGAGGTTGGAAAGAGGTCAGACTGGATCGGAGGGGGTGTGCAAATATTTCAGGGTTTACAAATTATTGTGTCTGTTCTGTGATGGCTAGGTTAACCTGGAAAACCATTAGCATTCGGATATTTTCATGCACAGGTAACCCGGTGGAGAGTGGCACGTGGTGGTAAGCCACCTCGTTCATGGACACAACAGTAGGTGGATTCTAACCCCCGAACCCCTTGAGACTCACAAAGCTTGCCACTAAAACCCCATGTGTTCTGAAATGTGAACGCCAAATATCACATACTACACAGGAAATGAATAAAGTGGGGGGGAGGGTGTTGTGTGAATGTCAAAATGTTTGGCATCGGCCAAAAAGTGACTGAAGCACGTATATGTGACGACCGGGGGAGATACCAGCAGTCTCAGGATGGCTTTTCCCGTATCAGCAACAGGCCATAAGTGAGTAAACATGGACAGTGCCGTAGGTTCATCAACCTGACATTTAGGGCGGCAGACTGTCGACTGAGTCAGTCCCACATGGGAGAAGGAAGGGTAGGAGGGGGGGTACAAAACGGTGACACAATCCTGCCGTGTCATCTCGCCCATGTCGGCCTTTCTTCCTTTTTTTTCTTCTCGACCGATAACTGGTCTCGGCAGCTTGATTTTTGTATTTCCTGCCGGTGACTTGTTTTAGCACTTGTGGTCTCAAATGTAACTGCTTTTTAAGACTTTTGGGTGGGTGTGTAGAGCGAGTTGCCAATGACAAATCAACTGAGCCGTGAAGAAACTCCCACAAATGGTTTCATACTTTTTAGGTCAACCATAATCATTCTTTTTACAGCACAATGAACGACCAAATCGTCCCTCTTTAAAGTTTAGCTACAAATGCGTCCAGCAGTAATGGCTTTACCTAGTGACAACGGTGGGTTGTTTTCCATTTAAGATTACACAATTCACCTTTGGTATTTCACTGACCTAAACTATTCAGACCTTTACATTCTGAACAGTATAGGGGTGTGTTTCTCCGTCTGTAAGCAGACGCAATGAATGGTCCTGACCTGTGTAACTTCCAGCCATTAACAAACAAATGAACAGAGCAAACACAAAAAACACCCCAAAAGGACAGCAATTTATAATTCGTCACCCTTTTTCTGCATCAAGCTAACGCATTTAAACAAACGCTGGCTGCATCTGGTTACCCGCCAAAATGTGGTTGAGTTATGCACAGTTCTGACTGGTAGTCTGCAGTGCGCTGCAAATCTGGGGGAAGTGCTAGTGCAAAGTGCCTGGACTTACAACAGCTGTGCATCTCTGAGCAGTAGATGATGTCCTCATAGTGCACGTAGTGGTAACCAGCCATCAACTTGAACTCTGTTTCATTGTAGCCTAAGATGTCCTCCGCTCTGTTGGTGCAAACATCAAATGGGATGAACGAATGACAGAGACACTGACAGGCAGGAGTGGGCATAGTTGTTTGGTCAGGGAATACATTCTGAAGAAACAGTTAAATATAAAGGAGTGAGCTGAAATGTTTACAAAACACCATAAACTCTTCCCAAATTCCTCCCAAATAGGTTTTCAAAGGCATGCTCTTTGCATCGATGGCTTGCTCCTGTCCCACAATGCAACACATTCCTATGAAAAGCTGTGACTGCATGCCAGCAAGATTGGTTCTACCTATACATGTATCCCAGAATCGCTCTCAAGGAGTACTGGAGCAGTAACTTTAAAAACTTCTTCAGAGCGGACATACTGGCAATATTTCCCAGTCGACGGCTGTCACTGCCCCTAACTTGCAACATTTTGTTGGGAAGGTGTCAAAACTGGCTTGCGCTGAGGACTCGGCCATATCTGGCTCAGTTTATGCACGGGTTTCCTTGAACTTGAGCAGGAGGACATAAAACCCAAATTAACCCTCCAACAATTTCCTGCTTTTGAGCAGCTGTGAAATCGTCACTTCTATAAACCATCTTCAAGTTGTCATGTTTAAATTTTGTTGGAGTACATGAGACGACCTTTATAATGCAGTTATTCTGGCTTGAATTAAAATAACCTCCAGAGAAGGCCTTTTGGGTGAATGAATCAAGAACTACTTCCAAACCAAATGAAGTAATTAAGCCACCAAACTCACTTTTTTGGAGGGAAGAACCCATTTTTGTCGAGATGACTTTGGACTGAGTGACACAACAAAACAAAGGGTGTGTGTTTTTTTTTTTTAAGCAAACTAAACCCAAATTTCTGGACAGAAATGGACTTAGGACTCATTTTGTGGGACCAGCCCCAAAATAACTTAATTTCATAGACAAAAGTATGTCATCTCCAATGTTACACAGATCAGAATGACAAAGAAGTCTTAGAAAGCTCGCAGGGCACTTTCTTTGCTTACTTGCTGTCCAGGGTGATCGGTTTGAAGTTCAACTGGTGCTTGGTTCGGAAGATCATGTTGCGGACGTAGATCTCCATGATGGAGGGCTGCTGCATGGGGCAGACTATGGCAAAGAGCGCCATCTCCGGTGGGTCGACATCCACGGGTACACCGTCCTCCCCACGGATGCGCTGGCCGTACAGGGGCCGCAATCGACCGGTAATCTGGAGGTTCTGTGGATGCAAACCAAAAATGGGAAAAATGGGCAAACTTGAAAATCTTTGTAAGCTTCCCGTTCTAACTTCAAACCCGGTCCCAGCCTCACAGCAAGAAAGATTTGACACGTTTCAACTGAATCACAGCTCCATATTTATCAATAAAGTCCACGTAAAAAGGTTCTGAACTGAGCCAAGACTAAAGACAGCCCCAAGATAGGACACTGTGCCTTCACCAATTACATGTAGGAGGAGTTCAAACTATCCAAATGGTGCAAGACATTTCTTAAGTCTGCCACTGTTAGGTGTTTCCTCTCAAGGTCCAATCGAATGATAGCACACACCAGTATGTAGAACAGCAGAAATAAGGTTGTCCAAACTGTCTGTGATGGCTAAGACACAGATTAGGGACAGTTCGGGAGAGGGGGGGAACACTTCAAATTTTGGAAGGATCCACTGGAAATGTCAGTAAATTTTTTTTTCTGCCCGAGTCATATTAACATTGGCAGACCACCCTGACATTCTCCGGTGACAAACAAGTCCCTTACACCTGGCTCTCCCATCATACTTATGCTTGCTTTTCCTCACATCATGATGATGGACATCTCAGACATGAATTGATATCATAAACCTAACCATGAGAAAAACCATCATTTAGCGACCCCAACCCAAGCATGCTCTGTTTGCCCACAGCGTCTGTGAATGAGCTGTGAAGGAATGGAGCTGGTAGACCCCTCTTTTGGGCAGAACCTTTGTACCCAAGTCCATGTTGAGGACAGATTTTCCAAAAGTTTTGTCACAATTTGGTTGTAAATGGAAGGTATTTTTAACTTTCAGTTTTCCCAAAAAACTAACAGTGACTTTGCAAGTCAGGAAGTTCGACCTGCTCAATCCTTTCTAAATCCCTTCCAGATCAGACGAAGCACTTGCCAAAGGTCACTACTTCGTCTCTTGTTATGTTCCCTAATACAAAACTAGCCTCTCCATAACAAAGGACAAAATTCAACAAAGAAAGAAAGGACAACTCTCAAAAAAAAGAAAAACAGAACAGGTGATGCTAGAGGAGCAGATGGAACAGAGGAAGGAAACTATTTTGGTTGTCTGAGAGATTTAACAGACTCAGAGAAAAACTGCTTGTTAAGGGAATTCTGCAAAGCACTCCAAATGAGACGGTAAAAAGCTAGGAGGATCCCGACAGCTCGCCATCGAGTACTAATTATTTCAGAGCTAGGGCTTACCAGAAAACCGGATGATTCATCCAGAAGACAACGCAGCCGAGCTGTGAAGTTCCGCTCTAGCGCAGCCTGGGAGTCTGCAGCAAAAATGGGAAGGGGGATGGGTGGGTTCAGAAGAGAGAGTTATGGGAACAATAGGACGTCAAAACAGGGTACAGCTTCTTAGTTACCCTCAGCCCAGCTGCACTGTACTTTGTAGACGTCTCTCTTTCAGTCAACGTCAAAGGGGAATATTTAAATGAGTTTTTAGGACCCCAAGGTGGTCCAGTGTCACAGGTCAGGCTAGCCAAAGCTCTCTAGATTATGTGCAATGTCCACATCAACTGGCTGCGGCTTGGAGTAACACACATGCCTATGGGAAGTGGCCGCGGCTACAAGCCACAAGAGCGTATGTTATGTTTTAGCCATAGCCATAACTTTTAAACAAAGCCATAGCCAGACTACCTTGGTCAGGCGAACAATAGGAAGAAGCTTGTTTGATTTTTACACAATAAGCCTTTTGCGAGTTAAATTTGAATAAAATCTGGCACACTGAGTTATCTGAGCGTACATAAACAAAACAATTTGAATTCCCCAGACTAAAGACACTGTTGCTAAACCTCATGAATTAGGGCAAGCTTTCGCATAGCGACCACCATCTCTGGAATAGACTGGTTCCTTTGTACCCTTCTTATCTATTGAAAACAGTGTACTGGTGCAAGGCTTCTCTTATGTAACTAAGCAACAGCTTACCCCAAATCGCAAGGCATAGAAACAGTGTCTTTAGTATGGAGAATTCAAATTGTTATGTTCACATGAATTTAAAGAACTCAGTGTACCAGATTTTATTCAAATTTCACTCACAAAAGGCTTATTGGAAACTGGCAACTCACTCATTGTTCAAATCTGTGACCCAACTGAGCCAAGTAAGTCAGAAGTTGCTGAAAATGGTTTGGAATTCTAGGCACTTAGCCTAGCAAGGTGAAAACAACAACTTGGACGTTTGCCCATGCAGTGTCAAAAATGGAAGTCAAAGTGTGAGATACGTCAAAATGAGACCTAAGTATGCTCAGTCCAATGCACATGAAAAATGAACACGATAATAAGCTAAGGCCTCATTTAGCAAGATCCGGTCACATTGCTGCGTAAAACTCCTGTTTTGACTTAGTATGCATGCAAATGACAAATAGCAGGCTGTACCAATGAGACATGGACCATAATCCTCTAGTGTATGTCAACTCACTTTGATATTGGAGGACCAAGGACTGTTAGGGTTAAGAATGCCGACAGCACCCCCCTCCCCCGGCAGAAGTGGCACTGTGCAATGGCTCAGCCTTTTTTCCCACGATACACTGCACCTCCTTGCCCTCCAGACTGCGACTGCAATGGCATCTGTCGATTTCGAGACTAGCAAACAGACAAACCTGACCTCCCTTACACTTGAACCCGTCTGCCAATTTTGGAATTGCAAAACAGCACCATTGTTTCCCCGCAATTTCACTTTCATTTGATGTCACTGGCACTGCACTTTTTTTGAACGAAGTCGGTTCAGGTTCCTGGTTATGAAACATCATCACCACTGACAACTCTGCCCCCTCCCACAATGGACATAACTCCGCCCCCTTCTCTACTTGATCATTACTAGGCAAGTTTTGGGATCTACTACAATAAAAAATATCCATATTTCATGTGGTGCTGTAAGAAAAATGAATAAATGGCCAGGAGCTCTTACGATCTAAGGAGAACAGATCTGTGTTGCAATAAGCCCCTCCCCCTAATAAATGCATGAAAAGATGAATAATTCATCACCTGGGTTGTCCACATCCTCTGGGTAGTCATGGCAACTCTCATACTTCAGCTGCTGCTGGAAGGTGCTGCGGTCGTCCTTGTGGATGAGATCATAAACGCTCTGGTGCATGACGTCCGCCTGAGCAAATCAATCAATCCATCGATCGATTCATAAATCACTGTCTGATCATATCTTGTCATATATCGTCACCCACCTGGCAGAAGGGCATTCGGTCTTGCTGGTCATTTTTTTTTTTTTTTTGCTTAATCACGTCATTTTGCCAGACAGCTGAATGCCAGTAACACCTGCTTTATTTATTGCTGAGGTTTTAGAGACAATGATATTGAACATGACAGTCAAACTGAATACAAATACTTGAGCACTGTCCCAAACACAATGAGTACATGAAACAACACAGAACAAATGTACCACAACAAAGGTTCAGATCTGAGTGGAATATACGGAAAAGCAGAGAGGAAACGTTAACAGGGAACATTACCGCCTAATACAGACGACACATACAACCAGACCTTCGCATGCACGGGGGCTGGGGAAGGCATTGTTAATTCCATCTTCCCACTTTCAAAAACCATCCATCCTGCTCATTACAACCAACATGTAAGGTCGTGTCCGAATTAACTGGCTATGACTGTGAGCAACACAGGCTTCTATAGGAAGTGGCTTTAGCCACAATAGCCAGAAGCTTTCCATAAAAATCTATGCTGTCTGAAGCCATAGCCACAAAACTCAGACGCACTCTATTCTCATTCAGTTATTGCAGGGCTTCAGATGGAACCGCCTCTTCGAAAAATTTGAGAACAATCAAAAAAAAAAAGAGAAAATGCTAAATAAAGCCTTTCAACTTCACATCACAACGTCACATCTATGCTTGATTTTGGGCTGTTTTTAAGAACCGAATTGAAAGATATTTCTGAATGGTTCCATCAGTTCTAAAAGATTTGTAAAAATTATCACCCTCAAGTGAAAAAACTTTCATTTGCCCGACACTGAGAAGAAGTGTTTTCCCTCTCACTTAATCCTAACTGTGGTGTCTAGAGTGTGCTTCCATACCTACCATTCCTCGCTTGCTTGAAGCTTGAAAACTCTATATCTCATTGCAATCTACGATAACCTCCCTCCCCCTTACGTTATACTGCTGACCGTCTCATGTTTATGAACTTTTTTCTCCTCATGGACGACTCCTTTCTAAGTAAGGACCAGACTTCAAACGGTTGATCCCGTCCCTTTAAGCTGGTAACCTGTACTGCATTCATCACAGCTGGTGCAGGGAACCACTCACAGCCAATCCATCTTTGGCACAAACACTTCAGATCAGACGGCCCGGCCCCGTAAAGTGCAACAAACCGAGAGTGCAGTGACCTTTATCCACCCAATCCTCTTCAGCGCTGTGCATAATTTATCTCTCCACTCCTAAACCCTATCAATGACACCACGACCATACCTCATAAAAAATAACTGTGTAAGGTACGGCTCAGACATTTTGTAACACGCGTCTAATGTTTCTACCATCCATCTGAATGATGGTTATTTAACCAGCTCAAGAAATATGTAACACTAGGGTTCACAGCCAGGTCAAGTGTGTGGTATGTTTTTCCTTTCATGGTTCAAAATGATGGCCAAAAAGCTGGATTGATTAGCAAGCAAAATCCAATAAACCTATATGATTTAAGCTAAACCTCGATAGTTAAAAACTGGGTTGGTTGACTGCCAGCCTTTTTTTCACAACAGATGTTTTCCTTTCTTTTTTTTTAGAACAAATTTATTGCTTGCTGCTTGGCTTGTTGATTTAATCCCGTTTCTTTTGATTTTGCTCACGTTTTGCTGTCTAAATTTTGTGAAGATCTTGTCTTCAAAGCCTACTTTGTACTGATAACAAAAAATTTCTGTAGCGTTGCAGATGGCGTCAGTTGTATAACCACCTTTGTCTAGATGCCTAATTTTAGTGTTCATAAATTATTTCAGCTCGCTATCACCTTACGAAATCACGGAACTGAGCGAGACCACTCCCCAAAGACTGCAGTCACGAACATCTCCTGGGGTTGAGGTTGCTCGGGGTCGGAGGTAAAGTCAAAGTTGAAGGGCACAGCACGGTGGTACCTTACACCTGTCACAGTGTCTCCAACATAAGGTGCTTACACTCTTACAGGTGATGTAAGCGAAAATGAAGCATGATTTTCCGAGAAGAACAAACCACGGGTAAGCACGTCAGTAAAATTATATCATTCCGTTCCATTTATGCATAATGTACTGACTGGCGTGCTATGCAAATTGACTTCTTTGGTAGCCAAGTTGTTCAGAGGACATTTATTTTTTTTTAGTTCCTGATTATAAAGTTGGACCATTAGTTCACAATTTAAGGCCTATCATAAATGACAGTCTTTTCGGAGGTGTAATGTTTTTCTGCACGCATGGGCGAAGGAGGGCAGACGTTTTAAAAGAGAGGGTCCAAGGTATATATACCGACATCAAACTAGCGAGAGACGTTGGACTTTATCCTAACAGCTCACTAAACTGCTGAGCATGCACAATGGGTCTTGTTTCTGCTCTCCCAAAAAGTTGCAAAATGGGGGATGAGAACAGAACCACTGGTACGGACTGAAGATACAGCTATCACTGCTGAAACAGAGACTAAGCAGACTTTTGTAACAAGGGAGCAGATTTACCGAAATTGGAAAACTGCTGACAGAATATCTGCTGCCTCGTGCTGCCGGTATCGCCGTGACTCCCGCCCTGCACTTTTCAGAGTGTTCCGCCCATTTATCATCCGTGCCGGCCAGACGCACTCTTTAACAAGATAAACAGGCCTGATCAATTTAGCGTAGATTCCCCCCCTGTCATGATTGAATAACGAGCTGGAAGAATGGTGATGGGGATGGGGGAGGGGACACTCTTTGAGATTTGTCGTGGCCGAACTTGCTTTAATTACTCTAAGCCACGCGTTGGCTGAAAACCCCCAAGCTCTAATGAGTCTCGTTAAAACCCTCTCAGCCTAAAGAATTACTCTGACAATGATGCCAAAATTTTTCGATTGATCATTGAGAGCACAGCATGTTTTTTTTAAATCCCACTAAGGCTATTTTGGGGTTTTTTTTTCTCTCTGTAGCAATTTATTTCCCAATGAAGCCCGTCTCTGGCCATCCATGAGGTAAATCACTCATAATCATTGTGCACTCTCTGGCCTTGGTGTGAAACGGTTTGACGGTCTTGCCGCGGCTAAGTAAATTAGCGGTGCGTCATTAGTCGCTAAAGAGGTGTCGTGCTTTCCCCCTGTCTGGTCTTGAAAGGGTTTGGGACATCCGCGGCCTGGCGCAGGGTATCAATGCACTATTTCTGGCTTGAATTCTGGGGGGGGACTCGGATGTAATTATTACCAGAGTGCGCTTGGAGTGGCGGCTGGAGTATCGGGAAAGTGCAAATAAGCCCGACCGTCGTCCAACTTGAGGGGCAAACCCCGACGACTGCCAATACAATTGCGACTTGGGTTTTGGGTGTTAGGAATACATTTCCCGCTAGCGGCAAAATGTTGTAGGTGCGATTGTGAACTGACAGGTTCATCTGCCAAAATGGATTGTCGAATCGCAAAATGAGAGCTCTCCCAAATCCCATGGCCTCAATCAAGGGCAGCCCAATGCAAACACAATATCCTGGAGAGTGTAAACGTAGATTGCTTGAGCTGATGGTAAATGCAAACTTGTGCTGCTATTAATGTCTCAAAACTTTCCAAAATTGCAGGTGAAGACAGCCCATATTTCTCTCTTCTTGTTGTCATTAGAGTCAAGATAGACAAAAGAAATGATGTCACATCACACATGGATGAAAGGACAGGGAACACCATTGATCCGTGTGAAATCCCTTTGGTTCCAATGCAACATGACAATTTTACCTCTCCTGTATTCTGATTGGCTACATTCACCAATTATGCAAAGGCAGCACCCGGTCATGCATATGTAAATGAGTTGAGCCTGCACCAGCAGTCATACGGACAACCAGGCTACTGACTATTCTCAGACTTCATATCTACAAGATTTTGAGACTGGGGGCATTCTCTAAACCTTGGCATCAACTCTGAATCGGCTGAAGCCTTCCAACTTTTGAAACTTTCTGTGCCCTAAGACAAGACCATCCAGTCACTTAGTGCTCCATTTTCTTCAACACAGACATTGAAGGATCCCAAGCGAAGGAACCCTTGACATTGATTCTGACGCATGATATGAAATTGATAGCCAGAGATGAAGCAAGGATTTGGAGAGAGAAAAAAGTCATCTTGGAAGCCTCCTTTACTTACATCTTGAAAGCCGAGGTATTCTTGGATGGAAGGCGAAGCGAACATGACCTGTCCGTCCTGCTGCACCACCAGCAGAAACCCATTCATGGCCTGCAAGGAGTTGAAATTGGACGGAAATTGTGTAACATCTGTCAGATGCGCAGCAACACTTTGGCAATTTAAGCCACTGTACAGAAATATGCCATGTGGCGGCATGGTTTGGATAAATACACACAGGCTGCATTAGTGGGAAAATTGATACATATGTACAAATGTATACTTTGGAAAACTTGTATACATTGCTAGTATTACGCGAAGCAACAAGGTCAAGTGTTCTATGTTCATATATGACTCAAACGTTAAACTGTTGGAAATTCCGAAGTCTTTTGCTTAACTCATTTACCTACAAAGAACTGAAAAACACTGAAATTATATTTTGTAGTAGCCTACAAAGACCCAGTTGTTACAAAAAATCCTTGTGAGTCCCTCTGAGAGACTGTGACTCATGGTGGCTCAGGTTACTCACCAAGTCTTGGCTACACTCACTTCATCAAAGACAGTTTGAGTTCCTCTCAAAACTTTGCTCATCTAACTGCCTATCAGACACTCGACATGAAACAGCTGAAACTGAGTTACTTTGAGTTGTCACTCTGATTATAGTTGGGCATCGATACTCACATGGACCAGCATTTCTGCCTCCCCTTCCAGGTTGAGCCCGCTCCTGCTGCTGCTGCTGTCTGGCTGGTCAAAGTCCACACTCTCCATGGTTTGACCGACAGAGGGGAGCATTCTCTGGTGACCATTGTGGCCGTCTGTGATGGCGCCATTAGGCGAATCCTTGTTGCCAATGGAAACTGCAGATAAAAGGTCAACACACAAAAAAAAGCCAAATTCAAGCACTTTCCATACTACCACGTTAATGTTGGGAAACATTCAGCTTTTACAGCAAACACTACAGAGAGCCATTGCATTCACAAGTAAGATTTGAAGCTTGGCACGGTGGAAGAGGCATGAGAAATGGGTTTGCGGGTACACCATGGAATCAATCTCTTGTATATTGCATTCATAATACACCCTGTACAGCGTGTACTTGCCGTGTCACCAAAGCAAGATAGACATATAACTTTGATCCACAAGATACCTTTGCATATGACGAGCCTTATTAAATTATACCCCAAGTTTGGCAAAATTAAGCCCACAGTATTCCAGGGTAATTCCAGAAATTAGGGGTCCAAAAGAGGACATTTTCGTGTCCGTTACACCTGACCTTTGTTCTTAGACATGGAAATATCACCAGGATTGATTTCAAACTATTACTATTTGTTTGGCAGGTAATTTGCATTAATTCCTCACTCTTGGAAACTAGAAATGTGTTCTGAACTTACAGAATCACATGTCAGATGTGACAGGGACACCAAAAAAATGGACCCCTCATTTCTGGAATTACCCACAAACAACGTGCCCCTTGCCTTCCGGATTATTTTCCTTTGCTCTTGGTATTACATTTCATAAACAAAATTCCTTCGTAGTTCACAGATGAAGTAAAATATGTCCACAAGAATGTAAAAATAATAAACAAATAATTTACAGTGCAAGGGGGTCATTTAATATCTTTATACATGTACTTCAAACTGTCTAAAATACACTCTCTTCTTACACTCGCCATTCAGGCACATTTCCATACACATGCAACATGCACATGTACATGTGGAGTAGCTAGTCAGGCATGTCCATGTATGTACAAGGCCATACCGTACATGGTGCATGTACAATGTACCAGATCTTGAGCTGCATGTGGTCATAACAAAATGGGTTTCCGACAGAAAAGGTTTTTTTTTTCCCATGAAAATTGTGCCCCTTTGAAAACTTTGGAGAGAAAATTCAATTTTCATTAATAAATTCAGCATTACGCTTTGAATGCTGTGTGAAAGAAAACGGTGCATGTTGATTCCCGCAGCCCACTCAAAGAACTCGTGATTTGATATAAGGGAATGATTTCAGTGCTGGAAAGTTATTTCCAGACTGTGGCATGGTCTGGTGATTCTCCTCAATGCGGTTGGGACACTGTGACCGGATTTGCCCCCACAATCCCATCCAGAGGTTCTAAAGCGGGGCGGTTTGGCTGGTCAGGTCTTCACAATGGTTGTGTTAACGCTCTTGTCCAAAAGCAGGGCGAACAATGTGGAGTTAATCCGTTCCACAACAGAGAGAGAAGGGGAATTAGTTTAATGCACTTTTCACAGGTTCTCAACACCGGAATTGTACCAATCTAGTCCCCCCCTCAAAAAACAGTGGTATTTGACCTATCCACCCCACTACAGCAGAACTCCAAAACCAGGAGGAAAAAACTGTGTCAGTGGTTTTGCTTTTCTACTTTGGAAGTGTGAAACCTTGCTTCACAAATCCGGAGATAAAGAAATGATCGGCCGATAAAGTGCAAGATACCTTGTACAAAAAAAAAAAAGAATGCATGTCAGAGCTTGTGTGTAGGCGCTGATATATCCGCTGACTTGTTGGATCAGTGCCAAATTGAATTGTAGCCTGAGGCAATTCGCCTGAATTTTTTGATGTCTGTGTTAATGTCACTCCTAGATTTGAAATACTCTGAAGAACACATCATCTGAAGAATGGCCATCACAAAGTGGTAGCCACAACCTCCCCCCCCCAAAAAGAGGAAATTTGTGATTCCTCAACTAAGTTCAGGGGCTACTAAAGCTTAAAAAAGAACAATTCACAGAATATGTGTTGAGTTGAAATACCTCATCACCAAAAAAAAAAATCAAAACTGATTCAAATAAAACTGCTTTCAGCTACAGATTAAACATCTCATCTGACAGGAGGGAATCTCTCTGCAACAAAGTGGCAAACAAGGCTGTTCATCAGTATGCCTAGCCAAGGGAAGATTAACTCCCTGTTCTACATCTGCTGGACATATAACGATCAGTGAAAGACGCGCCTGTGTCGTTTCTGCTTCATTACTTCGCCAGCGCCTGCGTTTCAATTACTGGGCCGCACTCTCATTAAGCCCTTGTCTTTCAGCGGCGTGGCCACATGCGGGCCGCGGGCAAGTGACAGAGCTCTTTAAAGATGGAGGAGTTGGGATGCAAGGGGCGGTGGTGGAGGGTGGGTGGAAAGGAGGATCACCAAAGGGAGA
Organism: Acanthaster planci; assembly: GCF_054643075.1. NCBI lineage: Eukaryota > Metazoa > Echinodermata > Asteroidea > Valvatida > Acanthasteridae > Acanthaster > Acanthaster planci. Next base: position 13,648,217 of record NC_141791.1, read on the forward strand.
ATTGCTAAGGACAGGGACGGGCAGGAACAGGAGATGGGGGAGGGGGGCTGGGACTGGAAGAGACGATGGGAGGATGCGCAAGACCAAATGCAGGGAGGAGGATGGAAGTTGCTTTTATTGGGATGATTACTGGGATGCTGGAGTGAAGGAAAATGGAAAGGTAGGGAGACTAGACGGGAAAATTAGGACGGGATGAAAATGGGTGAGGGAAGCGGGGAGGAAGCAGAGAATGAACAGGGAGGAAAATGCTGGGGATGGAGACAAGAATAATGATGGAATTCTGAAAGGACTGGGGACAAAATAAGGACCAAGACATGGAGGAAAGACCAAACAACAGAGGTACCAGGCGATCGGGAACTGATATCAAATGATTATGCGAACAGTTGCAGATTATAGAAACAAAGCGAGAACTGAGAAACATATGTAAAAAAAAAAAAAGAAAGAAAAAGAACAACAAACAATGTCGCACTGAAAGATTTCTGATACAGGTCTGTGTCGGAGGAGATGTCAGTCTTGACGCCCAGCTCAGCACTCCACAATACAGATCAGGTGGAAAAGACAGAAATAACAATTAGGTGAATCTACGGGTTACCAGGGAAATGTAGATACTGCAACTGGTTCACTGTTTCTTAAACAATCCTAGGAGTGGACACCGGGAGAGAACAACCTGCACTAGATATGGTCATACACTATGTTTAGTTCGCATTTCTCTCATTTTGCTTCATGTACCCGGGGCCAGGCAGCATTCGAAACGGGAAGTGGACACGAAACTACTAACTTTTTTTTTTACCAGCAAAACTGGGGCAGCTGTAACTTTCTAAACAGAACTGGGTCAGGTCACGTACGAACAGACGTCGTTTTCTGGTTCAGCTGCTAAATACATAATGCAAAGACTGCAATAAAATAACATTTGCAACAATGGAAATGTGTGAACATGATTAGGCCCCACCCAATCCCACAAACATATATTTTCACTACAGGGATGTGGTCTGCTTGTTATGTAAACTTGCAATATGGTTCTCAAAGTTCTTACGAAAGATTCAGGGATGTGGCCTTGTCATTTCCACTTTGCAGTCACATGCTGTACCACGAGATGAATAAAGTACAGGTCAAAGTTAAGCGTAACTTCTGAGGAAATACGCTCAGTGAACTTCTCCACGAGCTGGTATTCTGTGTGAATTCTTAGAACTGACAGCCTCCCCTGAGCCTGGCCAAAGCGCGTTTAACCCTCCTACTGTTCGAAGACGGTCAGATTCCTTCCGGAATTCCACACCAACAAAAATCAAGTCTAAGTTGTGCTGGATGATAGAGAGGGGTGCTGTAGAATGAAGGATCTCTAAGAAAATAGCTGATGTGAAACTTGGATTCACACAAGCCCAGAAAAAAAAACAGAAGCAACAGCGCAAGTTATTGGCTTTTCAACATTGTTTAAGTCGAAAGAGACTAATCTTGTATGACTACCTTTCTTGTTCTTGTGCTTACATGCACTCTGATGAGTTCAATGTGCGCAAAACTCAGGACTAGGGGGCGGTAGGGAAGGGGGGGGCACTATTTCTTCTCTCCGTTTGATAAACATTTGCTTGTCGGCTTTGGCAGTTGACTGTTTGTAAACATGACAATTTTGTTCCCTCAGTGCGGGAAGTCGGCCAAACCCCAAAACGACATTCGACCATGGCATAGGAGTTTAATCTGCCTGGTATTTCCTTTGCAGCATCAGCCCACGACGAGCCACATAACTAGCAGGCCCGTGGAAAAAAAAAAAAAAAGGAAGAATCCCCGGCCTGAAAGGGAAGGAACTCACTATCTGTGGCAGCATGGGAACCAACAGGAAGGATGGTGCAGAACAATCAGCCCAAACCAGCCCATCATGATCCCGCTAATGACGGTGGAAAAGGCAACTCTGGGGAGATTTACAGTGCAGTGGTATTTTTAAACTTTGTGTGAAACACTGGAACTTGGGACATGGATCTCTCTCAAACCACCCAAGTCTCAAGGGGATTGAAATATCTGAGAAGTTACATCTCATCTTCCTTCTGTTAAATGAACCTTTCAGTTTGGCATTTCATACTTTCATTTAGGACCACCCATAGAAAATGCATTAACCTGACGGCAAACCAAACTTAAACCAATCAATCATGGCAACTTATGTTTATTTTCAATGTGTAACCTTGGTGCCTTGGTTGAACATTTTTGACTACATTTCCATGATTTGACATGTTAACAGTCTAATATTCAGTGTGCCCTCCTTTATTTCTGACTGCTTAGACTGGCTTTTTTACCCACGCTGCATTGCAGACAAAATGTCATACAGGACCTGCCTTTGCAAAAAATTTCATTCAAATGGGTATACAGCACTACACTGATGTTATGCACCACTGTAAAATCATGACAAGTAATCATTCAGTGAGACAGTGTAATGCAGGCCCAGTGACAGAAATACCAATAAAATTCTAGGTGGTCTTAAACTTTTGCAAATGACTGTAACAAGCATTTTAGAATATCCCTGTAAAATATGAATCAGCCTAAAATAGCACACTTGCATAGTTGCGCAGACGTACCTTTGTAAACACCTGAAACGGTGGAGCCCTTATTTTTCCTCTTCTGTTCATACTTCTAACTTGTTTGAAGTGCCTTTTGCATGTTTTGTACAGGATCATCAATCACGAATGTTATAATTCCTTGATAATTAATTGTAGAATGGGGTGCTTTCTTAAACTGAAGAACTACTCAAACGGAATAAATCCAATGCGGAGACACGACGATAAATGTGCATCTTCATCCACTTTAAGACAGACACTGTCTGCCGAGACGTGGGGAAAAAAAAAAACCAATTGGGGAAAATTGAACGGGCTAGAATCCCTCCCTCGCAACAAATAACCAATGTGTCAGAAATGCCGAGCTTCCACGCCACCTTGGCAGAATGCCCAAGGACTCTGTGGCAGGAGCGGGACATGTAACAATGTTGCAAATGTACACTTACGACCTTGGTGCAAGCATTGGCGGGATCTGTACATGTACAACTTAAATTGACACAGGAAAAAGATGTGTATAGACTACTCCTACATTCAAGGCGAGGTGCACACTGGCTAGACGGCCGTTCACTCCTTCAACCTTATTTTTGCTGTGTTTGCTGGCAAAGTAGAAGTTCTTTAGTCTTCAGGTCCGGGAAAAGAAGGTGGTCTCTGCCGTGCTATTTGATTACATAATAAACTAATCACTCTAAAATTACACATCTAGCCCCTGTTCAGTCATTTGAGAGACAAGATCATCTTGACTCTTGTGTGCTCAAAGTAACTAGATATTACAATTACTTACAAACATTACACATGTGTATCAGCTTACAACACGTCTGGGGACAAAATTGGAAAAAGGCTGGAAATTGATGACCAAAGCAGTTGAATAGTTCCCGTTGAACCATACCGGTTTTCTCAGGGCACACTCTGAGAACCGGTGACTCAAAATTTGAACAATGTGCTCCGTTTGTCTTTGATGGAAGGACAAATCGCTCCTGATGATACAGAGCTTACGAGGGATACTGTGTAGTCAACACAACACATGGTTGATGCAAATAGCATTGAATTGCTGTGTTGGTTGATTTAGTAAGCTGCTACTCAGTTCAGTCAGTAATATGACACGACCCTTTTCAAAGTCGGGGAGCTCCAAGTGGATGGTACTCTTTACAGGGGTGGGGAGTGGCCACTTTAAATTAAAGCTGAAAACAGCTAACAAAAACCTGAAATGTAAAAAGTTCCCATACTTTGGCGAAGACCAGATGTCCAAAAAAGCTGAAATTCGGGGTCAACATCTGCACAAAAACAAAAGCTGAAATCAGCTAAAGAGCTGAATTCTCACACCCCTGTGTTTGCCATCAATGTAGGAGGTCAGCAAAAAGGTGCAGGGGACCAGTCACAGAAAATACACGTAGCCTGGCATTTTGTTGGGAAATCAGTTTCAGGAAGACCTATATTTTGTATGCCGGGCCAAATATCTCCGCTAGGTAGTTCCAACAAACTGGTCCCAGTTGAGGAAGGAAACACCAACAGATTGAAATGCACAAACAGGGGGTTGGAGAGTTTGATCTTTATTCACTGTTGAACAAAAGTTACTGTCTGAATGAAGGGTCCTTGGGGGGAGTTGACGAGCAGCTTGGATGGCCCGAGCTGACAGTCATTGTGCCCAGAGGTCAGTATTGACTACAGGCATCCAGAGTTCAGACAACTGGAAAAGCATGAAATATCGTTGCTGTTTCTATCGCTGGCACAGCAGAATGAAAAGAAAAAAGGTTAGGTCTTTGTTGGTGGGTGGGTGCCAGCACATTGACTAAAACCTCCATCTGGGTAAGATCTTGTGGTCATTTGCAGCTCTATTTCCTTCTTTTGATCAGAGGGATTTTTGGGGGGGGGGTAGTTCAAGAATGTGGTGCAATTTCTCTTTCTTCTTTTAGCCATCTCTTTGACCCAGCGGTAAGATTGACTAAATCTCTTCAAATTCTGCTCTTTTGTTTATTCCTGCGCTTGATTTATCTGGAGGGCGGGTAGGGGATAAAAGACAGGGGCCTTCAACTTGTTATAAGTCAAGCCAGTAGATGGGGAGGTGAGCTATGAGGAGGGAAGCGATGGGGAGGGGAGCTGTGGGGCTGGTTTCAACTCATCCCCCTTCCCTTCGGCTACTCAAGTTATGACAAGACTCAAATGGGTTTTAACTAATAAATGAAATAATCTAAAACCTTCTAATTCTTAAGAGAGCTTCATAGAGTCAATCATTTCAGAAAGAAACTGACCCTGAATGCCCTAGCACACTGTCCACAAAGCCGCTCCTATTGTCACCCCCTTTCCCATTTCCTGAAAGCTAGATCTAGTTAGATACAGGTACATGTTACCCATATAGCCTTCAGCTTTTTTGGCAAAGAAATCCAATCACTGTAAAATTCCAAGATTCCTGAAATAAATACAGTAACTGGAGTTTCTATCAAACTGAATCTCACTAGACTCTTCCCATCTTTGCTTAAAAAGAGCCGGGTTGGTGGGGAAGCGTTGGTAGCGACGTGACGTAACGTGTACATTTCGTAGTCCCTTTGTGAACCAGTGAAGGTGCCTCCAATGCCAGGCAAACTGAACCCTCTCTGGTCTTAATCTAGTCCAGCTCAGGGCCCATATACGTACACGTGCTTCCAAATTAATGTGCATGTATCAGGGTCAGTGTACATGTGCATGTAGTCATCAGGCCAAACAAACACCCTTGTATAATTTTCGAGGTATTTTATAAACCTCTCATACTCAAATGACTAAACTTCCCCCCAAGAACCGCAGAGTTCTAGAAGAACTATGAGCTGTTTCACTTGTGGTTTTGGCGGTTTATCGGAGACCAGCAAAAGAAAAAATGAAACTGAAAAAACGGGGCTTAATGACAAAACCAGAAGGAAGTGTGTGTGTGTTGGGAGGGGGGGAGACAGAGTCATAATTCTCAAACATGAAAGAAGAATCAGTGATCTTGAACTCAACAAAGTAGTGAGGCGAAGAAGATCAAGGAGTGATGCATAAAAACAACCCCCTAGAGTGCAAAAATTGAAGTCTTATAGCCTGCCTGGTGAGATTCAAGTGTGAAGGGCATTGATCAGACTGCAAACCCTTTTTTTTCAGGAACTTAAGGGATCAGGCAAGCTGGTTTGTGTCACATCGCCAATTGGCTTGCTTCATATTATATCTGGTTGTGTTTCCAGTGGTCGATTTCATGGAGTACCCAAGTGTGACGTCACTGTGAACCAGAAAGTGCAGTGCAAACAAATTGAGTACGCGCGCGTGTTGGTTCACGCGCTGGTTCACGTGCTGGTTCACGCGCTCATGCCTTTTACATACTTACTTGTGCGTGTGACGTATTCACCTCGGTACTCTATTCCCCTTGGAAATTTTACAAGAGATCAAAAAAGGTGGTTTTGGAGAGGGGATCTTTCCACCTGGAGATATACTGATACTAATTGCTAAATTAGATTTGAAGCATCTGATGAGCGTAAAAGAAATGTGCTTTTCAATTCCCCATACCATCGATGCTCAACGTGAATGGCTTCACAAAATGCTTTTGTTAAAGAATTAACAAACAAAGTAAATTAAAAGCAATACAAACAATTGTTTTGGGTTGACACAAGGAAGAAAGAAAAAAAAAAGCTGGCCCTTCAACTATACTTTCATTTGACTGTTTGGAATTAAAACGGGTGCTTGTTTGCATTTCATGGAGGGTAAATCAAATGAAAGAATGAAATAACGAGTCATTCATAGGGGTTGTACAATCTGACAGAATGATGATATTTGTATTGGCATGGACGCCAACTCCGCAGATCTCTGGCTTTCTATGGATAAATAATATTATTGCTGGTAACAATGACGCTTCGCTCCCAGCCAACGCTTCAGCCTCGCTCTTCATTGCTATTGATGAATTACCCACAATGCTCCTATAACCTTGACTGTCCTGTCTGTGGGCCAGGCGGCCTTGAAGCTGTCGCAGCCTTACCCGTGACAATGATTTATAGTTTTGACTCCCCCCCCATCTGCCTGACAGCAGACTGGGGGGTGTTGTAATTACTGCGAGTGGTGAAAAAAAAACACACAAAGAAACATGAGAGAATGCGCAAAGTCAGCCCCGAGCAACAATCAATAATGCATTGGCTCTCGAGAAAATTGATATCGCCTCTAATTCATCTCGGCTGCCTTGTCTTTGCGCGCTCAACTGGAAAGCTGTTTGAAATTTATGACAAAATGGGAAATGAAAAAGAACACAGAAAATACTATTTAACGTTTCCAGGAATAATGGTGAAATACAGTTCGATGAAAAAGAAAACAGTTTTGAAACAAAATGCACACCGGATGAGAGGTGGACAGACAGAGCAGAGTACACAATTAAGTCAGAAATGACATTTTGTGGTAGCATGGCTGGTTTGTTTCCACTGACACAGAGAGGGCGCTGCTCAGCACACGATTTCACATTAACAGTGGCTCCACGCATTTTATGGAGACCGTAAGCAGTAAGCACAGCCAAAGGCATGCTAACCTTGGAGGACAAATTTGCTTAAATTAGTGACTTGACAATAGAAATCTCTATACACGATCAGCCATTAGCACAACCACGCCAAGCACCGCCATGAAATCGTGCTTAAGGTAAGCAAATTTTTCTGCTAACGTTAGCACAACTTTTCTGCTAACTTTTCTGCAGCTCCATGAAATTGGGTCCTGGCCCTAACCACTTGGTGCGGTTGCGTGAAACTGCAAACAATGTTTTACATTTACCAATAAGCCTTTTGCGCGCTAAAATTGAATGAAATCTGGTACACAGAGTTATGTGATTGCACATAAAAGTAACGATTTGAATTCCCCAGACTAATGACACTGTTGCTAAACCTCATGATTCGGGGCAAGCTTTTGCATAGCCACCACAATGTCTGGAATAGACTGGTTCCTTTGTGCCCTTCTTATCTATCGAGAACTGTGTATTGTTGCAAGGCATCTCTTATGTAATGAAGCAAAAAGCTTGCCCCGAATCATGAGGTATAGCAACAGTGGTTTCAGTATGGAGAATTCAAGTTATGTTCACATGAACTTAAAGAACTCAGTGTACAAGATTTGGGTCTAAGTTAACTAGCAAAAGGCTTATTTAAGCTTCTTCCATTGGTAACAGATCCATATAAATGAATACTGTCAAGGGACCCTCTCTCAAAGAACTTCACTCGGACAAAGTCTCTTTAACTGTTCCAAAAATTATCTGACACCCCCCCAAACTGAGAAAGATAAATTCAAAGCCAACACAACCACATCTGTCAGTCCAACAAAAAAAAAAAGCATATTCAGAGCAAGTATTCAAAGTTTAAGGAGCTAAGTACTTGTATTCCTTTTTAATGGGACCTGTCCTTAACCCAGATTGCTATGCAAGGACAGAAACGAGGACAGAAACAGGTTAAGGGCATCTGAGGATCAATGTCTGGAAGTGATAAATTGAAGGGCTGGGATACCCGTTTCCATCACAGTCGATCTGGAGAGTTGGAGGGAAAAAACTGATACAGCTTGCGTCACTCTGCGATATGTGGGAAAATGTTTTATATCTAACGGCCACTTTGGGTGTTACACGTATGTTGGCTCAATCATTTTTGATGGTTATGTGAAGAGTTGGCACACGTGTGTGTGTTCAGTGTGTCATATTTACATCTGGCAATCAATGTTTCTCGTATCCCATTCTGACTGAAAATATTCACATAAAACCAAGCAGCCCTTGCTGATTGGTCAGACCAAGACCAAGCAGAAAGGCAGAGAGGACACTTCCAGGCAAATTTCGGGCCTGCAGTTTCTCTTAAACACAGACTTCATTCCTGCTGCATGTAATCATTCCTACCATGCAGCTAATCAGACCTCCACTTTAACTGTTGTTTCTTCTGTCCATACACATGAACATTGGAGATCTCCATGTCTGTGGGACGTTTGGACAATGGGCCAGACTTTTCGGTGACAAATAGAGCACTCCAGCCGGAAGTAAGGCCTGTAGTACCTTGCACTCACTTAATGGGGATACTAATGTGGCTGTTGTCTAGCCCCAAGTGTTTTCTGAGTTTACATTACTCTAGTTTCGCTGGCTCGACAGACAGCTTTATAGGACCAAAACTGGGTCCTTAATGGCAAATAAAGTGCTGGTGTTTGTAAAATGAAAAATGATTTATGTCTGCAGGACAGTTCTGTAAAGCAAGTGCATACCATTTGTCACTTTTCACCCTGACTGTCTGTTTCAGTTGGAAACTTTCCGCGGTCCTACGCTATACTCTTACGGAGGAAACAAGCACTGCTTTCAGACCATGAGTCCAATCAGAAAACCAGTCCTACACAGCTGGGTGAACAAATGACAAAGGAATGCTTTTGTCACTGTTCATGTGTACAGCTGGTGAGCTTGGCTTAAGACCAGATGACCTGTGATGGACTTGACGAGAGACCCCAAGGGAAGTCAATGGTAGTTGTTTGCATCTGAACTTTCCAGGGACTTCCAGCCCTTTGTGAAACACCAGAGGCCAGGGCTCTACCTTCCTCGATCTGGCCAAATCCTCACAAACCTCCTAATCAGATGGTTTACCAAGAATCCAGGAGAGCTACTGGTAGGGGTGATGATCTATGAGGTTGTTTTTAGGAGAAAGACAACGTGGCCATTCAGAGAGGTTAACCAGCTGAAGGGATCAAACGAGCAGATATATCCATTTCATTTTTAAACGAAATCTTGCTGTCAAGGTCAAGCCAGTGGCCACAGCTGTGCTTTGAGGAGGGCATGAGGGGAGCAATTTTGCCCAACCCTGACCTATTTTTCATTTCCTGGCCAGAGCAGGGGACACCTCTCACATTAGTGTAGGGCTGGCCCACTGGAGGGGCAGTAGAGGACAGGTTGGCTGGGGCAAACAGGACTGAGACGAGATTTGGGATTTATGAATCCAATCAAATCAAGTCAACCTGCTTGTGATTCACAATCTGGTCAGCTTGGAAAGAAAAACTGACAGAGGCTGCAGATTCTGGAAACTTGGAATCTCCTGATTTTTTTATGGCATATTTTGGCTATTTTCTTTGCAGTGTACGCTGTAGTAAATTTTTATAGCAGCACAGGACATTGCTAAGCCTGGAAAATATGTGCAGAGCAAAACAGGATACCAGCCAAGTTATACAGTGTACATTATTTGTGGCTGGTTTCTACCAGATATTTTCTTACATACATAAGTTTGCTAAGCAACATCTACTTAATAATTTCCCGCCACCTTGCGGGGCACCCACTACACACTACTGAATTTGTAACTTGACCCTGTGTTCAAGTCCGGTCAGTCTTTCTCTGTGACTTCAATGCTTTCTGTTCACCTAGATGCATACCCTGCAGTCGGCAGAGAAAGCTTAACAAATGTTGACTGAAAAAGTAAACGTGACTTCCGTTCAGTGTTGACCTTGACTTTCCGTCAATGCCTACTGGATAAATGTGTGCATTTGTGACATGTGTAGAACGTGCGGCTTTGTTGGAACCGGCAGGGAGAATTTGAGGACCATCCACAGAGACCAACCCTGAGTTATAAAGGGATAATTGGCAAAAATCGTGTTTCATATTTTGACCATCTGTACAACGTTGATGGCGGTCAGATCTGAAGGGAAATTTTGCTGACATTCATCTGCACTTTAGGAGAAAAAAAACCAGCAAAAACTGCAGGCAGAGCAGTGTAGCAAATGGCCAATTTTAGAAGTACACGTAGACGAGCATGTACACACAAAGTTGATGTGGGTCGCCTTGTGTCCTTGGCATAAGTGGTGTTGAAAGAAAAACAAAAGAGTAACATGCAAGCCTCTACCACATTGAAGTTGCCGTGGTGACATTACATGTACACAAACACAGCTGAGGAAACACATGCTGCATGATGAGTTCCCCCCCCCCCAAAAAAAAAACCATCTTGTGTGGGTTTATCATCAAACTGGGATGAGTTCCAAGAATAAAGAGGTGAGTGAATGATCCATGCAAACCTCAGACAACTGGAAGAGAACCTATGCCTGTCGGCTTGAGTCGTTTGGGAATAAAAGGGAGACCCTCCAAGTGTCCCCGCGTAAACTTCCTTGTCTGCTCGGCCATGCTGCCGCTGACCTTGTTAACTTGTATGCCACTTCTTTCCTTCCTGGACTGTTCTCAAGTGAGTGACTCGTAAATCTACCAGTACCTCCAGCAGACTCTGAACAATATTTGAAGCAAGATATGGGACGGAGAGCACCCCCCCCACCTTTGTGTTCATCATTGGTTGATTGGAATCGCAGGAATACTTTTCAGATATCTAGGGGGGATGTGTTAGGTAACAATAGTCTAGAGTGTGTACAGAACTGGGCATGTAGGGGGGTACCCCTCCAACCTATATCTTGCTGGGTAAACCAAGCAGCTCTCGGTCCTGGCCCATCAGGCTGTCCCTGCTCCTTAAGCCACCATTTGTAGTTTTTAGCGCCCCGTGTTTGGAAACAGTAACACCCAGGCTAACAAATGTAAACTTCCCGTTTCCCAAGTGCTGCCCAGGGGGTTGACTTTTTTTTTTCAAAGCTCTTTGACATCTTCTGCTAGTTTCTTCACTTCATCCCTCACTCGCTCTTCTCCTCTTGCGCTCCCTTTCATCTTCTACTCTCGTATCCGGTGAGCCTGGAGGTTTCTCTCGTCCGTCTCCTCACCAGGGTTTGACTCACTCCTCCCAGGAGTTTTGGGTCTAATTACCTCCAGGTGAAGGGGAGAGACAGCCATCTAGTGCATCATCCCCCCCCCTTCCCCAGACAACAGGGCTCGCAGATCCGAGCGTTGATACATGCTCAGAAAGCCTGGCCCTTCTCCACGTGCTGAGGCAAGGAGCTTGTAACAGACACTACGTCCCCTCCTCCTTTTCCCATCCCAGCTCCCCCCCTCCCCCAGTTGATGTTCACTTGGGGCTTCTCCGGGCTCCAGCAAGACGCCTCCCCATGCGGCACTCGCCTATTTTGGTAAACGGCACAGGAAATGGAGGAAATTAGGGCCGTCTGGGGTGAGGCTTGCTCCTTTTCACTAGGGAGATTTTTTTTTCATTCCCTGAGCCGGGGTGTCAGGAGATGAAAGCGCCTGGAATAGTGGACAGGTGTCAGGTCTGTCTTGAGGTCCTGCGAGGAATGACAGTTATCACAAGAAATCCCATGACGATGAAGTCATACCGTGAAATCACATGCTGGTTCATTTCCCAGTTTTCAGTAAAATTTTGCTGGTCGTCGCCTGGTTTGTATTGGGATTTTCCAATATATCCTTTTTGCACACTGCTGAAAGGGAGGGGGTTAGAGAGTAAAGAACTCACATGGGATCCATCGATGAAAGGAACTACAGGTAGGACAGTGGGTAATTTAATTGAGCCGAGAAGAAAGGTGCTTTACAAGGTTTGCCTGGCTGCCATCTTGTGGGCCAGTGCTTTTGTCCCACAGGGTATGCACAAAGGAGGTTTTCCCTGTGCAACAAAAGAACTGCCCTGCAAGACGGCTACCACGCAAAGCCTCTATTCATTTAAACACGAAGATAGATACTTTATTTTCTCTAATGAGCTACATCATGTACAGTGCATAAAAATTGATCCGAGATTTCAAGCTGAAAATTTTCCAATGTTTAAGTCCTCTCTCTTTAGCCCACTTACTTTTTCAAACAGGTTGTGGAAAAAATTAATCTCAATTGTAATGACTGAGGAGGTATTAATTAAAACACTTGTCTTCTTGCACACTGTGTGCAGATGGAACTTCCGATGTGCGGGAGCGCAGACCACCTAAGAGAAAGCTCTGTTTGAATTCACTCCCTTTTTTTGCACACTAATGAGAAATGTATGAAATCTTACAAATTCAATTTCTGCCAGCCAGGGCTGGCCGTCCAATTCTCACCCCTGTTTTTCCACTTCGTTCATCCTTTGATCTGAGCCAGCGAGGCACCACAAAGTTGTGGCAGAAGCCAGAGACAGTTTTGAGTTTTAGGTGAAGCAACTCCTTCACCTAGGAGGAGGGAATGGAAGGGGATCGAGGAAACCAAATGTCTCCTCGCTGCTTCTCCCCGCTGGTTAAGATTTTTATCAGCTGAGATTGGTTGAAAAAGGCTGTCAGAAGGGGAAGGGGTAGATGGACAGAAGTTTACATTCGGTGCTCGGGGAAATTTTGTCAAATCCACGGCTAATGAACTGGTGCACAAGTAGGAGAATGAAGTAGAGTGCAAGATGCATGTATGACGGCAAAATTGAACCATACGAGTACGTGTCCGGATGGAAAAAGGAACCAGAGTGACTGCTGTCTAGATGCAAGTCAATTTAAGTCTTTCCAAGCTTACATGTACATGGGTACTTTCAGAAATTAGGGGTCCAAAAGCGTGGTGTTTTCATGTCCTTGTTATATCTGACCTTTGTTATTTGACGAGGAAATATCACCAGAATCGATTTCAAACTATTACTTTTGTTTCGCAGGTAATTTGCAGTAATTCATCATTCTTGGAAATTAGAAAATGTGTTCCAAACTAAGTACAAAATCAGATGTCAGATGTAACAGGGACACGAAAAAAAAACAGACCCCTAATTTCTGGAGTTACCCACATGTATATGCCCTGTGATGCACACAATGTACAAGCATTCCCCTTCAATATCATCATTTTGGGCAATTTTGCACGTATTTATCTCTCTTTTATTTCAAAGTGTACATGCTTAGGTAAGTCTTAAAATGCTATGTTTTACTGAACTCAACAAAAGAGCTGAAGTTTGACAACTTCTGCACCTACACGTATGGAAGACCTTTAGGATGAAAATCAAGACATATAGAATTGAAAATGAAGCAATGTGACACTTGGCAGACTCCACCCACTGTGTTGAAGAAATTTGAACAACTGACTGAACTTTAATGACAAAAATACCACCATGACAGTTCATCGATCTTGTAGGCAGCCCTGAAAATTGGCTTTTTCAACTGCAGCTGAGGACAGAGGGGAATTTCCAGGGAGTGATGAAAGGTGGAGGATTCTGAAGGGACAATAATGAGCCCCGCTTTCAACTTCCCCCGAGGAATGCAACTTCTTGGGGCAAAGCGGGTCAACTAGCAAAAAACTAGTAAATCAATTTGTTCTGAATGTTACTTCTGGAATCCAGATTGCTTCCACTGGGCAACTCCATTTCCAACATCTGGTCTCAAAGTCCCATCAGCGTCAGCGCCAACAGATTCTATTCCAATTCCAGGGAATAAAAATTTAACACGGGAGCAAGCTATTCCAAAGCTGAGGGTATGGCCCTCTCAGTTGATGTAAACTTGGTAACATGTGGCTGAGGAAGAAGAAATGCAGGCCCCACAAATGTGCAACGTGGGCACAAAACACAGTACCCTTCTCACGAAAATCATTTCTAACAACTATTAAACTGCACTACATAAGACAGTGTCCCACTCCTGTCCCCCAAACCCCCCCAAAAAAGTGCAGGACAGTCAGCAAAATGTTAGCCCAAATGAAAAAAAAAATGCACAATAGCAACAAATACAGAGTACATTTACACACTGACTCATGTACGATGGCTGATCACCAAAATAATAATTCAAATGCTCAATTCATTGAATTCACTGTCTCTTATTGGTCTAGCAACCTAACCTTTTTAAACTGTGTCATCACAGGAAATCAGACTTTCAATTTGGGAATTGATTGATGTGACCTTTATCCTCAGGGGTCACTTTTACGGCCACCTGCTGCAGTGGTCATGGAGTCAGTTCCGGCACACAGGGCATGTGGGGAGGCCCTTGGAAGGTACCGGTAGGTCTCAGGTATGGATGGATGACCTGTCCCCCCCCCCTTCCTCCAGCTTCGTGACGAAACCGCTGGATGAGTAATATCAACTCCTTAGGTCAGATAGATCAAGGGAGGCAATGGTTAACTCTGAGACTGGCCGACTTCAACACTTCTTGGAGTGTCTGAAGGCATCCCGCCCACAGTTCACGACATGCAGAGTTCTGCAGGATGTGATAGAGGGTTTACACTTACACCATAGCGAGGAGCATTATTCAAGACCCCGAAAATGGGTACATAGCAAGCAGTACATGCTGTGCACTGATTGTCCCTAATGCTTCTCATCTATAATATGCGCACCTCTAAGAAGTGCCTACTTTTCTGATGCAGCAATAATACTACTAATAATAGTCAGTTCTTATATAGCGCATCACGGAATAACTCTGTGTCCTTATTATCATTATCCCTGCGTACTGGGCTCACTTCATCTGAACATTCCTGAAACCATCTCAGTGACGCACCAAAGTTAACGCAGACAACGAAGTTGGAGGGTTATCGCAAAGAAGGGTGTCTGACTATAATGTATCATGGCCTTCCACAAGCTTACAAACAACTTACTACACTTGTCGCATTTCATCTTGCATCATTCAGTAAATGCATCAACGCAGCTGTGACTTTTTTAATGTGGGCACTGGGTCTCATTATCGGCATCACACAGTCTGCTGTGTTCGGTCCTGTGACAGAATCTTCACCCATTGGATGAAAGCAACGGGGAACGCTGTTGAAGTGGAAGAGCGCAGCCCATAAGGATGATGTAATGTGAAAGTGTTCATCAATGCACAGTTGTTGAGAATGCCAAGTACACGCTAATTAACACCACCTTCCCTGACACTCCTCACAGCTTACTCTAAGTTGAGTAATGCAGCGCCGGATCCCTGGTCCTCTCATCTGGGCATAACATTCAACAGCTTGCCAACTACTCAATGTTGCAGTGGCTAGCTCCCCTTCACCCGTCTCTGCACTTTCCATCTCCATTTTGAGAGACCCAGGGCCATGAGGTGTACTTTTACTGAGGAACCCTATCCCTACATGACCCCTCTGAGGCCCTACAGGGTAGGGTGCAAGTCTGACCCCCCTTTGACCCCGCCCAAGGTACAGAGAGGGATCTGTTCAAGGGTGTATGGTATTAGTCAAAGCAAGGACTGTCTGGACTTATAATGTGCATGAAGGCTGGCGTCTGTGTACATGTTCATGTAAGCAAAATTGCCCAAATCTTCCACCATTAACAAAGAACTTTCCCTGATCTGCCCAAGCCGATACTTTTGTTGACAAAAATGCCCACAAACACTCGGTCCTTATTCCAAAGTTCAAATGACAGCAAGGCACTCTCATTGGGCAAAAAATGTAAAAAAAAAAAAGGAACACTTTTCGACAAAGCTGAAATGTCACCATTAATATCACATGGTTGGTGTCATATCGGGATCATGGTGGTGTACTTGCTACATATAAAAAGTTGTCTGCCTCAACTTAACCCCCCACATCGCCACAAACTGGCTGGCTGTCTGACCTGTATTACTGTTCAACAGAGTCCCACTCATCCACTTTCATGCCTGTCAGTGTCACTATTGTGAAAAGAGGCCACTGCAGGCTACAGCACAGGCCAATAGACTGCAACAAAAGTAGTCCCTTTAAAAATCCTTATGCATGTTGGCCAGGTCAACAAAGTGGGCTGGTTATTCTTTCCAACAAAACTAACATTCCGCACACTTCCTGAAATAAAATATGTAAAGTGTGGAGCTGATTCATCAAGATCCAACAAGGACCATTTCAATCACATACACTGGCTTGCATGTATGACACAAAATGAGACTAAAAATTTCAGTCTGGGCTTAATTGTTGTTCTGAACTGTTGCATACAAGCAGCCAAGGAACCAGACCGTGGTTGAAACTTTCACAGACACACTGCATTGCCGTTTTGAATATTTTGCCTTTGTAATAGATGAGACAAAAGGACATAAGTTTAACATGTCAGGCTTACACAACAATGAAAAACACAAAGTTGAATGCAAAAGGGGAAGAAAGTGATGCAAGAGAATTATTTTACAAGTTGCTTGGGGTTGCTAGGGCTTTTCCTCTCTTGCTTTTCGAAGAAGAACCACGGCATCAAACAATGAGCAACTGGCCCTCCGCCCATCAAAGATGTCATTGTCCGGTGATTTTCTTCCCTTTTCTTGATATTCTCCGGGCATTATTTGGCGACACAATGGGGCTTTTTTCCCCCAGCAACAATCCACGGGAAAAACGGGCAAAGGAACATTATATCCAACACTGGGGAAATCGTGTCACTCTGGGTTACAACCCACTATGACAAAAGGACTTCCAGAAGTGCAGTGTACTCACATTTCCACTTCCTCTCAGAATTCAGAACTGATCACAAAGGTAACTCAGAGAGAGGCGTATGGATCCGTGTCACAGCGGCTGCTACCAGCAACTTGTAAGGTACACAGACCGGGGTTTTGATAGGGCTTTTTTGTGCCCTGGGACTGCTCCCCAGAGGCAGGGTTGTGACTTTCATTATGAGGCCCCAGAGGATGAAAAAGGGAGGGGGGACATTGGAAGGGAACAACAGGGGAGCAAAATGGGAGGTATAGAGCCTGCCTGCATTGGCCGTGTTACTGAGAGTTCAGTTATTGTTGGTCGCGAGACTGGAGTCGGGTCAGCATTGACGCTGGTCTTCTGTGAGTGACAACTCCACTATGCAGAGAAAAATGGTCTGTGCTATCGATTCAAGGACTAGTTTCCCTCTCTCTGCAATAGAAGTGAAATGATGCACCGGTACCCATGATTTACACCGGTTTCTATTTCCAAGCCATATGGTCCACCAATTTTCAACCAGTTAGATCCAATACGTTTTGTATGGTAACTTTACCACTCCCAACAAAAATAACAGGGGAGGGGAGTAATTGCGTAGATACATCAGGTGTAATTGATGTAGTTAACAGAACACCAAATGCACGACTGATCGTTAAGTGAGACAAATACAGTATACATGAATTTAGGCCTAGTTTACTCACACTAAGCAGGGTTGCTATATGGAAGTGATATTCTATTGTGTAATTTAATTTCACGCACAGTCCCTTTGGAGACAGTAATCCCATACACAGGTACGAAGAGGAGAAATGAGTAGCAGCAATGGATACAAACACGCCTGTTTCTCAAGTTAATTACCAAAACAGTATCGGCTTAGTCTGGACCACTCTTATATGGCTGACAGCTCGTATCGGCAGCCAAAGTTGGTACATGTAGAAATGTCATCTGTGCTTGGTGTCAGATTTCAGCTCTTAATGTACATTTACCGATGGATTACTGTTAAAGGTATAGTCCAGGCATCCAAACTGATGGAATTTATTGTTGAAAAGCATACTTGGTTTAAAGATGGTTGCGGGACTAAAATCGCAGTGAAATCATTCCGTCTGGCAAGTTGTCATTTTGAGGAAAACAAAAAAAGGAAAGCCATACCTATGGATGGGTCTAAACCAACTGTGCATCATTGTACATTGCTCTCAGTGGTTTGTTTTTAACTTGTCGAGGCCTGTGGAAGGGTTGTAGTTACTACAGCTCATTGGTTCAGTGTAGCTGCATTCAGCTGATTGAGAGCACATCCCTGATGCTGAATTCAGGCGCAATTCAAAACATGACTCGGCGACTTCTGATATGAAATCCAAATCTTTGAATATTATTTTTCTTGGAACACACATCACTCACTGAGCTGAAACTTCATCAGGTCTGTTCCAAGGTACCCGTCTTTAGATTGGAGCCCTTTTGGTGCCTCAAAGCAACAAAATGCACCAATGAGAAATGATTAATCGTACATTTAAAGAGGGTAGCCTTTTCATTTAGTATTCAATGGGAGTATTGTTGTGGTTTGGTGCAATTTACAAAACATGTAACTGCGTGAGATTTTTTCACACTCAGTAAATAAATTAGTCTTTTTACTTCTGTACTAACTGCAAGCCAATGGTTGGTAAAATTATGAAAGTGACACAGAAAGAGTAGACCCTATTACTGGACAAGATTTTTTTAGACCTGGAATTAGACAGCTGGTTGAAAAAAAACCCTGATGTACTGTAGGCTTTAGGCCGGTCAGACATTCCGCTAACCAGGGTTTGTTTTGTCTGAAGAATAAAAGTGCCAGTCAACATAAGATTTGGACAAGACTGCAAATTTGGCTTTTACAAAACCCTTCATTCCAAGAAATCAGACTGGCCTGCTGGAAAAGCAAGACTGGTCCCAGCAAACCAAACCACCCTCTGAGCACACGTCAACCCCCTCCAAAAGGTAAAATTTGCCAGATACATTTATGTCCACCAGGTGGAAAATACCATAAATGCACACCACCAACAAAGAGCCCTGGACAGACTTGGTTCCAGCAGATGCTGATCAAATAGCATGATTTTTTTTTGAGTGGTAGAGACAGGTGTAGTGACCAATATAATAAGGTGGGGCTTTTTCTAGGAGTTGGGTTTCATTGGGGGAGGATATGATGCTGGACTGATATTGGTATGTTCTTTATTGAGTTTCTATGGTAACAGATGACTCAAATGGGGGTTAGTGGAAGAATGTGTGGTTCCATTCCTTTTTTTGGTGGGGGTGTGAATGAGTTCATGAATGAATAATGTTTTGTGGAATTTGTTTTCGATAATCTGTACTGTGTCGAGGCTAAATGACCTTCAAAGAATGAAACCAGAAAATCTACCATGAACACTGAACCTCTTCTGTTTGTACTTCTTTCTCAACAGAGGCAGGAACATTCCCATGGGAGTTGGGCATGCAATGCCAGCTGTATTGATTGTCGCACCAGCCTCTCCATCTGTCAACAGTGAGGGCGTATTTGTGCTCAATGCCAATACGTACGCTAAATTAATCCACTGTTCACAAACAGCAGATTTCAATTACTAAATGAAGAAATACCTATAGGAATATTGTAAATATAACCAATGTAGCGTTATTCCAAATGCTGCTGCTGATTGAATTTGATTGAAAAACCAGAAATGAAAACAGTTCATGAATGAACCTCGTTAATTTCTCCCTCATTCTCTGGGGAATGACTTCATTGGCCAATCTAAGTATGGATTATTAAAACTCATTCAAGCCAACTCAGTGGTCAAAATGAAAAGCAAACCGAAGCAAAAAAAAAAAAATGAAGAGAAGCCTGGGAGCAATTTCTCACCGGGGAAAGGCAATCAGGAGGAAAGAAATGGGGGGGGTACAAAGAGAGGAGATTCTGAGTAGGAATGAAACATCTCAGTTGTTTGGCACGGCTGTGGGTTCTGAGGTATGCCATGGTTTGAAGTAATGTGTGCACGCGGTAGGCAAGCATGAGTAATAGGTCAGACAGTAAGGCGCCCAGTTTTGCACTATGGAGAAAAGCCCCAGGCCTGCGATAATAAGTGAAAAAATATTAGAAAGGTTTGGGGGGGGGGAAGGAGCAGAGGAAGGGATATTTCTCTTGCAAGGTTATTCAAAGTGCATTTATTTTGTGCAGTGATTTGTGAAGGCACGGCGGTGACAATAAAAGTACGCCGATTGTTTGAAAGTTCCTTTTCCGACTCGAAACATGCTAATTCAGTTCCTCATTATGCCTGATTCATTTTGAGCCAATTTTATTTTGAGGAAGGCATATATGACTTTAGTTCCTCCAACAAGCATCCAGTTTCACATTTGGGATTACATATGCACCTGGATTATTCAAAGTGACTTAAACTCTCAGTTCTTAATCCATCGTGCCAGATCTCAGTTCCGGATTGAAACTCATTTCTATTTTGGTTCTTCCTCCCTCCCCCTTCTTTTCGCACTTCAGTTTTTTTTGTTCAAGACCATTTCCTTCTACGACAGTTCCCCGTTCCCCCAGGCAAGTTACCTGACTATATCTTCCCGATCAGTCTGGTTCCCTGCTCGCCGTATTTGATTCCTCACACTTGCCCATTTTCTTAACCCGTAGGAATGACTGTGAAAAGTGGTGAACCAGGATTTCGTTGGTTTATTGTTGTTGTTTTTGTCACTGTTGTTTGCTGTTCTGGTTTCATTTCCAATTATATCGCTGAGTCTGAGTTTTAACAAGAATTCCGTGTATCAGATAAAGCTTGACAAGTACTGAAGCAGACACACACCTTAACGGATCCACACATCGAAAAAGGAGTGAACAAAGATGTTTTTTACTGTGGGAAGGAAAAGAATATGTATTGGTTATTTTCCCCTTTTTCTGTCCCTTCATGGCATCAAACATTTTTCACTTGCATGTACAATTCATAATCAAATTGTAAATTCTGTTTGATTCCTTACATTTATGTTCTCCTTCATTAAGGGGGGAGACCCTAACCACAAGGTCCAGTGCAAGACAGATTCATTGTTTCAACGGTCCCACAATCACCCACACGCGCATAAAGTATTCTGGTTTGCTAGTTTGAAAAAACAAGGTGCATCCAGGCAGCGTTTACATACCCTAGATCCCCCCCCCAAATTTAAAAGGATGGAGAAAAATTTGGAACAGATGGTGGGCAAAGATGTTCGGGAATTTTAATTTACGCCAGGGGGCCCTCGGTCTCGGAATGCTGAAACGCTTGGCTGGGAGATTGGAAATACAGAGCACGCAGAGGGAGTTTAAGGTTAGGAACGGGCGATTAATTTCAGCAGCAGGGACCGCTCTGATTGGTAAATCACTGCATCGTGTTGGCAGAGGGGAGGGGGGGGCAGTGTTGTCCCCTCTCATGATCCAAATTCTCGGGAAAGGTGGGTACGCTGATGGTACATTTTGTATTTCAACTTAAGAGTTTCCACAAACATACTTGATTCATGTTGAAAATAAAAGGTTTAGATTTAGAATAATAAAACCACTGTTTGGAACTGCAGACCACGAAACATGATTGAGTAAAAAACGTTAAATTACGGTCGACTGAACAATTTCATAATCGTAAAAAAAAAAGCACACAGGACCTCCACTCAATAAAAGTGAAGACGAAGCAACTGCCCGTGACTGTGACGAATATCACTGCATTCATGGTCAATCATCCCTGCAGGCTCATTTCCCACACATGCCTCGACAATCAGTAAAATACAGCCACAATTCTTGTCTTACTCCTAAGCATCTGGCAATATATCGTAGCTGCATGTAACACCGCTGACAAACTTCAGACTGACCTGCTACCCTGAAAACAAGGAGATCTATTTATATCCCCAATCTTCCCAAAATAGGGGAAAACAAACTAAACTGTAGGCATGGCAACAGGGTATGTGGGTGGGTTCGGTCCTTTCACTGGCACAATTCAGGACTTTTCTGGTTGACAAACATTCAACAGACTCCCCTCCTTTCTCTCTCTCTTCTGATCACACTTTTTGAGAAGACTAAGATGAAATGCATGCCCAACAGTCAAGTTTTCTACCCAGTTTGCTGCTTTAATAGAGGAGCCAAAGTGTTCTGTTTTCAAGAAGCATATGCAAGCAAACTTCCACAAGTTTGGAACAGTGTTGTAGTGGAGTGATTTCCAAGTTACCAAGGTCTTTACCAAATAATGAACTGGTTAGGGAGGAACAAAGCTGAAAGGCAAGGGTTTAGATTAGAACATTCAAATTATGACTTGAGACCATTCACTTTTAAAACAAAAAATGTTTTATGACAAAAATACTCGACAAGTACTGACAAGTACATGTCACGACGAGTACTCTTCAAGTATTTTTTCCTCATAAAACCTTATTTTTACAACACCAGGAGTGTCTGCAGTCACACCTTGGGGCATTCACCGTCCATTGCCCCATTGTTCTCTAGCTTTGTTCCCTTGGACAAGTTCAACAGTTCATTAGTTGGCAGTGAACTACGACACTGGCTCAGAATGTTGCAAGCAAACCTCGGACAAATTGTGCGTGCAAGTCAAAATGTTGAGACATGCCTGTACACGCGCATGGTGGAAGGAGGGAGGACTTCTAAAATAGTGTGCACGGAGACGTCAGGGTTTTGCAATTTTGAATCCGGCCTGTCTGGAGTTTGTGTAACGAAGAGGTCAGGGTTTTGCAATTTTCAACCCGGCCTGTCTGGAGTTAGCGACCTTGCACCCTTCACCCAGGACTTGAAAGAACTGAAATTGATAACAGATTTGCACAATTTACAGGTTGGATTCAAGTACATACTGTGAACTAACTCCTGACGGATGAAAAAAAAAGTTCAGCGCTGGTTCAACTGACTTGTCGCTACATGACACCGGGATCTGAGACCAGTTTGAAGGGCTTGTTTGATGTTATGGATCAAAGCCATTTGCTAAGCACTGTTACCAATGCCACCATCAACAACTCAAGCACTCTGGTGGTGCATGTAAGAACTCAGCAGGTTCTTATATGTACTCCACTGAACCTGCACAATTATACGCCCCTTACAGTCAGCCCTAAGGAGACCAGGGAATCAATGATCATCATTTCTAATGTACGCTCAATGCCTTGCTTGGAGAAAATGAGGGCAGGCTACAACCAGACCCAGTCATAATGCTTGCCAGAGATCATTGTAAATGGACGAAGATGATGATGTGCAAAAGCAGGTTACCACTCAAAATGCCATGCAACGCATCCTGACTTTTGGCTGGTTCCCTCCTGAAGTCTGCTTAGCATAAGACACTAGGTTATGCAATTTGTTTTTCTGTTTAAAACAACTCTGACAAACTGGGTCCTCTTATAGGTAGCCAAATGGGTCTCACCACGGACGCAGTCAAACCCATAACTACTGAGCACCGGAACCAGTCTACATGTAGTCTGGATCAAACAGCGCAGAACAGGAATAACCTTCTTTCAGGATTACATTCGTTGAGATTTTCCAATAATCCAGTCAGGCAAAAGGGGAATTTTATATCAAATCCAAAGGGGAAAAACACAGAAAGAGAAATTCCATTGATTGCTCCTGTTTTGGAGAAACAAATTCAAGCATGAAATTGCAGTTGAAAGCACAGTACAGAGTTCGCAAGATTGCTGGCAGAGGGACAGAAAAAAAAAATGGGCGTCTAGTAACAAATGGGATCCGTCTTTTTTTTTTTCTTTTTTGGTAGTTGGGGGCTTGGGATTGAACTTGCACGCAACTATTATTCAGCTAAGTGCTGCCCCCAAGGTCACATCTGCAGGTGCCAATGCCCTCTGGCTAAATTATGATATTTTCACACCTCGCATTCTCTGTTCCTGCACATGTACACATGCACAAAATCCGACCCCTGAGTTGCTCTCTGACGACTGTGCAGCATGCACACATACAAGTACATGTAC
Organism: Acanthaster planci; assembly: GCF_054643075.1. Taxonomy (NCBI): domain Eukaryota; kingdom Metazoa; phylum Echinodermata; class Asteroidea; order Valvatida; family Acanthasteridae; genus Acanthaster; species Acanthaster planci. The sequence goes on from NC_141791.1 coordinate 13,671,779, forward strand.
ATGAACGTACGGGCCTACACACAAAAAGTTGGCTATGTGGTCTCATGTTGTAGAGTCCTAGGATAGGATTCATTTGTCCCTTTGCATAATCCGCTGAGGAACATTCAAGGATGATCGATCTCTGTCTGTACTGTAAGCACAACAGCTGTTGATTTGAAGCATGTACTGAATGAATCAGTAACATGATATGACCGGGACCAGACTGGTGTATGTTGGGGACAAGGTGAGGGGGCAAATTGGGAAATCTGACAGAGGCTACCACTGAGATTAGAAGCCATGATATGTTGGCCTATACCACTTGGGGTGGGGGTTTCTGTGTACCTGTACAACGTTGCACCCAGGGGCACACAATAGAGGGGGAAAAAAGGGTAAAGGTTTGGGTCTTTCCTGTCTCAGTTAAAGGTACGGGTACTGTTGTTAACATACTGTACCTGCTGGAAAGTCACTGATGAAATTATTGTTGGTGAAAAGCTGACTTGGTTTCAAGATGGTTATGGGACTAAACTCTTTGCGGGGCAAGCCGTCATTTTGATGAAATCAACGAAAGAGAGGCCATTTCAAAGGATACTCAAAGACTCATTTGTGGAAATTGCCATCAATAGTTTGTTTTTAAAGAGGCACTGACAGAACAGAAAAGTGCATTTTGTTCATCGGTTCAGAGCGCAACATCGCGTACCTCCACTCGGCTGAATGAGAGCGTATCCCAAATACTGAATACAGGCACAATTCAAAACATGACTAAGCAACGCTTGATTTAAAATCGAGAACCTGAAAATTTTCGCGGAATATACAGCAATCACTGGGCTGAAACTTCATCAGGTCAGTTGTTAGGCATCCGTCTTTAGATTTTGAGCAACATTTGTCGCCTCAAGGCTCAAAGGAACATAATGCACAAACGGTAAATAATGCACTGTACCTAAAAAAAAAAAACCTTCCTATTCAAACCTTGACGGAAAACAAACTGTACTAAAGATCCTTGTGTTTTTAGATCCTTCATCTGAACTGGGCCAGTTTTCCCAAAGGTCACCATTTCACAGCAAGAACTGTGTCACATTTTCCTAGCAGTCCCTCCCCCCCCACAGGATGCAGTGTGTGATTGTGATTGTTTTGACAGGGAAACAAACTCGCCCTCCCCTCTGAAGTGTGAGGGGCCACTGGAGCACAAAAGACACCCAATTCTGGGCTACCTGTGCACAAGTTTCAGTCATAGAGGGCATGGGAGGGGGGTAGAAGTTATGGTGTAAAGGGACTGTCACTGTAAATAGAGGGATCCCAATACGACGCTTTTAGCGTCGATCTGCGCACTTCTGTGTTTGAAAACGAGGCTGTATGTGTCAGCTTCAATTCTTAATACGATCAGACGATTGAAAGTAAGGAGTCAAGACACAAAATACATAAAGGTATGTTAAATTCAGACTTTTCAGGCTGCACATTTTTGTGGAAGAGTCTTTCAGGATGACTTGACACGTAAAAACAAAAGAAAAAAAAACGGCAATTTACCGCGAACTAACGTACCTGCGATGGTCGTGTATCTTGTGCAGTGGGCGTGGTTTAAACTGAAGTGGCACCACACTTACAAAGCGGATACTCCATGTACTGTGTGGACTCCGCCGGCGCGCGCAAGCAAGTTCAACACAGAGAGCCTCCGTTTCGATGCAGATATGCGCAGACGGCGCTAATGTGAAATCCCTCTATGGCTAGTCGCTCTATCAGATGATATGAAGGCAGGACAATGTGTCAAAAGGGTCAAGCTGGATAAAACCACAAGCTCCAGGACATCACTGACAAAGAGAGAGAGAGAAAGCCTCCACAGGTACATGCAGGGGTCACAGTTAGAAGTGTACCGGTACAAAATCAACCTAGTTTTATCCTAGATGTCCTAAATCAGTGATGTGACACTATTTCTCTAGAAGTCCCTATCTCAAATTGAAAGGGGAGGAAGGACATGTCAGATTTGGAGGAGGAAGAAAAACCCAGGATAGGTACCTCCACATACAAACCCTCTTGTGGCAAGTACTGACTGAAGCACCTAATCTGCTCAAGATTATGAAAGAAACCAGAACCCCCTGGCTAGATGTGAAAGCTGAAATTCAAAAAAAAAAAACAACCAAAAAAAATGGGGGAACAAAGAACATGGGTAAGAATGGGGTAGGAAAAGAAATCCACAAGGAATTCATGAAAATAAACGCAAACATTCTCTTCAAATGCCTAGGATTAAGTCAAGTTAAAAAAGGGAAATATTTCAAACTTGTTGTTAGTACACTGTACATGATTTTAAACATCTGAATATCCTGAATTTTGGAGTCCGACATCCTGACATCGAAAAAGCCAGAGAAATCATACCCTAAAAAACAACCAACTACAAATCTGACTTGACTTGGCAGTCAAAACGGCAAGGCTCATCAAGGCTGTAACGTGGTGAATTTTGGCAACCAGGAAATGAAGATTGAAAGAGTCAGTGGCAAAATACAAACAACACAGACACGTGTAAAAATAGAATCAGAGTACAGCTACAAGTCACTCAAACCCAAACCAAAACTAAGCACAAATCCTAGGAAACCATGCAGGAAATGAAACAATTATGAGGCTATGACTACAATTCTTACATTTGCAATATCAGAGAAATTATTTAATATTTCTTGCACTTTACGTTTAAGACACTGGTTCCTTAAAACTTTTTTAATTGGAACAGAATCCAACTTATATCAGTCCTGGACAATCAGCACGCAGCCCCTCCATTAATGAGCATTTTTGGCAATTCCATTTGCACGATCTCACGAGTACATGGGAGTTCGCCAGAAAAAACGAGGATACAGAAGTGTCCCTTCAACCCGCCAGGAAATCTGTTGGTTCATTCGTGGGTCGAAATGGCTTGGTGAGTAGATAGTTGACATTTTTCACTATCAATACAGTTATGTTTCGGCGATGATCGACCATTTCTCAACAATTTATTTGGACTCAAACTTGCTTAGGGTTTCGCAGGCCTCCTCTTTTTTAAGTGCACCTGACTGTTTTACAATAACTGGATAAAATTGAGACTTACAATTCTTCAGGAAAAGAATTAAACATCCGTTTATTACCAACAATTTCGCTGCTGGGCCAATCAAAATTTTAAAGTTTTATGCATTACTCACTCAGCGATCCCGGCAGTGTTTACATGTTTGCGAGATGAATGGTAAGTCTGGTTCTCCAGTAAACGACCAAGATTCACTAGGTTTCCTTCAATGCAAAGTCTGGGTTTCCGATTTTGGTCACAAGCATTTACGCATATCTCTGATGTCCTTTGATTGGCCAGTATTAGAGAGAATATGTCAATCAACCAATCAAAGATAGTCTTTCATGAAACACATACAGCAGTTTTCTCAGTTAATCTCACAAAGTCTAAACCTGCGATAACGAAATATTTTGGGTGCACTTGACTGTTTCGCAACGACTTGACAAGTAAAAACTTATTGTTTGGCTGGATACATGACATATCTATCTTTCTGCTGTCAAGAAAATTCTGCCGGCCCAGATTTGGATCCACTAAAATCAGTTTTTTTGTACCCTCATTTTTGCACACAAAAGCCTACATTTTACGGCTAATATCCTACAAAAGAGACTGTGACTATTTGTATTTTTCTACAAAAGACATGAGACTGATATCTTAACTGTTCATTTCTGTAAAGATATACCATTCTGAAAGGTTACACAAGGTGGTACATAATTTTGAAAGTCAACTACATAGCTCATTACATATGCATAACTTAGACAGCCGTGCATACATAGCAAATGAAATAGCAGCTTCTACGGGTGCTGCTCGCTGACCGTGGATATCTTAAATGATGCTTTCTTGCCAAAACAGAACCACCTAAAAATGTAATTCCACCTTCCATTTTTAAAATCAAAATTATCAAACATTAGTTAACAAAATGCAAGATTGCTTTAACGACCAATCCTGTTAAAAACAAACAAACCATGCAGCTTCCAAAGTACAACCAATCTAGCGGGGGACACAAAATTGTGAGTGGATTTGGCAAAGAGCACTTTAAAGATGGACAAGTCTTCCCGCCCGTTGCACCTGTCGGGACAATTCCTCTTGGCAACCTCTCTACTGGGCTCTCTCGAGAAAAGAGTAAAAGCAAAGGGGGTGGGGGGGACAGCAGCAGGGTAATCGTTTGTCCTTGACCCTGGCTTACCCAGGGACAGATAAAGCCCCCCCCCAGGGATCAACTGATCGGAGGAATAATCTTTCTGATACTAGCGAGCCAAACCCTGTCAGGGGACTTAATGTCTTTATGTACTGAGAAAAAAAACCTAAAGATGCATGCAGGGTGGGAAAACATTGGATTGCCATCGCTGGAAATCCACCCCCCCCTCAAAAAAAGTCAAAAGATCCCTGAAGCGGAAATTCCTGGTAATGATTTGATGGGGGATTACGATTACCTTAAGGACCAGGGGAGGCTGGCTTTGGTTCGGAGAAATATCAAAAGACGGGAAGATGGATGGAACTAGGAAGTGGAATTACCTGAAATGGTGGAAATTAAATCAAACAACATCCTAGGACTAGTATCAAAACTTATACATGCATTTAATAAAAAAAAATTTGAGGGAAAATTAATTTAAACATCTGCATAAAAACTGCAATTTTTTATTCTATAGTAATTTAGAGACTTCAAATAATAGGATTAAGTAGTTTTAAATGGTTATTAACAGTATTTCATAAGGGTCAAGCTTAAGCTGGCAGTGAGAATATAATTGTTGAGAACAAAAGATAAATACAAGTGCCAACATACATTTTTTGTACATACAACGACCCACTTCAATCCAATCCAGTCAAATATGCTAAGCTAAACGGTCAACAAATGCCTTCATCAACAGAACAGAATTGAAAACCAAAGGGGGAATGTCAATGAATTCCATTTGGCAGTTTGGATCCCACAAGACTCGATGGTGTAAAAAGTCCTCCCATTGATCAGCAGCTTGCGGGCAAACATGGGTGACTACAGAAGAGCTCTCGCCCTCGGCATGATTGATTGACGTGTTAATTAGATAACAGGTTGATAGATTGGGATGAAAGACAAGGGAAAAACCACATGGACAGAGAAACACTCTTTGATCTCGGAGAAATTAGCCTTTTTTTTTTTAATTACGGTCAGAATTTCCGACAGTCAGTCATGATCTTTTCTGTCATTTTACCAGTCATCCCAGGGTTTTGATATGGAAAGGTTCAAATCTTGGTTTTCAAGCTCCTGGCGTCTGTGTCTAGGTCAACAAAGGCAAGCCAAGTTGGCGCGTGTACATAGAGGATTGACATCAGTTGAAGGACTAACGAGCAGCAACAACTGTTTCACAGGGTCTTTCTAGGTAACACAGAGCGACCCCCTGCAATATATCCCTTGGTGAGAAAAATTAAAAATAAGTAAAATGATAATAATTTGATCAATGTATTTATGAAGCACACAGTATCTGACAATATCTGTCAATCAGAGGCACCAAAAGACCTTCATTATCCCTGTCCATTGGCCTCACAACATCGGAACATTACTGAGACCACCTCAACTCCCTGGGGAGTGTACTGGTACAGTAGATCTCAAAGGATTTGACATAAAATGAAATATGTGTCATACAAATGCTAACCTACCGGAACTTCATATTATGATGAAAATAACGACACTAGATCCTATGCTGTGGGTATACGATGTAAACAACACAATGTGCTACTTAATGCTAAACCATTTATGTGCCGGTATCTACAAATAGGAGTCTGTTTGACAAGCACTCTCATCTTTAACTGTTTTTCCCTGAGGGTGATTTCCAGCTCTCTCCACAGCCCAACTTTGTTTTTTTTTGTTTCAATTACAGATAGCATTAGTGTGGTTCATGGCCAGGTGATAGGAGTAATTAGCGTACGCTTTATTACGCACCACCGCGCTGCGGGATCCAAATCCCAATCTCTAAACTCCAAGAATGAAGTGAGGGTTAAAAAAAAAAAAGAGAAAAAGTCTATTGGGTGCAAGGAACTGCTGAGACAATTACTGCGTCAACATAATCCAATTGTGCCCAGGCGTAGATTGGACGCATTCATTCATGAGTCCACTTATTATGTTGCTTATGCACAGGTGGACGTGAACAGACAATAGTAAATGCTTCACAACACTACAAAGGCACGAACAATACCAAGTGAAATCTAAGAGAAGAAAGGTTGATTAAAACATGCCTTCCGGAAAGACAAATTCACAAACTGATCTTTCTTTCATCGTGGCATTACACAATAAAGCAATACTGTACATCTCTTCTCCTATGAAACTCCAAACAGACCGAGGGGCCACACACAAGCTTTGTGATGGATAATTTAAGACACGCTGCCAGAGTTCCATGTAGTTATACAGTAAAGATGAACAGCTTCGAGGAAATCCAAACTTTCAACATGGTTGTGATGAGAGCGCAACACAGCCCACTGTAATGCAAACACCATCATTTCAGGCAATTCAAAAGCTGTTCCTCAACTGGGGAACTTAATACTGCCGGTTCCTTTTTGCTGGACTGGACAGCGTGGGCAGATCTCTCGTAACTGAAGACAATTCCTATAAACACTTCAAGTTCATAACACCAAGTGTACGGCACATCAAGTGTGTACCCAAGTGTACACGTACACAGACCCTTGATATTTTCGATTGATCATTAGGAGACTTTTTCTAGGTTTTTTCCACTTCTGAATCTGCCCACACTAAAATACAAGACCTCGCTGTACCAGTTCTGACCAACATTTGTGAAATTTTTTGTTTTTTAGTGAGACAAAAACTGACAGTCAAGTAGCAGAAGCTCTGTGTTAACACTGTGCAAGGTTCCACTAAAATGTCCTGTCCCGCTGATGAGGAAACAAGTCAACTTCCCCTTGCTTGCAGAGAAAGCCACAGCCAAGGAAAAACATATCTAGAACATGTCTACTTTCTTTACAACGAGTTTAGGCACTGATTGTGAGCTGATGGTTTGTCGCAATACAACTGAACGGTTGTTTTCTGGTGGGCTGGTGGAGTTTCGTCGTTTTTCCAGAGTTTGCTAAACTAACATGTGTATGTAAGTACATGTAAGTTTCACGAGAGGAGAATTTTCTTTGAGGACCCCAGCCAACGGTAGTAACTGGTGCCATGCACATAAATTCTGCAGGATTGGACACCGGTGACTCAAAGCCATTAAATGTACATAGCCACTATACACTGAGTATAGTGTGTTTATTTGTGTCTCGCACTAACTGTGCCATCTATCAAAGCAGAGCATATAAAGAGTTGTAGATGTTTATCTAGGACAGTCTGTTGAAGATAAAAATAGGATGATGACAAATACTGCCAATTCTGAGTCTTTTATAGCTTTGCGGTTGAGAAGTTCTTTTGTCCGTGCCTGAGGCTACTGTTGCATGTCATGTAAAACTGTACAAAGATAGAGGTGATGTGATTGGTTGATCACAAAGGGAGAGGTGGAGCTTCATGAAAGGAGGGGGTGTTGCTGGTTTTATTGCAGTCTCGTTGCTGACTCTGCTTGCGGGTGGAGGGGGGGTGCAGCCCCCAACTCTCTATCAGGGGTTGGGGGTTCCAATCCTGCAGCTGTTTGCGATATTGTGACCTTGATCAAGTCACTTGACCCTTATTTTCTCCATCCCAGAGTATCCATGGGTACCTGTGGGTGTAGAGGATAGATGTGATTTGATTCCCCAACCAAATAATTTAGCTTCATAGCCTGATGCACAGGGTGCTCATCGCCAAGTATCATTGCAACAACTGCATGTGCTAAGCACTCCCACTATTTGTGTAACTTACCACAGTGTCTGACCCTCCATCCTTTCTCTGATGATCCAAAATCAGGTAACTATGGTAGTGTACATGTAGTTTGCAGGATTTCAACAGGAAATAGCCACTCTACTGCCAGTAAGTTTTCAAACCCCCCCTCCCCCCAAAAAATGTCAGCATAAATTCACAGTTACAGAAGACGTACACGTAGTTCTGTGACCAATCCCAACTTTTTACGGAGTTCACTTACATACATGTACAAACGAACTTCTTTACCCAGCGGGCACTGTCCCTCCGCCAATGAAGCAGCCTCTGCTTTTGTCTGATGCGTGTCTCCTCAAAACAAGGCTTCAATCATCCCAGAAATCCCCTTGTTTGGCAGAGCCACTTGATTACAACTCGGCCAGATCCGCCGCCTTTTATCTAGCCCTCTCATTTGCCGCTTCTCCCGTTCCTCTCTCTTTTTTTTTTTTTACTTCTTCCTGCCGACTACCGGGTGAAGACAGATGCACAGGCATACATATACATGCACACGAGAGAGAGAGAAAAAAAAAATCTAGACCAGGACCGGCATCCTCAGATGTGTGTGCAGAGCAAATATGTGTGTTTGGACACTCAATAGCCTGTCTGTTGACCTAACATTGAGAGAGAGAGAGAAAGAGAGGGGGGAGGGGGTGAACGAGGAGAAAAAAAAGCCTGATTTATCTTGGACTCTGGAGGACACCAGAAACCTGGGGACATGAGCATGGAGGGGATGTATAATTTACCTTGTCTGTTCAATTGCAGTGGAAAAGGATTTCAGCCTTGGAAACAAGACTACTGGGTTTTCCTCTCTAACAATACCATTCCTGAGTGTATTTAGGCAGCTGAATCTTTGGGATTTGAACAGTGCTTTTGAATTGATTTGAGGAAAGGCAGTAGTGATGCACAGAGTTAATATTCTACATCCTAATCACTTCTACCTCTCAAGGGCGTTGCCAAGATTTTTTGGGGGGGTGGGGGACAAAGCACTCATACAAACAGCAGGAGGTCATCCCCATTTCTTTCAGTCCTTGGTGCTTTCCCCCTCATTTGTTCCGTTTTTGTTTGGAAGTTTTTACCTGCTCTCAGAAGTACACATACATTCCATTCATCAGAACACATGGGCAACTGTATTTCAGTTCAAGCTCATTGGCGATATACATGCACATGTCCAAATGACTACCTCTGATATTGGTGAATAGCATGCTTGCAATACATGTACTGCCAAAGTGCATGCTTTCTGGGCACACTCATTCTCTCGAGTGTTTTACACGTGGCTCACAACTCATCCGACCATGTGAGCTGGACTCAGGCATCAAGAAAGGTATTCTCGCTCTTGGACCCAGACCCGAATCAAGGACTTGAGATTAGGCAGTCCTTTTGGGATTTGGGAAACAGGAACTGCTTCTGATGTCATCATTCTGAACCGATGGCCTTATTTGCTGGCAAAAACAGCAAAGTAACGAATACTTGACCACCGATCAACAGCCCAGTCACTGGTTACATCCACCAAAATGCAACCCTGGTGTCAAAGTTTGAAGAGGAATCAGCTATGGCCAAAAAAAAGTCACTCTGTAAGCCGGTTACTTTTGGTCAACTGTCTTGATGCCAACCTGGTCTAAATTAATACCTAGGGCACATCTGATGAAAAAGGCACAGATGTATTAAGATCCACGCAGAGTAACCCGCATTTCATACATGAACAGCACGTGTCCGGTGGTGAGAGCCTCCAAAGCGGATGCATCTTGCGGGATGGATTACCTCCTATGTGGACTCTGGATGCAGGGGTCCTCTGGGAGAAATATGTAGGGACACGGAGACCGGCGCTGATTTCCTTCTTTTTTTTTCCATTTTTTTTTTTTTCTTCTTTCCCTGGAATGATCTGGCATCCATCACTGAAGCAATGCGTGTAGGAGGGACCAGGGAGGTGTGGCTCTCCTGGACGAGTTGAGCTGTCCACTGGCTTTGAGAGTTGGGGGAGGGGATGGTGGTTAGGACTTGGGAGGAGGGGGAGATTGAAAGCAGCCACTGGGAGAAACATTGGGTGAAAGTGACAGGGACTCAACCTCCCCCAAGACAACCACATTCACAAGATACCGGTTAAGAACCCCCCTAAGCTGAACTGCACAAATTTCAGCAAAACCAACATGTCAAACTCAACTTGTTTTACATGTACTTATTACAAGTCGACATACATGTATTCTGGTTAACAAAACTTGGCATATTGGTATTCCCATTTTCAGGGTATTTCACAGGCTGACTGACTACAACAGTTTAAATGTAAATTTAAGATTTCATACTTACATGTATATGGAAGCTTTGTGTCAAATTTTTTTGGGGTTGTAAAATGCTCTTTATAAATGTCACTGCAATCATGTTTTGTACTGCATTAGTCGCACAAGTATATAAACCCACATATTAACAAAAAGTGGTTTGCCGACATAAAAAAAGTCACAGAAAATCTCGTTTGACAAGTTTTGTCAAAACCCCAAATAGGCTACTAAAACACTCCTTCCTCGTCATAGCTCACTTCCAGTATTCAGGCTGTGCAAGGCAGGAACTTCACGGTTGAAAGGGTACGGCAATTTCTCATTGCGGAGGGCACTTGTATTAGAAAATCCACTTGTCTATGGGGAAATTTCAATGGGCATTGAGGCAAAGACCAGTGTGAAGTTACTGCCCTGCGATGATACATCCAACAATTTTCATATTGCTGCCTAGAGAGCTGTCATGCATGGTTAAGTTGGAGAAAGTCAGTCTACCAGTACAACGTACATGTATGAGTAAAAGACTGGTAAAAAAAGCACAATCTCACTTGGGTATAAACGAACCAATAAACTGCAACAATTATGTACAATCTCCAACAACATGTTCAACACCCACTGCCCTCGGGATGGCAACAGCTCTCACAGCTGCGCTAACCATGAATGTAATTGTACAGTCCTCTCTGTTTTTTTTCTACTGAGGACGCACACATTCAGTGCACTGTAAGCTGCTTAGCTCTCCGCTGAATACCCTTTCTTGGGTACCTTTTACCCTTTGTAAGCCACGGTCACATTACCTTTTAATAACTTTGTACTTTTCAACCCTTTACTTGGTACCGACTCTGGAGTTAATCTACCTTAAATGTGGTCGACCCTTGCTATGGCACAAATGCACATGTACAGGCTAACACATGTAGGCCTACGTGTATCGTGTTTAGTCAATATTTTTAAGTCACCATATTTTGGGGGGGGGGTGATTAGCCATAGTTATCCACGGTTTCACGCAAATTGGTAAGCAAGAGACCTCGACAAAGAAATAAATTTAAATACTTCAGGCAGCCCAAATTATCTAAAGTATGGTAGTGTCAATGTGTCACTACCAATAGTACCATACAACTCCAGGGCAAAGATACCCTGTTGCAGCAATTAACAAACCACAAACCCCTTTCCAAATCAGTGAAAGGCCAAGGTTTCTCAAGGAACAAAGTCAGCCTCTGTACTTCAAATACCTGGTGTCAACCTGAAGCACCTTCCCCCCCCCATCAAACCTTCAGGGGACGTCAAACATCAGCTCTGCCATGGATGCAAATCCACAGCAATGACCAAAGGCTGTGACTTCAAGCTACTTGTACGCCCAGCAACGCCCATTAAAACAGCATGATGACCAATAACCGTGTCCACACTGTTTGTCAATAAAACAGATGAAGGCAAACACATCAAGCACAATTGCTAACTGCAACCTTCCTGTCCTCACTGCGTTGCAATTTTGAGAACATTGCCAAACACAAGGCCGACACACGTTTCGTCATTTCCAGTCTTTGTTTTTGTGAATTGCATTGTGCGCTGATGACTACGACACAGTAACAGTTGTGTTGCGGCTGCCTCGTTTCCATGCAAATTTGGTACGGATTTAACCGATTGACAATCACGAATTTTTTCCCCATTTCATTCAGAAATTATCCTCACTTACCTGGATTGTGAGAGTTGAGGCCATTTTCACAGACAGCACAGATGTTGCAATATGACAGTGGATCGGGCCACACATGAAACAGAACAGAAATAAATTCAGACTAATAAGAGAAGATACCTCATCTTTGGGGACTAACATGTCCTCTTGTCTCCCGAACAAATCTCACTTGATCAAATTTGAGGAATATCTCGAGCCAGAAACTCATCTGAAAAGTAAATTTGTTTCCACAACATCTTTAGCCTCTGCTGTGCTCAAGAAAGCAGAGCATGCTGAAGTATGCCACATCTAATTTCAAATTCGTTTTGTGTCTCAGGTTAATTTTGTTATAAATGCCTCCTACAAACATTTTGGAGAGGTCACATGACAGTCATAAGGTACACATTCTACTGATTTATTTTTATATATTAAATATTCCATCAACTACAACTTCAAAAGTGTTGACAGAGAAAACAATTCTTAAAGGCTTTCAACATGAATACATCTAAGGCCATTTCAATGTTACTTGGCAACACACATAATACCATAAGGTCAAAAGACCAGAGACAAAATTTATGCATCAAATCCGCTGTGCTACAAGACACGTGAACAATTCAAAAAGTTTGGCAGTTTGAAACCCAGGCAACAGCACGAGAAATGAAGATTGAAACGCCATCTTCTTTCCCCAATCTAGCATTAGCAGTGAAAAAAAAATATATATCACCCGCACAAAGGGTTCTCTCTGTCCTTGTACAAGAATTTGGGAAAACTGTAGGGAATAAATGAATGTGCTTATTTGCTAATCCAGGCCTGAACAAACAGGAGACGAGATATATTTGAGATACCAGTATGGCGACACAGCCAACCTGATGATAGAGGATGGACAGAAACTAACTGTGGACATTTCAATTTCAAAGTGCAGCTTTGGAGCTTAAGCACTGCTTCTGGCGAGCTAAACTTCAGTGGAGAAGTTTCATTTAAGAAACTCATGATGAAACGTCAAGAAATCTGCAGGTCTTAGCAAGTCCACTAAATAACGAATTCTGTTTAAAAAAGTGTCCACAGCATGTCAACAGCTTCTGAACAGATTTTGAGCTGACTTTTCAGCAACCCAATATCATATCTTCATTTCTGCTGATTGTACAATTTGAAGCAAACACAGAAAGCAATCATTCCACATGTACATTATGTTTATAACAGCTGAAACAGTTAATAACATCTCAGAAACAAAATGAATTTTGCTGAAATTCCCATGACAGATGCTGAAATACTCTCTGGTTGATTAAGCAGCATCTGGCCCATAATCTTCACTTTAACTCGTTTAACACATGCGAGTACACCACAGCACTAGAGGAATTGCTGACAGAATGTTGACTTCCCAGTGGTTTAAGGCATTTTACAGTAGCACAATATTCACTTCAAAACCCAAACTCAACTTGAAAAGGGGTCCTAGCGATTCCTTTCATTTTCTGCCAATGCAGAATTACACTGATCCTTTTATGCGCATCCTAAATAAATAAGGTCTGTATATAGTGGTCATTTATTGGTCCGGACCGTTTATTTCCCTGTACAATAAATCAGGACCGACTGCAAGTTCAAGGACCATCTGTGGCTGGCTGCAATAAACTGTGAAGAGGCCAGCTGAATTACACTGTAATGCTGCTTCACTCCGGTCAAACAACCACAGGACCAAGTCATGGTGAATGAAAAAAAAAAGACCACCAAATGGTAAATTCATTACGGCGGAGAAACTCGGCCCAAGCGTAAGGTTTAGAGGGTCGGTGTGAGATCACGGCTCTTTGCATAGGGGCAAATTTGACGGGACTATCCTGAAATAGACTTACGCTCAGCGTGATGGTAATAACGGCACAGTTAGGGTCGAAGCAGTTGAAGTGAGCGCAACAATATGGAAGTTCAAAGTTGTCTTACATAATGTACTACAGTCGTGGGTTCTTATTAAATCACGACGCCAAGGAATTCTGTTCACGTGACAAGAAGCCCTAACATCACGAAAGACGGTAGAAGAAAAGCGTTAGGGCTGCAGTCGCAAAACTCGTGTCTCCACAACTTTGGCATGAGATCAAATTGTCAGGCTTAATGCTGGTGCGTCCAAACACATCTGCAAGGGCCACAGTCACAGAGGACAGTAACATCATCGGCATCAGGCTAGTATATCCAAGGGATTTCCCCGTCAATTTCTTCTTCCTTCTCCTGTTTTTAAAATATCTGGTTGGCCTCCAGGAACAAAATTGCAAACAAGGACTACACATGCACACTCCCTATGCTCTTTACTACTGGACATGCAAACTTGGGCAGAACATTTCTGAGTGCAAGAAAAGTGGAGGGGGGGGGAGCATTCTCCGGACTGACCTTTGTCCCTCACACTGGGTCATCCAAACTCCTCCTTCACCCCTTGCCTTTAGCTCCAAAGAGTTTTTTCCTTTTTCCTGACTGTTTCCATTCAAAATTTCACCAGTTTTTTTTTTACAACGGCTATGAACACTGCCTCTTCGGAATTCTTACAGGGCCATATGCCTGTAACCCAAAACACTGAGACAACCAAGCACCGTGTCTAAAAAATGTAGCAGATGTGACTGACTTTATGTGTAGGGATCCTGAATTACACCATCAAAGTATTAGGCGTTTATTATGAAAAGACTTCAGACATTACATGCATGAGAGGGGCATGACAATATCCGCTGTTTTGTTTCATCTACACTGTACATGTACTACAAAATGCAAAAATTGATCTTCAAGGACACATGTTGTGTTCATCAACAACCCTGACGCAGCATCTGGGGAATAATTTTCAAAGATATCAGCAAGGCACTGGTCTGTTTCACAAGCCAGCCGACCACATCGACTAGACTGGATGGCTCTCTGCCGGTACACTACAGAGAAGCAGGTATAATGAACTTCGCTGGCACTCAGGATATTTTTATCATTGCGTCTAATTATGTCCCAAATATAAACTCAGCAGCATCTGACTCCTAAAAAAGTCAAATCAATGGCTTTTAATAACTTTAAAAAAAAACCAGTAATTTGGGGGGACATGACTCTGGTCAAGTTTCCTCTTCCTCCAAAATGCATAAAATGCATGTAACATAAACAAAAATGCTTTCAATAAAAAACAAATCATTTCAGTTTAGAAAATCATGCATGTATGCTACGGTATATGTACATGTGTATGACATAACAGAAAGTACATGGGTACATGAATGTAACCATACTGCATACTGGTAAATATATGCACGTAAAAACATTTCAATAAAAAAAAGATAACCAATTCATGCCAAAATACCACCAATTTCAGGACAAAAACAACCAAGACAATTTTGCAGCTTGAAAACAGACTGAGCCATTTTAAATAGCTACCAAGATGGCAGACATTATACACTACAACCAGCAATGTTAACAAATAATCCACAATAATTAATACATGTATGCTGGACAGTGTTTAAAATGTAAACCCATGCACATTTAGGCCGACATGTACATGGGTTTAATGTACAGTGCATTATGTATGTTCACTTCTTGTTTCACCTGTGCCAATTCTACATGTACCGTACATGTACACAAAGTGTCACATGCGCATGTGCAGCCTACATGTACATGTTGGGTGAGAATGTTTCTACTGATGTTGACCTTG
Source organism: Acanthaster planci (assembly GCF_054643075.1). Taxonomy (NCBI): domain Eukaryota; kingdom Metazoa; phylum Echinodermata; class Asteroidea; order Valvatida; family Acanthasteridae; genus Acanthaster; species Acanthaster planci. Next base: position 13,687,145 of record NC_141791.1, read on the forward strand.
GTGTGAACTCATGGTCAAATAGACTTGACACAGTCCACAGAAAAGGCAGATACATGTACGTATTTTAAGCAGAGAAGAAATTGTCATGTGAGGGGTCAAATAAGCCATTTGCAAGTTGATTTGAATAAAATCTGCTACACCGAGTTATTTGATTGCACATAAACATAACGATTTGAATTCCCCAGACTAAAGACACTGTTGCTATACCTTGTGATTCGGGGCAAGCTTTCACATAGCGACCGCCATCTCTGGAATGGACTGGTTCCTTTATGCCCTCCTTATCCATTGAGAACAGTGTATTGTTGCAAGGCATCTCTTATGTAATGAAGCAAAAAGCTTGCCCCGAATCATGAGGTATAGCAACAGTGGTTTTAGTAAGGAGAATAAAAGTTGTTACGTTCACGTGAATTTAAAGAACTAAGTGTACCAGATTTGGGTCAAAGTTAATTCGCAAAAGACTTATTGACAAAACAGAAAACTGTAGCCTGACTGACCTTGCAGGCAGAGTGATTTGTCAAGGAGCAAAGACACTTGCAATGTGTTTCCACTTTAGTTTGATGCTGTCACAGTAAATGGCATCTTGGATCAATTGAGGCCAATTTCATAGAGCTGCTTAAGCCTGAAACAACATAGCTTGACAAATCAGGTTACCAGCCAAAACTCCATGTGATTTTGAATGGTATTCACCTGTCTTTTGGTTAGCATGACAATCGCATAGATTTTGAGCTGGTAACCTTTGTTTTTTAAGCAAGGGTTTTTGTGCTTCGGCAAATTTTGTGCTTAAGCAGCTCTATGAAATTGGCCGCAGGTTGTAGACAAATCCAGACACACCATCACACCAGACACAGGGAGACAATGTCAAAGTTGAGTCCATCACCAGTCTTTTTACAAGTCCTCTCACAAGACCAGTCAAAAGTCCTGTTGTAGGACCAGTCACAAGACCAGCCACAAGTCCTTTCCCCAAACCAGTCATGAGTCAACAGGGTGAACAATGACAAAGGAATGCTTTTGTCACAGTTTACTTGAATTCTCTGTGAAACAGATGCACATAGAGCAAGGTCTTCTATGATATGACTATGGGAAGTACAGTCCAACATGCAAACATCTGGCCACTGAAACAAAACCTTATCAGAACAGTCACAATGAGCCCACACACAGACAGCAGAATCTCCAACAATTCCAAGGGTTCAGAACTGTTTCCCCCATCATGGTCCTTCAAACAGCGTGAATGACCATGCTGAGTGTACATGAACAGTTGGCAGTGCATTTTCATGCATTTGTTCACACACTTGCAGCAACTCTAACGGCAGCAAGGTTCAACCAATGTTTAGCCATCGATTAATTTTAGCAATAATGCATTCATCCACGCAAACAGAATGGAAAATTCATCATATTTTTTCCCGTTGTATGTACTGAGTTAATGAGTACCTTGATACAAATTTGTCCCCTGAAATTTTGGCTTATAAAGGGTAATGTGCATCAGTTTAGCCAGGGAGTCAACATACAGGTACAATCAACCGCAAAGTGATCCTCGTGATGTGTACGTTGAGAGTCATACACGCAGCTGGTCCAACGTCATATACGGGCCTGCCCTTTCAACATGTGACATTTATGATGTATGCCTTACAAGAATATTTCTGGCATACATGTATTCTATGAAGTTTGCATCCTATATATGAGATCATGGCTTGCACAGGATTAGAAAGGGAAAAAACTGACCAGATGCACTTTGAGTTTCCCAGAAAAAACAATTAAGGGGATGGGGGGGGAAGTGTAACTCATGACATTAAACTCAACACTCTGCGGCAAGCCAATAACGTTAACCATTTTTTTTCCTGACTCCCACGTCGGCACAGAGGAAAATGAGATGGCTGACGGGGTTTAGAAGAGTCGCGGTTGGAGCTTGGAGTGTGTACTTTGCCCAGTCGGGGGACGAGAGCTGCTTGGCTTGGCTTGAGGACGGACACCGAGCTGACAAGGCTGGTGGGAATTCTCTCGGGAGGAAAGAAAACACTGACCTTGACGCTCAGCGTCTTGAGAAAGTCATTCAAAGGTTTGCTTTTAAGGGATGAACACTTAAAATGCTAGGTATATGTAGATTGGCCGCACATCTTTTTTAGTCTTGACATGTTGTAAGGATCTTTGGGCAACAGTCGGTTGGTGAAGTGATGCTCAAATAACAACGGATATAAAACACTAGCAATGTTGACAGAGAGAAATTGCATTCTGTCCAATGACAGAAAGCTACAGAACATGAACATGTACATGTTCTGTTCCTCGGTGATACATGCTTTTTACAGTATCAGTTTTGTGAAACAAAAACTTTGTTAACCTTGAATATCACTTGTTTACCCAGAATAAGGCTGAATAAGGAAAAAAACAGCTTCTCCTCCAGGTTGTTTTTTTGGGTTTTTTTAAGGAAGTGGTAATTTTTTTTTAAGATGGCAGGATTGTCAAAGGCGGCTGATGGATTTTCTGTGACTCATCTGCAAAAACTTTTGCACCTCAGGGAGATTTCACAGCTAGCACTTCCGTTTCTAGCTACACATTTTGTTAGAAACAATAAAATCACCATGATATTGAAACCTAACAAAAAACTGAGAACTAAAAACAAAAAGAGAGGCACAAAAGGAAAGGAAAAGCAGGCTGGGATTTGGAAAAGAACTACTTCCCCTCCCCCTTTTTTGATTGGTCTTATCAATGTCAACATTTGACAAAGCAGAAAGTACAAGTACACCAGTGAAGTTCTGGACAGAGGGGTGTCCAGGAGACCTTTAAACTGCCTGTAACAGCATACATGTACATGTACATCTTAGCAAAGGTTCCAAAGCTGTCAAACTGTGCGGGATTCTCAGCTGACCCTCCTTGGCAAGTCTCAACACCTTGCTGGTTGAGGAGATAATCAACCCCTGCGAACCACCTACAGGCAAGCATGGCAGCTCCACAGAAATGGCTACCAATGCTGGTCACCCAATTACTTTTCTAAAGAGGCCGATGGAAAACAAATTCCAGTTTCCATTAATTTCCATCTGTGGTGAGAACTATTTCATATATTGGTCCCTGTTACACAACAATGAATACCACATACTCTTGGTTTACAGTTCGTTTTCCATATTATGGGGGTTGGTGGCACATTTGAGGCAGAACTTCTGTCAAGAACCCCAAATTTGGAGTCCCAGGCCAGATGGTTGTTCCATAACCCACACCAAGGCTCTCTTCAGTATGCATGATTAATCACCCGAAGACATGCTATATACTCATCCGTGCCACATCAAATGTAATAATATCCTGACGTCCATTTATGCACCAAGCCCTGGCAGTAACCTCCATAATCCAACCAATTACAAAACCCTGAGCAATGGAAACCTGTCAATGGTGGCTTGATGTCACCCTCCTGTTTCGTGTGGCAAATTAAAGATGGAGGCTCTTAGCAGGAGGTACCCTAATCCACTTCATAATCCTCAGCCAAACAACACTAATTATTAAATATTTTCCCCTCATAATTTCTTTCTTTTTTATTTACTTTCTCTTTTTAGTGATCCTTTTTAACAGCATGGCAGGTGCAGCCGTGGCTTTCTCTAGACTCATTTAATTGGCTTGTTCCCTGCTGGATTAACGAAAAATGATAAATGACCCAATATGTGCCACAAGTACATCAAACCTGGTATTCAAGTTTGGGACTCCCAATGGATAAATCGTTATAAGAGTAACATTGGGAGGGGATAAAAAAAAACCCTGAGGGAACAGAAGAGCCAGGATAGGCCACAAAAATCTGATACCAGTCTACATTAATTTGTGATTGCCTCTGATGAGAGGGTCACTAATCATCCGGCTTTGCCGTTTGCGTGCGGAGAGCTCATTGAGAAAATAATTTCTATTTAATTTTTCTTTTTTACTCATATCTCTGACCCATTTTTTTGTTTGCTAGATCTTTGAGACTGTTCCATCTGCATTGAGCGTACACAGTGTGTGGTTATCGTTGTATTGACACAACGTAAGTTGTTGCACTTTTGTGGGTAAACAAGAGCGGCAATATATCGGCGTAATCCAACCTCATGGTTGGGCTGCAGTCGCTGCACCGATAAATTTGTCTTTCAGGGTGAATTGTGTCAAGCTCTGGCCGGTAGATGTACTTTTTAGTGCAGACACATTTTGTGGACATTCTGAAAAACCAATGCTACTCAGACACTAATTTTTTTTAATGTCTGTCCTCGGGTATTCCAGAGAGTAAAAACCCTTTTTCAAGGAATTCCAATACAATTTGACACGTATCTTGATCGTGTATGACAACGCACAAGCTCCAAAGCACAGAAGATTGATTCTATATGTTGGTTAACCACTGCCTTCTCAAAATAAAATATGACAGCCCAAGAATCACAAGAAATTCACCATAACTCTACAGCTTCTCAAACATGACACGCATGACCAGAGGTACATGTGCATGTACGTACAATATGCAATCTGATAAGAGATATTCCAAAGACAGAACTGACGGTGGCTGCGAAACTGAAGCTTTCTCGTCCGATAATGTTAAAGGATAACAATCATCCATTCTCCTGCCAAGGGAAGCAATTTCGATGCCAGATGCGAAGAGGACCGATCTACAAGGTCATTGCCGTAACTATCCCTCCCTCCTGAGAAGAAGGCAGGGACGAATTGACGGGTGCGGTGAAACGGACAGGAGATGTCATCTGGTGATGAACTCCCCGGGAAGACCAAAGGTAGAAGGGTAACACTGCCTGTCAAACAAAATTCGCTCAGGGGAAAAACAACTGTCAAGATTTTATAGGGAGGAGTTTTCGAGTTCAGCTACACAATGGACCACCATGAGGTAAACTGCGGGAGACTTGGGATAGACAAGCAAGAGAGAAGCTTAGCCGTGTTTTCATAAAAAATCTGCGGATAATAACTTTCTGAGAGCAAGAATACATCTCCATGTCAAGAAAAGGGTTTTTTGTTTTTTTAGTTGAATTGTGTTATGGTGGGTATTTTCTTTGGCATTCCGAGCCTTTACACAAGTGCATTCCTTGAGCTCCAACTTCAACAACATTTCAATGACTCTTTGCGATAGGTGATCCATCTCGGGAGTGAACTGTCCATCACTTCTTACTGCCTTAGCTTGAGATACATGTTCTTAAAGGGGAAATGCCTCTCAAACATGTATGTAAATGTACTCCCTTTTGTCAAATACCAGTACCATAACCATTTACATTTAATGCAGATTTTGTGTTGTGGTTTGAAAAAGAACCAGACTGTTGTTTGGTACATGTATATGGCGCCCTCAACCAACTATGCACTGACTCAATGTTTGTATAATATGCAATCAGGCTTTGTCAAAATGACCTTTTAAAGAATTTCAATATCTCCTTTTTTTTTCTTTTCTTGAGTACCAGCTGAAAGATTTCTCAACGGCAGACAATCAGCCTTAGTGTCTTTTATGGCCTTTCCAACATACAGATGCATGTATACTACAAACTCTAACAATCTGGCTTCCGATAAGGACAGGGCCTTTAAACTCCCTCGGCCATACACTGACAGATGCCGCCAAGGCAGGCTCTGCACTGCTGTCATTGTCAATGCAGATCAATATTTGCAGTGGCCGAGCATGTCCCACAGTTAAGCCAGCCCTGCCAGGCTGGGTGGCATCCAGGGGACGGTCCCAGTGATGTCTGGAGGATGAAGTTTGTTTAGTTTTCCCTCCACTGTGATGACAAAGGAGCAACTGGGGACTTGCCTGGCTACTCATTCTCTGCTTGATGGCTGTACCTTCAATCTTTGGTGGAGTGAGCAAGAATATATGTGTAAGTGTAAAGTAAATGTATCAAACAGCACACATGGGTTCCTACACAATACGACACAACACAATTGCAAAGAGAAGATGGTACACAGCATTTTGAAGGGAGCTTTTGGGAACTGGTCCATCTCTTTCACAAAGCTGCCGCACCTCTGGAATGGGCTGCGACAAAATATTGACAAGAAAAACACAAGATTAGCCTCTCTCCCAAAACTCAAACACGGGACAAGGAGGGCACTGTAAAGCACTCGCCAGCCAGGTAATTTCCAACATGAGTTGAATTTCAGAGGAGCACCACTTCTAAATGCTGGGCTCCCTCTCTCTCTCGTCCGAGTCAACTTTTGGAAATTCAGGCAATAGCTCTTTGCAAGAATGAGAGAGCAATTGCATTAACTGCGAGCCCTAAAGTGGAAGGTGCCAAACCAGTTCCCCACCGACTTTCGCATTTAGTCCTTAATTTGCTTTCGTAATTCTATTTTTTTTATTCTACGGTGCACTGGACGACCCCAGGGTGCAAACTGAATGCCAAGGCCAGGTTAGTTGTGATGATACAGCACTATTTTAACCGGATTACATGGGGGGGGGGCACCCATGATGCCAGGCCGTGGCTGAGCTGGCCGGCTGGGGAATGCTCGCTATGTAGCAACGCAACGGGGTTGAGGCATGTGTGCTGACGTACCAGTATGCATGTGAGACTGGACTTGTACCTGAACCTATCTACACAGGAACTCAAGGTGCAAGCAGGACTCAGCCTTCGGAACCATGCTTTTCATTATCATCCTATGGTTCATGTGCACTCAATAAACACACCCAGCAACCAGTACCACAAACACACCCAGCAACCAGTACCACAAACACACCCAGCAACCAGTACCACAAACACACCCAGCAACCAGTACCACAAACACACTCAGCAACCAGTATCACATAGTGCTTAAAAGAACTTTACTTGGCATCTTTACAATAATTGCAACTCTCCATTGGAGACATTTTGTCTTCCTCAATTTGTCCGAATTTAGAAATGCTCTATATTCAAATTGAGCAGATGCAAATCTCCGGGTGTGGACCAGTGAAAAACAAGCAATACCGAGCAGGACAAAAGAACCATGCAAAATGGAGCCTGTGAACTTTGGCAGCACAAAAGTTAGACAAAGGACAGAAAAACGAGCCAAAAAATGCCCCCCATCCAAATAGTCTAACATTACTGCCATGGCAACATCTGCCAATTCCAAGAAGCTGAAAAATGCCACCAGGCTGACTGCCCGTGTTACCGGTGTATTTATGTACCGTACATGTATCCGAAATGTATCAACAGTGGTAATTTTCCAACATTTCGTGTGGCTTGAGTTTATGGAGCTGCGCTGACATCCGGGGGTTTCACGTTATAGCGGGTAGCAACCACACTGCGCCGGTGAAAACAACGGCAACGAGCGCGCGCATACGTACAGATCAAAGAAAAGATTGTGTAACCCGATCCTCGGACACAGGCTGGTACACGAGTACGCTGCTGTTTTCATTGGTGCAGTATCTGCCATTTTGTGAGAGTCCCACATGTCCGCACTGCCCCATACCCAAAAATTCTCCAAACCTGTCCTCAATTCTGCCAGTAGCTCTTGGAACTGCACATGGTCAGTTCTCACCTATCCAACCACACATGTACATGTATAGGTCCATTTATGCACGCAAAAATTCATGTACCGATAACTGGTTATCTCAGAGACAAGTTATCTTGGAGGCAAATTGGTCATACGATGTTTTCCTGGTCTGGCATGATACTACAGAGAGCCACAGTCCTGCATTGGTATCAGCAAACAATGACTGTACAGCACTCTATGCATCTTAGAGACAAATTGGTCATACGATGCTTTCCTGGTCTGGTCTGGTCTGGTCTGGCAAGAGAGCTACATGTACAGTCTTGCATTGGTATCAGTGAACAATTACTGTACATCATTCAATGCATGATTGCATGAAACAAATTCTCCCCTTCCCTCTACTCATCCCATCATGCAGCCAAGCTGATCTAGCCTTGGCCTTGAGAGTTACACAATCTCTGGGGCAAACTGTCTCAGGCTACTCAAGGCAGATTATGTAGCACTCAAGGAGTGGGCCACAAGGGAACGGAGGGATGACGGTGGCGGTACCCGGCAGCCAAATTGGATTTCTCTCGGTGGGGTTTAAGCCGTGGCGCTGCTGCAATTTAATTCACCCAAAACGCCCCACAAATTGAGTTGACTCTCCCCGGTGAGGCGACCAATAATGGCACCTGCCTGGTCGTCGCAGCCAGGAGAAAAAAAGACAAGAAAAAAGCTGGTGGTCCAAAGCATAAGTGTCGCAAATGTCACCTACAGAGCTGAACTTGGCCTGGCAGAGCGAGCTTCCCTACTCACAGGACTAAAAACAAAGAAAGTCGGGCAGACGAGTTCATGAATGGAAAACGTAGCCTCAGGAGCTTTTAATAAATGTCCAAAATAAAATCCAGGAATATAGCCGGATTTTTTAAAAATTTTCCCTGTCGGTAAAAAAAAGCAACTGGAAGCTAGAACTGAGCACACACAGACATGTACATGTAAAGCAACATCCCCTAGCGCCTAAGAGAACCAGTTGCTCATCCTGAAAAAAATATTTGGTTTTTAAATCGATTTAAATCGATTAGCATAACTCTAAGGCTTGTCTTGATGGCTTGTGATTGGTTTCGGGAAGCTGGTTTCCTAAAGTTTCTACCGCGCAAATACTGCCCAACAAAATTTCCAATAACCTGTAGCTCTGTTATTGCCATGCCATGACAGCTTGAACCATCCTGCTACAAACTCTGTCGCTATTCTGTGTCTGTTTCATTCATGTTTCCAGACTATTTGGGCACATCTGCACACGAAACAGCAGTTGGGATAAGAAGCTGCGAAGGCCCAAGTCATTAACCTATCAGGAGTTCAACATTCAACACACACATGTACTGGTATACATTACTTTTCCTTCTTTTCCTTTTCTCTGTGGACCTATTCTTAGACGGAATATCCTTGACTTCACTTAATCTCTTGGCAAATGACAATTCTGACTTTAAGATACAGCGTAAACACAATGTACAGCAATGGTGGGTGCAAGTCTGTGTTCTTTTGTGCCAGTATAACACATGTGCACATGGAGGCTTTCATGTACATGTACATGTATGCACAATCTTCATGTATTTAAATGTACACTTAGACATTGTGTTTTGTTCTGCCTCAATGCATGTTCACATGAGTAACCATGGTAACTTTAAACACAAATCTCCCTACACGTCCATGACCTTTCAATGAAAACAAGTTTTGGCACTGAAATACAGTAGTGAAAATGAAACAGGTGCATAGAGACGTAATGACCCGGAGGATGCCAGGTTTATGGAGGGTCCTGAGAAATCATTCCGGGCACCAAGACCCCTAACAATCAGCTCTACAGAGGCTTTGCATGGAAGCCATCTTACAGGACAGTTCTTTTGTCTGAAAGGGTATGCACGAAGGAGGTTTCCTTGTGGAACAAAAGAACTGCCCTGCAAGATGATTACCACGCAAAGCCTCTATTCGGAGTCGATACTTCAATGTACATGTATTTCAATGGTGTACCAGCAACCCTTCTTACATGTACCTGGTTTAATGATTGCCAAACCTCCTCCTGGTGAACTTAACAAAACACTACGTACATTCTACTTGTACTTTTGCCAGGTAATGTACGGAATGGACTCAATCATTGTTTGGAATTGTTAGTAAATTTGTGCTGGCATCAATTTAGATATACGTTGCACCATTAACCGTTCTGCTAATATCTTCGTGTCTTATGGTACATGTAACTGACAGGTGACTTCAATATTGATTAATCGTGATAAATTTAATGGGGCAGTCCAGAAAGACTTTTCATGGAATTTCCATGGGGAAGGTTTGGGGAATACTGGCAAGTATTACATGTTGAATTCTTAACATCAATCAGCTACATGTACTTGCACCCTTCATGCATATGTACATGTACCTCAAGTTCCGTCATTATGACTTCATTGTTTGTAAACCGAATCCCTACATTGGGCAAAGCAGTCATTCATGAGAGCATGCCAACATTCCTTAGACCAACAACTGGGAGTAAGGCAATGCTTTCTGCATGTATACGTACAATTCAAGCTCTGGAAGTGAACTAAGACCAACTTGCCTGGAGATCAAACTAGACAAAGGCCCACTTCTGCCCTCAAATTCAGTCCTTGACTGCTTATGCAAGAGGAAAATTTGGAATGACATCATTTATCACCTGGAAGCTGGGCGCCATTGAAATCTCAACAATGCACATCACCTACAGAGGGTCTGGACCTCCCTTACCCATCCATGCAGGCTGTTAATACATGTGCACTTATCAGTGCTGCAAGGCTCTGCATCTTTGATAAAAGAACGCAACAAAACGGAACTTCTTATTTCGGGAGGACAGAGTGGGGAGAAGTTATGTAACGTCTGGGTACCTAAGGCTGTTTGAAGTGGACTCTTGAAGTAGATTGTAAACAACTCGGCAACTTGCATGTAACTGGGCTTCCTCTTGTGTAACCCATGTTTGGGGGGGGGTTCTTTTGCAGTTGATTTTGACACAGTGCCAGTACATGTGTGTCCTTGAAGCTTGGACCATTTGTATGTTTCAACTGCTTGAATTTCACGCTGGGTGTGGTTTGAAAGAGGCTGGGAAAATTGCTTCACAGGAAAAACACTGGACATGGAATTCTTAAGTTCTGAATGTTGATTTTTAAAATGTATATATGTACATGAACATTCTACACATACCAGTGGGGTGCACATCTAAAAACATCTATTGCAGTTCTTGCTTTGATTGATAATATTTGGAAGTCTCATTTCTAAATGTGAAAGAGACACCTCTTTCTGAGTTTATGCTAGGAATTAACCAACCAGTACTAATTTTAACACTGCAACTTACATTTCCACAGTGATCTGAATTGTAATGTCAGAATCGCATGTATCTTCTAGCTTCAATGGGGACGAGTGGGGACGAGTGAGTATGCCAAATGAATGAAACCAGACATGAACTTGCCTCTCACGGTACAAAAAAAAGGCCTTTCCCCTTGTTATTGTTCTCATCATCTGGTCTGCATGTGCTCAACAATGCATCAATGTTTATTGGGGGAAAAAGAGCTAAATATCATTCACATATAAAGCTATTTCAATCAGGGAGAATTACATGTAATATCCTGGTGATGCAGTGGAAAAAAAAAGGTTTTTAACCCAGACAGTACCGGGCGTTGTTTGGCTTTAGGTCCTTGGTACTACAAAATAGTACATAACACTTTGAGCCTGAAGGACCTAGCGCTACAGATTACTACTTGTGGCTAGGTTACTTCCATTGTTACTTGTACAGAGAACAATGAAGCCATGCATTCATAGTGCCACAGCACTGTAAGGTACATTGTCTTCTCTATTGAACAATAATGTCATGTCCTCTTACAAGCGACAGGGCTGAGTACTACATTTTACTACTAAGTAGCACTTTGTAGCATTCGGGACTGTTAGGGTTAATGTCAGGAAACGCATGATTATCCGTTGTAAATGGTACAAACAGTGAATCAGACTTGTTGGGAATATCAGATATATATACATGTACAGTATTAGCATTTGACAGTCTGAGGCCGTGTCCGAAACGGGCTTCCAGAGCTATGGCTAGGTCTGTCGTCTACGCGTCTCCACGCATTTTAAATGGAGCAAAGACCTAGACCTAGCTCTAGACAAGAGATTCGGATGCAGTCTAAGACAGAAAAACATCTGTCAGGTGGACAGTGTCTTTTTTTTGGAAGGGGGTGTGTTTTTATAATTCACACACATGCACATTTTATGTACAGAAACTGTATTTATCTATTTTGTTTTTGACATGTACCGGTATCTGTAAGAACTCTACTTTGAGTGGAAAGTGTTTGATTTTAACCATACGTCCATGGACACGTACAGTCATTGCAATGTACCAGGACAGCATGGTACATTTTCCGCCAACCCTTTCTTAATCCCTGATTCAGACTGCCAAACGCTTCCACCATTTGAATGATCCACAGCTAGTGGATTGTCTGACATCTCCAGGCCACGATAGCCAAATCAAAACTCTCCAAACGAAGGAGACCCCAAAAAAGTGCAACCCCGGAGCGCCTGCAAAGCACGTGCCATCATGCCCCCCTTTGAAGTTACAGCAAGTCATCACAGCCAGGCATGTGCGTGACTGAGGACAGACCCTAACGAGGTGACCCAGTAGCACTTGACCCTTTGGACTCGACCTTTAATACTCAGAGGGATTGTTTACGGTGTTTGCAAACCGTAGGGCCCAGACTGTAAATGTATTTATCCCTTCATAATGAGTGTGGAGGTGGCAGGGTTACAAACTTGGCATCCAAAAATTTGGCATACAGTGTGGAATTATACCAATAAATAAAATGAGTGTGCAATGACAGATTGCACATTACAAGTCCATATTTTTGACATTCTAAATTTCAGTATAACTTTGAACCAGGGGACGATCTGTTTAAGTCAGAGGCAAGATCTTAAACACTCTCGTGTCCGGAGGTTAATCCATTTATTACACTTATGTCTGAGCAAAGGAGCAACTCTCCGTTCACTTTGTATAGGGATTTGCATATTTTCCTCCTTTTTTGGTGTAACATGATAAAATAACTGAAACCTTTTTGGTACAATCAGGGAAATAATTATAGCGCATAAAAAGTGAAATTTCAGGCACATTTGATATAAAGATTAAGAGTTTAGTCAATAATTCAGATTTTCCCCATAGACAACAGCACTACTTTGCCCCTTTGAGTTTTGAGTGTGAAATGTGGAAAAGCCACCAACTGACCAATCAGAGAGAATAATCAAGACTCAATGACGTCATCCCGACTGCCAGAATTTCCAAAAAAATTCTTTAAAAAGTTACACATACAGTTTCCCAAGTCCAAAAAGATGCTGAAATAAAAGGGAAAAAAAATAAAAATAAATGTATTTCAAAAATTCTGTCAATTAAATTTCCAGACCTTGAACAAAAATTACCAGTGTTCCATCAGGCCTTTAGACCTCTAGCTCCAGGTGTTTGTGTGCCAGTTATCAAACCAGGTACAGGTATCTTTCCTATCAGACGTCAGTCACAAAAAGCGACAGCATCAGCCGAACTCTTCAAAGTCAATTCCCCCTCCCATTATTTTCTGAGGTTGACTATCAACAGTTAGACCCAATTATTAATTTTTTTTTCTAGGCTCCTGTAATTTTATCTACAGGTATCCTTGTGCTGCGGACATGTTTATATGCATTTACATAGTGATTTATTAGTTGGCGACCGTAATATGTGCTGGTAGTTTGGTGGGACAAGCCGAACAAAAATGTGATGCAAAGGCTATCATCCTCAACCCAAGAATGTTGACCAGGGTACATTTTATCAACACAGTGTTTTTAACACCTTCTCTCAGCGACACAAACCCCCGTCCAAACCAGAGACCAATCCATGTACCGATACACCAAATCACTGTGTCCCTCCCCTTCCTGTGTGTGTTTTTTTTTCCATGTTGCATCCTCTTATTGGTATATGGACCAGAATGGTTATGTCTTTCCTGCCTTCTGGTCAGCAAATCTTCCGCATTTTCAGACGGTAACATTAAAACCCTAACCTTCCCAAATCCTCCAAAATCCTTTTCTGCAAAGAGGAGAAATTTGGAGGATTCTGGATTCGACCAATCAGGAAGAGCGGAATCTGTACCCATACAAATACATGTATAGAGTATGACATAATGGAATCCACCCTCCCCTCCCCCGGGGAGACATAGCGTGGTAACAGTCTCTCTGCATAACAACAGCTGGGAGCGTGCTTCTGCCGTGTCAAACTGGTAGGCGCTCTCGAGTGTGGAGTGATCTCAACTACAGACTGGTCAACACTCAAGTTGCCGCTCGAGAGCGTGAGACACACAACTGAAAGGAGGATGAAATTGTTGCCATACAGAGCGTGATGCTGTTTTCATTCAAGAAACAGATGGTCAAAAAATAAAGGGGGAAAGGGAAGCAAGATATGCGTAGAGGAAGATAAAATGCTTTCGGTCAAGCCTGGGCATGTTCCTCAGAGAGGTTCATGAGGAGTTCAAATGCATACGTGTGTACTTGATTGCATGTACCATGAACTACTGTACTGTCCCGAAATCAGAACTCAAACTCTGCAGCAGATTGACCGAAGCAGTTTTAAGATGATGCAATGCATGGTCGTGACAAAGGGCCATGTGAAGTCTTCATCCTGACTCCATCAGCAAGTCTACCAGGAATGTGGCTACATCCTGTCAAAATGGAGGAAAGCGATGGTGCACTTGTTGCGCTGCAACTTTCAGGGATAAGTTTTATAGGAGGTCACAGTGGCTAGGCTCCACCGTTCTCAACCCGGAAAAAAAAAAAAACGAAAAACAGAAAGCCCTCCAAAAAGCTTTGGTGGGACTTGGAAGTGATCTTGTAGGTTATGGTTAATCGGAGCGGTTAGACTGCCTCCATGTGGTTTGTAAGTTCATCAAGCACAGTCTGGTCATGGGTACCAGTACATGTATGACGTACATGTACGTGTACTTGTACGTGCAATGGATGAATGGGACAGGGAAAAGAGATGCTACATTAAATAGGAATCAGAAATGAAATTAAAATGAAGCAAAACAAACTGAAACCAAATGGAAATATTAATGAAATGAAACAAAACAAAATGAAAGGAAATGATGACAAATGATATGAAAGGAATGGACAAGTACTGGTAAGTGAACAGGTTCAAAACGAACTTTAACTATTCATTTATAATACTGAAGTTCAATTTAGTGAGCACATATCAAATTCCTAGATACAATCAGTCGATCTGCCCGATCTCACAGATCAAATCTCGCAGAAGGACCTGCCCATCTGTTTTTCCATCAGCTGATCTCTCTTTCTCATTCACCACTGGGAAAGACCGTTATTGAAGAGGGGAAGTAAAGTGGGAGATATTTCTTCAGATAGACGCGGTGGTGCAGAGCAAGTGACCAATGCAGTTGTGCAGATCGGCCGACAGTGCCTGATATTATCAGCTGCATGTACGTCGTCGACAATTGGAGTTCTCTGTTTCTTCCATGAGGATTTGTGAGAACCCCTGTTAACAGTCGTTCATACACAAACGGGACCACGTGTGCACTGACAACTCCTGTCCTGTATTCCTACTGAAACCTGCTTCTTGTAAATTTACAACTTGGCATTAATCATTTAGGAAACAGATCAGTCGGTCCTCTGTGGAAAGATGATTAATCGTCACATTCATGTGTCTTTTGCCCACTTGGACTGACCACATCCAGATTTGGCTCGAATGTAAGGTGTCGGTAAGCTGTCAGGAAATGTTCAAGGTAAACCTTACCCACTACAATAATGATAGGGTCTCTACCTAAGGAGTGTTTGTGTACAATATCAGTCATTCAAACTTGCATAGTTCTCATCTCTCAGTTTTGGAACATTCGCTTCAGGGAAGAGTCCACACTAACACCAACCAGGGGTGTTGTGGAAATTGAAACCTGAACAGGTTGGGAGGGACAGGAGGCCAAATGTCCCCTTGACAAGAAAAGTTATCTTCGGAAATCTGCCGTGTACTGATAAATGGCCTCGAAATGTTGATTCTTTTGGTTTTCTATTAGGGTGGTAGCCCGGAGGCCCCTGGAAAGCAAACATGGAGTTCAAATGATAACTGCACATGGCACAATCTACGTACAGCTTGACATGAGATTAATATGACACTGAATACTACATGTACATGTACAGATAATTATCAGACACAATGTTCATGCACAGTGTACATGTAACAGATGTACATTGGGGGGTGACGTTGGCATAGTAGCTCTTTCTTCTTGCTTTCCACCTCTGCGGCCCGGGTTCGAATCCCACCTACATGTACATATACCATGTAGGTCAGCGTGCGGGTTGAGTTTTCAGTCCCTGCCTGATACAAGGGGTTTTCCTTGGAGTAGTTATCTGGGGGTTTTCCTCCCACCTCTAAAACTCAACATTTCTTCATTGTCTTCTTAATTATCACGTCATTCTGTAATCGGCAGAAAAGACGCTGTTGGATGAACAGAAATAAATAAAAATAAAAACACATGTACTGGAGATCTTGACATCTTCATGTGCCGATTTTCAAGAATTTCGTTTTTAAATTTAAAAAACTGCCTTTTGTGAAAATGAAAGAGAAGCTTGCCATGCACAAATCTGGGCATCAGAACTTAGTTGCTTCAAATAAATGATTTCTTTTGGTAAACACCTATGTGTTTATCACCTGCAATGATATGCGTTTTCCCACCTTGAGACTACCCTCCCCCACATGCCCTTTCCAGATTTCAAATCACAGAAAAAAAACCTGAGTGAGTGCAGCGGAAAATCATCTTGTCAATGCCAGCAAACACGCTTCAATTTTTTGTCAATGTCTCTGTCCAAAAACCAAAGTGCATGTTCACCATACCCTTCTTGACTTCACATAGGCCTACAGACCTACCATACGTACCTATGTAGGCCTACTGTGTCGACTTTCTGTATTGCCTGCTGGCCTACTTCTACGGTGGTGAAAAAAAAGTCTGTGGCTGGTGTCTGACCTACTTTCCTTTTCAAGCTTTGAGTAAATTGTGGTAATGATAATATTGATATTGAAAGGTCCAGAGTATAGTGAGAACATCAACTGGTACCAGGGATTTCGAGTTTGGGGAGGAGTCGAGAGTGAGTTTATGCAGTGGAGAATGGCGGTAGGGTGGGTTATTGGTTTGGCTTGGAGGAATTTATTTCATGGAACGGGGGACAATATGTGGTTGGGTGAATGTGAGGTTTGGCTGACTAACTGGTTTTGTCCTCTAAAAGACACAAAAAATACAAGCCTTGAATAGGTGTGAAAGAACGCTAATGTCACAAAAAAGTATTGTGCATCGTGGATGTCCGTTTGTACAAAGTCTGCCTTCACTTCATTCACATCGACACACAATGCACCTCTCTGCGAGGGGGGTTTTCCAACCACATTGTTGACGAATTTGTCAATTGTACGGCCGGCAGAATGGAGTCATACACAGATTGAGACAGTTGCCTAGGGATGCTACATATTGTGATGTGATATTTGCTGCTAACAAACATTCCACAACAAAGAGTTGCAAGGGAAGTTGTTCCCATGAATGTATTAACTATTCAGAACGGTGCTGCGTAACGGCTATTCTGAATGCATTAACTATTCGGGAAAGTGCTGCGTACCGGCTATCCTGTATGTATTAACTATTCAGGACGGTGCTGCGTACCGACTATCCTGTATGTATTAACTATTCAGGACGGTGCTGCGTTCTGGCTATCCTGTATGTATTAACTATTCAGGACGCTGCTGGGTACCGGCTATCCTGTATGTATTAACTATTCAGGATGGTGCTGGGTACCGGCTATCCTGTATGTATTAACTATTCAGGACGGTGCTGCGTTCCGGCTATCCTGTATGTATTAACTATTCAGGACGGTGCTGCGTTCCGGCTATCCTGTATGTATTAACTATTCAGGATGGTGCTGGGTACCGGCTATCCTGTATGTATTAACTATTCAGGACGCTGCTGGGTACCGGCTATCCTGTATGTATTAACTATTCAGGATGGGGCTAGGTACCGGCTATCCTGTATGTATTAACTATTCAGGATGGTGCTGGGTACCGGCTATCCTGTATGTATTAACTGTTCAGGATGGTGCTGGGTACCGGCTATCCTGTATGTATTAACTATTCAGGACGGTGCTACGTACTGGCTCTCCTGTAAGACTTGCAGGGTCCACAATTTCAGTAAAAGAAAAACTTCACTGAGTGCCCAATACATCAATTTCTCCAGTGTTTATTGTTCTTTTTTCTGCATTTGCCCTTTGCTCTAGTTCGGTGTATATTTTTGTTACAATGACAAAAATTTAATGCAAGGGGAAAAACAATCGTCATTGAGTAGCAACGTTGACTTTTTCTGACATGATTAATACTGTGTGCATCATGCAGTTTCAATGATAGCGTTGTATCGTGGCCACGTACCGCGACCTGGCTTATCAGTGACGGTACTTAAACCGTCAGCCCCAACAAGTTATACTTTAATGACGTTATCAGAGTAGAGCAAATTTCATCTCAGCCACACCAGAAAATGGGTCCTTTTGGAGACATTTACAAAAAGTTCCCATGCACCTGTGAATGAAAAAACAGGAAGCACTGTTTCACAAACTGAGAGCTGCAATGGGACTTAAGAGGCCGTCATTAATAAACAATTAAACATTTAAACTAGATATCTACAGCTACAAAATGAGTGCTATTTATAGAAGGGTCCTCTCCTTTTATTTTTCTGTTATCGAAAGTTGTACCGGTATCCATATGGTCGTAACAAACATTGATGGCACGCAAGAGATAAAGACTGATACTCCAGTTTGATGTACATGAATTTTGTTTATGATTAGCTATTTTGCTGACTTTTAGGGCGTCATGTGTCAGTAAACGAGGAGAAAAAGGGCAGAATGAGCGGTACTGCGCGAGAGGGACAATGATGTACACCCGTTATGTCAGCCTGCATGTTTGTATAGGCCTATCTCTGGAGACTCAATGCAGATAGTCGGCAAAGTTGAATCAAGTTGAAGAACAGAGTTCAATTTTGCCATCCCTGTGTGCATCAGTCGTGATGAAGTGTTTCCATATGATGCTTATCGTGGGAAACTGATCAATGGTGCCCTCTGTACATGTGTACATGTACACGTATCTCTTTACATCAATAGGGAAATCGGGCTTATGCAGTTACATACATGCCAGAGCTAGAGTGTGTGTCTGCTCGTGAGAATACTGGGCGTGAGGCCTGCAAATGCTTCTAGGAAAAGAGACAATGCAAAAGCTGGAGAAGTAGTTGAACTGCTCGGGAAACTTGTGGCTGCATGTTTGGGTACCTGTCCAGTATATTAATGACTATAAAGTTTGAACACAGCTTTTGTCTCTTGGTAAATAAACTGTGCCAGACAGCTTTATCTTGATGTCTGCTGAGTGGTCGACTAATATTAAATGCCCTTTTCCAGTGAAGCCAAATAATTACATGTAACTCTGGTAGCTAACATCCACTTGTTTAAGCTTGCTCAATTGTTTTCAGTCCACTGCCTCACTCTGAGCACAGCCTCACTCTGAGCACAGCCTCACTCTGAATGTCAAGGAGTTGAAGGCAGCAACTGAATTTGAGAGAGCCACCACGACTAAGATTTGCAGTGGTTATTCCAACAGATTTTTTTTCATTGCTTCATAAACTGTGCACATTTTCACTCGACATCAACATCCAAGGGGCCCAGCTGGTAAATTTTTCTTCATTTTTTTCCTCCCTGCCTGAGGCAAGGTCAAATTCTTGGCAGGTATGCTGTATTTCTTTGACTAGGCAAAAACTGCCAATCTCAACAGCCCCGGCAGAATGTACATGTACAGTACATGCATGGATGAATGGTACATACAGTACAAGAATGCCGAGTGGTGGGTCACTGGCCAAAGATGACATGGGTGTAGGGCAGGAGGTCGATATTTATTATTGGGTACATGTACAAATGTGAGGCTGGTTGATACCTCGGTGGAGCACATCAACAGTAAGAGGTGTACAGTATTTTGATCAAGTTTAACTTGTGATCATGTGAGGAACTCATTCGATGACGATCCAAAGCCTTTAACTTGTGATCATGTGACGAACTCATTCGATGACGACCCAAAGCCGATCTCTTTTTTTTTCACAGTGTAACAGTATAAATTTCCATGTTGGGTTTTTCACAACTCCTGAAATCCATCCAAACAAAGGTTCTCTCTTCCTAGTTCTAAAATCTTTATCAATTTGGGATCTTGGGACGTTGCTAATTCCACACTATGAAGCTTCCAAATGTAAGCTCATGCAACAACAAAGGCAAAAGGCATTTGCATTTCCAATGTGCTATAAGTTACTAAAGAGCTTTGTATCGTTCCCACTTCCACACTGATCAGTACATGTACTCCCTATACAGATAAGGTCATGACCTTTGATCTTTGACAACCCCTTCACCAGACTAAACAAACACTAATGTGCAGACTGAAGGATTTGGCCCCTGGATCATGGACTGGTTCATTTGTATAATGGGATCGTGGGTTGATTATTATCCCTTGCCAAATGAAGGGACAAGTCCAAGGCAACTAGTTCCTTGACCTACATGTACATGTACAAACCAAAGCACTCAAGGTCAGTGCACTGTGCGACATTCAAGCTAATTAGTGCTTCAGGACCCAGGAGTGCACTGATGAACACTGAACAAGTCCATGACCGTGATGGACGGAATGCTCCATTCAACAAGGCGGTTCAAATGTAAAGTACAACTTGTTTTACACACCACTTCAATAACCCCCCTCCCTTCCTCTCTTTTCCCCCTCCCCCCATAAATCCCTGTACCCCTGTATGACTTCAGAAATGTCTTGCAGAATGTGTAACAGAACTTGCACAGTATTTCTTTCTTGGTGCATTTTCTTGCTGACAGGCAGTCTCCTGAAGACGGACAGAGTACACTGTTCGAAACGTCGAGTTATTCCCCGGTTCTTCTCAGAACCACACATACTCAAAGAAGAGATAAATACATGGTGTTACCGCAATCTTTACTATAGATCTAGTGTACAGGTAGATGTTTAATTGGTGGCTTAATTCCAACCAGGGTTTCCCTTGGAGTACTGACATACACTACCCTCCAAACGTTTGGGAACGTGATGAGTCAACAAGTTTGTTTGATGATAACACATGTTTTATTGATATTCTGGTGAAATGCTCCACACCATTAGCAGCAAAAGAGTTTTCATAATGTGATACTTGTCACTTGTGCAGCTGTGTCAGCTTACGCAAGGATTATGAACCCATTTGGGCCTATTTACAACTATTTTGGTGATTTGTGCCATAATTTTTTTTTTCAACAACTATTACACGTTTGCTGCTACTCTAGACCATCTGTTCCTCAAAAAAAAAAGCCTCCTTTTGCAGCTATGACTACACGGCAGACTCCTGGCATCCTATCCATCAATTTTTCCAAATAATCCCATGAAATATCTTGTCTGCTAAAGAAGCTCCCATAGATGCGTTTGACTCGGCCATTTCTCTCTTACTTTACGGTCCAGTTCTCCCCATAGCAACTCTATAGGGTTCAAATCTGGTGACTGGGCAGGCCAGTCCATGAGAGTCAACACTCCTTGTGACCCTTTCACGTCTTCGAACTTCACAGCCACAAAGACCGACAGATACATGTATCCGTGAACAAGTGGCACTGAACTTTCGTGTGGTGTGTTTTGCGTAATAGGGAGACAGCATGCACTGACTGTGGAGTCATCAATCAAGGAACATCGGTGTATTATTCCAATTTATTGCCAGCACCATAAACTTTCATTAAAAAGAAAGTGCACCTCCGCACCGCCTACTGGACTTGATTGTTGTTTGTGTGGGAGACAGACAATCATTTCGCGGGCCATTAATCATCTGATTACAGCGATCAATTTCATTTTTTTTTTCCATTTATCCAACGATCCATCTTTTTCTTGACAGCTTTTATTCTTTCCCTTACACATTTGATTAAGAAATGAAATGTACACATTTGAAGAGAAAACACCACCACTCATCAGTGCCTTTTCTTTTTACAAAAAAAGCCTTTTACTGAAACTTCTTTTAATAAATTGAAAAATGATTAAATGAAATATAACAGTTGTTTTTACAAGGCACTACACTACTCTGAACTGAACATTATGGGCAACCTGAAAGGCGCACACTGAAAACAATATCGAAGCACATCTAGCCTGTTGTGAGAGTGCCGGGGTGTGAAAATAAACCGCCTCAGTCCTGGTCAATAAAGTACATGTACAAGATCTCTTTGGCCCGTTCTCCTGGTGGCAATGCAATATCATTGATTTGCCGAGAAAAATCCCCCCCCCCTCGTTTTATCAATAGTACCCTTGCAAATGCTTAAAGGGTCTTTGGACACATCCTTTGCCTAATATCCAAGAGAGCCTCGGGGGATGAAGCGAGGAAGGAGAGTCGGTGGAAATAAAAAGAAACGACGATGCAGGGCGAGGACAGACCGGGGGAGAAATCTTGGGGAGATTGCGGAGGAGAGAAGGACGGGGTTCTCCATTTGGCTGACAACCAGGGAAGTGGCACTCCGGGGAGTTACGGAGTGAGGAATTTGGAGACAGGTTGAGTCCCTACCCCTGGGGTAAAACATTATAGTGTAATATGGGGGGTCTGAAGGAGTCGAGGTCAAGGCTACTGATGGTGGATGAGCAAGCTGGTTGCCAGAGTGCCTAGCTGGATTGACTAGCTCAGTCACGTGGGCTTAAGGGGATTGCCTGCTTAATCATCCACCACACAGGACACAGGAGTATGACAAATGGGCAAAAAAATTCACAGAGCTTGAACACATTTACCTCCTGGTGTAATTTCCCCCGGTCATGCCGGTTTTGTAGAAATTACTTTATGAGATGGTGTGTCAATAACTCGGCTTGTTCGACTCGGCCTGGTGTCCACAGGGGCTCAAAACCCTTGACATGTTGTTTGATTTTCGGGCGAGATGTTTTTCCTGGGCTTGGAGCAAGTCTCCAGGCAGAATATGGTTGAAATTTGAGTGGAACGGTCAACACCAATACAATTCTTGGAGAAAACATGTACACTGAACACTTCCCTCTGTTGCCCCCCCAATGAGATGAAATCCCATTTGGGAATTGCTTTTTCAACCTTTTGTCAACCTGAAATGTTTCTCTGATGACACAGAACCAGGAGGGAATGAAGATGCGGAGCAATTTGTGATCGGACAAATGTAGACCCTACATATACGTGTATGTATGTACAAGTTCTGTTGTCAGAACTGCATGTTTAGCATTTGCTTTGGCCAATTTGTGACTTCAACATTAAGCATTTACTGGTAAATGCGTATATCATGGGCTGATACGGCCCACTTTACCTGTACATGAGGCAACTTTTAGCAACAACCATTCATCAACCGGTTGATTTGGCCTGGTACCCAAGGTAGCTTTATATTCCAATCACAGGTTACCACGGAACATCGACCAGTGGTCTTCAAACAGTAATTGCTCGAACATACAGTATCAGTGCGAGACGGCCAAATCCGCCCCGAGCTGAGGTACACCCCCAATCGGCAAAAGAAAGACAGGTGGTTACAAGCAGGTTCTTGCACGCGTTCTGCCTATTAATTAATAGGTATCACGGCTGGTTGAAAATATATTGCATAACACGCTTCTGGCATGGAAGCAGACTAATCACCCTCCCCCCAGAGATCCATGCATATTATGAATTGAACTGTTCCCAGTACCCAAGGACAATTTTCACAGGGGTAGTACTGTGTTCTGGAACCCCCCTCCCAAAAAAAAAACTGTCAAGAGTTGAGATGCGAAACACCAGTTTCCAGTCCGTTCAAAGGCCAGTCTAGCATGCCAAAAATCAGAACTGACTTTGGTTCAAGCAACAAAGTATTGCCCCTCTTGTAGTTTTTCTCTCAAAATGCGGCGTGCAACACACAAGGACTTGTTTGTCCCCAACCCCTTCCCCCATTCAATCACAGAAGCCAAACAAAAGCATGGGTCATTTCTTTTCTGGCCCGAAATGATTTCTCTCTGTCTTCTTCGTTCCTGGCCCACAATGCCAACAATAAATTCACTCTCTCTCTCTCTTTTCTTCCCCTGCTGCTTTTAAGGGGGGTTTCTGAAAGGGAACTCGGAGAATGGTCGCGACAAAAGGACAGGAACACAAGAGTTTGTATAGAGGGGTCCCCCCAGGTCTCGAGGCACAATCCCGGCCTAGTTTAAATCCCCCTCAAGTGGGCACGGAAAGAGGATTGGGCAAACAGCCGTTCGATTCAGCCAAGCCGGGCGGTTACAGTGAGGCATTGTGGTGGGCATAATGTGCCATAACTGTGCAACATGTACACTTTGTGCAGCTATTGTGCGGTGAGAAGTCTCATTCAGCAGCCGGGCCACAAATGTAGAAAGCGCTACAAATTGTGCACAGAGGTGGATGGTAAGATCTCAAGAACTGATGCAGGAATATGAAGCTACATGTACAAATTCAAAGTATTCATATCAATTCTTATTAAACCGACCAAGAAAACTCTACAAGAGATCCCAATTTATAAGCGTGCCAACAGAGAGAGCAAGAACATGTTCAAACTTGATTTCCACAGCTGTTGAAACACAAGTTACTTCTCCCTGACTCAGGATGAGCAAAAAGACAAAGGTCAAGGTTCACAATACCCCCCCCCAAACTTCCTAGAGCAGATACAGGTTAATGGGATAACCACTCCTTGCTGGCTACAAGCCAACCGATTGCCACTTTATCTTCCTCTTCTGCTGAATCTGTGGTCATGGGAGTAAAACGTTCAGACAGAAACAATTTGTGGTGCAGTCTACCTCTCCCCCCCCCCCACAAAATTGACACCCTTCCTGATGACAGTCCAGGACATGCCAAGGGACACCAGAGTTTCATTCATTGAGAGAAAGCACCAACTCATCAGCCGCAGTACTTCGTGTTCATGCAGACACACTTCCTTCATCTAATGGAAAAATCAGCTTTGCTTGGAAAATGAGCAAAAAAGGCATTACAAAAACAGATGAACTTCACATAGACGTGTCCAAGTACCTGTACATACAACATGTACAAAACAACACAGATTTACTTGATGTTTGTTTAAACAAGGGAAATCTTATTTAAGAGTCCAGCATGTGTGACTTTCACAATAAAGCTGTGAAAACAAATCCATGCCTTTGTTTCATTTCCTTCCTTTTCGGTGAGATTGTTGAAATGCTCCCATTTTCCTGTGATCAAACACGACCCAAGGTTTCGAGGAAACTTATCAAAATATTTTTTTTTATAGTTTTAATAATGCAGTCTACAGTTGTCTGAAAGCTCACAACCTGCCCGGTAGAACTTGGAAAGGCAGACATGAGTGTACTGAAAAACAGCCACATTTTTTTTCTGCTGTGACTGTTGACTGCCAATCGGTCTGAACTTGTAGGTCAAGGCCAAAGTTGGTTCCCTGGTGTGGGCCCATTACAGGATCACTCACAATGACTGGTAAACGGCATGATTATCAAATACTGTATCAAGCCAGGAGTGTTACTGTAGCCTGCTACTTGTGTGCGTCAGTTCATTTCATGGTACCGGTTCTTGACACTGAATCGCATGAACTTCTCACCTTCACAACATCAAGTCAATGAACTACTGGTATTATCATTACACACAAAAAATCTGACTTTTGAGCATTCTTTTTTTTCGGGAAGTTAGGGATACATGTAAAGCTCTTCAACCTGTTAAAGAGTATTCTGTCCCCCGACAGCAAACACCATGCTCGAAGACTTATCTTCGAAAAGACAGCACTTTGAAATAGAAATCTATTTTGCTTCGCATGCTAAACAAAAATGACCCCTCAAAGACTGCATAACTGTCAACATGCTAGAAATGTACCGTTAAACTAAGTGGTGTGCAGCACGTTTAACTGTAAATGTGTCAAGAAGACATTTGAAAACATTCTCTTCTGAAGACCGTCAACCCCTCTGGGAATCATTTTCAGTTGATGCACAATTTGATTTCAAGGTATGCAAAATCACTTTGTAGCGATTGCCGACTATGCCCAGCCAAAACAGAGACCTAAAGCAGAACAACTCTAAACTGCATTCAATCTTCTAAGTTCTAATTGAAAACAAAATTAAAAATAAACAAATAAATAAGTTACTTTTGATCATAAAGCGACCATTCCTATTATCTACACGTGCATGAACCAGTAGATCTGACTGGCAGTGACAATGTAAAAATGGCCCATGATCCTTCCCTAATGTTGCACTGATCTGCAGATAATCTCTGGTTAATTCCCTGCGATGGCTGAACAGGTTTGGATTTAACAGCGAGAGCAAACTCATTCTCCATCAAGGATGAAAGGCTCAGGATTTTGCTGATGTTTGAGACACCCTTTCAGGATTCTTCAGCTTTCTTGGAACATGTAGAATTTAGGAGGCACAGTTGGACTGAAATGGACATTGTCCGAGTAAAATTAGTCGGCCCATCTTCGGCAGGCTCTGTGATAGGTTTGACACCTTGCATTTAATTTGCAACAGCACCTGTAACCCTCCTATGCAAAGGCACATTCTTGACACTGTTGTCCTATCAGTCAGAGTGTCTGTGTACTGGGGCAGATCAAGTGGAAGGAATTTTTGACTGTTTTTGACGGTGACAGCAATACAATACCATCCATCAGAAGTTGGAAGTTATGTCTTGCGTACATCTTGGATACCTACATTACACGTACATGAACATGTACACTGTAGGCTTACATGTGCGTATGCTTAAAATGATCCACGTGATCTGTGTGGATTTTATTTTTCCGTATGCATAAATGGAATAGACTTCCAAGGTACATGTACTTGTCATGTACAGGCTAGAAAATCAGGTATTAATTTACCACTCGCTGCTACCAGTTACTTAATGGCGAGTACCTGTCTATCTTCTTCCACACGTGGCTCGTTTTGCTCAAATGACCGTGTGCTTGCTTCTTTTGTACAACTATGCAAAATTGTTGAGTATGCAAAAGTTAATGAATATGCAACAAGAATAGCTTGGGCCAGCGAAAATGGGAGAGGAAAATGGGAGAGGGCACGGCAGATAAGAGAATTGAGAAGACACTGAAGGCAACATCCAAAAGGGAACTACCCACCCAGAACAAACCTTCCTGCAAGCTAAGTGCTCCTACAAGCCCATGCACAGCCCTGGGGCATCAGAGGCACGGTAGCCAGGTAACATAGCAAGTGTTTGTAAACATTTCCGCTGAGCAAACAATGCCAGCTAATCAAGCAAAGTGGGAGAGGGGTTCTAACCCCCCCAAATAAAGAGATGCCTGAATTGGCATCCCATCGGGATGAGTTTTGGTATGTATCTCCACCACATGTATGTCCGTCCCCTCAGAGAGGCCACTGGCAGGGGTCTCAGGGACAAGCTTGAAACTACTCCCCACAGATGAAGAGATTCTTAAGTATGTCCCAAAACAGGAGCTCTAGTTTGAAAAATTGTGAATTTCACTTTTATATTCTCTTTGAGAAATCGCTTGGTCAGGTCAGCATGGACATTGAGCTGCTCTCTGAACAGAGTCCAACTAGGAAACTGGGACAAATAAGTTAAGTGAACCGCAAATCCTACTGCATAAAAAGCACAATAACAAGCAGGCTTGTGTGTGATATACAATGAAACAGAGTTGCTTGGGGGTTGAATTACATTTACACTATACATGTACATGTAGGTCTGGCAACAACGCACCCTGCCCCCTATCAATATAGAAAGGGGGCTTCTAGCAATGGAAGTACAGACAGTTTAACAATGAAGTTTGGGCAAATGAAACATGTTAACAATGACCACACCTCATCTGTCTGTCTCTATCGTGAAAGTGACCTTTCAACTGCAACAGAATTTATTTGGGACAAAACAGAATGGGGGCCACAGTAATAAGCGTGACTTTATCAGACGACCCTTTGGCACACATCCACTCTCAGCTGAGAGTGTGGGAGACTGTGTCTGCATTTAACGTGTGGAAGCTTGAAATGGTGCCACATTTTAAGTTCCTGTCTCACTGCTTTGCATTTCAGCACATCAAGGTCCTGCGCTGGCCAGTGTTTTTATTAGCTTGCTCCATAAATTTTATATGCACGCAAGGGGGCTAATTGAATATCCCAACCAGATTTATGGCATTTTTCAGCTAGTTGGTAGCCTCTTTGTACATGTTTATGTAGTCTATGCAGGTTTTCTTCCAGAAGCAGGAGAACCACCATTTGAACTGCCACTATAGTAAGCTCATTACTTGTTTTTTTCTAAAATTGGAAAAATTTTATCATGAGATGTGGACATTAGACTTAATCCAGCAATACCAATGCCACATCTGATGACTTTTGCCTTCCCTGGACAGCCCCTGCCAATGATGATTTTTCTTTTCTTATTGTCCAAAGATTTAAAACAAATAACAAACGTGCTTCCAAATTAATCAGTTAATTTTTGGCCAGATTTTGCAGGGACACAGCACTTAGCCACTTTTCCTGAAATGGGGCTGAAAACCATCGGGAAAGTTTTACCCCAAAGAATATTAAGCCATGTTTCCTGTACTGTGAAGGATTTCAGAAATTTGGGGGCTCATAGGGGATCCCGGGGGACAAACGGGAGCTTTGGTTTAATATACTGTACCGTCCTCAACAAAATCTAAGGCTTACTAATTGAACAAATATTTTTTAATTTTTGGTTGACAGAAACAAGAGCTTATTTAAGCTCTTTCAAGTATTTGAACTTTGAGGGGTTCTTGAACTTACAGAAACATCTTGGAAGTTGAACATCTTGTGTTTTTTTGCCAAGCCTTGAAATGCCGTGAAATTCGACAGGCATTTACATAAAATGACAGAAAATCCACTTTTTTCGTCTTCCACTCACCATTGAAGTAACTCTTGCTCCTTAAGTAGCTCACGCTCAGCCTCAGAATGGATAATTTATCCAACTTGGAGATGGTGTCTGCATCGAACGGCAGCAAGCTGGCCAAGCGGTCCAGCTCGGCATTGAGACGGTCACGATGGCGTTTGCTAGGATTGGATTTCACCTCTACAACAGTGTGCGTGGGATTCCTATAGGTACCATGGAGTTACATCATTATTCAACTTCAGGCAAAACAGTTATTTAGCGATATGAATTATTAAGTTTCACTCCAACTCGATATGAAAACTGTGATTTATCAAGTGTGATTATAATTTACAGTTCACGTTACTTAGCTGCAATGCACGGGTAAAAGACAACTGTGGTTTTAACTTTTGGGTTTGTCCTTTCTTTTCTATGTAATTGTCTTCAATTAAATCAAACAATTTTGGGGAAGGAAGGCTCAATTCACATGAGCTACTTTCACTTTAATCTAGCGACCACATAGAAATAATCTATTTTCTGATTAAGTCTTTGCATAACTACAACCAGCTTAATGCATAAATCGTAAGTTAAATAGGCCTAATCGTAATTGGAAACAAGCAGGGGAAAAAGGTACATACGGACCCCGCTTGATATCCTATGCACAAACCGTTTTCTTCCAAAACTGTTCTGGAGGTACAAACCATATAAGACTGGTCTGAAAAATTCCAAGTATTTTCAACATGAATTCCCTCAATATTTTCCCTGCTAAATTTGACATTTTAGGTCATGTTATTTGCTTTCAGATGGCTATACTCGGTTATTGTAGGGAAAAATAAGTGGCAAGCTGTATGGAATTCTTTTCCAAGCAGAAGACCTACATCTATTGTCAATCATAGCAAAACAAAACAAAAGCCAGTAAATAAAACAAAATTAGGTGGAAGCAGCACTTCAAAACCACTCACATGACTTAGGAAATTTTAAACACTCCTTGAAACTGTTTAACTAAACTAAACACAACAACACATGAATCATTTCCAAACTAATTCATTTCAAAAGCAATACACACCGTTTGACCGGCCTGCGACGCCTCTTTCCTGCATACATTTTTTGTGAAATTCCATCCACAGAATCCGCATACGGCGAGGACAAAGACATCATGATACATCCCAGTCTTCAAGAACTTGTTCACGGGAAAAGTCTTGGCAAGTGGGTTACGTATCCAAACTGCACGGAGTTAGTTTTATCACTGTACCAATTGCTATGTGCACGCGTAAACTGGTGTATCGTTTGGTCTCTACGGTGCACAACTTCGTCAACTTTCCAACAAGCCTAACGCTAGTCACTGGGAAAAGTTATCCGCAAAACGTCCTCAAATTGCAGTATTTTCCCGGACGTCCAGGCTCAGGATTACCTCCACGGGGTCCACAAATCCTACTGGGTATATCCAGTTGTGCCACCCAGTCAAATACGAGTTCCACAGAGAGGAGAAATGCGAGGTTTTTGACGGCAAGATCTCACACGGTGTGTGCACTGTGGAACGTCTGCACACCGTGTGTCATATCAGTAGACACCGCGCGATACCAAAACATCGGGCCCCACGCGCAGCGGACTGTACAAACTTCGACGAGACCAAACTAAATCACTGCCCATATTCGACGTCAATTTACATATGCTTGGCCATACCCTCAAAAAGGGCTGGATGACTCAACTATCTCATGTTACACTGCTGCTGTTCATGTCGGTCTTAGATATCCAAGATGTCTTGTTATGAGAAAAACTCAGGCCTAAAAGTCACTAGAAATTTTCAAGCAAGATACCATGGAGGTGGGTAGATACACCGGACATCTCTGACATGATTTGAAGAGTGAAAAGTATCCAGCGCATGGTGGCGCTATACACACTTTAACGATGCAAAAAGTAATGCAGAAAGTTACGTACTTGGTAAAGAGAAAGTCTTTTTTAATAATCTTATCCCCACCACACACTCTCCACTTTGGAAAAACTCTAAATCCAAACCATCCAAAAATTTAATCATTTGCGGATTTTACTCTTACTTCTTGGTTACCGGGCTGTCATTCAATGTTATGGCCCGTCTGGCAAACTCAAAAGCAGTTGAAATTTAGATCCATTCAGCCAAAAAAAAAATTTGTTTTACACGTTTTACGGAAGCATAATTATTTTGACCATTTTGCATGCCAAGCTTTGAAAACTTTAAAACATGTTTTTTTTACGAGAAACTACACACTGCACTGAATATACGTGATGCACTATTGTATTAATTTAGATTACTCAACCTTTGCGGAGTATACTGTACGTTCATTCTCACAAAACGTTACCAATGACGCCCTCTTCCGAAACTTCTTGCAGCCAAGAGTTACGCATAAGTATGTCTAATTTGCATAATTCATGAGGAAAACAGCCCACAACGAAATCGCACATGGATTTTAGAAATTCGGCAGTGCTGAAGAATCGTGCAGACAAAAAATGAATGAACTGAAAGCAATGCCTCTTGGATTAATAATTTATTTTAATAAGCTCACAGCAACCACCGGCATAAGCAGTTTGGAGGAATAACTCCAAATTAAATACATGAATATGTATTAATGTATGAATTATGTATTAATCTTCTAACCCAGAAGGGTCACATACATAATACACGCAGAGTGTTCGACTGAAAAACGTGTATACACATGCATGAAACTAGGAGAAATAACTGAACAAAACGAATCTCTATATGTGCATCAGAATTCATTTCTCCAGAAGAATGATTTTTACTTTTACAATTGGTGTGATCTGAATGTATTACCAAAACAATGGAAAAGTTTTTCAGATACAGTCTGAGCGGAATTTCTTTAAGTAAGTTTTCGTGTCAATGGACAAATTATTTAATCATCACAAACTGTTGTAACCAGATAGAATGTCTTTGCTCCTTTGTTTTCAGGTATTAAAAAATTGTGAACTTCACAAAACTTAGCATTTGAAGGCCACAGCATAAGCTAGTTAAATCTAGCTTATGTTACTACCAAACTCGACGTTTGGAACAGCCTGCTCACTGGTCTTCCACACCGTACAATTCATCGTCGGCAACTTGAACAGACTATCACCGCATGTCTTCTAACAAGCTCCAAAAGAACAGATCAGAATATCGCCGCATGTCTTCTAACAAGCTCCAAAAGAACAGATCACATCCTCAACAAGCTACACTGGTTACCGATCAAATACAGAATTCAGTTCAAGATCCTCCTTCTCACATTCAAGACACTCCACGGCTCTGGCCCTTTTTGTTTAACAAACATGCTGCAACCCCACTGGGTCAGGTCCGGTCCGAAGTCAACAATACCCTTGTTGTTCCCCGGACTCGGCTGACCAGTTATGGAGACAGAGCTTTTTTTCTAGCATTGCACCTCACTTATGGAACTCCCTGATCATTTAGGACAAGAACATGACATCAAACATTTTCAGCAGCATCTCAAAACATTCTTTATCTCACTAGCTTTTTCATCCTGAACACAAAATTGAGTTTTCGCTTTCTACCTTGGACCGGCGCCTTTGAATGTTTACAGATGAAGTGCGCCTTATAAGTGCCTTATTATTATTATTGTCTAAGTATGATTAATAATGGAAAAACATCACACGAATAACTTGATAGAGACTTTTCAGATGTTCTTGAGGGGACACTCCAAGTCATTAATGTAGAATACACTCAAAATAACTTCAATTTCATAAACTAGGTGGCTTAGAAATCAACAATGAGAATAAGTAAAATAAATGTGAAAATACTAGGGTGCCATGTAAAGTGCTACTTTACATGAAAAAACTGGTTCAAATCTTTTGTGCATCTTAAAACCGCTGTGTGCGTAAGGCACTTAAGGTGGGGTTACGCCGATCCAAATTCATCCATCCATTTCTCATACTTGACCAGATCCTCTTTCCCCACTGTCTTGTTGACCTTCTTGATGGCCTCGCGGAAGTCGTCCATGGATGTGGGCTGGTTCAACTCTTCCTTGGGGATCAGGCGGATCTCCTCGGGCCGAAGGCCCTGAATGCGACGCCGCATGGCCATCATGGAGGCGTCCCTGTGCATGATGGGAAGGAAGGGTGGGGAGAGAGAGATCATCCTCATGTCCGGCTTCCAATCTCATTTTCCAATGCTTGCGAGTGACTGACACTGAGGCACAGGCTATGCAACATTGCTCGCGATGGTTAGGGGAAGCCTGCAGCGATGCAGATTTTGTCAGAGGAACTGAGCGTTTGCTAGGGCTGGGTAATGCTTCGCTGAGTTATTCAATGAGATGAAAGAATATTTATCTGAGTGCAAGCCACTGGAGGAAGCTAAGGGATATTTGACATGGCTACAATAGTCTAACATGATTCAAGATCTCACCACTCTTTTCTCAGAAGAATTGTCACAATTTCAACAAACGTTTAGCTTTCAAAAAGTCTTAGCACACCGGTAAATTGCAACTTGGCTTTAAATGAGGAGGCTTGAGCAGTGTACACGTGAGTCTTAACTCGTCTCCATAAACACTTTGAGCTGTACCTTGTCGTGCATTACAGAAACGGTCTGTGGTCAGGAGATCAGACCTGAAGGCGTCTGAAGGAACAACTCTGGCCTTACCTGCAGACATTCGTGATATCGGCGCCTGAGTAACCCTCCAGCATCTTGGCAATTTCTTTCATGTCGATGCCGTCTTCCAGAGGCACCTCCCGGGTGTTAATTTGCAGCAGTTGCTCCCGACCCTCGGCTGGCGATGATAAACAAACATCAACATTTATTATGTTGCACTATATCACTGACGGCTAGCATTGAAGAGCACCCTCTACTTATGATAAGCTGTTACATAACTTACTTCATCAAGACTCATGATCTGATCAGCAACAGTATATTAAATGCTTTTCAAGTACCGTCATGTAACAAGTTCAGCGTAAGGACTTTCCAGCCACACTTATGTAAGAAGCCACAACTGGATATAGCTCTTTTGTTAACTTGGTAAATAAAATCAACAGGAATGCACAGCGACAACTGTTTTTCCAGTGGGGACAGCATCTTTTGATATATTACTGATTAAGCCAAGCAGGTGTGAAATCTCGTTCAGGAGAATACCCAGATAGCACTGTAACGTAAGTACCTTGCAAAATGTAATAACCCCTGGCAAGATTATTGGCAAAGAAAGAGGAAAGTTTGGGTACGGTGAGGTTGGAGACCTACCGCAGGGGAGTGGAATGTAAATTCTTTTCTCTAGTCGACGCCTCAATGCCTCGTCAATGTCCCAGGGAAAGTTGGTAGCTGCCAGGACCATCACTGTCTTTGTAGAGTCATCGCCACCTGTGGCGCCTGTCACACCTGTTGTAAACAAACAAAGAACACAATAATTACGAACCAATAAAGTATTTTCAAGAAATAAATAACCAACTGGGCAGCCAGTGTCAAGGTAAATGGCTGCAAAACAAAAGATTTATTCCTGAATTTAGTCCAAATTCTTGACTTTGAAGCAAATTTGAATCAGAAAACTTGTACCAAAATGTTGTTATTAATATATTTACAAGAGCAACCCAGGGCACGCAAGGGGTAGAAACCCACTTTTTTGTTTGTTTCAAAGATGGTGTGTTCACTTACCATCCATTTGAATTAAGAGTTCTGCCTTCACCCTCCGGCTGGACTCGTGCTCAGAGGCCCCACCCCTCTGGCTGCAAATGGAGTCGATCTCATCAATGAAGATGGTGCTGGGCGCGTAGAACCGTGCCTTGGTTTGGGGGGAGGAAGGTAAATGTGAGGGACTTGGATTACATTTATCGTCTACACTGATTCCGATTGCTAATGAATGACTGAAATTGATCAGGAAAAGCAAACAAAAGTGTAACAAGATGGTTCTTGTTTTGGCATTCTCAGTAAAAAAAAAATGAAGAAATCCTTCTCTTGTAAATTTCTTTGACAGCATGCAATACATATTTCCAATCAGGTTTGTCTGCTTCAGAGATCGTGCTCCAAAATCCTCGCAGTTTACAAATTTTTAACAGATACCTACCATTTCAAACAAAATTCGCACCAGTTTCTCCGACTCGCCGTGATATTTGGAAGTCAGCGTTGAAGAGCTGACATTAAAGAATGTTGTTCCGCATTCGGTGGCCACGGCTTTGGCCAGCATTGTTTTGCCAGTTCCTGGTGGACCAACCATCAAAACCCCCTGGTACAAAGGAAAGGATACATGAAAGAGAAAAAGACTTGGCTCCCACGTACCATTTCAAAGAGCAAGCGCATCAGTTTCTCAGATTCCCCACGCCACTTGGACGTGAGGCTGCTGGAGGAAACGTTGAAGAAAGTTGTGCCGCATTCGGTGGCCACCGCTTTGGCCAAGAGTGTTTTGCCGGTACCGGGCGGGCCAACCATGAGCACACCCTACGAAAATCAGAAAATAAAGCTTGCTCTCACTTTTCCATCCAAGCATGACGTCAACCAGTTTTTGTCAATTCTGTTGGCACTCCAGACAAAAATTGTCTCAACTTTATTTTAAGAGTTGACAAGATTCACCAAACAGTCAAGGTTTCAACTGATTTCAAAAAAGTTACTCTCATTTTGAATGTAATGGTCTGAATGAAATTATTCTGGCATATTAAGCAAAGTTTAAACTGTCCTTTACAGCAAAAAATACTGATGAACCACATGCTGCATGAGAGCGATAAAAGACTTCTTTTGAATTCAAACAAGACTGCGGCAGGATTTTAGCTCACGGTGTACATGTATACTTTTGTTCTTTACCTTCCACGGCCTACGGATTCCCTTGAAATAGTCTGGCATCCAGAGCGGTAGAACTACAGCCTCCTCAAGCAGCCTCTTGGCTTCAGTCAAGCCAGCTATGTCACTCCTGAAAGGAAATAGTGAGATGAATTTACCTTATTGGATCTCGTCGACACATGTTTTGATGATACTCTAAGGCTTGTCAGTTGCTTTCTGGCTGCTGAAAATGATTCACATCCTGGGGGCAACTGACATAAAAAGCCAGGTTCATTTGAGGTGATGTATTCCAAACATAATTTAGAGGATTAATATTTGAAAAATGGCTAGCTTGCATAAATGTACCTTTTTTTGTAATCACACTTGTCATGTGAGGGCAAGCAAGTAGGAAGAAAACATGAAAATTGGAAGCTCCCAAAACTGTGCATGGAGTCTTTTAATTTGCAGTTTTCAACAAATGACCAAATCAGCTGATCTGATAGGACAACTCACCAGTGGACATTCGGGTTTTTCTGTACAATGTCTCGCTCCAGATTTTCAGCCAAGTCCTTGTCGTAACCAGAGGGGTCAAATTTCTTCTCGTCACCTTCCTCGGCATTTGCTGAGCCTTTGGCATCCTGTGATAAAAGCGAACAATGACCAAGTAAGTAACCAGCCAGTGAGATCAACTACAGCACAATTAAGGCTTGTTTATTTACAATCCCTTTGTTTTTAGTGAAATGGGCCAAAGACACAAAAGGAAACTTTGTGACAACATCTCGGATAATTCGAACCCAGAGATCTTCTCACTGACCCGATCTCTGCGATTGACCTTCCTGTCGTCCCGGCCACCACCTCTGCCCCTGCCATCGTTCCTCTTGTCACCGTAAGAGGGACCACGCCCACCCGATGGGCGTGGCTGCTCTCGTGCGGGTGCACCCCTGGACGGCTTGCTAGGTTCGGACCGCCGCGGAGGGTCCTTGCGGGCTCCTCGCTGATACTGGGGTGATGGCCTGAGATTAAAGAGAAAAACATGAGAACCTATCAATGTAATATTCAAACAAAGTTTGAACATTCAGCGAATGACCTCTTCAATGTGACCAGGTCTATGTCTATGAATACAGTTGACATACAGTTGACATGGTAAAGCTAATTTCTCATACTAATTTCAGCAACTTAACCTTTTCTTTAAAAAAAATATGGCTCAACGCAGAAGGCTCAACGACATCAAGAACTATCGCTGGTGATCATGAATTGTGAGAGGGTGCATTTCAAACAAATCAGAAACTTCAAGAAGAAATTTGTGTTGAAGATATAACTGTGGAGATGTTCACTGGACATTCTTTCCACTTCCCACCTGTGCTCCACTGGGGTTGGTGGTGGCCAGACATCGGGATCTCTAGGGGGTTCCTGGGGCTGAGAGTAAGGTGCTGGCTGCCTATAAGCTGGGGCACTGCTTGGGGGGTCTACTGGGTCTGTCTTGAAGCTGTTCAGTGTCTTACTGATGTCTTTGACGTGCTCATACTCTTGGGCCAGATCTTGTTTCACCTAACGGATGTAAGGAACAACGTGAGTTATCAATCTACCATCCTTATTCAGAATCTAATTGCGTATGTTAGCAAGGAAAATTTTTGAATCCAACCACTGTGTTTTAGCCGACAGGATATTCTTGTCGGATCTCAATTTGAACCAACTTAGCTGTCTTTTTTTTTTAACAACTTGCTCACAACACCAACCTTCTGCCACTGATGTTTGCGTTCCGGTTCCCTGATGTTAACCAGAAGTTTCTGGATCTGCTGAAGCACTCCCTCGTAGTACACCAAAGATGTGTCGTAGTTCCCCAGGAGGGCGTATTCACGCCCCATCTTGGTGTTCTCACATATCTCTGTGACGCTCATGTTATCTGATTGATAAAAAAATCCAAAGTTTTAATTAGTTGGCCTAGGCCTAGTATTAGTAACAGGAGTATAAATACTAATACTAGGCTTACACGAAACAAATCAATTTTGATTCTTCAGTTCTTACAAACATGACAAAATGAATAATGCATAACACATCTGTCATGTCTGTAAAGGACCCTAGGCCTAACGTTACTCATTTGTTCTAGCTACATTAACATGCATAAAAATGTCAGCAGGCATGGCAGGTCAGTGACGTCACGGTGACATTTACAATCTGACCATGCTGACAGTGACAATGTCATGACATGCATGAATGTAGGCCTAGGCCTACATGCCCGTTTGCGTCCTTCCTCAATCCTCCATGGTTTTTTTTACACCCAACGTCCAAGTGTTATCATGCCATTCATGGTTATACGACAAGCATGACAGGCAATAGGGGCCAAGGGCCTGTCTACAGGTCTATGCAACCCTGCCCGACCAAAATAATGCGCTCACAGCCACGCTTAAGTGGCTGTACATCACATAGGCCTAAACACAGTGCAAAAGAAAAGCCTGACGCAGCCGGACATGACGGAGGCCCAACGACCGCGACCGCCCGCCAGCCAGTGGAGAAGCTAGGCGGCGCGGACGGGTAAATTGACGCTAAAAAGGACTTGAATTTTAGTCAAATTCGTGAACAGTAACGTGGCAATTCAGGCCCAAAAATATGATACAAGTTCCCGTCCATTGCCTCCCCAAATATTTCACAGACAAAAATCTGTAAAATTTCGTTCAAATTACCTTGGTCTTTTGGGGCCTAACGGGCGAAACAATTGTTCATGTAAACTGACGACGTCGTTGCTGCAGCAAACGTGTATTTGAAATAAACTGATCATGCGCAAATTCAGTTGATTTGAATACGGCGGCCTCTAAGAAACCTTTTTTGCCAAGCAATGTACTGCATGCCCATTATGTGAAAAAAAAATTCACAATTGCTTGTCACTGGGTGGAAAAATAATGATATCCCTTTTTTGAAATTTGTCAATTTTTTCATGGGAACGGCTACGTTCAGTCTTTATGGCTAATTAATCCAGAACTGTCAGAAACCTCACGAAAGTTCTAAATAGGGCCTACCACGAATCCCTTGAAGTTGGACGATAACAGACGGACAGGTACCCTGTACCAAGCCTCGTTTTTATAGTATTACCACCGAAGGGAGTCAGACTATACAGACAGCATTCAAGGGTTCACATTGTACGTGTACTTGAAGTACACGTACACGTACACTGTACATGCCGGCCCTATGCGCCACTCAGTATGCGCTTCGCTGTCTGGGAAGTTGGTGAAAATCGTCTTTTTCCTTATTTCATCCTCTGAGTTTAGCAAGAAACGTCCATGACTGACTACCAGGAAGAACAAACAAATGAGATCGCTGCTTTGGAATCGATTTATCCTGAGGAATTCACAGGTAGGGATACAATCTATTTGCGGAATTGAATCTGCAAACTGTGTCACGACTGCCAGTGCATTTTCAAGCGTGATCAAGACGATTGAAATTGAACAAGGTCAAGTTTGTAATCGGGTCATATATCACGACTATTTCTTTGAGAAGAGTTCCATATACGGAAGACAGTAACTATTCCCTACAGTGACCTAATAGCCGTCTGAAAGTAAAAACATATCCCGAAAAATTTAGGACGGTTGACTAGGCTAGTGCATATTACTATTAGTACATGTAAGATAAAGCACTGGTCTCATCATGCTCATAGGGTTTGTGCACAGGGTGTCTAGTGGCATCCATATATGGAAGTCTTTCCAGTCCTTTTCTTTTTTGTTTTCTTTTGTTTGGTTTCATTCTTTCATATTTTGGTTTTTTGTTTTGTTTCGTTTTGTTTTTTTTTTCGCACGAATCAATAGTACAGCAATGAATATACTTATCTTCTCACGGTTCAAATTCACTACTAGTGCTGTCGGATGATCCACATTGCTTCCGCATCACCGTGCGTTCA
The DNA here is from genome assembly GCF_054643075.1 of Acanthaster planci. Classification (NCBI taxonomy): domain Eukaryota; kingdom Metazoa; phylum Echinodermata; class Asteroidea; order Valvatida; family Acanthasteridae; genus Acanthaster; species Acanthaster planci. Next base: position 13,725,987 of record NC_141791.1, read on the forward strand.
GAGGATACTGGAAATGAGGACGATGGTAGGTTACCTCCCCCCCCAACAGCATGCCCCACCCTTTCCCAACAACCAATGAAAAATCTCTTTCACTTGAATAAATAATTTCAAACATGTCAAATGTACAATCAATTTAATTAATCAATCTTTGTGCCCAAAAGGCAGTGGTACATTCTTTCTATCCCCACAGGGTTGTATATTCTTCATTTCCTTCAGAATCTTCCAAAAACCCTCGGTGGACTTGAGGGATCTCGGACTGAAAGGACATTTTTGAGCATTGATGAATTCATTGCTTAGGAAGTTTCATTATTAAAATTGCGTCATTGATTGCCAGAAACCTATAGCGCAACCCTCCAGTTTACCTACACACCAACCTACCCGGACGAGCCCCCTCTATACGAGGTGACAGAAGATGGGAACGTGGATGAAGATGATCGATCCAAAATCACAGAAACACTGCAGCAACAGGTATCTGTTCTGACCAAATGGAACGTTCTAATAATGTTGCCATTAACCCACTGACAGTTGATTTTAATTGGGTTGAAGTCAGGGTTGACAAATTCAACTGGAAAAGTGATGTAGCACTGTGGATTAGCTTTTGCCACTGGAAGAACGAAGGTCTAAGTTTGAAAGTCCACAATAAAAGGAGGGTTAGTGCTTCTGAGAAAGTATCTCCCTGTTTCAAGGACCTAGAATAGCCACCTCCCTACTCCAGGGGGAAGATGTCGTACTTCCAACATACAGTATATATCAAGCTAGCAACCGCAGACTTCTGATGAAGCAAATTTCACTGGTACCCACAAAAAGGAGTCAAACAGGACTTTTTTATTCAATAATTTCATTCTCGTTTGCATGATCAGATGCACACTCCAACTTGCCCCGTTTGAAGTCTCAACCAACCAACTTTTGCATCCATCAATACTCTTCATGAGTAGAATATGAGTAGCCTGATGAGGAACAAAAACTCACCAAAAAAAGTAGAAAGACAAGGCGTTCAGAGCACACATAGAATCAGCTGGCTACTGAAACATTAGTGTCTTATCTGTATATAAAATGTACAGCGGTGCCTCTGAATGATGGATTCTGTTGGATACCTGTCCCCTTATAAACGCTGTGATGTATTTGTCATTGTAGATCGAGGAGAATCTCGGCATGGCCATGGTGTTCACGCTAGTCTCGGCCACCCAGGAGTACCTAAACAACAAAGTTGATGAGGAGAGAAAGGCCGAGATGGAGGAGAAGAGACGGCGAGAGGAAGAAGCAGATCGGTTGAAAGAAGAAGAGGTAGAGAGACTTGGAGAAAGAATGTCTCAAATTGTCAATGTGGAAGCAAATGTCAAAGAGAACATGCTGAAATCACTGAGGCCAAATAGGAACTCTTAATCTATTTTAGGACCTTTTGGATGAAAATTGTTGTTTTGGCCGTCTGTTTTAAAAGTGAACTTACTTTCCTCAATGTTGTACAGCAGTCGACAAAAGACTCTTTTAAGTGTGATTTGAAGCTTTGCGTGGTGCGATACTGAGTTTTTTGGTGCGACACACAGGTTTTCAGTTGTTTCTGACCTCAAGTGTTTTTCTCACAGTTGCTAAACCTAACAATATCCATTGAAGGATTTGAGCTAATGCTGTGTTGTTCCCCTTCCCCAAATCGCGGTCTGCAGGAGCAGAGATTGAAAGGCACGCTGGTGACAATAGAGTCCTTCCTGGCATGGAAGGAGAACTTTGACCAGGAAAGGTTGACAGAGAAGAAGAAAAAAATGACAGAGCAGCCCAAGAAGCTGACAGGTAAAGAAGCCATCGTGGACTCTCGTTGAAACCAATGTAGAATTCTGAATATTGTACACACTAATTTCTCCTTACTCTTTTTATTCTACTGCAGGAAAGGAGCTCTTTGAAAAGGACCATAATTTGTACGACTCCGACATGGCCTTGCTGGATGAAAGTAAGTCATTCCTAACTGACAGAGTGATATCATTTCTGAAGATTCTACAGTGCTTACAGTACGGTAGACATTACCTGGAGTTTGGAGGCTACTGTTCCTAGGTCAAATGTTTGCTTGCATTTTCGAATAGACCTTCTGATTCTGTCAGAGACGTCTTTGGATTGAAAGCTCTTTTTGTACGATTAAAACAGCTAATTTGTTTTCTCCTGTTTTTCCCAGATGACAGGGTTGAGGTCGATGAATCACTCTTCCAAGAGATGGACGACCTAGATCTTGAACTTGAAGATGAGGACTAGGCAATCATTGGAGTAAGATACCTCAAACATCATGAGAGAAACAGTCGAGGCAGTAGTCTTCTCATCAGCTTTCTTTGCGGGCTCCACAGAACATTTTGTCTTTAAAATAAAAAAGCACAGTGGCAAATGCTGATGCGAGTCTTAGTGTACAAGCGCCCTAGACCAGTTTAGCCACTCATTGTGCTCAAAACTCCCTGAGATTTTGCATGCGGGCTCCGTGCCGACGTTTCCGTCACTGGTGACAAAAAACAGGAACGCCACTGCAGTTGCGTGTTAGGCACGCTGGCAGACCACGGGTGGATGCGTTTTGCATGGATGTCACTTGCGATGGTGCGCATGCAGTAGGGTTGGCTCAACAGGGCATCTTGACTGAGTGACTAACGTCCCTCATTGAGCACAGAGCCCACATGTGAAGTAATACGCTGATCTGTTGGTAAAAGCCCTGACAAAGTATTACAGCTTGAATCACTCGGGAAGTGATGGATACAATAAACCTTTTGAGTTGCACTGAAACAAACAGGTGTTTCTGATGAACAGTTCTTTTTGTTGTCCTGCTGCCTCTGATGCTAAAGACCATTCACAGCTACACCGAAAGACCTGTAGTGTATAACTAGTTGAAGGACTGCTGAATTCATTTTACAACTTCGTCAAAGTGCTCTCGGGAAAAAAGTTCATAAACCCCACTACAGTAGAAAATTCTTTTTTATTAGAACTTGTGAAATCAGTAAGTAAATCTTTGAATAAGTTAGCATGTAGGACAAGATTTTCTCATGAACAACCCTTCGAATTTAATCACACAAGCACAATGGCTTTTTGTGTGTCCAAGACACGGCGGAAGTGTGAAAAATGGTCCAAATCAAGGAAAGTCATCACATGATTGTCGTCTCTAACATCCAGGAATAGACTCGTATTGGCAACAAATGAAAGAATAACGTTAATGGATCCATTTTTGTGCCTCGCTCTATAAAAAACATTTGCTCATTGAAATTTCATATCTTGTCCAATGAATAAAAAGGTGAGAACTTTGCATTGGTGATCTATGGATTAAGTTACATGCCTGGTAAAATTACAACCAATACCATTCAAGTAGTGCGCCATCAGACCATGTGGTGACAAGTGCATGCATGCTTTATACACAAGGAAGCCATCTTGATCTTGCTCCCTGCATCTATCTCATCCAGTGTAATTTATCAAATAGGATGGTGCCAGACTATGTGGGATTGCATGGCTCTTTTTCATTTTATTGTAAATGTTGCTTTAAAAATTTAGATATACTGAATTGCGTTTTAAATTATTTATTCTTGTAAATGAAATTAATCTGCAATGGACTTTTTTCACTGCTTTCGGATATATTCTGGGGTTCCCGAAATAAAAACAGTTAACCTCGCTTTCAATTCAATATGGCTAACTTGTGAATAAAGTCAGTTGGATAACACACTGGTTTGGTGGTCATCTCCGCTCACGTCAGCCCAAACCCCTTGCTGTTCTCAATGGCTACAAGGAGTTTCTGACGGAGCGTTTCTCCCGAGCTGTAGTCGGGTAGAAGCAAGCGGTTGAAGCACGTCATGGCAGTGGGCAGGCGGTCGGAATCCGGTCCGTTCCGCTGGATGACGATTGGAAGGCTGGACAGACCCTTCAAGGGAACCTAGAGTTGCCAACAGGAGATTGTGAGCATAACATGGGAAATTATTTTCAATACAGTTCTCAAAATACTTGATTAGACAATGGCGGTTCAACTTTATTTCATGAAAATGATCACCATGCCACAAATCATTAATTTGTTTTCACAGTTAGAAAAAAAAATGACTTGAGCCCAAACCTTTAAAGAGATCAAAAACAGGATGTAATTTCAAAGTCTAAATCCCACGGGTTTAAGAAAGAAATCATTTTCTGATCAATAATTACCTTGTCACTTCCCGTGATGAAATGCAGGAGTTTTCTTTTCTGCTCTTTGCTGAGAGAGTGAACTACTGTCCAAAACGCCTTGATGGTTGGGTGTTGTCTGAAAAATTTCACAGAGTGACATTTCCCAAACAGGACTTGGAGAACATACATGTATATCCCAAGGCACCCTAACTTGCTTAACATTCAAACCAGGCTCTCGGATACTATCTTTGCACATTGTAACGGATGTAGTTCACGCACAAGCAGCACTTAGAATGCATACAATAATTGACTTCACTCTAAGAGAATATGTCCTTCCATATAACTTTCTCAGCAACAGTACGGTACAATGAACTAAAAGCATTGCAACACCATCATAACCATCATAATAAAATAAATCCTTTTAAACTTCACAGATGTGACCATTACCAATAAAAAATCCTCCATATCCTACCTTGAGTAGCCATCCTCGTATGTAGCGGAGGCTTCGAGAGCCATAAAGTCTAGTTCTGGACTCCCACAGACAAGCATCTCTGTCTCAGCGGCTTGGAACAGGCGCAGCGCCGAGCCGCCGCAGACTGTGTGGAAACCACGGGCGAAGGCCTCAAATTGTGGAGCTACACTGTCAACCAGGACATGCTGGACGTAGAGCTTCACGTACTCCTTGCGATTCTGGAAAGACGGAAAACAAAGACTATTGTGCTTAGTTTCATGAAATCTTGCAAACCCTGGCAGGGTAGAAAATAAAATTCTGTGAAGAGTGATGGAAATTTGTGTTACTTCTTGTTTTTTAGGTAATTTTGAAATCTTTATCAAAGAAAAATGTGGAGAAGTACCATTCTCTGAAAATTTCAAGCACATCCAAGAATGAACACTCTGGCCCAATCTAATTGGCTTAGCCTGGAAGCACTAATGATTCTGCATCGCTAATTCAGCCAATCAGCTGTTCGCACTGTTGGATTAACCATCTATCAACATTTTCTGGCTAGAGACATTAACTTGCGTTGAAAGCTCCAAGTTGACCTACCTCATTGGTGACGGGAATCTGGGAACCCTCTGGTAGTAAATCCACTGTGACCACCTCCCCCATTAAGGTGTAAGAAATCTGGTCCAAAATAACGACGCAGAGAGAAATCTTAAGATGAACATCAAACACTGCCAACTGGCAATCCACAAATGCTGCAAGAATCTATCCCTTGACAGTGGAAGCTCTCACTAAAAGAATGCAGAGACCTGGCGAGTCAGGTTGGTGCAGTGGCACTTTCCTTGCCTTTCACTTCCATGACCTGAGTTCAAATCCCCGCTAGGCTGACACAGGGATTGGGTTATCACTCCCCACCTGATTCCATCCCTTTTTGCTCCGCATATCTACTTGAAAGTTTTCGGTCCACCTATACCACTGAACGTTTCTCCATTGTTCCTCTTCTTTGGTTTCCTCAGAGCTTTTGAGCTGGTGTCATGCGTACTTTTGAGAAATCCTTGTTTCATATACCAAAAAGGAAAGTGAATCACCAGGCCTATTTCCTCATCACAGGCTACTGCGTACCTGAAAGGTTTGACAGAAGACATTCTCCACGTCTTCCTCCTCTTGGTAGGACAACAGCTCCTGTAAGCCCCGCCCCACTGAGGGCTGGATCTCCATTAGGTCCTGGAGGTCCATCACCTCGCTGTGGAGCTTCTTGTAGATGGCCGTAGGGAAGTGGACGTCCAGGATGATACCATTATAGATGGCAAGGCCCAGGAGGGATCCAACTAGTTCAAACTCATCCCCGGATTCCAAGGAGCCACCTGAGGAAAGAGTTGATGCCACCACTCTCTTTACTTTCATTTGTACAAGCCCCCCCCCCAATGAACTGTCCAAAGTCAATGTAACTCATCAAGCCAACATTTATCTCTAGTTTCAAAGGAATGAAATGCTTGAGTATATATATTCTACCCTGGGTGGGATGCCAGTCCATCACAGGTTGCTCCCGGTTAATGACAGTACCAAATACACTCCTGGGTGGAGAGGCGCAAGTAAGGGTAAATTGGCTTGCCCAAGAACACAACTTATGGCCAGCAGCTAGATTCAAACCCCCTGACCCTCTAATTACGAGTCACGGATCCTAACCACTAATCGTGAGGGCCAATCCACCTGTTGCATTGCCTGGGTCTCACATCGGGACAAACACCTCCTTGATCACAGTGTTTCCTGAGCAAGTTGCAACAGGGCTTATGCTGGATGGATTCCACACCACCCATTTCCACTCACCGTTAATCCAGAGCGTTCTGGACTCTTCCAGGACCGTGAACATGGCGTACTTTGGGTCAAAGACGGCCTCTGTGATTAGCTGGAAGAACTCTTTCTGCAGACCTCCCATATCCAAACCCTGAATCCAAAGTACCAATCAATAACCTGACACCTGTCTCTTAAAACATTTCTTTCAGTAAAAGATATACCAACATTTCTGCATATTGAATTGCCTGTCATCTTAAATGAATCAACTAAACAACATTTTTCAAAAGTCTGGGGTATGATGGAGGGACCGAGATCCAGTTTGCTCAGCTGTCATCGGCAAAATGCAAATAACTTGACTATACAAGCCACAAGTCAGCAGCTTCGTCCATTTCCCATAGGCTCATGTTTTACTTCAAACCGCAGCCACTAATTTGGACTTGGACACTGTTGGGTAAAATACCGCCCTCTACAGGACACGTGCAGAGCCAATGATCTAACGTACCTGCTCCCCGCCGCCCACATACTTGATCTTGAGCGGCTTCTTGAGGTCACGCCGCTTCAGCCTCATCTGGGCCAGGGTGTCCCGGACCAGGGAGTCCCTGCGCACCTCCAAGACCAGGAACGGGCACATGGCAGCCTTGATGGAATCTTTCAGGGCATCCTTGTTGGACTTGTGGAGGTATTTCTGGGCCTGGTAGACCCTCTGTTGGAGACCAAAAACCGATGAGGTTAGAACATCAGATGCTTGGATGTAACAAACACAATGTGTGGTGCTCCATCTAGTGATTTTCTATGATACTTCCAATTGTCAACTCAGAAACTCTAGTACACCCCAAGTTAGGAAAATTAAAATTAGTCCCTACTGCCTCATCATTTGAGCGGATTATGTTCCTGTATTCTCAAAAATGCTTCAGTTTGTACTTTGTAGACAACTAATGATAAATTCTTTGCTCTTCAACTTTCAAGAAGAATCAATCTCTATAAGAAATTCTGACCAGAATCTATTTTCCTTAATCTTCAAAAATCTTCCTAACTCCTAAGAAGGATCTGTGTTATTGTTTGTGACTTCCGAGGAGTGACTTACGGCTTGATGCAAGATGGCTGCCTGGTACTCCTGTCTCATCTGCGTCACGGCATCCAGGTGCAGGATGTGCACCTTGGACTAAAACGGAAGAAAATTTCACTCAGAAATGGCCTAAGGAATGTCTATTCAAACGATTTCCACTACAAGTCATCTTACAAATCGTCTGCCACCCCCCCAACCATGCAGAGACTTGGGTCTGATAAGATAAAATAGACTCCAAGTAATAGGTGGGAAGGCTTGCGGTAGCACCATGCGAAGGAATACATCTCTTATTAGTATGTGAGTATGTGATGCAGTGGGGTGTGACGAGGATGCTAGTGGTGCATCCAGTCACCTTATGTAAACAGCTCTATATCCAGCATCTCGTCAGTCTGCTGACAACGGACTGAGCACGCAGTCTGAAACGTTGAGTGTACTCCCAGTTCTTTTCAGAACCACACATACTCATAAGCGAGATATATTCCTTCACATGGTGCTACGGCAAGCCATTCCACCTGTTGCTGTCTTTCACCATGAATAGCCTGAAATTCCATCAAACTCCAAGAAACTAGTCAAAGCTGAATTAAGCATTTATGGCTGTGGCCTCTGCCTGAGATGTGCATGGAAAATCCACAGCCAAGGCAAAAATAAACTGGCTTCTAACACAACAGTGTGCCAATCATTACTTTACTGTACCCACTAGTTATTGGTTAATACATCTTCAGAGCAGGAGCTGAGGATTTTTGTGGATATTCCTAGAAATTAAAAGTGAAAATGATCATGACGGATACAAAGACATTTTGGGATAGGGTGGGCTCAAACTCTGGACTCCAAAATGACCCCAATGTAACAATGTACAAGAGGTAACCTTACAGCAGGGTCCAACAGGAAGGGAAAGTCTAGGAGAGACTCTATCTCTTGCCGGTCGCCGCCAGAATGCGTCCTGCTGTAGGCTCCCCGCTCATCACTCAGACTACTGCTACCGCTGGCGCTGCTGAAGCCGCTGTCACTGGTGGTGCTGTGACTGATGCCTCCTGCAGCTGTCTTGTCCTTCTGTTGAGAGCGCAGTTTCCATTTCTGGAATTCTCCCATGTAGTCCATGTTCCTAGTTGGAGGCCAAGAGGAAGTTTGAATCGAGTAATCTCTCTGACACAATCATCTCATCTTTAGGTTTCTTCCATGACCCTCAGGATCACCAGAGCCAAGGCAGCTCCACCGCCTCATTCAAGACTGTAACGCTTAACTGCAAAGTGCAAATGATTAAGATGGAACTGTGTGTTTCCATCAGTAACCCTACAAACCATCAACTGACATTCCTCCACCTTTCACGAGTTGTGTAGAAGCGGCAGTGATGAATGCATCCAGATATTTGGTCGTGTGAAATGCTCTCAAACAGTACTTCTATCCCATTGCAAGATTCAAATGGAAATGTTGGATGATACTGAAATTAGAAAAGTTTCTTAGATGATGCCAAGTTGTTACTTCCAACTTTTCAGCATCTTAAAGACAAAACTGCAAGATGTCTGTCAGGGGCCGAACGGCTCTCACAGTCTGACAGAGACAGCCCCTTGTCAAGGGCAAACGGCTCTCACAGTCTGACAGAGACAGCCCCTTGTCAGGGGCAAATGGCTCTCACAGTCTGACAGAGACAGCCCCCGTCAGGGGCCGAATGCCTCTCATAGTCTGACAGAGACAGCCCCTGTCAGGGGCCAAACGGCTTTCACAGTCTGACAGAGACAGCCCCTGTTAGGGGCCAAACGGCTCTCACAGTCTGACAGAGACAGCCCCCAACACACCTTGACAGCTGTTCACTGTAGTAATCCTTCATCACAGCAAGCTGTCCCGCGCTGTGGCCTGTTTTCCCTTCCGTCTCTGCCAGTGTGCTGGCTTCATGCAGTAGAGATAGCACCTTGGCTATACAGATGATGTTCTCATGGACACTGAACAAACACGCAAAGAACTGTTAGTTTTTCAGAGCTAGAATAACAGTTACACTAAAATGCAGAACCATTTCTGAGACAGAGCTAAAGCTAATTCCGGGATATTTTTACAAGACTTTCTTCAATTCTTAATCCTCGTCAGTTGTGAACCATACAAGTTTCTAATGCTTCTCACATTCCTTGTGCTAAGAACTAGGAGTTTTGGTATTTCTAAATGTCCAACTTCAGAAGCTCAAGGAATGGTTGGGGTTTGAACTGTCAGTGGTCCTTGTGGACACAGGTTGCCGGATCTTGCTTATGTGTCCTTTGTTGCTAACCAGCTAATATGGGGATGATGAGGCGTTTGGCACGAGCTTCTTGGCAAGAACTGTGATACCCCTTAGGAGATCTTGTACCTTCAAAGAAGATCAGTGGACAAGGAGGTAGTTACCGGTGGTTTGGTCGCAAGACTGAGCCGAGGTAGTTCTTGATCAGCTGGAGCAGACGTTGGAAGTGCTTCCTGTCATAAGTGGACAGCGCCCTCACTAGGGCCTGGTGTGTGCTGGCGGATAATCGGATGATGACATGGCAGAATATGCGCAGGAGTTCGGGAGTCTCTAGCAAAGGATTCTCCAGCAAAATGAGAATCTAAATGGGCAAAAGATTTCAGCAAATGGTAATTCAGAAGAATGTTCCACAAAAAGAATATTCTGTCTCAACAGGACATAAATCTCATCCCAGGGCATAAAAGTCATTCCGCGTCTTACCTGGTTTATCTCATCTGGCTGTATAACCGTCGTGTCCAGCGATGTCAGCAGGATCTCCAGTGCATTTGTCATTGTGGACAGGAATGCGTCCAGTGGCGTCAGGGTCCAGAGCAAGGCATAGGCTTGCCGGACCGCCATCAGGTCAATTGGGCTATCAGGGTCCCCATCGTCCACCTGGGACAAAATAATTCAGAAGACAAAATACAGCTTTTCCTCAGGGCTGTGATGCCACAAAATTCCTTTAGGTGAAGCAGGAGAAATTTCTCTGAAACACAACATCACAAGTACAATTTCTGTACATTCCCCCGTCCAAAAAAATAATCTGTACATGGTGATTTGAACATCCCTTCAAAACTGACAACCTTCATCTTACAAAATCCACTACAAGGTTTTGGTGGATTCAGGACTGCTAGCAAAGCCAACATTAAGGCATGTCCAAATCTTGGGTCTGGGGCTAGGTCTTTGCCAGTTGCAAATGCTTTGTCACATGTTGACAGCAGACACAGCCCGGAAGCCCATTTTGGACACGGCCATACTTTCACATAGGGCGTGGTGTCGCAATATTGATTAGGTTAAAAAAAAATGACAATTGGGATACGACAGATTTTTGGATGTGAATGGGGGTCCTAGAAGACTCTGAACTGACCCTGAAGCTTGCGTTGAGTGCCTCTGGTGAGGTAAACACAGTCCTGATGGTGTTGATCAGAAATGACGGATCGGCGGAGCTCTTGTACGTCTCAATGGCTCCCTGTAACGAAACCAGTCACAATATTAGCAAAGCAAAGAACGGCGTTTACTTTAAAAAGTGAAGTATGTATCTCGTGTCCCTTAATTTTATTCTGTCCCAAACTTCCTATGCTCTACCTAAGATTTATCTATGGTTCAGTTTCCATTTGGTATCATATTTTCGAATGGAAAACCTGACAATCCTACCTCAAGCATGGGCAATGTCAAGTGAGTTAATGAGAACTCTCCCACTCCGTCCCAAGACATCTCCAGCGACAGAGACCGCTCAAAATGTCTCAGATCCTCCGTCTCGTCTAGGGCTTCTTGGGAGGAGAGGAGGCGCGCCGGCGAGCTGTTCATGGAAGGGTAGGAGTCTGGTGGACCGCTGCCGAAACTCACGGCCGAGGACATGCTCAGGTTGCCATAGCTACCGGCGGGGGTATTCCCTGACCTGGTAACAGGTTGGACGAGAAACAGTAATTGTCTGCATCATACCTACTATTAATTATTCATCCACATCTTGATCTACAGATTGTGACCAATCATGGGGTAGCTACAGAGTCACCTGACAGCTAATAACCAATCAACAGTCATGTCCTGTGGGATTTGTTTAGAGAAGGCCATGATGAATGGACAATACTCCCTCACTTGCTCTAATCTAAAGAAACATCCTGCTTCAATTACAAGATGCCATATTCCTGATGTAAATGTTTCCAAATGAGGAATTTCACTTTGATGGGCTAACTAAAGAACCTTGGAGTGACAGATTGATTGCAACCCAAATGCACCATTAGCTGGTTTTCATCAATGTCTAGGACCATCGCACAGACAGCCAAAATCTCTTGAGCTGTCTGTCGGCAGATCCTAGGATACCATTGAGGTATCTTACTGTCGTGGCTGACCAAAACCCATTTAGCTGGCACGTCTGAGCCAGTGGGCACAAATCAACAACCACTGATACCAGGGCCACAGAGGGGAGAAGGGAGGGGGAATCTATTAGGGAACAGCTTATGGTCTGAGGCTTTGTTTCAACGTTACGGCTGTGGCTGTATACAGCACGTTACTATGTGAAAGGCACTGGCAAGTGGCTACAGCCTCTTCCATTGAAGTGAGTGGTACTGGTAGCCCCAGCCACTGGATTTGGACATGGCTTAAAAGGAAACTAGGGAATTTCCCACACATATGAAAAATGACCTTGAGATGCTCTTCCATAATATGCATATTCATGATCACTTTTGAGAATAATTCAGCACTATCCAAAACAATGACCTTCGAAGACATTGACTTTAAAATGAGAGAAATTAGATATGTACCTGGTGTGAAAGACTAACGCGTTCTCATCAGGGCCAAATTCGTTGGACAACAAGTGAGTCGCATCCGATTCACCCGAAGCCCCCAAAATCAGATCGGGGGCACTACCTGACTGGCCTAAACTTAGGCCATCTCTAACGGCAGCTGCCGGCAATCCTTGGCTTTCGACCAACAAGTTTGCCGAAGTGCTGCTAGTCAAGTTGTGGAGGGCCACGTCATCAGATCTCCCCTTCTGTCCGTTATCTCTCGCTTCACTCTGCCTTGTCTCTGATTTGGCTTTGCCCTTTTTGCCTGTGACTTTAGATCTCAAAGGACTAGTTCCTTTCTTTCCGGTGGGTGGCTTGGCGTTTATTGAACCCCCGCTTGCACTCGGCATGGGAAGTCTTGAGCTCTGATCCGTCGGGTGGCCGTTTGCAACAGACGAGGACAACTTCCGTTTGGGTTCTGCCTTGGGGAGCTGGGCGGTGAAGAGAGACTTGAAGGGAGTCGTAGAGAAGAGAGTGTGGAGAAATGGCTTGGCTTCCCCGCTTGGGGGCTGGAACACTTCCTGAGGCAAGGGGCGGTCTGCATAGCTGTCAACTTTACACAAATAATGTCTGGAAAAGAAATGACATTTCGTGATAGTACTATCACAATAACCACAAAGATGGAATTCAGTGAGAATCAATAAACAGTATTCAAAAGGTTATCTCAATCTAAAATAGATGCTGACGGCAAACAAATCCAAAGAATGCAGCCATTAACAGCAGCCTTGCTGTTCATTTTTCCGGAAAAACTTCACAGCCCAATTTCATGGACAACTGCACAGAGGACATTAGGCAAATGTAAAAGAAGAATGACGATTTCATTGGTCACTGGCTCTTGCTGAGCAATCTTGTCAGTACTCAGTGGCTCAGAGACTGGACCTTGGAAAATAAACAAAATGATAAATAGATGAAGAGACATGTTACCTTTGACTTGAGGCAAGTCTGATGCTGATGATAGCAGCGACGTCACAGTACACTCTCATGCCGTCTAAAATAAGCAACAACCAATGCACAAGGAATGTTAATACAAGAAAATGAGACACCAGAAATGCTTGTGAAACATAAGAACCGCTATCAGCTCCGAGTAGAAGAGCACCCCCAAGCGGCAAAAGAAAGACAGATTGTAGTAAGTTTTCCAAGCGGGTTCTTGCACGCGTTCTGCGTGTACGCAAAGACCATACATTAAGGAATAAATTTGTCACGAGTACTCAGCGTGCTCCGCGTCAAATGCACCGTTGATCTCCATTATTAATGCGTGCCTATGCAGTGAATACCAATAAAACAGGTCCTCTTTTGTTCCAGTGGGAGCAGATACATGAGCGCTTTTTGCTTTTAAATTGTCTGATGTCATTTCCCCATAAGCCAAAGTTGCTAAGCATGTAAACAGCTTTTGAGTTTAATCTGTGCCGATGTCTAAGCAAGCAACCTGCTTTACACGTGACTCTCTCAAATGCAAACGAGCCCCGTGGCCTTCTTGTTTAGGGGGACAGCAAGAAATTATGCCTGCTTCGAGTCTTGACAATGCAAACGATGGTCAGTCTTTGATCGAGTTAAACATTAAAATCCTACAACTTGAACAGACACGGCAAAGGTGCTGGAGGCTTGCCTGCCTAGGGGAGGGGGTCAAGATGGAATTAGGTCAAGTGGAGTAGCACCTTCACAAGAACGGCAGAACCTGTTCAGGCAATCCTCGTTCCCACATCCCTCGGTCAGCTGGTAGTAGTAACGCTTCACTAGTTGGACAAAGAGGCGTTTGGCCGCTGAACCTGAGGAGTTAGGAGCATCGTAGCTGCGCTGGGGCAAGGCTTTCTTGATGGACAGATTGCTGTCCGAGAGAGCTGCAAGATTGCTGGCACTCAGGTTCCTAAGAAGAAACAAACTTGACACTGGTATTAACCGCTGATTAACTTGATTCAAGAAATACCAATTCAAAGAGAAACAGTTGACCAACTTGACAGGCTTGATATGATTGGAACCATGTCATTACTTATAGCGTTACCGTTTGACGTCAGCAATGCGAATGAGACTATTGGAGCGCGGTCTGTCAATTGGAAGCAAGCTTTCCACTGAGCTACAACTTTTGCTTGGCAGCTTCGGTTGGCTTGTGGACAGTTGTCTGTTGATAAATAATTAACAAGTTTTTCAGTCAAAAGCAAAGTAATAAACCACAAATAGAACCCCCAAAAATGACAAGTGCACCAAACATTGCTCCTTATCCGACACCCCCAGGGAAAATAGTTCTCAGATAACTGGTAAAATAAAATAATAAATGGATATTTAAAAAATCAAATACTGTAACGGAACAGTTAATGAAAATGTTGCCCTCTTTTGAGGTTATTGGGCAAAGTACATTTCAAGGGAGAATTTGACACCAACCAAGAGTGATATGTCAGCAAAGGTTGGCCGCCCGTATGAACAGCCGGCAATGTGAGAGAGCATTGGTTTTGGGTACTGATGGCCGATCTGCACGATCGGTCGATCTTTGCACGATTGATCTGATGACATGATTTGTTGATAATGCTGCCATTGGTGACAAAAGTTTCCTCATAAAAGGGAAGAAAAGTCTGAGATTTCATACAGAATCGACCAATCGTGCAGAGTGACTGGGCAATCATGCAGAATGGTCGATCGTGCCCAACATCGGCACATTTACATACCTGCCAAGTCTTAGTTCTACCAGCTCTTCTTTGCTGGGTGTGTAAGGTACAGACGCCCTCTTGCCCTGGTAGTCTGGAATGTCTGGCGACAGAACATGCCTCCTAGAATGGCTCATTTTAAGCTTTCAGTCTTGACAGGCCTCCAAAGTTAAGAGATTTGCTGGTTGCAATTAAAAAATCAATTCAGTTTATAATTAACAGCCCGATGTTTGAAAGATGCACGTGTACAAAATCCAACACACACTGACAAAGGGCGTGACTGTTTCCTTTTTTACAGAACAGCATAATTATTTTGAAAATTTCAATCTAACTGGAGACAGCAAAAAAACTTGTTAAGTGTATATGACGTCGGCCTAGGGCAATTTAAATTTATAAAAGCATTTTGTGATTCTATAACCACTGAAAAATATCAAATTATCTGGCTCAATATGTGTAACTAAACTAGGCAAACTACTTCAGAAACTGACTTCCCAAACACCATCCACGATTAGCTTGGAAGTTGGGTAGTGGTTGAAGAAATGAGGCTTTTAATATTAATGCGCGAATTAGCATTGTAAGCCTAGCCGGGGTTTTCCTGAAGTTTGGACATGTTATTGGACTTCGATCCAACTTGATTTTTAACCGTCATGACCGTGATGGAAAACAAAATAGACATGACTCATGACTGGCAACATGAACAATCACCACAGCTGTATATTTCACTTTAGACAATCAAAATGTTCCACTTAAGTCAGCCTGGCAAATTATGGCAATTTCTCACCTTAGAAACATCATCTCAGAGGACGACAAGAAAAAATCCCCTTTTCTTACGTACTTCAAGTTCTTCAACCGTGTCATGCGTGTCAATGTATCAACGACTGGTACTCTCATCCTGCAAATCAATGAAATAGCATGCAATGCAAGGTGAAAGCGCGCCACCACGAGGTGAACGCCTAAAAACGAGGCCTGGGAGTGCAATAACAGAGTTCGGAGCCCCATGGCAGGCAACCAACCGAAGTCCCTGAGGCCTCTCAAACGAAAAACAATGTGCTGTTCGGTCCTTCAGATTTCATTCGATTTTCAAATTGTAGTAGGTTAACCAATTCACTTTTTAATTATCCGCCAAAAACAAACTCACCCCTCAAAAAGTGAACGTTCCCAAGTCCTCTCAGGATCCATTTCTCATATGATATCCCTCGACTTTCTGAGCCGGGCTCTTCTGACAAATTTTCAATAACAGTTTGTTCTGTTTTGCCCCGGATGGGAGCCCTTGAATACAGAGACTTGATCCTGGGCTATACTTACACAATCCCACATTTGCTTGGCCCACGCAGACTCCTCTCTTCGAAAGAAACTGTAGGGGTACTTTTAAGCGTCTCCGCCCGGCGGAGAATTTTCAACAGGTAGGTATGTGGCTCAATGGGATGGGAGCAACTTACACTAGACCGTGGAGCCGCGCAACAAAACTTCACACAGTTTTTTCTTTCACATCACACACATACACCAAATCAGTTAATTTCAATATTTAGTTTCTTTTTCCTGAAGAAATGAATGGAACTGTCTAGAAATTACAGATGGGAGAATGAATAAAAAATATTTAATGTGTCAAAAATGCAAACGGTACTTAGATTTATAAATTAAAAGATGGTAAGTAATTATATAAGAGAATTGTTCAAATCCTTAAGATCAAAGATCATATTTGACAAAAAGTACGGTTTTGCTTGATTAATTCTGCAGTTGAGTATCTATGTAGACATTCTTAAAAATTATGGCCACGCCCCTCCTTTAAAGTCATACACACCCGGTTGATGACGATGACATTATGTGACAGGCATAATCAAGGGTATTCTAATTAGAGCTGAAAATGAGAATACCAACTCTCGCTGGAATATGGCATTTTGTTTAGAAGCTTCAATTCACCAGGTTTTTATCTTAGATTGCCTCAGTCAAACATTTGTCACAACCATGTCATAGTCGCTAATATTTTGTCAACTTAAGCTTGCAGATGAATGGCAGGCCGTTGTCATGGTTACAGTCGATGTCGTTCCACTCTCCTGGGACGCCTCGTCCGAGGATGTCCATCATGTGCACGCAGTCGTCCTTGGCGATGGTGTCGTTGGGCTCCGCGACGGCCCATTTCCTGTACTTGACAGCGCTCCCGTCGCTCCAGCGATAGTTACCCTCGACCTCAAGATCGTTCATGCCGATCCAGACTGAGTCAAATCTTGACCATAGGAACAAGCAATAAGACAACACAAGATGATTAAAGTGCATTTAGAATTGCTGACGGTTTTTTTTTCATTAATGAGAAAAATGCACTGCAGTGAGTTTAAAATTGGAGGGGCATGTCTCGTCAGTACTTGAAGTATAAACAAATATAAAGCTACCCTGATGGTTTCTTCTGTGATTTCTGAATTGGGACACTCTAATAAGAAAGCTTATAACTGTTGACGAGCGTGTCATGCACCATCCCCACTGTATTGCTCCCGGGCCTAAATTCCTGGGGTGTAAGAATGCCCACCTTTGGGGTGGGCTATTGCATCATCCCTCCACCTTTTCGTAGTGAGAGAAATATTAAGGCAGATTGTTCAGAATTTTCGGACTTTCCAACAACCAAAAATGTATTAAGTGGCACTGAAACTGGGAGAAAAACCAAAAAGCCACAAATACGCCATTCTGGTGTAGGATTCGGAAGGAATATTATACATCACAGAGCAAGGAACAGATCAAAGTACAAGTTGACAGAAAAGAGGATAACCTGTTGTAGTGGCTGATCATGTCAGACGGCACAATCTTAGAACTCCTCCAGAGCTCGTAAACGAAGGCATTCTCAGCGTAGCTGTGAATGGACGCAAGATGACCTTGAGTCCCCACAGGCGAGAAATAGCGCTGGCACCGGGCCTCGGCTTCGCGCCACGGGAGAGCGTCGCCGAAGAAACGGTAACAGGAGTCGCCAAATCCGGTAAAGAAGACTGGGCAGGTGGAGTCTGTGGTGGGTGGGGTGCCGTAGTAGGCTAGAGACGAGGTGACCAGAAACGCCTTCAGTAGGAGCGTTGGGACGATCTTATTCATGATGCCTGAAACAGTTGAACTTGACTGACACGATGGGTGGAAATAACGAACGTAAGCGAGACAACCTGTATCGTTTCGGTTAGTTCTTGCGTTTCACAGGTGTTCATCTCATCAGCTTATTTATTTTACACTGTTATCTGTTTTATATTGTAATCTAAAAATGTGCTCATATAATTGTCAATAACTTAGAGGGCATTGATGTGGTTAGGGTCACCACTCACATAATACGTCTACGACCTACCCACCCCCGGAAGATTATGAAGGGCCGTGGGTGGTATGGAACAGAATTTATTAGAATTTCAAGAGATGTCTGTTGACGTGACAAAGGCCATGAGTGGAGATCCCGGGGGTGGGGACTATATCCCCCTCCCACCAATATAATAATATCCCCCTTTTTAGTCACTGGTTATGCGCACCCTTAGCCTGCACCACTTCCCAGCGTCACGATCTCACCTAGGATGGAGGCCGTGCTCGGCTTTTAGAAATCATTCCTCGTGACAAGAAATATCCGCCCATAACAAGGGCATTATTCAAGTGAGGAAAACGACAAAATTTATTGGTTGGGAAGCTATCAAGAGCATCTGTCAGTACCGAAGGCTTGGTCAATGATGCGATAAGCTTATAGAATGGGAATTGAAAGCTTTGGCCTTAACAGCAGAGCAAAGTCCAGACAGGTGTTGGTGACGTCGATAAAGACAGTGCGTTCTCGAGCCAAAGACAGCATGGTACAAGACTGCAGGTGTCAACTCAAGATAAGATATCCATTTACAGGCCATGCTGATTTATTGCTCAAACAATTGCACCGAGCAAAATCGGGAAACTATGCCCCCCCCCAAAAAAAACCCGAGGTCAGATTTCTATCCAGACGAGGCGCATGCTGTTCCCAGCAACAGCGCCCCTCTGTTGGCGTCGACGGCTCCCCGAGCCAAAAAGTTTGAGGTCCAATTCAAATTACTCCAAGTTCCACAATGGAAAATGAAAACATCAATTTCAGTGACACGCAGAAATCACCTGTGTCAGAATTACATGCTATTCAGGTCAGGTGCAAATGAGGATAGATTTGTACTACACACAAAAAATTATGCTCTACAAAATTTTTGTTATCGCAAGTTCTAAAAAAAATCAACGAACCCAATTAACTATTATACACAAATATACATTTTAGTGCCCACTTAAAGTTGACTTTCAATTTTAAGACTTTTGCAATTTTGCTGACATTTATAACATCTTTAAAACAATACATGTATTTCAACTTTAATTACAATATCATTAGTTCTCTGAATTCAAGGTGTTGCAGCTAAAACTTCGGTGTTCTCTTCTAATGGCTTGGGTTAAAAATTTACGTAAAAGAAAGAACAAAGAAAAAGAAATTACTGAAGACAGACATTAAGAGATGAAAAGTCAAGTCAGCACTTCAAAGCAATTTCAGTTATATTTGATCGAACATAAATGTGGATAGAATAATTGTCATCTATTCTTTTTTTTGTGGAATTTATACAATGTATTTGATGTCAACAAATTAACAAAACCAGTTTAATACTAACCTTACTTTTCCAAAGGTAATATTTGTCAAAGTCTTAAATTCAATGACGAATATACATAGAAACTAACAAGGACATCAATAATTTATACATCAGACACAAAGAGACTAGCCCTACATCACATGCATTGTAATATTGCACAAGTAAAACACTTTTCAAATGGAATTAAAATAAGTAGTTTAGCCTATCAATGATTACACATCTTAGTGTAGAATGGTCAATATAATACAGAATAATGTAGGCAGTGCAATGATCAATCTTGTAAAGGATTTAATGTGAAATGAACAAATCTCATGAGTTTGCTGACTGTGCTGAGATTTGCCAACATTGTGTTTCTTCCACAGAAACTGCCACATCTGAAAACTTCACGATTGCTGAGTGACAGCAGACTGGCTTTGATGCCAAAGTCTGAGTGCAAGGTGTGAGACAATCTACCCACTCTCTGAACTATCCTTTGGGTTGATAGCTGGATTGCTCAGTGGTCTAACTGGCGACCTGCTTCCGTTTTGGTTTCTTGGGGTTACGAGAGCGACTCTTGGCCTTGCAGAGGGGGCAGATGGGTGCATTGCGATGAATCTGTTGATGGCAAGACAGGCAATTCTGGGGGAGAAGATGCAATGAAAGTTGATATGTTTCAGTGGTCAATCAATTTTGGTCAATTTAGTCAATCAATACTCTTGAGGATCTGTTGAAAAAAACCCTTGAACAAGCAGAAAAAATCTACCCCCTTAAAATGATAAAAACAAGCGGTTGGCAAAACAATCATTGAGCACTTTGCTTCTCTTCTCCCCTTGCATTGCCTTGGGAAGTTGTTCCAAAACAATCATCTAAGGAGGGGGGGGCTAGACTCATACCTTCATGGGTGGGGGCTGTTGTCGGAAAGGAGGCCTTTCCTCACTGTGGCTCGTCGACGGCAGCTGGAACGTCGGACTGGTGGTTGCGGGGATGGTGAGGGGTGTGGGAAGGGGCGCGTCTGCCTGCTCCTCCTTCTGCCACTCCGACTTCCTCTTCCGGAAATAACTTTGGCAAGAACAGAAGTTCAAACAATTATTTGCCTAACACTCAATCAGAAATGAAAGGTAAACTTTCATCTCCAAGGATGGAAAAGTCAAACAGCAAATCACAACATAGCCTACGAGATGAACATTTTAAGAATTATGACTCAACTTATCACAAAGGAGTTTGCGAGTCACTAACTATTTTTGAGTTAAAGACATTCAAAAGAATCTTGTGCACTGCATTAAATTAAAAGGAACCCTGAATGTTTTTTCATCGACATAACGTCCATTTCAGGTTGCCAAATTGAACGATACATCAGAGCAAGGAGCTTCGTTTTGTCCTTCTGCAAGCTGTCAGGGCGCAGTGGCCAGCGTTGCTTACCTTGGGGTGAGCCTCCCGTCATCTTGGTTCAGACTGGGTAGTGTATCCAGTCCGATGGCATTCCTCATGGCGTCTATCTCCCCCTTCAAGCTCATGTATTCCTCGTAAGCCTGGCAAGCTGACTCAAATGACCGGTTCCTGTCCTGCTCAGCGTGTTTCACCACGTTCTCAATCTGGAGAACAAAAAATATACCTTATTCACAGCGAAGCCATTTTCAATCCTGTTCCTGAATCCTTTTTATGTAACGTAATCTGTTAATGAGATGGTGCCAGACTATTTGGGTTTCCAAGCCTCACTTTCAGTTTTTTACAGTTTGCCAATAACATTTAGATATAATTTATAACAAATTTCAAATTATTCTTAACCAAAAACTGGCATAACAGTTTATGAACTATTATTTTGCTTCTGTTATTTTTACCTTTAATTTCCCAAAATGAAAAAATAACCTTGCTTTAGATTAAGATGGCCGACACATAAACACAGATTATTGGCAAAAGTATCAAGTGGGATACAACAGCTGTGAGTGAAGCGCACAAATAACCTCCTTGACTTTTATAAATGTCACAATCCAGCTGAGAGCATATCAATTTCTAGGAGAAAAAAAAGGAGGGCAAATGGACTGAAACAGATGATAGGATCTGGAGTGAAGGGTAAAAATTGACCTCCTCATAATATACAACTTATCAAATCTTTGAGTAATACTGAACAAAACCTGTCACTATTAGGCAAAGGGGAAATGGAATGCCTCAACAAAAGGGATGTGACCCGGAATGTATCAATCTTGATCAGTCCAAAGCCTACAAACAAGGCACCATTGTAACTACGGTTTCAATACCAGCTTGTGCTGTATACCAATTGCAGCAACAGGTCATTGGCTCTTCTCATCAGAAAATAACAAAGGTTCTGTAACAGACTTTGCAAGAAAACAGTGAGAAAAAGTCGTAAAAGAAATCTTGTTCTTGGAGAAGTAAAAAGGTTAGCCTTGGGGAAATCTGACAAGGGGTTTCACTCTGGTTTGACTTGTTGACTCCAGGGGATGCCTAAACAGTGAGACCTTGCTGGAAGGCAATTTCATCAGTAGATGACAGGAATATTGGCAGAGCTGGGAATCAGTACCACATTTGGTTGGGCTAAATTAGGCTGAAGAAAGTAACAACTGAAATCTTCCCTTCACCAGAATCTCTTGAAGAACGATAAGAAACTCTGAAATTTTACAAATTTCAAAGATACATTACTTTAGGGATTTCCTACCTGAAGTAAACCATATGTCCGACAAATAAAAAAAATCCAAACTACATTATTTATAAGAGTCAGCACATTGCAACTTTCAGGCAATAATGGGCCTCGAGCCAGACCAAGAGAGGGCAATATTTTCTAAGCAATGGAGGTTCCTTTGGTCAGAACTGAACTTCGCTGGTTTGCGAACAACGAGGAAATGTACGCATCCTGATCGCATCACTACCAACAAAATGAACACTCCCAACCAACTGTTCAACCGATAAGAGGGAGCTTCTGCTTGAGACGGCTACAATCAAGCAACTATTCTACTATTATTTAAAACCCACCTAGGGTAGTTTCCCCCCCCCCATTAACAACCAAGCCACGCCCCCATCCTTACAGCATTGATATCAGCATGAATCTGCCTCAGTTCTTCCACGTGTGCCATCTTCTCCTGATTCAGCAGCTCCATTTCATTGCGGTATTCCTTCATCCTCTCCTCCTCGCTCTCGGTCTCCTCCACTTCCTGCAGGAGGCGGGCCTTCAGCTTCTCCAGCTGGACTGCTTTCGACCTGACACCGAGAAAATAGATCCCCCAAAAAAACACACACGTATTTCAAAAGATGCTAACATTGATGGCAGGCAGTTTAAATGCAAAAGGTTTCTGGAGCAGAGCCTCAAGACTCCACCACTAAGGAGGAAACCAATCACACATTCTTAGCACTTCACCTTTCAATGGGGTATCAAGTCCCACATAAAGTAACAATGGCTAGGCTCTTTCTTCCTCAATCCTACAAAATCTGAAGAATCCCATGGACTGGGATAGTATCTAACAGGGTTAGAGCTAATAAAAAAAACACTGTGGGAGGCAAAACGCCATTATCAATCAAAACAAGCAAATTATTAATGCTGAAGCTGTCTTAATCTATCCAGCAGCATTAGAACAGCCCACAATTTGATTGCACTTTAGCCATTCTGGACAACTGTTGACCGACCAGTCCAAATTTCATCACTTTGGAGCTAATAATACATACTTTTAGACTTGATACAACAGCATGACCAATAAATCAATACGGAGTGGAGCAATGAAAATACAGTGCCACGCCGCAACTTGGTAGGGCAATTTAATTAAAAATCCCATTACTCTGCTGGCAACAAGAGCATGCATGTAGAATGCTAATGTTTATTGCCCTTGGAGTTATACTCTCCTTGCACTCAAGTAGGGATAACAAAAACCCAAACCTGTAATACTCAGAGTCGAAAATGATAAGAAACTAGGTGAAGCTCAAACAGATATCTAGATATGAAATGTACTGAGATCAAGTGCAAATTTAACATAGCCTTGCACTGGACGTGAACTTTCAAGGTCCAAAAGTTAATTATTAGATGTGGGTATTAAGACTCAACACATTCAACTCAAAGCACAAAGAAACAGCTCCGACGAAAGCCTACATTTCCCCAAGGACAAAGATTGCTGCCGGCACTCGGTGAACAAAAGGCTGACATTTCGGGCTGGCAAATCCCAAACCGCCGAGATTAATTAACGCAATTTATTTGAGAGGATGCAGTGAGCGGACAACAGAGCCAAATGTTCGACTCGGGGCATGGCCAAAAGCCATTTATTACACAAGCCAGAAAAATATAAAGGGGGATTTCAGCAAGTTTTCCTTGGCTGAGATATATCGAGCTAACTACTCAAGCATGAACTGAATTAGCCTTTCCACAACTTCAACACCTGTGTCCCCACTTAACACAACCCCTCTACTGTTTGCACACAACAGAACTGATACTGTGCAACTGTGAGACTGTTTACCTAACGGGCCTGAGAACAAAATAAAGAGAGGGAAAAATGCCACAGATAGAAAAAAAAAACAGGGTTGTTTACTCTTGATTTGCCGGGCTGTCTGGGTGCAAAATGCAGCGATCGATGCTCGGGAAAAAGGGCGATTATTGTTTGCGATGTTTGTTCAAGGAGGCAGTGCCGAGGTCTCCGCAATTGTGGGAAACTGGACACTTGGCCGTAACAAGATTGTAATTGATGAGAGGCGGTGGTGACGTAGATCGCTTGGAAATAATCTGCTCACAGTTGAAAAACTGCTTTTTAATAAGCCAGTGTTGAGCATACTGTGTCGTTTGAAGGGAATCCAAGCCTCACATTCAGACACGTACAAGTATTTTAATCTATAAAAGAGACAAACTTGGTCAGAAAATACATGTACATGTGACTGGGAAACTCTAGCACAGACATTTAAACTTTGAAATTATTCATTCACATAACATTCTTGACATTACTAAGATTTACTGAAAGAGATTATTTCATTTCAGCTGAATTCCAATTCTTTCAATTTCCCAACAACTTTTCTGGTTATCCTTCTTGTAAAATAAACATGCCCATTTAAAAAAACAGTTGCAATAAACTGTGTTTCATTGTTTAGCGTCCCAACATAGCTTTGCATGGTATTTACAAATACCAAAAATTCTAGCATAGAATGTTTTTACTCATGCTTCTTCAAAGGCATGACTTGATTTATTTCATGTACAAATACAGGATGCATTGTAAATGGAATTGAGAGTTTAATTTTAATTGAGATCAAAATTTAACAACATTTAATTCAATTGCAACAACCTGATTACTTTTAAATATAAAGCATGACAAATAAATTAAATCTATGCTTACAATGCATGCCAAAATTATCCTGACAGACTTGCTGCAGACGCAAACATTTTCATGATGGTCCGAGTTTCCTTTGGGAAAACTCCCAGGTGGGAAACCACGGAAAAAACGAATTCAAGATTTCCAAAACTGGTTATTGTTCCCCGCTCCTTACATCAAGCCACACCCCCCTCGGGGGAGGCCTGAGGGAGACATTAACACTTTCACCTTGTGCGTAAATGCTGTAAATGATACCGGCTTCAATTAACATCGGCCCTGTGTATAACGAGTCTGGCCAATTCCGGGGCCGAGTCCGAGGGGCATGCGCTCGATTTGCAAATAGACAAGCTCGTCTAACTGAAGATTAAAAAACTGCTCTGACAACAACGACCGCACTTTTTCTTTTCCTAGAGAGGACTGTGTGGACCAGAAGGATCGTTACTCGTGCAAACAAACTCTGATGTTGTAGCCAGGGGGCCTCCCGTTTGGCAGATAACGTATCGGAGTCCGCAATTTGATCTAGAGTGCAATTTGCAGGTTTTACATTTGGACGCTAATTTTCCCGAGAAACAAAAAGTTTCCCACTGGGACAGACAGTGAGTCGGGTAAGGTAGCTTGGGACTTGTGGATAGTTTTCTTTTACTTGCTGAATGTAGACTGGAATTTATCTACAATCGTCTTGGAGTAAACTAATTTGCTGGTGAAATATGGAACATATTACAACTGTATTTTAGTTTTAGAATTATACCCTGTGAAAAGAACAAACAAGAAAGTGATCTTGGCTAGGTAACACAAAATGATTGCCACAGCCAAACGTTTGGGTTTACCAACTTGCTCCTTGATCTTCAATTGTAGAAGTATGAAGGTGCGACTAAAAGTCCCCCTTCCCCACCATCCCACCTATCCAACGCCTCAGCGAGGGGGGGGGGGAAATATTTGCACAGTCTAACCCAGGGTTTCCCCTGCCTATTCAACTGCGAGGTGGCCCACCTTAGGTAGCCCTCAGTGCAAATGGGTGTGGTGAATAAAGCACTCATCCATGGGCAGGGCTGGTGCGCAGGTGCAGGAGAACTTGCAATGTCCCTGGAGGAACAACTTGAACAGAGCATGCAGATTGATATAAGAATTCCTTCAAGTTGGTGAAACATGGCAGAGGAACGTCTTGAGAGAAGGTAACTAACAATACTGTTGTTCTACTTGCCGCCATAATGTGTCCATGTGCGTAGATTTCAAGACCTTGAACAGCCATACATGTGGGCGAGCCTGCACCGCCTTAAGGGGACAATTTCTTTGGTTTGGCAAATTAGGACCGCATTGAGGGGACATTAATATGTCCTCTAAACTATGGAAGAACAAATATGTGTGAACATGCGCAAGTCACCTCTCGTTGTCGGCGACGCCTACCCATTTGTTCAAAGAAGAGGTTTATCCTCCTTTAAGAGTGAGGCAGACAGCAGGCAATACCCCCCCCTCTCTCAACCTTCTTTTTTATAGATGAGTTTCCTCCAGGCTTTCACAAATTTCACACTGTTGGGTGGGATTTGGGAGAATTTTTCTTCCCAGAGCATGTTGGCTGTGTTTCTCCCCTCTAACTGAACTAATCTGCCCATCACGAAGGCGAGCTACTGCACCTAATCCCAAGGAAATGCTAGCCAGGAAATCTTGCTTAGCAACTTCCTCTCTTTACAGTTACAAGCAGTACAATGCACCTCCAATGGCATTTTGGTGGGCCACTTGCCAACTTTCTACAGTCATCTGCAAAAGTTTAGGACCACCCATACAAATGCATCAACCTGAAGAAAAACCAAACTTAAACCAAATAATCATGGAAACTTCTGTTCATTTTCAATGTGTAACCTTAGTATCTTGGTTAAGCAGCTACAGGTATTTGACAACATTTCCATGATTTGAAATGTTAACAGTCTAATTATTTAGTGTGCCCTCCTTTATTTCTGATTACTTAGACTGGCTTTTTATACCCATGCTGCCTCACAGACAAAATGTCATACAAGTCCTGCCTTTTTCAACATCTTCATTCAAATCGTACAGCACCACACAAATGTTATGCACCACTGTAAAATCATGTTAAGTAAGCATTCAGTGAAACAATGTAAAGCAGGCCCTTTGACAGAAATACCAATAAAATTCAAGGTGGTCTTACCCTTTTGCAAATGACTGTAATTTGTCATTCCAAAGCCTACTTCCTTTTTCCATGCTAACAAGCTCCTCTTTCAATTTTCTTTTTTTTAATAAATGGTCAATGTAACTTATTAAGGTGCATGTAAGTTAACAACCTATCACGTGGGTAACTATTCCTTTACTTTTAGACACAATATTAAACATTTTTTTTCATTTAAAAATTCTGATTAAAATCATAATTTTTACTCCTTGGCCTTTGACCCTGCATCTGGGCCTTGTTGCTGGCTTGCTGAATCAGACCATTTGTTCAATCTTCCAGCAGCCTACAGGTAGTGCAAGGGACTTGAATGATGCTCAAATAGATCAATCACATTCTACCAAATGTACATTATAAACAGACATGGTAAAGATAAATTCTACCATGTCAATCAAGAAATCATCTTTACAATGGGATTTTATGAATCCACCAGAGTTGTTTGAGTAGGGTGAGAGGAAGCCAAAAGATTTCTGTCTTATTCCGAAATTAAGTGGCCAGAAAGCACAGCTCATATGTGTAAAAGGGGGTGGGGGTGCAGGGCAGACTGGCTGTGTCTTTGTCTGGATCCACCCCTGTGGAATGCAGCATTTCTCAGTTCACTGTGATGCTGACTGGCACATTCAGGCAAGTGAAAACATAAAACTTACAAGTGATTGAGGCTGCCATGACCATGGCAATGCTGTAAAGAAACTGGAGGTGATTAGCTTGCATATGATCTGGGAGTACGTACATGGAGGTTTGAAATCAATTGGGCAAGTTGTCAATTGATGCACGCATGAGTTCACATTAAAGTGATTTTTACTTGACTTAAAAGCCCAAAACAGACACAACAGAAATGGATTAAAATTTGGTAATTGTGAGACAATGTCTCTGCTCAAAATAAATAACGTAATATTAAAACATCTGTACATGGAACCAATTTTGATGACTGAAAACTAACCTTATTCTAAAACAAAAAAGGTGTAATCCTAAAGCAATTATTATTATTTTTTGATTTAATGAGCCAATTCGATAGTCCAACAGCACATGCCCAGTATGAGGCTATTCGGGGAACAGCTACGTGTATGTATGATAGTCTGTCCTATTGCTGCAGCCATACGCTGACCTACATGTGGACTTTGTTTCTGAAAGACCTTAGCGTTTTGAAATTTTGAACTGGTTCATGAATGTACTGACTAGCAATCACTAAAGTTATTGATAAGTGGAAACATGATATTACGATGATGTTTCACTGCAACATATAACAGTAACTACAAACACGGATATGTGTGCAAGTATCTGTGTTCGTAGTACCACTTATTTGTCACAATGTATCTCATAGAATGACAAATTAATGGCTATAAACAGGTCGGGCACCAAACTACAATCTAGCGACGTCCCTAGTTTCTGCTTATGTCGCTAGTTCAAGCGGCAATGACGTCATTTTTATCAGGTCACGATAATGATGCCATTTTCCTGCAAGATTTTGGCAGAATAACAAGATTTGAAATGCCAGGAGCCAACATGGCTGCTGTTGCCATTGCTGTTGGAGTCTACAGCAAAATTATTTCTGATCGTTATTTTGAAAAATTGCCACGGTAAACATAAAAATTGCTACGGTGAGTCGATGGAGATTTTTAATGGCGACATTTTCATGCATGAAGTAAACTTCCGCAAAGCTTCATTTTTTTTGCGTAAACGTTTTCATCGGCAGTGCCTGCCCACCGAATTTGACATATCTAGTGCAAGATTTGACCGAAAAATCTCCTTGATCCTTTTTTACAGAAAACAAATGAAAGGAAAGTTTCATTTTGATCTTGGGTAGCATGTTTCCTGTAAATTTAATCAATCAGAGGAATTTGTTTTGAAGTTTCTGGCCGGTAAAGAGATCGATGTTTTCTGCGAACCGTGGTCTAAAAAGAGTTCAAAAATTACATCATCGTTGCACAAACGAGCTGCGTATGCGTATGCATAGTCTGGTGTCGTTGCTAGTTTGTGGTTTGGTCCCAGACCTGATAAATCATTCTGTGAAAATTTCAAGAGAGAATCACTTTGTATCGTAGGCTTATACAACATATGAGCCAACATTGTTCTTTTTTCTACACAATTCACTGTCTGTAATTTTTAAAAAATGGAGAAAAAAAGATCATATGATCCACAATCACATTTCCATCTAGGCCTACTGTACATGGATAGGCCTACATGTACATGTTCTGCTCGCAAGACAAAAAACTTGTAAAAATGGGGAATATGAAGTTATGCATTAAGGCAGACCAGGGCAATGGCTTTGTACCACGACGAATGGCTCAAGTAAACCTTTTGTGAAATCACTTGAATTAAATTAATATAACACAAAAAGCTTCAAGGCACCAGCATTAAGCCCTGCAAACAGATCCCTGTTTTGAGTACAATTTCAATTCAACGTCAAGTTCTGATTTATTTCCCATTCTCAATCCCATCATCTCCAGCGGGCCAGCTGCAGTGCAACTGCACCATAATCCTTATTAAAGACAACGCTAAGAATCAAACAGATCTAAATGCAGCTTTCTTTTCCAAACGAAATGAAAGTGACAGAATTCTTACCGTATTTCTTTGATACGCTCCATCTTGTAGAGCAACTCGGCCGTTTCGTGTTCCAGCTCCATTGTTCCCGCTTACAACAAGAAAAGAAAAGCTAACTTGACCGATATTATCACTGTTTCACTTCCAGGCCTATCGTGCTTCCGTACGGCTCGACGGCTGCACCTTAAATGGGACTCGAAGGCAAAATTTGTTCAAATTAATCCGAACTCCGGAAAAGCGCGATGTTTATTAATTTTGGGGGGCTGGAGAGAACAAACGTGTGGTTCTGACCACTGATTCCGAGGTAATACTTGCTGCAAAGGAGTTTGGATACCAGACACTACTTGCCGGATTGGTATAGCGCCCCCTTGCGAAGCAGTTGCTGATTATGGACAAAAATTATATTCCTTTGCGTCACCAAGAACTTGCCTTTAGTGCTGGCATTTTTTAACGTAAACCGTGAAATCCTTGAGCCCACATCTCTGCCGTTTTAAGTTGCTCTGCATGCAAATTAACATTTAGATAAAGTCGCAACAGTAATCTTCCACAATGATTAATTCCTAATTTCCCTTGGTCTATTATGACTTATGACTACCAAGTAAATAATGCACAGTGCATTACCACGGTGTGGAACAACGAAAAAAAATCAGGAAAAACTGTCACAGTGGTTTGCTCCAAGCTTTCAGCGATGCTAAGGCCCAGTCCCAGCGCAGTATCCCGGCTCGTTCTTCAATTTGTGCCTTTGACCTCGCTCAGAATTTAAGGACAGGATGGATCCGAGTTGATTGCTTCTAAACCACTGAGTGCCCTCTGGGAAAAATGGGTTGTGGCACACTGGCATTACAAAAAAGAAATTGCGGCAGCAAGCTGGAATGGTTATGGTCTGATGTCCCCAGTGGCAACCCTCTGCCATAAAAGACTGAACTTTGATTACAACGAAGAATAGATTTCTCTCTTTCTTTAAATGTAAGTAAGTGTGGTCACTGTTTGGGACCTGGCTGCCTCCAGTCAACTCGTATGATTGGTAAATACGCAAGTGACCCGCTGGACTGAGCTCCGAGGACAAGTTCGACCAAGGTCCATTTATTGACTGCTGGTCAATTTTCCCTGGTAACCTGATCATAGCATATCACCCGGAGACCGCAGGCAAAGTGGACAAACTAGTGGCAGGTGGCCAATGCTCGTCGCTCGAACTTGCCTCAGATCTGGGGAGTCGGTGTTGGTTTTACACTACAGTTCTATCCAACAACAGTTGTTCCAGTCACAGGAAGAGCTTGCCATCAGGATGCAATTCGATCAGATTCTAGCACTCCTTGGAGACTTTGGGCCCTACCAGAGGCGGATCTTCTTTCTGATTTGTCTGCTGAGTGTACCGGGCGCTTTTCACAAGCTAGCCCAGGTCTTTCTCGGGGCAGGAACGGACCACTGGTGCGCCGAGCCCGAGTGGGAAGACCAGGACTGCATGGGTTGGAACTTGACGACGACGGAATGCCAGCTGGCCAAGAAGAACGCGTCCATCCCGAGAGACGAGCGCGGGGAGTTCAAGCAATGCGGGCGGTACAACGTGACTGGGGTGATGTTCTACCCGGGGCTTGACACCAGTAACTTCACCACAGAGGAATGCATGGATGGGTGGGTTTATGACACCAGCCAGTATGAATCTACCATCAGAATGGATGTAAGTTAAACCCAATTTAATATCTTGACTTGTTGGAGTCGAGTCCATCAAAAGTTGTCGTAACCCGAGTCGCAAGTTACAACTGCGACAAAGGTTTTGCAGCAGTCATTGCCGCAAGAACTTGTGAAATAACTTGTGAAATGACCTGAGAACGGATTTTATGACGAACTCGACTACAACATCGGATATCCTTTCCCTTCCAAAATTCGAAGTAATGGATAGGGATTTGACGATGCCATAGCACACCTAGAGGCTTACATGAAAATGCCTGCCAATGTATTCACACTATCTAAGATAAGTTTTCTTTTATTTTCCTGGTCAGCCACCATCCTAGCTGGTCAAAAACAAATCTTAATAGGCCGGCGTAAAAAATGTACCTCGGCATCGTTGTCTTGACTGCTCAGTCAAGGTTGGTTCTCTTTATTTTACTTGGCTTGACAACATCCCCACTCTAAGGTGGACTGATAAATCACGATGACCAGTCCTGCCATCCTCGACTCGCTTTAGCTCTCAACCGCCGCGCGAATTTGACGATCTGTTCTACGACCGGCCAGCACTCTGGCTTTATACAGCTTTCATTACAAAGGAAATAGTTCAGATTTGGAATGCCAACCAAATCCACAGAGATGCACCTGTGAACAAGATACCTGATTATCATGGTAAACGTCCTCGTATAATGTTACGTAATAATACCTTTTGTTATGGGCTGAACATCTTCCTTGTCCCTTCAAATCAGCTAATATAATAGAGATCTGGAGGGAAACGTTTACATTTTAATCCACACAGCTGTGACAACCGTAAAAAGCTCCTTATCTAACACATACCGGTATACTAACCAGTACAAACAACATTGATTTCGATCTGAAACGACCAGTATTCGATAAACACTTAACCACACATTTCCATTTTATAGTTTTCCTATACATGTAGTTGTTGATAGTTTGGAGTTGTTTTTAACATATTTTGCACATCAACGCCAAAAGTTTGGCGTAAAAATCCGGACGACCACTCTGCTAATATTCTGTCTGTCATGCTTGTTTCTGTTA
The DNA here is from genome assembly GCF_054643075.1 of Acanthaster planci. NCBI lineage: Eukaryota > Metazoa > Echinodermata > Asteroidea > Valvatida > Acanthasteridae > Acanthaster > Acanthaster planci. The sequence continues at coordinate 13,758,081 of NC_141791.1, forward strand.
AACCAGTTCACATTGGTATGTGATCGTAAGACGTTTTCTAATGTGGCTCAGTCCGTTTTCTTCGTGGGAATTCTACTTGGCTCTGTTGTCTTTGGGTCGCTCGCTGATTGGTGAGTTGAAGGGTCACTATACAGGGTGTCCCAGAAATAAAACAAACCCTGAGGAAAGGGGTTTATATGCCCAAACCATGAGATATGATTATAATGTATAAGGATCTCCATATTAACCCCTTTCCTCGGTTTTTTTTCTGGGACACCCTGTAGAGTGAAGATATCTGGACCGGCTCAACGAGACACAAGATGGTACAAAAAATTACACGCTAATTAGAAAATGGAAAAATAATGCAATAATAGTTGTAGTTTAATAGTTGTAGTAGAATATATATATCAAATAATGCAAGCAATTCATGTGTTAATTAAAACACCGACAAAAGAATGGATGTCAAAATGGAAACTGTAATTTGTTCTTTTTGAAG